>NC_134551.1:12236235-12865886 GCF_025594145.1 Primulina tabacum | reverse complement strand
GACAAAGAATTCATCCGCCCTAGTTTCTCACCGTGGGGCGTACCAGTGCTCTTTGTGAAGAAGAAAGACGGGAGCATGAGGCTGTGTATCGATTACCGAGAACTGAACAAGGTAACGATCAAGAATAAATACCCACTTCCAAGGATCGAGGAGTTGTTCGATCAGTTGCAGGGAGCTACAGTATCATCTAAGATAGATCTTTGATCGGGGTCTCACCAGATGAAGGTGAAAGATGCAGATGTTCATAAGATAGCCTTCAGAACCAGATATGGCATTACGAGTTTTTAGTGATGCCGTTCGGACTGACGAATGCTCCAGCAATTTTCATGGACCTCATGAATCGTGTATTTCAGCCCTACCTAGACCAGTTCGTCATAGTGTTCATTGACGATATTCTCATATACTCGAAGAGCCGGGAGGAGCACGTTCAGCATTTGAGTACAGTGTTGCAGGTTTTGCAGAGTCGCAAGCCGTTTGCAAAATTCAGTAAGTGTGAATTTTGGTTGGAGAAGTTAGCATTTTTGGGTCATATAATATCCAGCAAAAGTTGCATTGAGGTGGATACAGCAAAAGTGGCAGCCGTTAAGGAATGGGTTGAGCCGAAGATTGCGTCAGAGATCCGCAGTTTTCTAGGCTTAGCAGGCTACTACAGGAAATTCATTCAGGGATTTTCTTCGATAGCAGCGCCACTCACTTCATTGACCAAGAAGAATGCTAAATTCGTATGGAGTGATGAATGTTAGAAGAGCTTTGACACTTTGAAGCAAGCTCTCATTTCAGCGCCAGTGTTAGCCATGCCATCAAGGCAAGGAAATTTTGTGTTATACATCGATGCATCTAAGCTCGGGTTAGGCGCAATGTTGATGCTAGCATGATCGGGTTATATCTTATACATCCAGGCAGTTGAAGGTGCATGAGAAGAACTACCCGACTCATGATCTTGAGGTAGCTGCAGTGGTCTTTGCGTTGAAGATATGGAGACACTATTTTTACGGCGAGAAATGCCAGATATTTACCGATCACAAGAGTCTCAAGTACTTCTTAACACAGAAAGAGCTGAACATGAAACAAAGACGGTGGTTAGAGTTGGTAAAAGACTACGATTGTGAAATTAGCTACCATCCGGGGAAAGCTAATGTTGTGGCAGATGCCTTGAGCAGGAAAGTTGCAGTCGTAGCACAGTTGTCATTACAGAGATCTCTTCAGTCAGAGATCCAGAGATTTGGGTTAGAGGTTTATCCTAAGGGCAGGGCTCCTAAGTTGTCTAATCTGACAGTCCAATCTTCTTTGTTTGACCGAATCCGTAGAGGTCAGCCTTCAGACGAACAATTATAGAAATGGAGACTGAAGGATGAAGACAAGGGCAGAGTACTCTACACAATGTCTGATGGTATTGTGAGGTACAGAGGAAGGATGTGGGTGCCTAGTGTTGATTCGATCATCGATCAGAGAGGATATTCTGACAGAGGCACATGCATCACCGTATTCCATCCATCCAGGAGGTACCAAGATGTACAAGGATTTGCAGATTTTGTATTGATGGCCAGGTATGAAGCGAGATATCCGCCAATTTGTGTCTGAATGCCTCATTTGTCAAAAAGTGAAGGCAGAGCATCGGAGGCCAGTAAGAATGCTTAAGCCACTCCCTATCCCCGAATGGAAGTGGGAGAATATCAGTATGGACTTTGTAGTTGGTTTTCCGTGGTCAGTCAGAGGATTTAATGCTATTTGGGTTATAGTGGATCGACTCACCAAGTCGGCACACTTCTTACCAGTGAAGACGACTTTCTCCATGACACAGTATGCGGAGCTCTATATCGGGAGATAATTCGATTGCATGGGATCCCAGTTTCTATTGTGTCCGACAGGGACCTGAGATTTACACCGTCCTTATGGAAGAGTTTGCACACAGCCATAGGGACGAAGTTTCTATTCAGTACAGCTTTCCACCCTCAGACAGATGCCTAGTTTGAGCGAGTGATTCAGATTTTGGAGGATTTATTGCAAGCCTGTATGATCGATTTCCGTGGGACTTGAGAATCTAAGCTACCTCTAGTGGAGTTTACTTTCAACAACAGTTTTCAATTTTCTATAGGTATGGCTCCTTACGAGGCATTGTATGGGAGGAAGTGCAGATCGTCGATTCATTGGGATGAAGTCGGTGAAAGATCAGAACTTGGTCCAGAGATTTTTCAGCAGACGGCTGATGTGGTGGTCAAGATCCGAGACAGGATGAAGACCGCCCAGAGTCGCCAAAAGAGTTATTCCGATAAAAGGAGGAGGGATCTAGAGTTTGCCGTAGGTGATCACATTTACGTAAAAATAGCACCCATGAAGGGTGTTATGAGATTTGGGAAGAGAGGCAAGCTTAGTTCGAGGTTTATCGGACCGTTTGAGATTCTTGACAGAGTTGGGACACTAGCTTATCATGTAGTCTTACCGCCGAATCTGGCCGGTGTACACAATGTGTTCCACGTTTCGATGTTGAGGAAGTACCTAGCTAATCCCTCGCACATTTTGAGTTATGAGCCGTTGCAGCTTGCTCCAGATCTTTCATATGAAGAAAGACTCGTCCAAATCCTAGACAGACAGAAGCGGAAACTTTGGGACAAAGTGACCAAGTTGGTCAAAGTCCGGTGGCTGAATCAAGTAGTGGAGGAGGCCACTTGCGGGACAGAAGCAGATATGAGAAATCGCTACCCGGAGTTGTTTGGTAAGATTTAATTTCGAGGACAAAATTTATATAAGTGGGGGAGGAACTGTAGAGCCCAAAATCAGTACACGTAAATCACATGCATTTATTTAATTGTTAAATTATTTATTCAAGTTTAAAATGATTTATAGCGATGCATGATCTATTTAAATCGCATTATTCTAATTATCTATGTTCATGCGATGCACGTTAAATGTTTTCTTGAGTTTCATGTTTCAGGCGATTATTCGATGCGGGATCGAGGAAAAGAAACCTGTGACGATTTTGGCAATTTTTAAATGTGGTAATTTATTTTCAAGTTACGATTGGAGCATTTTAAATGATCTATTAAGTTTTTAACATTTTAAAGCCTAAGTTATTTAATTAATGATTTTAAGATTTTAAAACTTTTAAAGTTAAGTCGTTGTGCATTTTATTTTGTTAATTAGGGGATTTTGTAAGAGTAGAGGAAATTAACTTTTAACTAACATTTTTACTTATCATTAAGCAATCTAATTACCCCTAATTAATCACACACACGTTACACACACTCACAAACACTTACACGTTTTTACACAGACCACATATACAATTTCAACACACACAATTCTTTACACTCTATTTCAGATTTTGAGAGAGAAAACATAGGGTTCTAAGATCTAGAACAGCCGTCCCTCTTCTTTGATTTTTCCCAGCAATTTTTCATTGATTTTGTTCAAGGAAAATAGTGCCACGTTCGTCATGGATCAATCCTCATGTCTTTCCCACTTCGGTATCGCCGTTTCGGTATTTCAAATCATCAAAATGCATGTATATTCTTTCGTTTTCACATCAATCTTGTCATATAATTAATTTTGATGTTTATTGTATGAAAAACATTTGAATGTTATGCAAAAGTTTGAGCAAATATGGTTGGATCGATTTTGAAACGTTATTGGATCTCAAAAGTCAAAGTTTACTGTCATTTTAATTACTGCGATTTTTCGGTCAACTTTTTGGAAAAACTTTCAACATAAAAAACGTAGAACTTTTTGATACCTTCGATTTGACAGTAAATACGAAATATTTGAATAAGAAATGAGTGAGTTATGATTGTTTTTGTGGGACTGCTCAAACTGAGATTTTCTGAAAATGCGTTTTTGACGTGTTCTTGAAGTTTTATGGTTGCAGGCTTCGTTGAGGATCGACGGGTGATCGCTGCTGCGTTTAGGTATATCGAGATTGATGTTGGGATGATTGTTAGTGTTTCATTTCAGTGTCATTAGGCACCGGGTTGAATTAGAAGTCGTAGGAACGATTTTGGGGTCAAAACATCGTGTTTATGGATTTGTTGCTTGTTTAGTGTGCGTCGTCGTTTGGGAAGTTTTGTGAAGTCGAGTCAGTGCCATAGTGTCCTAGGATGAGTCTCGAGGCGTTGTTCACTGTCTTTGTAATCGAATTTTGAGAAATTAAGCTTCTAAGTCGAGCGCCACTCTTTCTGTCTGAATGTAGTTTCCAGAAGACCTGGCGCTCGAGTGGTAATATGTTACCGCCCGAGCGCGGCCCCATCTGTAAGAATGGTTGATTTCCACTTTTTTCAAGTTCAAATAGTGAGTTCATGTCTTTTATTATTGGGAAATGTTCACACATCACTTTAGAGAATTTTTGGGGTCGATGTCATGGGTTAGAACGATGATTTAACAAGGTCAAGTCCCGAGTGATTTAGAATGTCATAAGCTATTTATGTACTTCGGTGGTGAGCGCGATTACCTACTTGTAAGTTATTAAAGTTAAGGGTTTGAACGCATGTTAGTATGTGCAGCAGTGGCCCCAAGTGAGATCCAACGAATCCCTCAACGCCAAATAAGTATGTTCGACATGCAAAAAAATATTTTAAAGTTTTTGAGGTATGCTAAATGTCTTGTGACCAAATTATGTATGTGATTGAAAAGCGGTAAAGCATGACCAGGGACCAATCCACCCCGGTAAAGCATGACCGAGTTTAGATCAGGATTGGAAAGCAGTAAAGCATGACCAGGGACCAATCCACCAGTTAAAGCATGAACGGGGATCTCATGTATGTGGCAGTGGATCTTCCCTGTCAGCCCAGTACTGTGGTTTATTCTGATCAGGCGTTTTATTTATGGGTCACTTGCTTTGAAACATATCTCTACGCAAAATGATGAAATTCATGTATGTTCAAGTATGTATGATGCAAGCATGTTTCAGAAAAGTTTCATGTTATGGCACGTCTATGTATGTATGGAAGTTCAAGCTTTTATACGCATGTTCAAGTTTCAAGTACGTACGCTCTATTTTAAAGATTGCTTGTGGTTTTACTATGTAGTACTCGCTACCTCCAGTTTATACATGTTGAGTCTTTAGACTCACTAGACTTGATCGATGAAGGTGAGGATGACTTTGAGTAGACGAGAGGTGGGGAGCAATGAGCCGTCTTGGACTGCGCAGGAGGCTAAACCCAAGGACCGCCCATGTTTTAAGATTTTATGCTCGACGATTTTAATACTCTGACTTCATGAAGTGATTTATGATGTTTAAACGATCATTACTTTTGGCAAACTTGGTTTTGGTTTTTTTTCATTGCAAATGTTTTTAGACGAGCAAGATATTTTAATGCAAATTTGGAGAGTTTATTTCTTATGTAAGAAAATTTTTATTTTTCCGCAAATTTTAAAATAGTTAAAAGTACGGTACGTTACAGTTTTCCTTCAACAAATAAGGTATATTGTTTCTATTGTTTTCTTTTTATGAATGCTATTAATCGTCTAATATCTCGGTGTAGGTTAATAAAGGATTTGACAACTGAAAAAGGGCAAACCAAGGAGAAACATGTGTTTTTCTTACCCATATTGGTTCTGCAGCTTCTTCGCCTTATACTATGTGTGAGAGAAAGACTAAAAATTTTATGAGACCCTCGCAACATATTGATAAAGTTATGCATGCACAAAGAAAAAAGTCGTTTGCATTTGAGTACCTCAATTGTAGTTGTTCGCTGGCTAGCACTTCAAGGTTGTGCCTTTAGAGGTAACAATGAATCTATATTTTCATTTAATCGTGGGAATTTTCTTGAATTGGTGAAGGTTTTTACAAAAATGAGTACAGAAATTGGCGAAGTTTTACTTGAGAATGCTCCAAAAAAATCTCAATACATTGATCCAGAGATTCAGAAAGAGATTTTACATATTATGGCCAATAGAGTACGACAGATGGTTTGTGAAGAAATTAGAGATAAATGCTTTTGTATTCTTGTTGATGAAGCACAAGATATATCTAAACGGGAGCAAATGACCATTATCTTGAGGTTTGTGAACAATCATGAGATTTTGACAGAAATATTTTTTTCCATCAAAAATGTTAGTGATACTACCTCATTAAATCTGAAAAAAGAGAGATCTAATGTTCATGTTCATCATAACCTCCAGGTTAAGAAAATCAGAGGTCAAGGGTATAATGGTGCTAGCAATATGCGTGACGCATGGAATGGACTTCGAGCATTATTTCTCAGAGATTGTCCGTATGCATACTATATCCACTGTTTTGCCCATCGATTACAACTGACATTGGTTTATGCAGCTAAGGATGTCAGTGTTATTTGGGAATTATTTTCTCATTTGGACAATATTGTCACTTCTTCCACTAAGAGCATTGCTGAGTTACATGATGCACAAAGAAATGAAATTAAGAATTTATTGGCAAGTGGAGAACGTGATTCTGGAACTGAGGCCAATTAGATTGGTAATTTGCAGCGAGCAGGAGCTACTCGTTGGCGTTCTCACTATGAGTCGGTAAGAAGTTTGATAGGTATGTACACTGCAACTTGAAAGTTTTGGAAATTCTTGGTGACCATTCTCCAAATGGAAGAGCTAAGTCTGTTGTTCGTGGGATATACAGAAACATGGCAAGCTTTGAATTTGTGTTCATTTTGCATTTAATACATAAAATTATTAGAACAACAGATACTCTTTGTCAAATTCTTCAAAGAAAATGTCAGGACATTTTGACTGCTGTTACATTTGTCACTACAACTAAAACTATCCTTCAAGAACTTAGAGAATGTGGGTGGGAAAAATTTCTTTATGAAGTCAAAGTTTTTTGTTCTAGAAATGAAATTGATGTGTCTGACCTTTATTGTCTATATAAGATTGATCGTTCTCGTAACTACAATTGAGCATGCATTATCACTTTGATGCTTTTAATGCAACAATAGATTTCATCTTGATGGAGTTAAATACTAGGTTCAATGAGTCATCAGTGAAACTTCTTTCTCTTAGTACAACTTTAGATCCTAAAAATTCATTTGACTCATTTAACATTAATGATATTTTCAAGCTTGCAACAAAGTTTTATACTGAAGATTTCACAGATCAAGACATTGTTGCTTTGGAATATGAATTGATACATTATAAACTTGATGTGATGCAAATTTTGAAAGTTTCTACACTTGTTGAGTTGTGTCTGAAACTGAATAAGAGTGGACGGTCAAAAGTTTATGTTATGTTGACTAGATTGATTCATCTTGTTTTGACGTTACCTATGTCAACCGCCACTACTGAGTGAGCTTTTTAAGCAATGAAGCATGTGAAGACGAAATTTCACAATAAAATGGATGATAGTTTTCTTGCCGATTGTTTGACACCAAACATATAGATGTAGATTCTATAATAGATAAATTTTACGTTTCAAAATCTCGTAGAGCACAACTTCGTTGAACAATATAATGTAATATCTTTTTTGATAATATATATAACTTATTATATTAAGTTCTAGCCCCCCAAACTCTAATTCCTGGATCCGTCCCTGGGTCTGTGGAAAAAAATTGGAAGAATTGTACCTCACCAAATCTCTACAAGATCATATGTACTTGAAGAGAAAATTATTTAGTTTCAATATGAATGAAACAAAGACAAAAAGAGACAATGTTGATGAGTTCAACAAGCTGCTACTCGATCTTGAAAATATTGGAATCGAAATCGATGATGAGGACAAAGCAATCATACTACTGAACTCTCTTCCAAAGTCTTATACAACCTTTGTTGAAACTCTAAACTATGCTAGAGATTCACTTTCTTTGAATGATGTACAGAAGGCCTTGAGATCCAAAGAAGCTGATGCACTCACTAAAAATCGATTTCTATCAACTGTAGATAGTGACATGGTGCGTGGAAGGCCTGATTTCAGAAGTTACATAAAGAAGTCTTGGAGCAGATCAAGGAGCAAATCAAGGAATAGGACTGTCAAAGGCAAGTGCTTCCACTGCCACAAGGAAGGTCATTATAGAAGATATTGTCCAGAAAGAAAAAAAGGCCAAGAAAACATCAAAATTCATGGTGAATTAGAAGTTGTCCAGGATGGTTATGAGAGTACAGAGTTACTTTGTGTTTCAAATCAAAAATTTGATGATGGTTGGGTAATGGACAATGTCTGCTCCTACCACATGTGCCCCAACAAGATCAGTTTTGAATCATATCAAGAGTTGGACGAAGGACCAGTGATTCTTGGAAATAACAAGACATGAAAGGTTAAAGGGATCGGTACTATAAGACCTAAACTCTATAATGGATCTAAAATGATTCTAAATGATGTAAGATATGTGCCTGAATTAAAGAGGAACTTAATCTCTCTTGGAGCATTGGACAATTAAGGATGTACTATCAAATCTAAAAGTGGAAAGATTACAGTGACAAAAGGATCACTTGTGGTCATGAAGGGTAACTTAATCAATGGGTTGTATGTGCTTTCAGTAAATACCATTGTTAAACATACTGCCCTTGCTACAGTATCTACAGACAACACTAACCTTTGGCATTTGAGGTTAGTCCACATCAGTGATCGAGGCCTGCAAGAACTAAGCAGACAAGGACTTATAACCAAGTCAAGTATCTTAACACCTGAATTCTGTGATTTATGCATAAAATGGAAGGCAATAAGAGTTAAGTTTACCAAGGCTGTTCATCAAACTAATGCACCCCTTGAGTATGTGCATTCAGACTTCTAGGGGTCGTTTAAAGAGCCTTCACTAGGTGGAGCAAACTACTTCATGTCCCTATTTGATGATTATTCTAGGAGAGTTTGGGTGTATCCATTAAAGCACAAAAGTGATGCAATTGAAAGATTCAAACAATGGACAACACTTCACGAAAACCTAACTGGAAAGAAATTGAAGCTCTTAAGAATGTAAAATGGATTGGAGTATGTTCCAAGGAGTTCAATAAGTTCTGTCAAGACAAAGGTATTTCTAGACACTTAACAGTCCCTGGTGCGCTACAACAGAATGGCTTGACTGAGAGAAATAATATAACATTCCTGGAACATGTAAGATGCATGTTGTTAACTTCAGGATTACCAAATGCATTCTGGGCCGAGGCTGTAGTTATTGCAAGCTATCTGATCAACGTCCTCATCTGTTCCACTAGGATTCCTCACACCAATGGAAAAATGTACTGGAAAAACACCCTCATTAGATTATTTTAGACCTTTTGGATGCACGGCCTTTGCTAAAATTAAGCAAAGAAAATTGGAACCAAGAGTCATTAATTGTTTGTTCCTTGGTTATCCAGAAGACGTAAAAGGATACAAACTAAGGTGTATAGAAGTTGGAAAAAAAGGACATTTGTTTTCAGGGATGTTACATTCAAGGAAGAAGAATTTTTTATGAAAATGAAACACGAATTGACTACCTCAAGTGTTAATAAAGTCTTGAATCCACTGTCACTCCAGTTGAGGTGGAGCTACCATCTTTCCCATCTAATGTAGATAATGAATGTGAAGATAACCACGAACACCCTAACATTCATGAGTATCAACTTGTTAGGTATATGCAAAAAATAACTATTAAACCACCTCAAAGATATGTGCATGTAGATATGGTTTCTTTTGCTCTGAAAGCAGCCTCAAACGTAGAAGACAATGAACCTACCTCATTGAGTGAAGCCACGAACTCTGTGGATAACAAAAATTGGATGAATGCTAAGAAAGAAGAAGTAAAATCACTCGAAAAGAACAACACCTGGAAATTAGTCCCCGCTCCAAGAAAGCACAAGTTCATTGGCTCCAAATGGATATTCAAGAAAAAATAATGGAATTTAGGAGTGGAAAAAGCCCATATACAAGGCCACACTCGTTGCTAAAGGCTACTCTCAAACTAAAGATGTGGAGTTTCACGAGATCATTTCATCTGTTGTTAAACAAAAATCAATAAGAAATATCCTATCCATAGTTGCTAAAGGAGATTTGGAATTGGATTGGTTGGATGTAAAAACAGCTTTTTTACATGGTGAGTTGGAGAAAGTGATTTACATACAACAACCGGAAATGTTTGAGGTAAAGGCTATATTCCAATGGTATGTGAACTCAAAAAATTGATATATGGTTTAAAACAAGCTCCTAGGCAATGGTATAGGAAATTTGATGATTTCATGATGAACCATAACTTTAGAAGGAGTGAATATGACTGGTGGGTATATCGCAAAGGGCTGTTTAATGGCAAGAACCTTTACCTACTCTTATATGTTGATGATATGCTGCTGGCCAGTGGAGACAGAGGTGAATCTTAAGCCTAAAGGCAGAACTTAGCTCAAAGTTTGAAATGAAAGATCTTGGCATCAGCAAGGAAGATTCTTGGAATGGAAATAATTAGAAAGAGGTTCGAAAAGTAACTTTTTCTCACTCAAACTGGATACACTCGAAAGGTTTTACACAAGTTTAATATGTATAATGCTAAACCTGTACAGAGTCCGTTAGCAAATCACTTCAAACTCTCGGCTAACCAAAGTCCTCACACGGAAGAAGATAGAAAGTACATGGAAAACATACCGTATGCCATTGTTGTGGGCAGTTTAATCTATGCCATGATATGAACTAGGCCTGAGTAGCTTATGCAATAAGTCTACTAAGTAGATTCATGGCTAACCCAGGTAAGGAGCATTGGATGGCCCTTAAATAGATACTGAGGTATGTAAAGGGATAAGAAAATATGGGCCTGTCATTGACGGAAAAAAATGAAGAATATGGACTGAGGATATGTGGACTCAGATTTTGCAGGCAATGTTGATACTAGAAAATCTTTGATAGGATATGTGTTCTCCTTGTATGGAACAACAGTGAGTTGGAAGTCTATGCTCTAACCAGTAGTGGCTCTATCCACAACAAAAGCATAATACATTGTTGTTACAGAAGGAGTGAAAGAAGGAATTTGGTTTCAAGGTTTTTTGAAAGACTTAGGTTTTGATCAGGAATTAGTGCTCATCCATTGTGAAAATCAGAGTGCAGTGCACCTATCTAAACATCAAGTGTTTCATGAACGGTCTAAACAAATAGATGTTAAGCTACACTTTGTACGAGAAGTGACTGAGACAGGAAGGATGCAGGTAGTGAAGATCAGTACAAATGAGAATCCAGCTGACATGTTTACTAAAGTGTTTCCCATCAGTAAGCTGCATTATTGTCTGGATCTGATCAAGTTAAAACTTGAGAATGAGCCTTAAAATTATGCAGGAGGAGGAGGAGCAATTAATATTTTTCATGAGGATTGACAACAAGGTGGATAATTTTATGTGTTGGTCAATCTTTTCAGGTCAATGCATGATTTAATGTGAGTAATGAATCACGGCTATATGGACCATTGTATTGACCTAACAAAAGGTGGTTGGCAGGAGTCAAGAAAACCAAAAGAAAGAGAATATAAAAGGGGCTCTGTTAAGTTGGTTGACTCATAAGTTTTGACCACTTCAGGCAAAGAGGAGAGGCTGCATTTAGCCATTGTAGTGTTATCCAAGTGCTGTCCAAATCATGCTCTAGGTGCTGCCCAAGTTCACCCGAATTGCTGCTCGTGTTCAACCCAAGTTTTACCTAAGTATCTGTTAAGTTCGAATCGTATATTTGAACCAAGAGTAAGTGAGATTTTGACATATATATTTCTTCGTAAGTGCGCTTTTGCTATATATATTTCTTCGTAAGTGTTTTACTATATATAATTCTCCATAAGTGAATTTTTTGTACATATAAAGTTTGGCATACTTGTTCCTTGTAAGTATGCTTATATATATGTATATTCGATAAAGTTTTGCACACTTATTTTGTTCGGTACGTGGGATTTTGTTATATATAATTCTTAGTAATTTGGTTTTTTGTACATATAAAGTTTAGCACACTTGTTCTTTGTAATTGTGCTTATATATATGTATATTCGATAAAATTTTGCACACTTATTTTGTTCAGTAAGTGGGTTTTTGATATATATATTTCTTCGTAAGTGGGATTGTGATATATATATTTCTTTCTAATCGAGATTTTGTTTTTTTACAGATAAAGTTTGGCACACTTTTTCTTTTTAAGTGTGTTTATATATATGTATATTCGATAAAGTTTTGCACACTTATTTTGTTCAATAAGTGGACTTTTGTTATATATATTTCTTTGTAAATGAGATTTTGCTATATATATTTCTTAGTAAGTGGGCTTTTGTTATATATATTTCTTCTTAAATGGGCTTGTGTACATATAAAGTTTGGCATACTTGTTCTGTAATATGATTATATATGTGTATATATGATAAAGTTTTGCGCACTTCTTTTGTTCGGTAAGTGGGCTTTTGCTATATATATTTTTTTGTAAGTGGGCTTTTGCTATATGTAATTCTTCGTAAGTGGATTTTGATTTGATTTGGCCCTGATGCGATGAGATATAATAACCGATACTATGGCCTCGCCCCCTTAGAGGATATAACTTGGGGAACTGATCAGTTAGCCATGTAAAATAAGATGATTTTCAATGTCATTTGTTTGATTTGATATTATTTGAATGATATACTATATATATATATGCATTTGTATCAACTATGATCAATCGACCCCCACTTGCTGTGTGTTTTCCCAAACACTCATACTTTACTCTACCATCTCCAGATAAGAACGAAGATCAAGTATACGAGGATGAATAAGACATGTTTTGGGGTTGACGATGAAGTTTCGAGACATGAAGATTACTCGCTTATGTTTTTCTTAAATTTTGATTCAAGTTGTACAACACTTCAGCACATTTTTTTTTGTTTTGAGAATTTATCGATGTAAGACAAGATTATTTTTAGTTAATTAAGAATTAGACTGGTTTTGGTTTATACTGAACTATGAGGCTTGTTGTTTGGAGATTATATGATTGTTGAGAAATGTCAGTGTCGACTAACCCTGGTCCCAGGGCGTGAAAAACTGGATCATAGTTCTTTTCCAGTTCAGCAGTTACTTCAGTCAGCCTCTTGATTCTCATCAAATAAAAGAAGTATGTCCTTCTTTCCGTTGCCTGGGAGACTGAAGTAGCCTTTATTGCCTTAATCACAGCTGACTCCAAGGAGATGAAGCTCTTGAGAACTAATTTCTTCTTGAACTGTTTGGCTAGAGTGACAGTTCGGAACTGTATCCATTCATCATAATGCGCCATCTTCAGCTCAGCCTACTAATTGATTTCGTACATAATAAGATCGATCTGAGTCTGAATGACATTGTTAGGCCTCGGTTCCTCAATAATCTAAACTTGCCCTTTGGATCAATTAGGGCATGAGGAAGATCCAATCCAAAACCAGTTGTGTCCATCACTTCTCTGATAAACACACCTTTCGGCCATGCCAATGGAAGAATGGTTGGGCAGACAAGTTTTGTGATGGGAGGTGGAATCCTAGTCATCTTCAACGTCTCCCCAGATTCAGTTACTATCTTTTAAGGATACTCGGTTTTGCTCTTGGTTCGGAGTTCTGCTACTGGTTGGACTGATTGTATAGGGACTACAAGGAGTGGTGCCTCGGCTCCAGATGAAAGTAGCATGAGCTCAGGTAGAGCTCCTGCAGGGCAGCTGGTTTGGTCTTGTGGGACCTTGGCTTCTTTATCAATCGGGGAGATGGAGTCTTTTCTGAATCACTGGTTGACAAAACTAGTTCATCTTAGGCTTTGGGGCAGTAGTTTTAGACTTAGCGACTTTCTTCGTCTTAATGGCTACCTCTTCGACTCCATTCTTCTTTGATTGAATGTTTTGAATTGTGTAGATTCTGAATTTATTGATTGAAGAAGTTGATTCCAAAGGAACCTCGGAATCCTCAATCAATTTGCTCAGTTGAGGCGCAAACCCCTTTGACTGCTTGGTAGTCTAAAACATGTTTTCCAAAATAGTAAACAGGAATGACCAGTTGACCTTGATTCCTTTCATTGTAGCGGTCATCACTTGAAACTTTTCTAGATACAAGGCGACGAAGGAACCAGCCTTGGCCAAGATACCCTTGGCAGCAATAACTGCCAGCAGCTGATATTCTGGCTTCAGTTCTCGTTTGGCATCTGAAACTTTGATCGGTTGCCCACTTGCAGAAAAAAGTAATTGCATCTCTTCAATGTCAACAGTAGCCACTTCAGAGAAGCTTGAGATTCCTTCAGCTGACAGCTGAAAGAGATTACTGAGGAAAGATTCATCAATAATCATTGAGTGTCATTCAACCGTGAGTAGTTTGACCATAATTGTAGGCCATTCAACCGTTCCTCATTTATTTGCGAAACTAAAATCAGACAGTTAAACAAAAACAGAATTTTAGATGTGAAATTTGAATAATTTTAAATTAACAACTCTCAATCAGTCACGATTTTTATTATAGAACTGAAATGAATTAAAGTTAGCCAACCTATTTGATATGATCAGTTGATTCAGGTACTGATTGATCAGTTTGAAACTGTCTCAGTTCAGCTCATGAACAACTGACATCTGTCTTATCAGTTAACTCACTAAAATTCAACGCTCCCCCTAAATTAAGCATTAAGATAAATCAATAAAACCCAAAATATTTCTAAAATAAGAAAACTTAGTCCCGGGTAAAGACTTTGTGAAGATGTCTGCTGCTTGTTTTGCAGTTGATATGTATTCCAGTCGAATGTCCTTTTTTAGAGCATAATCTCTGATGAAGTGATGTCTGACATCAATATGCTTAGTTTTTTGGAATGAAAAACTCAATTATATGTAATCGCAATAGAACTGATGTTATCACAGAAGATTGGTGATATTTAACCTACTAAAGAGGAGTGAAAAATATAAATAAATTAAACTAAAATGACATAAGAAAAAAACTTAAATTCCAACCAAACAATTAAATATATCAAGGAAAATTCAATAACAAAAAATTATCAGTATTTTGATTCACCCTTTAAATCTCTATAGTTCTCATATATTTTTGGTTGAATTTCTATCTATTTCTTAGGTAATGAGTTTTCCTAATTTATTTAATATATTGTCTTGAGTTATGGAAAACCTAATATTGATTTACAACAAGTAACTCTCGTTCACTTATTTAATAACCAATATCGCATTCAAAATTTATGAAAACTACTAGATTTCGATTAAATAATATAAAGTTATCACACATGTATTTGATTTATTCCTCGATCTCAATCTAAATTCATGACATGAATTATTATATCATATTATAATTTCATTTCTTGAATCAATTACAATACATAAAAATCATTCAAATGTGATCGAACATTGAAAGCATTAAAAACAATAAAACATACACTCACAAAATTCAAATATTAAACCAAATAACAATAATTAAATCACAAGTTCATCCCATAATGTTGACAAAATAAAATTAATACATAAGATTATTCAATTGAAAAAGCAAACAAGTCTTTCAACAATAAAAACCAAATTCAATTCAAATAGAAGATGAAATAAGAACTTAGGAACAAGAATCAAATCGAAAGGTTGCTCCGTCGCTGACCCGTATCCTTTTCTCCCTAGCTTATCTTCCTTGCTTTCCACATTGTTCTCGGCTGAATATTCTCCCCAAATTATGAAAGTGGCCGCAGCAGAAACTTCCTCCATGCGTTTCTGAAAAGAGTCTGAGATAGGTGAGGCTTTCTCGGCTGTCCAAAATTCCATCCTTTGCTGTACGCATGAGAATATATATGTGTGTACGTGCGTGTGCGTGTGCGTGACGTGAGGGTGTCAGCTGCCCTCGTCTGAATTGAGCAAGACATTGATTCTTCCTTTTCTTCTAATTTTCTTCCGAAACACCGAAAGTTACAGCCCGTGTCTTCCAAGATTAAAATTCACAAATGGCCTTATTCTTATTTCTTTGTTCTGTTCATGCTTGCTATTGGTTCATGGTTTAGTTAGAAAGAGGTGCACGACACTTCGTTGTTTGTCACTTCACTTTGAATTCTTGCACGTTACACGGAATGCTCAGAATCTTGTGTCTTCAGTTATTAATAGACGGAATTCATGTACATTTTTTAATTCACGATAAATTCCTTATATTTCTTTCCTTGCGTCTTGATGTTGTCGGGTGACATATATTCTATTTATTTTTGAACAACGATTCTATCCCTCGATTCCATCTAACCGACATAAAAAAACATGGATTAGGTAGATAAATATCAATTTAGACAATTAAAATCACCAAAATATCATCAATCAAATCAACGAAATTACGTCAAAATATGAACTTATCAATCCAATTCCTACTGTCAAACTCTCGGTATCTCTACAACACAAACGCGATCAATATTTATATATTGAACCCTAGGCAGACAGAAACCAAAACACAACTCTCATAAAATGATAGCTTGAGCAGATTGAGTTGGTTGAAAAGCACAAATTGATCGTTAATGATCAGATATAGAAGCAAGTGTATGTCAGAGTGAGTATCTTGACATTCAAAAGAACAAGAGTGATCTACATATTGATCAAGAAATATTATAAAAGCTTCGGTAAACTTTTTCAGTATTGAAATATATCTTTATACACTTGAGTTCTTTCAACGGTTACGCTGTAATTAATACTCCTTATTTGGCATGCAGCCAAATATGTCAGTTGACGATTTCTGAAAAGTTGATTTAGAGAGAGAAGCGAGCACATATATTTGTCCTAGTTGGAGACATTATTGAATAACTGGAGACATTGGTTATTATGCATTGGTGGGTCAAAATACATTCTGATTTGTCTAACTGGTAGGCATATAGAATGATTGATGCGCGTGAATACCATCCTGTAACGTACCGTACTTTTACTACTTAAAATTTGCGGAAAACTTAAAAATTTTCTTAAATAAATCATGAACTTTCAAAGTTTGATAAAACAACTGTTCGTCCTGAAAATTGTTGCAACAGAAAAATCTCAAAATGATGTTTACCAAAAGCATTTGTTCGAACCTCAAACGGTAACACAAAATCAGAGTAATTAAACATTTTCATAAAACTAAAACTTGGCGGTCATCGGGTCTAGCCTCCTACTTAGTCCAAGCCTGCCCCTTGGTCACCACCTCCCGTCTCCTCATGATCATCCACACTTGCATCGATCAAGTCTAGTGAGTCTAAAGACTCAACACGTATAAACTGGGAGTAACGAATAATACGTAATAAAACCACATGCAACTTTAAAATAGAACATACATACTTGAAACCTGAACTTACACTTAAACTTGAACTTACGTACATAACTTAGACGTGCCAAAACGTGAAAACTTTCATAAACATGCTTGCATACTTGTACATACAAAAACATACATGAACTTCATTATTTTGCGTAGATGCATGTTTCAAAGCAAGTGACCCATAACATAATTCGCCTGATCAGACTAAACCACAGTATTGGACTGACAGGGACGAATCCACTGCCACATACATGAGATCCCCGTTCATGCTTTAACGGGCATATTGGTCCACGTTCATGATTTAACGCTTTCCAATCCTGATATAAACCCGTTCATGCTTTAACGGGGTGGGTTGGTCCCCGTTCATGATTTAACACTTTCCAACCCCATACATACATTGGTCACAAGACATTTAACATACCTCACAAACTTGAAAATATTTTCTTGCACGTCGACATACTTACTTGGCGTTGAGGGATTCGTTGGATCTCATTTGGGGCCGCTGTGAATTCTTAGATACTTAACTTGCATAGCTTAGACGTAGGCATACGTGCTCACCCCTGAATTCAATAAATAACTTATGACATTCTAGAACACTCAGGATTTGATCCTCTTTTAAAATTAACGTACTAACCCAAGACATGAAACTCCCAGGACACAATTAAAATTTCCCAAGATATATGAAGTACATGGACCCCGTGCCTGGGTCCGTGTATGGGTCTGTGTAGGTTCGCAAAAGAAATGCTCGAAAAAAAGTAAAGATACGGACCCCGTGCTAGGGTCCGTCTAGGGATCCGTGTAGGCTCGCAAATTTGACACTTTTAAGAAAAACGAAGGCACGGACCCCGTGACTGGGTCCGTGGAAGGGTTCGTCTAGACTCGGTTTACTGACACTAAGGAGGAAACAAGGGCACGGGCCCCGTGCCAAGGTCTGTCGAGGGGTCCGTATAGACTCGGTAAGAGTAAACCAACAGAAAGTCATGTACTCAAAGCTTATTTCTCCAAATTCTACCATCTCGATCATGACTTCGACACCTCGAGATCCGTCCTAGAGTGCTAGAACACTCATTCAACTCAAACGAACGTCCCCAAACAACTACGCCCAACTTACAACGCAATTTAACTCATGAACACGTAATTTGACATCAAAATCAATTCCTACGATTTCTAACTCAACCAAATGCCTAAAGACACGAAACGAAATACCAACATACACCCCAACATCATTCTCAATATACCTAAACGCATCAATGATCATCCATCGATTCCCAACGAAGCGTGCAACAAGAAAATCTCAAGAACACATCAATAACATAATTTTCTGAAAACGCAGTTTGAGCAGTAACACGAAAATGATCATAACTCACTCAATTAATATCCAAATATTTCCAATTTACTGTCAAATCGAAGGTATCAAAAATTTCTACAATTTTTGTATTGAAAGTTTTCTCAGAATCGCGATAGATAAATCGCAGTATTTAAAAATACAGTAAAAATGAAATTTTTGGATCTAAAAATGGTTTCAAAAGTGATCTAAACATAATTGCTCAAAATTTTACGCATCACACATGTATTTTTACGCATAAATAACCATACAACGCATTATATGACGAGATCAATGCAGAAATAATAGAATATACGTGCCTTTAGATTTTAAACGTTATCGAACGACGACACCGAAGCGGAAACGAAGCGAGGCTTGATCCAGGACGATTGTGGCACTAAAATCTTGCGATGAAATTAAAGAAAAGTTGCTGGAAAATTTTGGAGGAGGGGGCGGCCGCTTCAAACTTGAGGAACCTTAGGTTTTTGTAAGGCCCGAGGATTTGATTATCATAATCTGATATGAATTGTGGATAATTGTGATGTGATAATAGACAGAACGGATCAGACCGGGGAAGCCGGAAAGAAGTTGGAATTATGTGCGAGGAAAAGACCTCGCGCATATGCGCGACCCCGTCGGGCGCATATGCGCGAGGCAGGCAGAGGACCTCGCGCATATGCGCGTCATGGATCCGCGCATGTGCGCGAGGGTACCCGAGAGTTGTGAAGAATGGTGAAGGACCTCGCGCATATGCGCTGAATGAGGGCGTGCATATGCGAGAGCTGCCGGCTAGGAACGCGCCGAGACATATTGTCTCGCGCATATGCGGCGATGAAGGTCGCGCATATGCGCGAGACGTGCTGCCTTTAGAATGAGCCATCCGTCATATGCATGCAATGATATATATGTATGTTACACTTCTCAGAATTCAGAAACAAGGAATCGAGAAAAGCTTCAGAGAATATCGTGAAAATCCTTACGCATTTTCTTTTAGAAATTTGAAGTTTGTGAAAGATCCGTCCGTCAGATTTTCGATCCGACTTCAGTACCGTGTTTCTATCGACGAGAGCTTCAACTGGACGTAAGTTTTACTATGTTTTGATATGATTTGAAATTATGATACTGCTAGAATCAGATATGATTGATATATGCTGTTCTTGACATAGTAGACATCGTATAATCGAAATCGGACTGAAGAACAGATTCCGTATGAAATTATTAGGAATTTTCAGAATTGATTTGATTGTGATTAGATTGAATTGATATCAGACTTGTGTTGTTATCGATTATGAGGTGTTGGGATTGATATCCGATTGATATTGTATTGCTGGGTATATTGATATTATTCAGATTTGGATCAGATGAGTTGTTGATTCGTATATACCGATATTGTCTTGCCGGTATTGCGAGATTGTACAGATTTGAGATTATGATCTGTTATTGTTAAGATTATGGGTTGTACTGATATTGACTATGAGCCGTGTTATTATATCTGTGATGTTGAAATTGACGGGGTTATTAAGATTGTATTGTTATGCCGTCGAAACATCAGTAGATTGATATTAATCATATTCGTTATTGATTGAGATTGTATCGTTGTATCATGACATTGATCAGATTATGGCTTGATTTGCTTATTGATCAGAACAAGTCTTGAATTGAGTTGTATATTGATATTGTGCCTATTCGATATTGTCATTTCTAGTTTGATATGGACAGATTTGACTTCGAGACTTCGACTTCGTCAGACCGAGAAGAGAAATGTATAAATCAATGTGGTACCGGGAGAACGACTCGAGTATGATATACTTGAGTTTCTCTAAATCACATAGTTATTGTTATTGTGTGCAGTGATTTGAATTGATATGCTTGTTCTATTGATTTATAGAAAGCAGGTATTAGACACGTATTACACGAGTAATCTTGTGACATAGGTGCCGGATAGTGATGGAATCGTCACTGGCACATTACACATTGTCACAGGATAGCGATTTGGCAAAAGTGCCAAAGTCTGTGACGGATAGGTCAAGACACCGAATGTTTGGTTATATCGAAGTGGATAGAATTGGAGTTTCTTCTATTACTGATATTCGATATAGAATACCAACGTCTGGAAACCGGGATCCCTAGACTAGGATTGAGTCTAGTCTGAGATGTGGAGTCACGAGTCTGATTAGCGATTTTAATTGGTTATGTTTCAGATTTTGATACATGTTACTGATATCTGTTACATGCTTTTACATTATTTATATGATTGCATGTTTCGTTGATTTATACTGGGATGTATTTCTCACCGGAGTTATCCGGCTGTTGTCGTATTTGTATGTGTGCATGACAATAGGTGGGACATGATCGGGGTCAAGAAGATGAAGAGAGAGATCGTAATTATAGTGGAGACTACGGACTTGATTAGAGATAGGGTTTGGACACTTGATATTTAGTTGTTAAACCTTAGTTTGCAGGATTGTATATAGTACGAGACTTGTACTTTAATACTGACATGTATATTAGAATGTATTCCATTACGTTCCGCATTTAATACTGTATTTTAAAAAAAATATTTAGACCCTGTTTATTATAATTAATTAAATTGTCCCAATGATGATTAAGAACATGATTAGCGTCCGGGTCCCCACAACAGGTGGTATCAGAGCGATAGATCCTTTAGACTCAGATAGGAGCTAGTAAGCGGGGTAGATTGAGTTTTCTTTCCTTGCTTTTGATTGCTAGCATGTTTTACTGCTTTGAAATACATGTTTACTTGATTATCTGATTTGATTAATCACATGTATTATTGAGAATGAATCAGAACCGATTCTTGATCCGCAGTAAGATGATCAGAGGAGGACTGAAATAGGTTTGTTGTATTTGGTTACTGATTCTTTTGGTAATCAGATATACCTCCTCGAAGAATTCCAGAATCAGGTGGTACTTCGGTTTATCAGATGGATGTGTCAGAAACTCCGATGGAAACAATTTTGAAGAGGTTTTAGTCATTTCAACCGCCGATTCTGAAGTGTACTGAGACGCCTGATAACTTTGAGAGTTGGCTGAATGTTATTGAAGTGTTGTTTGATTCACTTGATTACTCATATGAACGTCGAGTTAGATCAATTGGGCACCAGTTATATGAAGTCGCAAAGAGTTGGTGGATCGCAACCAAAGAAGCATTAGAACAGCATGGTACCGTGATTACGTGAAAAATCTTTAAAGCTGAGTTTTATAAGAGATTTCTCCCCGTATCATACCGACAAGATAAGAGTACAGAGTTTGCCAACTTGAAACAGGGCCAGCTAAATATTGCAGAATATGTGGCAAAATTCTCTACCTTACTACGTTTTGCTCCTCAAGTGGCGGGGAATGATAAAGCTGTAGTTGATCAGTTCATCCGCGGATTGAATCCTGAAATATCTGCAGTGGTAAATGTGGAACGACTCCATTATTTTGCTGACGCCTTGAACAGGGCAAGGGGAGCTGAGGTAAGTTTGATTCAACAGCAAGGAATGTCGTATGTTTCTCACCCACATAACCAACAACCTCCAGCTCAATTCTTGCAATCACTGTCTAGATTTGATAGTGGCAGTGGTAGTGGGGGAAAGAAAGATTTCCTGAAGGCTCGCAAGAAACAGTTTAAGAAGTTAGGGAGCGGTTCATCTAGCTCCAGTGGTTCTAGCCAGATTTATACGGGAGTTTATTGTAGCATTTGTGGAGGAAGACATTCCACAGAGCAATGTCGAGGTGTGTTGGGTAGTTGCAATGTCTGTCGTCAGCCAGGACATTTTGCTAGAGTATGTCCACTGAGAGCTTCCCGACGATCTTAGGGAGAAGAACCATCTGGACCAGTGGCATCGCCTGATAAACAATCACCGGTTGTTCCTTCTTTCCAACCACCGACGACTCCTGAATCACAACCAATGCCAGGACACACATGACGAGGTAGTTGCAGGGAATTGTTTCCTGTATAGTTATTTTGCATATGTATTGATAGATACTATTGCATTCCATACGATTATTATTAAATGAATTGCATTGATATATGCTTTGAGTATCGAGTTATTATATGCTGTAGTATTGATCTCTTTTCTGTTTGGGAGATGTTTTGTATCAGTGACATCTGTTAGACCTTGTATGCTGCAGTATGACAGATATCAGATTGACTTAGATGATATAGTACTTGGGTTATCTGAATGTGATTACATTATCAGTATTAATATGTTGATTAAGTACAAAATTACCGTTGATTAATTCCAACAGACTGTGAAATTCAGACCGGATATGGCTGATGAATGGAAATTTTACGGTAAGGATTTTAGATTAGGATTCCTTGGATATGGGTGATGTTGAGGACTCGATTATTACGGAAAGGAATGGAGGAATTCCTTATGTTTTCAGTTGATTTACTGAAATCGAGCCTATCATTAGCTGAATTGCCATTGGTATATGAAATTGCTGATGTTTTCTCAGATGGGATTTCAGAATTTCTTCCAGTCAGAGAGATAGATTTAAGCATTGATTGCATATCAGGTACAGTTTTTATTTCTGAAATACTGGACAGATAGTACTGATTGAATTAAAAGACTTGAAAGACCAGTTAGAAGATGTCTAGCCGAGAGTTACATTTGATTGAGTGTTTCTATTTGGGATGCTCCAGCTATGTTTGTGGGTTGATGAACCTGTGTTCAGAAGTATTCCGATGATTTTATGCTCGTTTTATCTATGATTATTTCATCTATGATATAATGAGATATTTGAAGCATATGACTGATCAGATCGAACATTTGAAAATTGTATTGCATATTCTGAGAATTGAAATGTTGTATACAGAAACTGTTGAGATGTGAATCTTGGCCGAGACAGATTGTATTCGGAACACGTTAGATCCGAAGATAGTATATCGGTTGATCTTAGCACAGTTGAAGTTGTGATCAGTTGGCTGAGACCGATAGTATTGTCAGAAATTACAGTTTTATGAGTTAGCAGATCAGTATCGATGAGTGATGTTTTGAATCTGATTGAATATTGCTGTTGTTCTGAATCCGTGTTTGAAACAGATAGTAGACAGTGAAGAATTTATATTGTACAGTCCGAACCAGAGCTGATTTTGAGAATTAAAGCAGTTCAGAAAGTTGATCAGAATGTTCAGAACTCGATATCGACATCAGAGCAGAGTATCGATCAGAATAACAGATTTGTGACAGTGTTTTATATGTTAATAATCGTTTGTGCGCCGAATATTTCAGATTTGAAATGACAGATGTTGTCAGAAGCACATAGCAGTTGATTTAGCGTTCATCCTGATGGCAGAAAATGTACAATGATCCGAAAAGACAGTTTTTGAGAAAAACAGATAAAATCAGATATTGTAGAGTTTGTATCGAAATATCTGAATTGCTGACAGATGAAGGCAGAAAGAAAGAAACTAGGAGGTTATGATATAACTTGTCCATTCCTGAATGGAAATGAGATCACATTTCCAGGGGTTTTGTGACGAAGCTATTGCGTTCCTCCTGAGATAGCGATGTAATTTGGGTCGTTATAGACAGAGTGACTAAATCAGCACGTGTTGTTTTATACATGAAGATGTATAGATATAACCAGATGACTGAAATTTATGTCAGAAACATGGTCAGACTGCACAGAGTGCCAAAGTGGATTATTTTAGACCGTGATTTTCGGTTACTTCGCACTTTTGACAGAGTTTACAGCAAACTCTAGATACTAGATTATATCGGAGTATTGCATATCATTCACCGACTGACGGACAGTCAGAGTGGATTATCCAGATTTTGAAAAATATGCTTAGAGTTGTAGTGCTGGATTTTAGCACTAGTTGACAGGATTTATTGTCACTTTGTGAATTATCGTAAAACAATAGTTATCAGATGAGTATTGAGACAGCTTCATTCGAGGCATTGTATAGTAAGAACTACAGATTCCCTTCGTATGGGGATAATATCTCTGAGGTACCTGATATTGGACCTGATAGGATCAGAGATATGATAATGAAAGTGAAGCTGATTCAGAAGAAAATGAAGACAACTCAGAATAGACAGGCCAATATGCCCAGGTTTGACATAGACCGTTGGTATTTGAGATAGGAGACTGAATATTCTTGAAGATTTAACCTTTCTGAGAAGTTATCAGATTTGGCAAGAAAGGGAAGTTGTTTCCACGACATATTGGGTCGTACGAGATTCTCGAGAAGATAGGAGATCATATCTATCAACTCGTATTACCGCATTTTTACAAGAAATACCTGATGTTTTCATGTATTGTTATCGAGGAGATATCAGTCTGATGCTTCACATGTTATTCAACCAGACGAGGCCGAACTGGATGAGACACTAAGTTACTTCGAGAATTCGATTCAGATTTCTCGATCGTAAAGAAGAGCAACTCTGAACAAAGATTATTCCGCTTGTGAAAGTTCAGGGGAATTGTTATAGCATCGAAAAAGTTATCTGGGAGACTGAGTCAGACATGAAACAGAGATTCCTAGAATTACTTTATTGATGTGAGTATTCTTATTTTGCTTCTATTCTCCATTCCTTATTGTATCTGGTGGATATTTGATTTGATATCTGATTGAAGTGCCTGTGATTTCGGGGACAAAATCAAATCTTAGGGGGGGAGAAATGTAAGGCCCGAGGATTTGATTATCATAATCTGATTTGAATTGTGGATAATTGTGATGTGATTATAGACAGAACGGATCAGACCGGGGAAGCCGGAAAGAAGTTGGAATTATGTGAGAGGAAAAGACCCCGCGCATATGCGCGAGGCAGGCAGAGGACCTCCCGCATATGCGCGTCATGGATCCGCGCATGTGCGCGAGGGTACCCGAGAGTTGTGAAGAATGGTGAAGGACCTCGCGCATATGCGCCGAATGAGGGCGCGCATATGCGCGAGCTGCTGTGCTAGGAACGCGCCGAGACATATTGTCTCGTGCATATGCGCCGATGAAGGTCGTGCATATGCGCGAGACATGCTGCCTTTAGAATGAGCCACCCGTCCTATGCATGCAATGATATATATGTATGTTACACTTATCAGAATTCAGAAACAAGGAATCGAGAAAAGCTTCAGAGAATATCGTGAAATCCTTACACATTTTCTTTTAGAAATTTGAAGTTTGTGAAAGATCCGTCCGTCAGATTTTCGATCCAACTTCAGTACCGTGTTTCTATCGACGAGAACTTCAACTGGACGTAAGTTTTACTATGTTTTGATATGATTTGAAATTATGATACTGCCAGAATCAGATATGATTGATATATGCTGTTCTTGACATAGTAGACATCGTATAATCGAAATCGGATTGAAGAACAGATTCCGTATGAAATTATTAGGAATTTTCAGAATTGATTTGATTGTGATTAGATCGAATTGATATCAGACTTGTGTTGTTATCGTTTATGAGGTGTTGGGATTGATATCTGATTGATATTGTATTGCTGGGTATATTGATATTATTCAGATTTGGATCAGATGAGTTGTTGATTCGTATATACCGATATTGTCTTGCCGGTATTGCGAGATTGTACAGATTTGAGATTATGATCTGTTATTGTTAAGATTATGGGTTGTACTGATGTTGAAATTGACGGAGTTATTAAGATTGTATTGTTATGCCGTCGAAACATCAGTAGATTGATATTAATCGGATTCGTTATTGATTGAGATTGTATCATTGTATCATGACATTGATCAGATTATGGCTTGATTTTCGTATTGATCAGAACAGGTCTTGAATTGAGTTGTATATTGATATTGTGCCTATTCGATATTGTCATTTCAGATTTGATATAGACAGATTTGACTTCGAGACTCCGACTTCGTCAGACTGAGAAGAGAAAGGTATAAATCAATGTGGTACCGGGAGAACGACTCGAGTATGATATACTTGAGTTTCCCTAAATCACATACTTATTGTTATTGTGTGCACTGATTTGAATTGATATGCTTGTTCTATTGATTTATAGAAAGCAGGTATTAGATGAGTATTAGACGAGTAATCTTGTGACATAGGTGCCGGATAGTGATGGAATTGTCACTGGCACATTGCACATTGTCACAGGATAGCGATTTGGAGAAAGTGCCAAAGTCTGTGACGGATAGATCAAGACACCGGATGTTTGGTTATATCGAAATGGATAGAATTGAAGTTTCTTCTATTACTGATATTCGATATGGAATACCAACGTCTGAAAACCGGGATCCCTAGACTAGGATTGAGTCTAGTCTGAGATGTGGAATCACGAGTCTGATTAGCGATTTTAATTGGTTATGTTTCAGATTTTGATACATGTTACTGATATCTGTTACATGCTTTTACATTGTTTATATGATTGCATGTTTCGTTGATTTATACTGGGATGTGCTTCTCACCGGAGTTATCCGGCTGTTGTCGTGTTTGTATGTGTGCATGACAACAGGTGTGACAGGATCGGGGTTAAGAAGATGAAGAGAGAGATCATAATTAGAGTGGAGACTACGGACTTGATTATAGATAGGGTTTGGACACTTGATATTTAGTTGTTAAACCTTAGTTTGCTGGATTGTATATAGTACGAAACTTGTACTTTAATTTTGACATGTATATTAGAATGTATTCCATTACGTTCCGCATTTAATACTGTATTTAAAAAAAAAATTTGACCTTGTTTATTATAATTAATTAAATTGTCCCAATGATGATTAAGAACATGATTAGCGTCCGGGTCCCCACAGTTTTGCTCTCAAATTTTTGAAAATAAAATGTGTAGGTGTGTGTTGTGTGTTTTGGTGTGTAAAAACGTGTAAGTGTGTGTGAGTGTGTGTAACGTGTGTGTGTGTTTTAATTAGGAGTAATTGGTGCTAATTTAACTAATTACAAATGCTACCAAAAGTTAACTCACACTAATATAATCAACTCCTCAATTAAAAATAAGTACACACTAATTTTTTAAACTTTTAAAATCTTAAAATCATCTAATAAATAAATTAGGCTATAAAATGCTAAACTTAATAAATTATTTAAAATTCTCCAACCTCAACTTAAAATAAAAATACCGCATTTAAAAATTGCCAAACGCGTCCAGTCTCTATTCCTCGATCCCGTTTTGAATAATCGCCTGAAACATGAAACAAAAAAAATATTTTAACGTGCATCTCATAAACATTAAAATAATGCCATTTAAATAAATCATGCCTCACTAAGATCATTTTAAACTTAAATAAAATATTTAACAATTAAATAAATGCATGAGTTATACTTGTACTGAATTTGGGCACTACAGTTCTGTAGTGCCCAAATTCAGTACACGTATAACCAAAGCAATTATTTAATTATTAAAGCATTTATTTAATTTTTAAAACAATTCTTAGTAGTGCATGATTTATTTAAATGTATTATTTTAAATTAATTATGTTTATGTGATGCACGTTAAAATGTTTTTCGAGTTTCATGTTTCAGGCGATTATTCGAGGCGGGATCGAGGAAAAGACCGGGGACGATTCTTGGCAATTTAAAATGCAGTATTTTATTTTAAGTTAAGGATGAGGCATTTTAAATAAATTATAAAGTTTCAGTATTTTAAAAGCCTAATTTAATTATTAAGTGATTTTGATTTTTAAGTTTTTAAGGAATTAGCACTTGTATACTTTATTTTAAATTAAGGATTTTATTTTTGGTTAGGGGAATGTTAACATTTTAATTAGTGGTAATGATTTTATTAAGCCAAAAAAATTATTCTCCTAATTAAACACACACACACGTTTTCACCACCAAAACACACCTTTACACACACACACACCACACGATACACACACACACACACACAATTCATTCTAGTTTTATATTTTGAGAATAGAAAACCTAGGGTCTCCTTCCCTAGTGCAGCCGCCCACCCATCTATATAACTTCCAGCAATATTTCGTTGAATTTATTTCGAGAAAATCGAGCCACGTTCGTCCCGGATCAAGCCCCGCTCCGTTCCCGTATTGGTATCGTCGTTTCGATATTTTTAAATATCAAAAGGCACGTATAATCTGTTATTTCTGCATCGATCTCGTCATATTATGCGTTGTGTTATTATTTATGCTTAAAAATACATGTGTGATGTGTAGAAGTTTGAGCCTTGACGTTTGAATAAATTTTGAAACGATTTTTAGATCTAAAATCACGTTTCTACTGTCTTTATAAATACTGCGACTTTTCGGTCGAGATTATGAGAAAACTTTCGACGTGAAAATTGTAGAACTTTTCGATACCTTCGATTTGACAGTAAATTCAAAATATTTGGATAAAAATTGAGTGAGTTATGATGTTTTTCGTGGGGATGCTCAAACTGCATTTTTCAGAAAATATGTATTGAGGTGTTCTTGAGATTTTATTGTTGCAGGCTTCGTTGGGGATCGACGGGTGATCGTTGCTGCGTATACGTACATTGATATTGATGTTGGGAGAATTTTTGAGGTTTGGTTTCATGTCGATAGGCGCTTGATTTAATTAGAAGTCGTAGGAAACGATTTGATGTCAATTGCCGTATTTTTGTGTCATATGTGTCGTAGGGTGAACGTCGTTGCTTTGGGACGGTTGTGCGAGTTGGGTCAATGTTATGGCATCCTAGGTTGGTCTCATGGTCTAGTGCAATGATTTACAAGGTCAAGTCATGGGAATTTAAGCACGTCCTAAGGAAGGGAATGAACTCGTAAGTAAGCATGATTACCTACGTCTAAGTTATGCAAGTTAAGCATGTAAATTCCTGTTTAGTATGTGCAACGACGGCCCCGATCGAAGTCCAACGAATCCCTCAATGCCAAGTAAGTATGTTCGACGTGCAAAGAAAATATTTTAAATTTTTGAGATATGCTAAATGTCTTGTGACCAATTTATGAATGGGTTTGGAAGTCGGTGAACGTGGCCGAGGACCTCTCCACCCTGTTAAATCATGAACGGGTTTAGATCGTGACTGGGAAGCGTTAAATCATGAACGTGGACCAATCAGCCCGTTATATTATGAACGTGGATCTCATGTATGTGGTAGTGGATATGTCCCTGTCATCCCAGTACTGTGGTTTCGTCTGATCAGGCGATTATGTTATGGGTCACTTGCTTTGAAACATTCTCTACGAAAAATTATGAAGTTCATGTATGTTCAAGTATGTACCAGTATGCAAGCATGTTTATGAAAAGTTTTCACGTTATGGCACGTCTATGTTATGTACGTATGTTCAGTGCAGTGCAAGTTCAAGTTTCAAGTATGTATGTCCTATTCTAAAGTTGCATGTGGTTTTATTACGTAATACTCGTTATTTCCAGTTTATACGTGTTGAGTCTTTAGACTCACTAGACTTGATCGATACAGGTGAGGATGTTTATGAGGAGACAGGAGGTGGGGACCAAAGAGCAGGCTTGGACTGAGCGGAAGGCTAAACCCGAGGACCGCCCACGTTATTTTTACGATTTTTATGCAGTTTAAAATACTCTGATTTTATTTGGGTTACGATGTTTGAAACAAGCATTTTTTTCAGCAAATTTTATTGGTGAACGGACGATATAGTGACGACCGTATTGCTTTTATTTTCTCGTATTCCAGAAAATTTTTAATTTTTCCGCAAATTTTAGTAGTAAAAAGTACGGTACGTTACAGTTGGTATCAGAGCCGTGTTCTTGTAAAGGGTTATGCCTACTGTCAGTCGCAAGAAGCTCACGAAGTTACACCTCAAGTCTGTAAGTTTTAATGTTTCAAATTTATGTTATGTAGTAAGCATTAAGTTCTGATTTCAGCATGTGCAAATTTAAAAGTTGTAGTACGTGCATCTTATGTCATTGATATCATGTTCATGCATATTGGGTTTACGTGTTGGGTAAATTGTTGAAATAGAATGCCTCCTAGATGTGTGGTTGACCATGAAGCAAGGGAAGAGGGCCAAGAGCCTCGAGGTGAGGAGAGGGCCAGTCCTCCACCTCCACCTCCAGACATGCAGGCACAGATGCTTGCAGGCATGACTCAGTTCTTCGCACAGTTTGCAGAGAACCAAGCTGCAGTTGATGCAGGGGCGAGGCCCCGACCCGAGGCTGTGTATGAGAGATTTAGGAGGATGAGTCCTAAGGTGTTTTCGGGTACCACCGACCCGATGATAGCTGAGGGATGAATTAAGTCCATCGAGGCAATTTTTGACTTTATGGAACTGACCGATGCAGATAGGGTCAGGTGTGCCACGTTCCTTCTGACAAGGGAAGACAGATTATGGTGGGAGAGTGCATCAGTGGCAGTCAACTTGCAGGTGTTGCCATGGAATGGTTTCAAGGAGGTCTTTTACTCCAAGTACTTCACTGAGGAAGTACGCTCTCGCCTGACTAGGGAATTTATGACGTTGCGGCAGGGAGACAGCAGCGTGGCAGACTTTGTGAGGAAGTTTGAGAGGGGGTGTCATTTCGTACCACTGATAGCTAATGATGCCCAGAGTAAGCTGAGGCATTTCATGGATAGATTGCGGCCGATCCTGCGCCGTGATGTGAGAGTAGCTGGTCCTACTAGCTATGCAGTCGCCGTATCTAGAGCATTGGCTGCAGAGCAAGATCTGAGGGATATCGAGATGGACAGGCAGGGCAAGAGGCCCTATCAGGCACCACCGCAACACCAGCAGCAGCAACAGCAGAGACCTCACTTTAAGAGGCCGTTTCAGGGACAGTCGGGGAAGAAACCCTATCAGGGACCACCGAAAGGCAAGGGTCCGATACAACCGCAGGTGGCGCCTCAGAAGCCCTGGAATTTCCCAGTGTGTCAAAAATGTAATCGCCAGCATCCCGGACCATGCTTATGGGGATCCGAAAAATGTTTTAAATGTGGGGCCAGTGACCACATGCTGAAGGAGTGCCCACGATGAATTGGTGATCTGCACTTCCTTCCATACAACGCCTCGTAGGGAGCCATACCAATAGATGATTGAAAATTGTTGTTGTAGGTAAACTCCACTAGAGATAGCTTTGATTCCCAAGTTCCCTGGAAATCGATCATACATGCTCGCAATAAATCCTCCAAAATCTGAATCACTCGTTCAGACTGGCCATCAGTCTGCGGGTGAAAAGCGGTACTGAAAAGCAACTTCATCCCCATGGCTGCATGTAGGCTCTTCCAAAAGGACGATGTAAATCTCGGGTCCCTGTCGGACACAATAGAAACTAGGGATCCCATGCAACCGAACTATCTCCCTGATATAAAGATCTGCATACTGCGTCATGGAGAAAGTCGTCTTCACTGGCAGGAAATGTGCTGACTTGGTGAGTCGGTCCACTATAACTCAAATAGTGTTAAATCCTCTGACTGACCTAGGGAAACCAACCACAAAGTCCATTGTAATATTCTCCCATTTTCACTCGGGGATAGGGAGTGGCTTAAGTATTCCTGCTGGCCTCTGATGTTCTGCCTTCACCTGATGACAAGTGAGGCATTCAGACACGAATCTGCGGATGTCTCGCTTCATCCCTGGCCACCAATACAAAATCTACAAGTCCTTGTACATTTTGGTGCCTCCTGGGTGAATGGAATACAGAGATGCATGTGCCTCTGTCAGAATATCCTCTCTGATCGAATCAACGCTAGGCACCCACATTCTGCCTCTGTATCTCACAATACCATCTGAAACTGTGTAGAATACACTGCCCTTGGCTTCGTCCTTCAGCCTCCATTTCTGTAACTGCTCATCTGAAGGCTGACCTATACGAATACGGTTAAGCAAGGAAGATTGGACTGTCAGATTAGACAGCCTCGGAGCTCTGCCCTTGCGATAAACTTCTAAACCAAACCTCTGAATCTCAGACTGAAGAGGTCTCTGCACTGACAAATGTGCCACAAATGCGACTTTCCAGCTCAAGGCATCTGCCACTACATTAGCTTTCCCCGGATGGTAGCTAATTTCACAGTCGTAGTCTTTTACTAACTCCAGCCACCGTATATGTCTCATATTCATTTCTTTCTGTGTGAAGAAATATTTGAGACTCTTGTGATCAGTGAATATCTGACACTTCTCGCGATACAAGTAATGTCTTCAAATCTTCAACGCAAAAACGACAGCGGCTAATTCCAGATCGTGAGTCGGATAATTCTTCTCATCCACTTTCAACTGTCTGAAAGCATAAGCTATCACCCGACCATGCTACATCAACACTGTGCCTAACCCAAGCTTAGATGCATCGGTGTATAGCACAAAATCTCCTTTCTCTGTTGGCATGGTTAACACTGGCGCTGAAATAAGAGCTTGCTTCAAAGTATCGAAGCTCTTCTGACATTCATCGCTCCAAACGAATTTCGCATTCTTCTTGGTCAGTGAAGTGAGTGGCACTGCTATCGAAGAAAACCCCTGAATGAACTTACAGTAGTAACCGGGTAAGCCCAGAAAACTGCGGATTTCTGATGCATTCTTCGGCTCAACCCATTCCTTAACGGCTGCCACATTGGCTGGATCCACCTCAATTCCACTGCTATACACTATGTGACCCAAAAACGCTACATTTTTCAACCAGAATTTACACTTACTGAACTTCGCAAATAACTTACGACCCTGCAAGGTCTGCAAAACTGACTTCAAGTGTCGACTGTGCTCCTCATGACTCTTCGAGTAAATAAGAATGTCGTCAATGAACACTATGACGAATTGATCCAAGTAGGGCTGGAATATTCGGTTCATCAAGTCCATGAAAATTGCTGGAGCGTTCGTCAATCCAAACGGCATCACTAAGAACTCGTAATGCCCATATCTGGTCCTGAAGGCCGTCTTGTGAACATATGCGTCTTTCACCTTCAGCTGATGATACCCTGATTGAAGATCTATCTTAGAAAACACTGTAGCTCCCTGCAACTGATCGAACAATTCCTCGATCCTTGGTAATGGGTATTTATTCTTGATCTTTACCTTGTTCAGCTCCCGGTAATCGATGCACAGTCTCATGCTCCCATCTTTTTTTTCACAAAGAGCACTGGTGCGCCCCACGGTGAGAAACTGGGGCGGATGAATTCCTTGTCGAGAAGCTCCTGAATCTGTTGTTTGAGTTCAAGCATCTCGGCTGGAGCTAAACGGTACGGTTCCTTAGAGATTGACACTGTGCCTGGTATGAGATCAATCGCAAACTCCACCTCTCTCTCTGGTGGAAGACCTGTGACATCATCAGGAAAGACGTCTGGGAAGTCTTTGACTACTGACACATCTGATATTGACGGAGTGGGTATGTCAGGTGTTGAAATGATGCTGGCCAAAAAAGCCTGACACCCCTTGGAAATAAGTTTCCGCGCCTGCATGAAAGAGATCATGCGGGGGAAACTCCTCCATCTTGCTGGTTCAAATAGAAACTGCTCCATGCCCAACGGTCTTACTAATACTGATCTCTTCTGAAAATCAATCAGGACTCGGTTCTTCGTCAGTCAGTCCATACCCAAGATAATATCGAATTCTGGCATTGGCAACACTATCAAGTCTGCATACACTAGGTGGCCCTGCAGCTCGAGATCGATGTCTCTGACCACGCTAGTAGCTGATATTTCTTCCCCTGATGGGACTGTTACTGAATAACCCACATCGAGTCCAATGGTCTTGATATCCAAGTGGCTAGCGAACGTCTCCTAGATAAATGAATGGGTTGCTCCTGAATCTACCAAGGCCTAAGTAGCTATTCTCTTGATGAAAATATTTCCTGAGGGACGTTAGCACCACACAACTTATAGCACAAAGTTCTAATAGTAGTCTTAGGCAGCAAAAGACACCAAAGATTCCATCTAACATCCTAATAATCCCAATTCAAGTAAACATGCAAGGCGAAAAATTTAATACTATACGGAATTAAATAAGTTACCCGTCAGCAGTGTAGTGTCAAGGTTAGCCTCATGTGCGTGCATGGCGAACACTCTGCCCTGGGTTGGTTGCTTCCACTGTCGGCACTCCTTCAACATGTGGTCACTGGCTCCACATTTGAAACACTTGCCTGACCCATACAAACACTGCCCCGGATGCTGGCGGTTGCATTTCGGGCACACCGGGTACTCTCCCGGCCTCTGAGGAGCTTTTTGCTGTTGAATTGGACCCTTGCCCTTTGGCGGTCCCCTATATGGCTTCTTCCCTAGCGGCCCCTGAAACAGCCTCTTAAACTGAGGTCGTTGTTGTTGTTGCTGCGCTGGAGCTTGATAGGGCCTCTTGCCTTGCCTGTCTGCCTCAATATCCCTCTGATCCTGCTCTGCCGCCAAAGCCCTAGACACGGCAACTGCATAGGTAGTGGGACCAGCTACTCTCACATCACGGCGCAAGATCGGCCGCAATCCATCCATAAAATGCCTCAGCTTCCCCTGGGCATCATTAGCTATCAGGGGCACAAAATGACACCCTTTTTCGAACTTCCTTACGAACTCTGCCACGCTGCTATCCCCTGACGCAACGTCATAAACTCCCGGGTCAATCTGGATCGTACTTCCTCAGTGAAATACTTGGAGTAGAAAACCTCTTTGAAACCATTCCAAGGCAACACCTGCAAGTTGACTGCCACCGACGCACTCTCCCACCATAGTCTGGCGTCCCCTGTCAGAAGGAACGTGGCACACCTGACCCTATCTGCATCAGTCATTTCCATAAAATCTAAGTTTACCTCGATGGACTTAATCCATCCTTCAGCTACCATCGGGTCAGTGGTACCCGAAAACTCCTTTGGATTCATCCTCCTGAATCTATCATACACTGCCTCCGGTCTTGGCCTCTCCCTTGCGTCTACTGCAGTCTGGTTCCTCGCGAACTGCGTGAAGAATTGCGTCATACCTGCAAGCATCTGTGCCTGCATGTCCGGAGGTGGAGGTGGAGGAGCGTCTCTTCTCTCCTCTCTGTCCTCATCCCTTGCTTCACGGTCGATCACAAGTCTAGGAGGCATACTGTTCCAATAATTGACCCAACATGTAAACCCCACATGCATGAATATGATATAGACAACATAAGATGCACGTACTTGAACTTTAAAATATGCACATGCTGAAATCAGAACTTAATACTTACTACGTAACATAAATTTGAAATCTTAAAACTTATAAACTCGAGGTGTGACTTCGTGAGCTTCTTGCGACTGACATTAGGCGTAATCCTTTACAAGAACACCGCTCTGATACCAACTGTAACGTACCATACTTTTACTACTTAAAATTTGCAGAAAAATTAAAAATTTTCTTAAATAAATCGTGAACATTCAAAGTTTGATAAAACAACTGTTCGTCCTCAAAATTGTTGCAACATAAAAATCACAAAATGATTTTTACCAAAAGTATTTGCTCGAACCTCAAACGGTAACACAAAATCAGAGTAATTAAACATTTTCATAAAACTAAAACTTGGCGGTCCTCGGGTCTAGCCTCCTACTCAGTCCAAGCCTGCACCTTGGTCACCACCTCCCTTCTCCTCATGATCATCCATACCTGCATCGATCAAGTCTAGTGAGTCTAAAGACTCAACACTTATAAACTGGGAGTAACGAATAATACGTAATAAAACCACATGCAACTTTAAAATAGAACATACATACTTGAAACCTGAACTTACACTTAAACTTGAACTTACGTACATAACTTAGACGTGCCATAACGTGAAAACTTTCATAAACATGCTTGCATACTTGTACATACATAAACATACATGAACTTCATTATTTTTCGTAGAGGCATGTTTCAAAGCAAGTGACCCATAACATAATTCGCCTGATCAGACTAAACCACAGTACTGGGCTGACAGGGACGAATCCACTGCCACATACATGAGATCCCCGTTCATGCTTTAACGAGCGGATTGGTCCCCGTTCATGATTTAACCATTTCAAATCCTGATCTAAACCCGTTCATGCTTTAACGGGGTGGGTTGGTCCCCGTTCATGCTTTAACGCTTTCCAACCCCATACATACATTGGTCACAAGACATTTAGCTTACCTCAAAAACTTGAAAATATTTTCTTGCACGTCGACATACTTACTTGGCGTTGAGGGATTCGTTTGATTTCATTTAGGGCCGCTGCTGCACATACTAACATGAATTCTTAGATACTTAACTTGCATAGCTTAGACGTAGACATACGTGCTCACCCCTGAATTCAATAAATAACTTATGACATTCTAGAACACTCGGGATTTGACCTCTTTTAAAATTATCGTAATAACCCAAGACATGAAATTCCTAGAACACAATTAGAATTTCCCAAGATATATGAAGTACACGGACCCCGTGCCTGGGTCCGTGTATGGGTCCGTGTAGGTTCGCAAAAGAAATGCTCGAAAAGAATTAAGGACACGGACCCCAGCACGGGGTCCGTGTAGGCTCGCAAATTTGACACTTTCAAGGAAAACGAAGGCACGGTGCCGGTGACTGGGTCCGTGGAGGGGTCCGTCTAGACTCGGTTTACTGACACTAAGGAAGAAACAAGGGCACGGGCCCCGTGCCAGGGTCCGTTGAGGGGTCCGTATAGACTCAGTAAAAGTAAACTAACGGAAAGTCATGTACTCAAAGCTTATTTCTCCAAATTCTACCATCCCGATCATGACTCGACACCTCGAGATCCGTCCTAGAGTGCTAGAACACTCATTCAACTCAAACGAACGTCCCCAAACAACGACGACCAACTTACAACGCAATTCAACTCATGAACACGAAATTTGACATCAAAATCAATTCCTACGATTTCTAACTCAACCAAGTGCCTAAAGACACGAAACGAAATACCAACGTACACCCCAACATCATTCTCAGTATACCTAAACGCAGCAATGATCACCCATCGATGCCCAACGAAGCCTGCAACAAGAAAATCTCAAGAACACATCAATAACATAATTTTCTGAAAACGCAGTTTGAGCAGTACCACGAAAATGATCATAAGTCACTCAATTTTTATCCAAATATTTCGAATTTACTGTCAAATCGAAGGTATCAAAAAGTTCTACAATTTTCGTGTCGAAAGTTTTCTCAAAATCGCGATCGATAAATCGAAATATTTAAAAAAACCGTAAAAACGAAATTTTGGATCTAAAAATGGTTTCAAAAGTGATCTAAACATAATTGCTCAAACTTCTACGCATCACACATGTATTTTTATACATAAATAACAACACAACGCATAATATGACGAGATCGATGAAGTAATAACAGAATATACGTGCCTTTAGATTTTAAACGTTACCAAACGACGACACCGAAGCGGAAACGGAGCGAGGCTTGATCCGGGACGATTGTGGCACTAAAATCTTGCGATTAAATTAAAGAAAAGTTGCTGGAAAATTTTGGAGGAGGGGGCGGCTGCTTCAAACTTGAGGAACCCTAGGTTTTGCTCTCAAATTTCTGAAAATAAAATGTGTAGGTGTGTGTTGTGTGTTATGATGTGTGTAAAAACGTGTAAGTGTGTGTGAGTGTGTGTAACTTGTGTGTGTGTTTTAATTAGGAGTAATTGGTGCTAATTTAACTAATTACAAATGCTAACAAAAGTTAACTCACACTAATATAATCAACTCCTCAATTAAAAATAAGTACACACTAATTTTTTAAACTTTTAAAATCTTAAAATCATCTAATAATTAAATTAGACTATAAAATGCTAAACTTAATAAATTATTTAAAATTACCCAACCTCAACTTAAAATAAAAATACCGCATTTAAAAATTGCCAAACGCGTCCGGTCTCTATTCCTCGATCCCGCCTCGAATAATCGTCTGAAACATGAAGCTGGAAAAATATTTTAACGTGCATCTCATAAACATTAAAATAATGCCATTTAAATAAATCATTCATCACTAAGATCATTTTAAACCAAAATAAAATATTTAACAATTAAATAAATGCATGAGTTATACGTGTACTGATTTTGGGTACTACACATCCATAAACCAATCTGCAGCTCGAGCTTTTAAACTAGTCCGGCTTGTCTTGAGAGCAGCTTAATCTTACAGAAAGATGTGTAGCATGAAATAATAAAGGTTAGTTGGAGAAATATGCAATCCAAATAGAATTTTGAAGATTGAGCAGCCCGGATTGACTTTATAGCAGCCATCTTGAAACATGATATTTTACAAGGAAATGACCGTTGTACCTTAAAACAGCTTGATGCATTTTGTGATCACAAAAACTAAGACATTTTCAATATAAAAATTTCTCTCTTTTTGTGATGAAAAATTAAGCTTCTAGACTTGATACAATAAATTAAAACATTTCGATATTTAGACCCAATTTAAAGAAAAATAGTGTATTTAATTAAGTGAATGTAAGTACATTTTTACATTTGTGCAAAATTGAAAATCCTATTACACAAACAAAAAACTATATTTTGTATTGGCTTGAGCTTCCACTGCCTCCACCTCTCCTTCTTCATCATGCCTCTTCCTTCTCTATTTTTCTTGCCTTTGTTTATGCTCATCCAGATTTTTCTGCTCTTCCCCTTTTTTAGCATCACCACGCTGCATGAAGTCCATGATTTCTTGCGCGGGGCACCAAGGGTTGATTGAAGGTAGACTTGTCAAATTTGGTTGGGCTCGTCGGGTTGGCCTGTCTCACTATAAAATGGGACGGAATGAGTTGAAGAAATCTCGACCCATTTGAAGACAGGCCAAACGGGTTGAGCCTGCTTAGGTTGAGGATTGAGACGAGACTGGCCGGTCTGCAAGAATATAATTTTTTTTTAATTTTTTTTTTTATAAAAGTTTTTTAAATTTTTTTTAGATCGATATTTTAAGTTTTATTTGATTTACTTTGAATGAATTTTAATGACAATTAACTTTATAATAAGTTCTTATTTTTTAATATTTTGTTTATTAATTAATTTCATGCATTCTCAATTTCTAATTGTAGTGCTTTTAAATACGGGTTGAACTATCTGATGAAGGTTTATTTTTCATTTTATTAGCATTTCAAATGCTTTTAGCATATTTTTATTATAAAAAAATTTCTATTTTTTTACCAATGTTCATTTCCAAAGAGGGTACAACCATTATTAAGATAAGCCTCGGACTAACCAGCAAGAATCAGTTGCAAAGAGTTTGGATCGGTATGGTCATCCGTTGTGTCGACAACAGTTAAGGCTCCACTAGGAGAGGGAATAATTGGAGTGATCTCCTCATCCGTGGTAATTGGGCATTCACCAACTTGAGGTGAGGGAAGAGTTGAAGCTGGAATAAGTGAGTTCTTATATAGTTTCCATCTCGGACATTGTTGATTCTTTAATTTCAGGAGGAGTGTCTGGCTTGGAGGCATCCATAAACTAAAACTCAAACAATTACTTGACCACATCACCAATCAAGGTCAATGGAATTTCAGGAAGCTGAGTTCCCATCTGGTGTGATGTGATCTCGTTAAAATAGGTGAGCCGGGTACGGGGCTTCAACGGATCAAATCAATAATTTATAATGTTTGGAAATTTGAGTGAAGATAATGGCTTGGATCAACACCTGTAAACAAGAAAGTAACTCGTGAATGGGCGCCGGAGGGATGTCCGACGTGGCCACTCCGATGCTTAAGTCAGCAGGCTTTTTTATGAACACAAGCAATATTCGAAGGGAAATATGTAAGTGCTTTTAGTTCAAAGATTTCCGAATGTTTAAATGACACTAATACCTGCTATTTATAGTAGAAAATGGGGTAGATACCTCGATTCTTGTGCCACCTACTAAGTATGGCAAGTCGGCTGCCCATACTTGTAGCTTCTGATGACTTCTAGGACACTCCAAGCCCAAGTGGTTCTGACGGATTAGGCTGCCTGTATCGATCACACTCGAGTGTGATGCAATTCTCGAGGTGACCTGGGTAGTTGGTTACCTGGGTACCTGTATGAGAAACCGAGTGGAGAAGAAGTGCCCGGGCAGCTGTCTTCTGATCCGGGCTATTCAACCGATAACCCGGGTCATCACTAACCCGGAAATGGGTCACCATTATCCCGGACCCTTACAGGGGTATCACCACACATCCTAAAAATAGTCGGGCTAGAGCTTGACTCGCTGTCCCGATCAGTCATGCATGTTTACTCCAAAACATATCCCAGAGTGAATAAGAGCCTTGGGTCTCTAAATATCCTGCAGAAGTGATGAGGTGTCAGGCTTCCATATCTCTTAGGTTTTGTACATTCATCGTTTAGTATTCTCGGGAAATCCAATGAATGTCATTATGCTGCATGCGTTAACAGTGACATCGTCGAAAATTGTTCGTATTCCGAGGTAATAATGAGCCTGTTTCCTCGATACCCGTACACGTCTTTTCATCTGCCTGCTCAATTTCCTAGATTCCCTCTGATCGTCCGATTGGGTTCGGATCGACGATGGAGACTGATTCCTTCCTATATATATATACAGTAACCTGCTTATCTATTCTCCAACATTCCATCAATTCAGTCCTCAAGAAGTGCAATGGCGGGTTCCAGTGGTTCGAAATCTCCCGACATGACAACAGAGTTTATGCAAGCGGCTTTTGAGAAAAGAAAATCTGAATTGGAAAATGAAGTCTTCCAAAAGATCCTCCATTACTGGGAGGAACTGCAAGGACTTCAGCTTCTTCACGAGTGGGAGGAGGCTATCACTCCTTAACTGGTGGCCAAGTTTGCAAAGTATCGGGAACGCTTGCAGATTTCTGATACGGAGGACCTCTTTGAGGACGACTTTATCCTCCAGCTATTGCTTCATAAAGAGAGGAGGACGCTGCAGAAGATTGCCGACTCTGCTAGCTTTATGAAGGCGTTCACTGGTAGCTCTGTAAAGAGTTTTGTGATTAAGTGGATAGCCTCTGTAGAAGAGGAATTTTTTAATGTAACGGGTAAAGAATTCCCGGAATAATAATAATAATAATAATAAATGTTTATCTAGTTACTCTTATTGTCCGTATTTCATTGACACCGCATGATATATGTACCATAAAATGAATCAGAATAAATATCCAGAACTGATAATTGATCAACTGAAAAAAAACGGGCCCTAAAATTCCCCAGGCTCAAAATGAAGTACCGGGGCCTTACGTTTCCCGGGATTAAGATAAGATGCCGGGGCCTCAGACCTCCCGGGCTTAAGATGAGATCTTGGGTAACCCACAGGATGCCATGATAACGCGTGCCCTTTCTATCAACGATCAAGAACGTTTCGTATTTCGATGAGCCGATAAGTCTGACATTTTTAATTATTGCGTGTGTCCCCTCGTATGCCTGGTACAATTTTCTAGGCAAATCGTGGTCGTCCACGTATGCTTTTTAAATAAACGGCTGAGATCTTCCCCCACTGCCTATATATACTAACTAACAGGTTTTCCAAAAATTACTCTCAAATTCGAAATTGCAGCGAAGCTCTTGCGAATTCTCTTCTCGAGACTCTACTTGTGCGAAATCATTTCCGGCAACCTTCCACCGCATATATCGTCGTAAGTTTTCTTCTTTTAAAATGTCTCACTCCACTTCTTCCACCTCAGGAGCGAATGCGCGAGGCTCTCCTAGCGCTGAGTCTTCCGCACTTCGTTCCGATTCTCCTCCCTCTCCCCCACGTCGCTCCATTACCCAACCTTCTAAAAAACCAGTGGCACTTCCAACCAAACCTCTCTTTTCTAAACCTTTATCTTCTGGCCACTCCCGGGCCCGAGCTCTTGCGAAGAACAAGGGTAAGGGTAAAGCCAAGGTCTCGAGTCCTCGGGCGATCGAGATCCCGGGAACTCCCTGGTTCTCCTCTATGCGAAGCGCCTTACGCTTGGGGGCAGATGAGGAACTCCGAGCGCTAGGCAATATTCCTTCTTCCATTTCTATCTTGATACCTGGGCCCTCTGATAGGGCCGATAACCCTCCTCCTAGGTACACAACTTTCTTTCGGGACCAGGTTAGGAATGGTCTTCGGTTTCCCGTTCATCCCTTTTATATTGATGTTGCCAAATTTTTTGGTGTACCTGTCAATCAATTTCATCCCAATTCTTTCAGGATTATGGCCTCGGCCTATGTCCTTTTTAAAATGAATAATCTTCTCATCACCCCCCTCATCCTTCACTATTATTTTTCTTGCCATTTCGGGGATAATGCATTTTCCCTTAAATCCCGGTTAAACGCCCGATTCCTCGATGACATCCCTTCCTCTCAAAAGGGATGGAAAGGAAGATTTTTTTACATCCAACTCCCGGGTCCTTTACCCTGTCTAACCCGGTTTCTCCCTTCCCTTCCCCAACAACCTTCCCTTCCTCCATCCTACAAATTTGAGGAGCCTTTCCTCCTGAGTCAAACCCTCGTGGAGGGACACAAGTACTCCTCTTCCATTCTTATCTCAGAAGAGAACTTAGTGGCCTACGGGTTGAGTGCCCGGGCTGAGGACCCCATAGACCGGGTAATTGATGAGGTGGCTGGCTAGGGTTCTCAACTCGGTACATACTTTATCTTCTGTTCTTTCTTATTCCTTTATCCTGTTTATTTAATGTATCATAACCCTGTTACTCCTCTATGCAGATAACTCTGAGATGCAAGCATCTTTTGCTAAAAGGCGTGCAGTTGAGAAGGCAGCCCGAGAGAAGGAAATGGCGGCTCGCCGGGCAGCTGCGGAAGAAAAGAAAAATGGGATGCAGAAGCGGCAGCCTTGAGAGCTGAGGTGTCCCGGGAAGAACCTCCCCAAGATGGCGCTTCCCGGGCGATGACTGAGAACTCGGAGGAATCTGAAGATCTCATTCCCCTCACTCAGAGAAAACGAAAAGCTACTGAAGAACCCGATCTGGTTATTCTCGAAGACCCTTCCGAGGGTGACCAAGGCGCCTTCCGATCTGCTCCACCTCCTCCTCTCCCCCCCAAGTCCAATGAAGAACCTCGCCAAGAGCTCCCTCCAACCGACCAGCTTTCTCTGGCTAACATCTTCTTCGAGGGAGCTTCCGCTGTTGGTGTTAAGAGTTTCAAGAAGGTGCTCAGCCCTGCTGAGATAGCTATCCTGAAAAGCACTCCTTCTAGTGTGAGGTTTTTGGAGGGGTCCAACCGTCTTCTGTCTGTAAGTTTTATTCTTTTATTTCTTTTCCCTCTCTCTCCCTCCCCCCTTTTTCTTTTTTTTTAAGATTCCTTCTTATCCAGGCTGCCCAAATGCTAGTTTCGGCCTTTGAAGAGGTGGCAGCGGTGGCAACCAAGAAGGGTAAGCAAGCCCGGGCGGCTCAGGATATTCATGACCATCTCCAAGGAGAGATGGCCCGGGCCCAGAAGCTTCACGAGGAGACAACTGCCAGTCTCCAAGCTTCCTTGGAAGCAGCTAATCAAGAGCTGGCCGCGGCTCAACTTTCTCGTGATGAGAGCATAGCCCGGGAGGAGGCTTCTCAGAGGCAAATTGCGTTCTTGGCATCTCGGATTAGCTATCTCGAGGATGAAGCCAGTGCCCAGCAACATCGAGCCGAAGTTGCTGAAGATAAGCTCAGACTTCTTCAGCTGACCCATGAAGAATGGAGGACTACTTTCCTTCAATCGGCGGAATTCCAAGCAGCTGTTGAAGATAGGGCCTACAAATACTTTTCGATTGGCTTTGAGAAATGCCAGGAGCAATTTGAGGAGATAGGCCTGATTCCGACAGATAAGGAGGGCTTTCCTGATATTGATAAGGCCATTGCTTCTGTTCCCAAAGATGATGCTATCGAGAAAGAGGCTGAGAAGACTCTCGGGGAATCCGGAGAACCATCAGGGCAGCAGACTTTAGAATAGGCCTGTAATTTACTCTGTATTTTTTTCCTTTGTATTTCTTGCCTTTGAACTTTGTAAGGAAATGTTGATTTCTTTCCGTCGCTGTGCTTTTTTCAATATTATTTTTGACAATTTTTTCGCAACCCGGGTAATGCAATAACTTATGAGTATTTCTTAGTAGGAGAAAACGGTAATTTCAATCGAATTCCCGGGGTCCCGGTCCATACGTTAAATAAGTAACTTAATTAATACTCCAGATGTAGAGATTTAAACCTGAACTCAGAAGGAGTATTTCTTGGATTCCACAAACCAGGGTGTAGTGCCCTGAGCTTTTAAAGAACCAAGGTACGGAGCCTTGGGCCGGGGATCATGTCCCGGGACTTGGGAATGGTCGAGGTGTGGTGCTCCGAGCCAGGGTGTAGTGCCCTGGGCTTTTTAAGAACCAAGGTACGGAGCCTTGGGCCGGGGATCATGTCCCGGGACTTGGGAATGGTCGAGGTTTGGTGCCCCGAGCCAGGGTGTAGTGCCCTGGGCTTTTTAAGAACCAAGGTACGGAGCCTTGGGCCGGGGATCATGTCCCGGGACTTGGGAATGGTCGAGGTGTGGTGCCCCGAGCCAGGGTGTAGTGCCCTGGGCTTTTTAAGAACCAAGGTACGGAGCCTTGGGCCGGGGATCATGTCCCGGGACTTGGGAATGGTCGAGGTGTGGTGCCCCGAGCCAGGGTGTAGTGCCCTGGGCTTTTTAAGAACCAAGGTACGGAGCCTTGGGCCGGGGATCATGTCCCGGGACTTGGGAATGGTCGAGGTGTGGTGCCCCGAGCCAGGGTGTAGTGCCCTGGGCTTTTTAAGAACCAAGGTACGGAGCCTTGGGCCGGGGATCATGTCCCGGGACTTGGGAATGGTCGAGGTTTGGTGCCCCGAGTCAGGGTGTAGTGCCCTGGGCTTTTTAAAAACCAAGGTATGGAGCCTTGGGCCGGGGATCATGTCCCGGGACTTGAGAATGGTCGAGGTGTGGTGCCCCGAGCCAGGGTGTAGTGCCCTTGGCTTTTTAAGAACCAAGGTACGGAGCCTTGGGCCGGGGATCATGTCCCGGGATTTGGGAATGGTCGAGGTGTGGTGCCCCGAGCCAAGGTGTAGTGCCCTGGGCTTTTTAAGAACCAAGGTACGGAGCCTTGGGCCAGGGATCATGTCCCGGGACTTGGGAATGGTCGAGGTGTGTTGCCCCGAGCCAGGGTGTAGTGCCCTGGGCTTTTTAAGAACCGGGTCATAGCACCTCCCAAGATATAATAACAAACGCAATACTCTGAGAAAATATATATTTTTTATTGATTTCTTCCGTCAAACAATTACATCTATTATGCATAGTACTTCTTTAAGTTAAACACATTCCAAGGCCTTTTGAGGGGACGTCCCTGTGCATCTTCTAAATAAAATCTGCCCGATCTCTATTGGAAGAACTGCTTCAGAACCATATACCAAACTGAAGGGAGTTTCTTGAGTAGGTGCCCGGGGAGTAGTTCTGTAAGCCCATATGACACTAGGTAACTCCTCCACCCAATCCTTTCCTTTACCCTGAAGTCTTGCCTTTAATGCTTGCACAATGACTCTGTTGACAACTTCTGTTTGACCATTGGCTTGAGGATATGCAACAGAGGTAAAAGATTGAGTGATTTTCATTTCCTGGCACCATGACGTAATTCCTTTGCCTTGAAATTGTCTTCCATTGTCCGAGATTATTCTCCTAGGCACTCCGAACCGGCACACAATGTTCTTCCATAAAAATTTCAATACTTCATGCTCGGTGATCTTTGCTAAAGGCTCAGCTTCAACCCACTTAGAAAAGTAGTCAACAGCTACTAGTAAGAATTTTTTCTGAGCCCGGGCAACCGGAAAAGGACCCACAATATCCATGCCCCAATGATCAAAAGGGCAGGATGCCCAAATAGGCTTCATGAGAGTGGCCGGGCTGTAGCTGAAATTCGAATGATGCTGACAGCCCTCACAAATCTGGACCAAATGAGCAGAATCTTGTTTTAAGGTGGGCCACCAGAATCCAGCAAGCATTGTTTTTCGAGTTAAAGACTTTCCTCCGAGGTGCTCGGCACAACACCCCTCATGAATTTCTCGGAGAACATAATCCACCTCTTTTTCATTTAAACACTTCAAAAGCGGTCCTTGGAATGATCTTCTGTACAAAATTTTATTTAAGAGAACAAACCTGGGGGCTTGTCTTTTGATTTTCTGAGCTCGGGCTTTATCCTCAGGGAGCTCATGGTTCGTAATATACGCGATCAGTGGTGTCATCCATGAATCTTCAGGCATGGGTGATGCTTCTTCCTCCGTAGAGAGAACCAGCCGAGTAATATGCAACACCTCCCGGGTATTAACTTCTGATAAAAAGGCAGCCATTTTAGCCAAAGCGTCTGCCTCACTGTTTTCTTCTCGGGGTACTTGTTCAATACTCCAATCCATGAAGTTTTCTGCTTGGGCTCGAATGAGCCGTAAATATTTAAGCATCTTGTCATCCTTAGCCTCATAAATGCCCTTTATTTGTTGAGTGATGAGCTGTGAATCAGAATATAGAATAATCCGAGAAGCTCCAACTTCCCGGGCAGCTCGAATACCTGCAAGAACAGCCTCATACTCAGCTTCATTATTGGTTATCCGGGAATCAATTCTTAATGCTAATTTGACCTTTTCTCCCAAGGGAGACACTAATACCACCCCTACTCCGCACCCCATCAGGCTAGATGCCCCATCCACTGATACTTTCCATGCCTCCTCCACTGGGCTGGATCATTTCAGATAAGAAATCTGACAAAGCCTGTGCTTTAATGGCCACTCGGGGCTTGTACTCGATGTCATATTCACCCAACTCTACTGTCCATTTTATCATTCGCCCGGATACTTTGGAATGAGTCATGATCCTACCCAGAGGACTATTGGTAAGAACAATAACCTGATGTGACAGAAAGTAAGGTCTTAGCTTCCGGTCGGTCATGACTAGGGCCAAAGCAATTTTCTCCACTTCGCTATACCGGAGCTCGGGCTCCCTCAGAGCATGGCTGGCATAATAGACAGGTTTTTGATCAGTTCCTTCCTCTTTTATTAGAACAGAGCTGACAGCATACTCTGTAGCGGACAGGTAGACATATAATTTTTCTCCAGGCTCTGGTTTCACCAACACCGGGAGCCCGGCAAGATGAATTTTCAAGTCCTGGAAGGCCTGTTCACATTTCTCATCCCATCCGAATTGCTGGGCCTTCCTTAAGATTTGAAAAAAAGGATAACTCCGGTGTGCTGATCGGGAAATAAATCTGGAAAGGGAAGCAATTCTCCCAGTTAGCTTTTGTACCTCCTTGACGGATCGGGGAGATGGCATGCTTAGCACAGATTCGACTTTCTCTTGATTCACCTCGATCCCTCGGTCTGTCACAATGAATCCCAAGAATTTGCCACCCTTCACGCCAAAAATACACTTGGCAGGATTAAGCTTGATTCCATAATGCATGAGAGTCGCAAAAGTTTCTTCTAGATCACTAATAAAGCTGGCACCCTCTCGGGATTTGGATAGAATATCATCCACATAGACTTCACATTCCGTCCCAGCTGCATCTCAAAGACTTTATCCATCAGACGCTGGTAAGTAGCCCCTGCATTCTTCAACCCGAAAGGCATTACAATATAACAAAATGTACCTCCCGAGGTGATGAAGCTGGCTTTGTCTTGATCCTTTTTAGCCAGAGGGATTTGATGGTACCCCTTGTATGCGTCCATGAAACTTAGCAATTCATAGCCCGAGGTGGAATCCAACAGCTGATCAATCCTGGGCAGAGGATAATGATCTTTGGGGCACGCCTTGTTGAGATCGCGGAAGTCTACACACATGCGCCACCTCCCGGTAGATTTGGGTACCAAGACCACATTCGAAAGCCATGTGGGGAATTGAATTTCCCTAATGTGGCCATCTTTCAGAAGCTCCTTAATTTGCGCATCAATTACTTTGTCCTTTTCAGGGCCAAAGTGCCTCTTTTTTTGTTTTACTGGGTGAGATCCCGGGAGGATGTTCAATTGATGTTCTGCTATCAAGGGAGAAATCCCTGTCAACTCCTGTTAGGACCAAGCAAACACATGAATATTAGTTTTTAAACAATGAATCAGACTGACCCGAGTGGATATACTGAGATCTCGGGCCACCCGGATTTGCTGGCCTGGTCCGATTTCTACTACTTCTTGTTCTTCTTCTGCCACAAAATGCACCTCTCCTCTCCCCATCGTTCTTTCCCTGTCCACCCTTGCCTTCTTCCCTTCCTTCCTTGTTCTACTCTGATCCGCCCGAACTGCCTCTACATAGCATTTCCGAGAGGATGGTTGATCTCCTCGGACTTCTCCCACCCGAGCTCCTACTGGAAATTTTATCTTTTGGTGGTATGTGGATGCTACGGCTCTCAATTCGTTCATAGCCGGTCTCCCCAAAATTATATTATATGATGACGGGGAATCCACTACGGTGAATGAAGTCATCACCGTCCTCTTAAGATCCTGAGAACCCAAGGTTAATGGCAACATGATCTCCCCTTCCGGGTAAACCATATGGCCAGCAAAACCAAAGAGGGCAGTCTCCACAGCCTCTAGGTGGTAGCCCTGCAAATCCATCTGTACAAAGGCATCTTTAAAAATTACATTTACAGAGCTGCCTGAGTCCACAAAGACCCGTAGAATATCATAATTCGCCACTCGGGCTTGGATCACCAGGGCGTCGTTGTGGGGCAGACTCACCCCTCTCAAATCTTCCAGGCCAAAACTAATGATCGCCTCATTCCTTCTTGCTCCTTCTACCTCCAAACATTCCCTCCTGCTTCTCCCCTTCCTCGCCCGGTTAGAATCTCTGCTGCACTCCTGCACTTCCCTCTCCCGAGCAATTTTCAGAGGCACGTGGTGAGAAAAGTGACCTGTATTGCCTCTTTTCTGTCCCCTCTCCTCGGGCTTAGACATCCGGTCTCCTTTTTCTTTTCTCACAGAGTCCCTCTTTTGTTTCTGGGCTTCCTCCATATTGATATATTTTTCTGCTCGCGACAATAGATCCTCGAAATCTCCCGGCACCTTCTTAGTAAGTGACTTGAAGAACTCACCCTCTCTTAAACCCTGGGTGAATGCAGTAGTCTTCGTTTCAGTGGCACAAGTAGGGACGTCTAGGGCCACTCTGTTGAATCTTCTGATATAGGCCCTTAAACTAACTTCAAAAAGACTAAAAACAGTCTTTTTGTACTTTTTACTGCTGCTATAATGGTGTAAAAACACCTTCTGGAAGTCTTCAAAGGAACTGATACTTTGGGAAGTCAAGCCTTCGAACCACCTCTGAGCTGAATCCACCAGTGTTGTTAGGAACACCTTGCACTTGATTCTATCAGTGTAACAGTGCAACATGGCCATATTTTCAAACCTGGCCAGGTGTTCCTCCGGGTCTGCATTGCCATCATAGTCTTTCACCTTCGCAGATTTGAAATTTCCAGGAAGAGGCTCCCGGACGATGATATCAGAAAACGGGCATCCTCTCAGGATTGCCCGGGCAACGCTCCGTCTTTCCAACTGTCCTTCCAAGACCTTCATCTTCTGCCTTAATTCCATCAATTCCTCTGCCACGGTAGGAGATTTGGACCCAGCACTGGATCCCTCGTCTTCTCATACCATCTCGTTATCCCTCCTTCCCTGCCCCTGCTCCTGCTCCTGGTCAAGTCCCTGATCACGTCCATGTTTATCACCGGGTGGTGTGACAGGGTGAGAGACCTCCTTCCTGGCCATAGCTAGCACAACGGCATCGGCCATCTTTTTCTTTAACTTTTCACGGGTCAGGGTAATGAGGTTTGTTCCAATGTTACTAACATCAGCTTGTCTTGAAGTTTGCCCCCCATCACCCTGGGCGTGAGAATTACCCTGGTTGGTTCTTCTCGTACGAGCCATATCAACGTCTCGAACTCAGTGTTTTCCCACAGATGGCGCCAATGATGTGATTTCGTTAAAATAGGTGAGACGGGTACGGGGCTTCAACGGACCAAATCAATAATTTATAATGTTTGGGAATTTGAGTGAAGATAATGGCTTAGATCAACACCTGTAAACAAGAAAGTAACTCGTGAATGGGCGCCGGAGGGATATCCGACGTGGCCACTCCGATGCTTAAGTCAGCAGGCTTTTTTATGAACACAAGCAATATTCGAAGGGAAATATGTAAGTGCTTTTAGTTCAAAGATTTCCGAATGTTTAAATGACACTAATACCTGCTATTTATAGTAGAAAATGGGGTAGGTACCTCGATTCTTGTGCCACCTACTAAGTATGGCAAGTCGGCTGCCCATACTTGTAGCTTCTGATGACTTCTAGGACACTCCAAGCCCAAGTGGTTCTGACGGATTAGGCTGCCTGTATCGATCACACTCGAGTGTGATGCAATTCTCGAGGTGACCTGGGTAGTTGGTTACCTGGGTACCTGTATGAGAAACCGAGTGGAGAAGAAGTGCCCGGGCAGTTGTCTTCTGATCCGGGCTATTCAACCGATAACCCGGGTCATCACTAACCCGGAAATGGGTCACCATTATCCCGGACCCTTACAGGGGTATCACCATGGTGTTTTTCTAGAAGCATGATCAGAGTAACCCAAAATCTGTTCGAAGGAAGAGATGGAGATATCGGGCTAGGTACCTTGACTACCAGCCGGAGCTTCAGTTCCTTCGGAGACTAGCTGATCAGGGGTCAAGATTCCCCAACTTGAGTGTCTTCAGACGAGGAGTAAACAATCGGAGTCTCTACCTCAATAAAATCAATACTTTTCATAAGCTGGCCACCAGCGTCACCACCATCTTGATCAACATCAAATTTATTTGAAGTGGGCTCTTCCTCAGCCTAATCTTCATCATCTTCAACCGAAGCAAATGACTACGTACGGCTTCACCCTTTTGTTAATATGTTGAAGTAAAATGTTGGATTTACTTTTGTTTTTTTTCGTCAAATAGCGAAGTTATTGATTTTATATGATTTCAGTAAAGTTTCATGTTGACAAAGTAAATGTTTTCTTATACTTCGCCATTTATTGTAGTATAGAAATACGAGACGATAAATTATGAAGTAGATTCATTAAATCATTCATAAAAAATATGGTCTAAAGTGTTTAAAAAAGATGTTCTAAATACAAGTCATAAAATCATTCATCTAATATCATTCATAAACATGTGTCAAATACTCCAAAAATCAAAAAATTACCCAGAAACTATTTCCCATTATCCACTTGACAAATTCATCATTGAGACTGTGCGACAAGCATTTCCAGAACTTTTCTTGAACATTAAAATATAAACAAAAAAGTTTCTTTATTTCTATTGACATCTCTTGAATTTTATACAGAACAAGGAATGATAATGAATTAACAAAATAAATAGACATAATCAATTACAAACAGAAACAAAGAGAGAGTGTGGTGTGTGTATCGGCATGCATCTATGGACTTGCACGTCCGGGAAATAGACAATAAAAATATGTTTACATCTTAAGTTAGATAAATACTCTCAAATCTCAACAGGATCAAATGCATCTTGCCCTATTAAAAAGAAAATCATACCTCGAGGAAATGGTTCCACAATCAGATTAGTATTCCTAAGTGGATTTGTTCAGCTTTACAATCAGATTGCATATTCTTGGAGTATTTGTCACATTTCCATTGAACCTTTTTAAATAATTATTTTAACAAAACGTTCATAAAAAACCATAAAAGCATCAAATTTGACAAATGGATAGAGCCAAATTGCCCATTCATTTCCATGATTTGCCAAAGTAGTAACAAATTTGTCTATAAAGTTCAAAAGAAAAAAATCATACAGCCGAGCTGAGGGGTTTTTCTTATGTTTGAACTTACATGGACTTTGTGGTTACACGCGTATAAAATCTAGCAATGGTTCGAGGGATTCTTTGTTGAGAAACAAGAGTGAAGTCAGATGATGATTGAGAAATTGGACGCCGTTTCCAATAGCTGATGATCGAGTTGGGCGAGGAAATATTGCATTGAATGGCCCAAAATCCAGTTCAAGAAAATATGGATCATCATGCCTACAACCATTTAGATAACCACTATATTAGAAGATCAGAAAATTATCATAAAGAAATAAAACACAATTGAAGCCACTTACTGCCCATCCACAAGTTGTTTTTTGACGTGTAAATATTCGGACACGTTCAGCTGCTCAACACTAAGTAGATGATATGATTTAATGAGAATTGTAGATTTTGTCTGAATATTCGATAATTGGCTGGAGAAAAGAGATCGGGGACAATCAAGAGAAAATAAATATTTCTCAATAAATATTTTCAAGCCTTCTTAATATGATTAAAAATGATTAGATTTTTCTAAAAATGATAGAATTCAAATTATTTTACGAGACAACACGATTTTATCCAAGAAGTCTGTTTTGGGCAAACGAGAGACTTTTAAAATATTTAATGCATTATTTTTGAAAACTAATTTTTATAAAATTTTATTTTACAATTAAATAAGTGTTATTGAGTCTAATTTACCTAGGATGAGTAGGCTCAATTGCTCCTAAACTTGAAAGCCCAAAATTCAAGCTCATTATCATGCAAATTAAAATCTATAAAATAAAAACTAGGCTTCTAAACCCCTCATTCAGCCGAACACTCACATACAATACACACACTAAATTTTGAAAATTATAAGGGAAGAAAACAAGGAGTCATCGTCGACAGTTCGTTCTTCTTCACACCCCACGCCGACGATCGCATATTCGAGCGTTCTAAAACGTAAAGGCTGAAAGGGGATCGGTTACGGGTGCCGATGCGCAACGGAAGTTTCAAAATCATATTTTCAAGTAACAAAACCGAGTTCCCACTAGATGTGTAGCAAATAACAAAAACAAACACAAAATCATACATAATGTGTTTAGAATTTTTTCCTATCAGTCACAAGGATTGATTATTGGCTCCAACTAAGTTGTAAACAACTTAGCTCTTGAAGGGTTGACCCAATCTACAAGCTTCCAAGAGCAGACCTTGCTCAAGAGGATTCTTTCCTTCAAATTAGGTCCACCGCTAGCTTCAAAGATGCACTCTACTCTTGCACTATAAAAAAGTATAGCATTTTTCTTTGAGAAGTTTATGCTCTCATCAACAAAAATGAAGAAGCAAAATTTTTGAGAAAAATAACAAGGAAGTTTCGGCCATCTCATGGAGGAGAGAAGGGAGGAAAATTTTTCTTTGTGCTTGAAAAAGTTAAAATTGCATGTGCATGACATGCTTTGTTTATTGAAAAAATTGTCTCCCAACTATTCACCTCCCTTGCCTGCAATTTGGGTTTATAACATGTACATACCGAATAGACTATTTTAATATCTCAAACACATTTGAGATAATTAAAATCTTATTTGAATTTACTCAAGCCACTAGTTGAATAATTATTTTTAATGTGCTCTACAAGACCCAATGTTATTTAATTAATTTAACACTTGAATTAATTTAATTATTTGGACTTTACTAGGTCCACTATTGTTTAATTAATACAACACTTGAATTAATTTAATTAAGTTGATAACAATGTTTATGAAAATCACAATTTTCAAACACATTATTTATTTGGCCAACTTTTAACTTAGGAGCACTTCCATAAATTAAAAGTTACATTCCCCTTGTGCTTATAAACTCTTTTATAAGCCGTTCTACACATTGAACTAATTTTTTTCTCAACGAGATCTAGAAAGTTAGCACTTGTGTGACTTTCAATGGTTCAATGATACAACTAGTAGTGAGTTCACATCTCTAAGTGATTCGGGACTAAACATGTCTGTATATGAGCATACCCCAGTTTCTCTATTCTTACTTATCAACTCCTTGATAATAAGAACGTCATAACTCAAGTCTGATAGTACACAACCAATTATGTTAAATGCCTAGCAGCATCGCTTACATGATTTCCTAGGTATCAAATGATAGTGCCTTACAAGAACCATTCCATTATGATTAGTGTATAGTACTGTCCCTTCATCTCATACATCCCGAACGATTCGACAAATATTGGTATAACGAGAGTTGTTAAAGAATCAATACTATGTGTCATGTCGTAGTTGAATCGTTGGTGTAATCTAATAAACCTCTTTCTTCATTATAACCCACACTCTGATCAGCCATTTCATACTACGTACACATGAGATCACATAGGATATCTATACCCGAAGGTAAACGATGAATCCCTGACTACAATGCATCGACTCCTATATGTTTTCACAAAACAACCAACCTTGGCACTTGATGACCCCAAATGAGTAGGTAAACAAGTCAAAGTGCAATGCTAACATATAGAGTCACAATGTTTTTCCGTGTCATAAGGACTAAAAGTATACAACCATAAACGAGGACGTTTCTGCTCGATAAATGAGAACTACTTGAAAAGTCCTTTATGGAGGGTTTTTCAGTGCACTCGACAAGGAGCACCTATCTGCATGCTCGGACAAAACAATGTCCCCTACCAATGAAACTAAAGCGGCCTTTATCCTTCTTAGGGGTGGCTGAATCGACTAGGAACTGTTTAGAATATACAGTATTCCAAATATGAGTTTCATGATACTCATCATATGAGCATCTCATAGTCTTTCTACTATTTGTATATTCAAGGACTTTATCTATGCAACAAGCTTGGGTATACAGATAAAGATGTGCCAAAACAATAATTTCAAATATTATTAAAATAAAGATTGTTTATACATAGAGTTTCAATGTGAACCTTCGGCCAACACTTGGCTCGACGAGCACCTACTCTAACAATCTCCCACTTGAACTAGAGCCAACTACCCATATGCTTCAAACCCATTGATTCACATTTTTTTCTCGAATAATGGTCCAGGTAAAGGCTTGGTTAGTGTATCAGCAACATTATCTGTGGAGCCGACTTTTTCAATTGACACTTCTCCTCTTTCCACAATCTCTCGGAGGATGTGGTACTTTCTCAATAAATATTTGGATTTCTGATGAAACCTTGGCTCCTTTTCCTGATCAATGGCTCCTGTGTTGTCACAAAATACTGGTACAAGAGCAATTCCATTAGGAATGACGTCCAACTATTGGACGGAATTCCTTAACCAAACATCCTCCTTTGCTGCAGCAGATGCAACAATGTATTCGGCCTCAATGGTGGAATCCGCCGTACTGTCTTGCTTGGAACTCTTCGAAGAGACATCATCACCATTGAGCATGACTACGAACCCAGAGGTTGACTTTGAATCATCGATATCACTTTGGAAGCTAGAGTCGCTATAGCCTTCTAATTTTAGTTCTCCACCCCCTAGACCAAGAACAACTTATTGGTCCTTCTCAAATACTTGAGGATTTCTTTCACAGATTTCCAATGTGGAGGACCAGGGTTCGATTGATATCTACTCACTACAGTTAGTGCAAAAGCCACGTCAGGACATGTAGATATCATTCCATACATGATATTACCAATTGCATATTCATAAGGAATGCTTGTCATCGCCGCTATCTCTGCATCAATCTTGGGAGACATAGACTTGGATAGGGACACGCCATGATACATTGGTAGATGTACTCTCTTGGACTCATCCATCGAGAACCGCTTAACGATGGTATCAATATATGTGGACTGGTGAGACCAAGCAATCTTCTTGATCTATCTCGATAGGTATGTATTTCCAATACAAAAGATGCTTCTCCTAAGTCCTGCATTGAGAACTTACTCGCTAACCATATTTTAGTTGATTGAAACATCCCTACATCATTCTCAATAAGCGGAATGTCATCAACATAAAGTATCAGGAATGTCACAGCACTCCCACTGACTTTCTTATAAACACATGGTTCCTCAGGATTCTTAGTAAAACCAAACTCTTTGATTATACTATCGAATCTGAGGTTCCAACTCCTAGATGTCTGCTTTAGACCATAAATAGATATCTGAAATTTGCATACCATATGCTCACTTCCGATAGATGTAAACCCTTCATGTTGAGACATGTAAATATCTTCATTAATATCCCCATTAAGAAAAGCTGTCTTTACATCCATCTGTCATATCTCATTGTCATACCATGCGGCTATGGCTAACAATATCCTTATAGATTTAAACATTGCAACTGGAGAAAAGGTTTCCTCATAGTCAACTTCTTGTCTCTGAGTATAGCTTTTTACTACCAATGGTGCCTTAAAGGTCAATACCTTCCCATCCGCCCCAAGTTTCCTCTTTGTTGGGATCGATTAGGGGGGTAATCGTTGAGCTACAATAGCTCGGTTCTTGAAATATTGAACACCGATGAATTAAATCGAGTTTGGTGTTCAAACCAAGCGGAAAATACTCGAAATAATCCTTCGTAGAAATCGATTAAACATTTTGTAAACCATTTAAAATATATGCAAGTTGAATGAGTAAAAATATTTGGTTGAAGCATTTTATCAAACACTTGGTATGCAATATTTTGGTATTTGAAGAACACATAAAATGCTTCAACAATGCATCTTTAAAATATGAAAATGATAAGTAAATGCAATAAACAAATAGACACGAATTTGTTTATGGATGTTCGGAGACTTCAAATGCTCCTACGTCACCCCTTCTTCCCCTTGGGAAGACTCACTAGAAGACTTTGATTTATACAACTCTTTGTACAAACCCACTCAGCTGGGACTTACCCACTGCCTAAACTGAACTCCTAGCACTCAAGATTGTATGGAGCACCTCACAATCAGCATATTGTTTAATGTCTCATATGCAAAGACTACAAACAAATTGTTTTACATCTTTGTGTGAAGACTCACTCAACTAATATTTAAAGTTCAACTCTCTTGTATATGTGTGAGTGATTGTGTGTGAGGAATTTATCCTTTACAGTGTACAACTCAAATGTATCCTCACACAAGGGCTTGTGCTCTCAACTAGCTGATATCTTCATGCTAACTGTCCATACTTTGAATCAACTTCAAAATCTCTTGTTTGATCTTCAATATGTTGTATTTATAGGCTCCAACAATGATATATACGTTAGACACAAGAATATGACTGTTTGGAAAGTTTCTGTACTGTTTCTGAAATTCCAACGGTCAAATTCGTCTTGCTGGGCATTTTCCTGACTGGTCAACTCTTGTCAACTGGTCAACCCTGGTCAACTCAACTGGTCAGCAGCTGGTTCAGTTCAGTTCAGTTGGTCAGCTGCTGGTTTGGTTCAGTTCAGCTGGTTCAGTTGGTCTGGTTCAGTTCAACTTGTTCGGTTCAGTTTCAGCTGGTGTGCTGAAATCAGCCTAGCTGATTTCAGTTTGTACAGAACCAGTAGCTTTATCGTCATTTATCAGCATCTTAAACTTCGATTCAGACTTTGACTTCTGAAGATGATTTGTAGATCTTCGTCTTATATTTCCAACGCATACTGAATTGCTTCATTTCGATAATTGAGTTGAGAGATATGACCAAAATACCGCAGCTGCTCAAACTGTGGGGACCCGGACGTTAATTCATTTCTTAATCGTTCTTGGGAATAATTTAATCAATTAAAATAACAGGGTCTAAAATTTTTTTTTATACAAATGTGGAACGTAATGGAATCACTCTGATATACATATCAAAATACAAATCATGTATTACAGTATATAATAACAAACTAATGTTCTTTTACTACATAAACAGTAATGAAAACAACTCGACTCCTGGTCCGAATCTCCACGCTAACTTGTCATCTCTCATCCTCTTCTTGACCCTGATCATGTCCCCCCTGTTGTCATGTACACATACAAACACAACAACAGCCGGATAACTCCGGTGATAATATAATCCCAGTATAAACAATGTAAACATGCAATCATATAAAAACATATATAAAAGCATAACAGTTATGAATAACATGTATCAAATCCGAAAACATGAATGATGTAAAACTGTATATAAACTCGTGACTCGTCATCTCAGACTCGACTCATCTCTAATCTAGGGATCCCGATTCTTAGATATTACCATATACCGAATCTCCGCAATAGAAGCCGATCCGCTCTTACGCAACATCGATATAAATCAAACATCCAGTGTCTTGGCATATCCGCCAATAACTAGGCATCTCCGCCCAGGACTCAATACACGCTTTGCTGTAACTCAATAGACTAAGCATATCAATCTCATAAATTGCAAATATCAATGCAATAAATAAAGTATGTGGGTTTTGGGAAACTCAAGTCCAATCTGACTCGAGTCGATCTCCCGGTTAACATTGATTTATACCTTTCTCTTGTCGATCTGACGAAGTCTTGAAGTCGTCGCTGTCACTACTCAATCTGGCAATGACAATCGAATATACTGTATCAATATACAAATCAACTCGAGACATCTCTGTCTTATCAAATTCTGACGGCATAACAGTACAATTTCGATATATCCCGGTAATACAAAATCAGTATATACCAATCCACAACTCATAATCAGTAACAATACAAATCTGATATCAAATCGATATAATCTCAATCAAATCAAATATGATAAATCATAACAACTTCATACGGTATCTGTTCTTCAATCCGGTTTCGATTATACGATGTTTACTATGTCAAGAACACTATATATGAATCATATCCGATTCATTCAATATCATATTTTCAAATAATAACAAAACGTAGTAAAACTTACATCCAGTTGAAGCTCTTGTCGATAGGAACACGGTACTGCACTCGGATTCAAAATCAGACGGACCGATCTTTCGCATTTCTAAAAGTTTTGAGGGGAATGAAAGTTTACATATCATATATGCATGGCAAGGATAGGTGGATTCCCCTAAGTGCAACACGTCTCGCGCATATGCGCGACCGTCCTCGACGCATATGCGCGAGACACTATGTCTCGGCGCGTGTCTTCTCGGCAACTCGTGCATATGCGCGCCCTCACCCAGCGCATATGCGCGAGGTTCTTTGCAACTCTCTGCCATACTCGCGCATATGCGTGGGTCCATGTCGCGCATATGCGCAAGGTTCTCTGCCTACCTCGCGCATATGCGCCCTGTCCGGTCGCGCATATGCGAGAGGGGTTCAGTCCTCGCACATAATTCGTGTCTTCGCTCATCTTTCTCGGTCTGATCCGTTCTGTCTATAATCACATCAATTTATCAACAAATAATTTCAGATTACAATAATCAAAATCTCGGGCATTACACAAACCCAACTAATTGCTGTCTTCGTGTGATCAGTTACGATCAGTTGCGATCAGTTTGACCTAGATACAGTCCGATTTTGCCCAACTGACGTCAAATACGACTTGTTTCAAATTGAGTTTTCTAATCACTCCATTTGGCGGATTGTCATTTGGATCATCCAGTTGAGAGATATCTTCAAAATATGGAAGCTTGCCAGAAATTCAGTTTGAGCAGAATTCATTTTCGGCTTGGTTCTTGTTTTAATAACTTCACACTTGAGTAAATATGTTAAAAACACAATAACAAGTTTTGTTAACATCAAAATCAAGATTGCGAACATGAAATGTGATGCGAACACGGAAGGTCAAGCCCCAAGGAACGCATGGGAACCGTTAGAGTTGCCGGAGGGACCGATTACGAGAGGACGACTGAAGAGATTCAAAGAAACATTGAATGGGCTCATGAGCAATCAAGTAGAGCTTCCAAGCAAGGAGCCAAGTCCCGAGGGGTTCGTGATTCACGGGAGCAAGTTTGGAAGTCAAAGGAAGGAGGTTCAAGTGCTAAAGTATGAAGAACGTGACTTTGGACCAGAAGCTTCCGCGCTAGGGCGGCCAAACATTACCGCCCCAGCGCCAACGACACTGTCCAGAAGGTGAATTCCAGAGAATCTCGTGCTAGGGCGGCCAAACTGCACCGCCCCAGTGCGCTTGTCCAAAACATCTCGCGCTAGGGCGACCAAACTTCACCGCCCCAGCGCGCCGCAGCCGAGATAAATACTTCTTTCCTTATTTAGAGTTTTAATTATCTTGGTAACTAGATTTGATATCTTTTTGATATGTAAACATATGATGGACGAAATTTTACACACTTTTCAGATCATTATTTATATTTTTTATCAAAGTTTAGAGTTTTTCTCTCAAACATTCAAAGCTTCGCTTTGTTATTCAAAAATCAAACTTATCAAGATTCGTCTTGTGGCGTTTGTCGATCGTGCTTGTGCGGATTGTCTTAGACTTGTTCTTTGAAGGTTCGTTGAGTTTTTCGATTGTTTATTCCGTGATTATTTGTTGCCAGACTTTTCATAGTTTAGAGGTGAAAATCACAACACACACACTTGATTCAAAAGATCGGGACAACAACGATTCTTTGTTCGTTATTGAATTGAGGGCGCGATTTGATTTTAATTGTGTTTTATATTCGTTCGTACGAAGATTCATATCATTTGGTATCAGAGCTTAGGTTCATTGAATTCAAGTAAGTATCTTTTTATTCAATTTTCAGATCTGTTTATTTCTTCGTTCGTTTTCAGATCTGTTTTCATTTATCGTTCTTCGTCTCTTCGTGAATCTGTGATTCTCGAAGAAAAGTTGATTTTTATTTTTTTTTTGGTGATTTTCGAGCAAGTACTCAGCCAAAAAAAAGTACAAAAATTCCGAAAATTCACCATTATATTTTTTTTGATATCTTGTTCTATTTCCTTTAGAGAGTCATATTCAATTGCCTCTCACAGTCTAAAAAAAAATTATTTATCTTCAAATTGCTTGTCTACGCAGTCTAAGTGAGTCGATCACAATTGTTCACAAGTTGAACTTGATTGTTTGATATACAAATACAAAGCTTGAGCACAATTTCGAGAATACTATCACATTTGAGTGAAATTACTTGAGTGCGAGTGAATTTTCTTTGGAGTGACTAGTGAGTATTTGTTGGGAGCAAAAAATAAGAGAGGAAAGACTAGTGAATTTTCTTTGGAGTGACCGTGAGAATTTGGGTGAGGACTATTTGTTTTCTACTAACGTTTTCTTGCAGGTACAATTCTAAAAATTAAATGGAGAGGGAGGTAGGAGATGATTCAAACCAAGGGGTGTCTAAGTTCCAAATGGAGGCCTTATTTGGGCATTTTAGTAGGATGATGAGGAATGAATTAGAGCCCTTGCATGAGAAGTTAGATAAGCTTGAGGTTAGTGCTAGTGGGAGTAAATCTAAGCCTAAGGATTTGGGTAGAGATGATGAGGAGTATGATTTGGGTGGAGATGAGGAGAGCCAAAATGAAAATTGGGGTAGGAATCGGAGAGGTAGAGGAATTGGGAGAGGAAGAAGAGAAGCCGTACGGGGTAGATATGATGGTAATAGGGAAGATGGCAACATGGGTAGTATTAAGATGAAAATTCCTTCATTCCATGGGAAATCTGACCCGAAGGCGTACTTAGAGTTGGAAAAGAGGGTAGAGTTTGTATTTGAGTGTCACCACTACTCCGAACAAAAGAAGGGGAGGTTGGTGGTGGTGGAATTCTTAGACTATGCTCTCATTTGGTGGGATCAATTAGTGACCACTAGAAGGAGGTACAATGAGAGGCCCATAGAAACTTGGGATAAGATGAAGAGAGTGATGAGAAAAAGGTTTTTGCCTAATCACTATTATAGGGAGATGTTCGAGAGGCTACAAACTTTAAGGCAAGGGGTGAAAAGTGTTGAGGACTACTATAAGGAGATGGAAGTAGTCATGATTAGGGCCAATGTTGAGGAAGATAGTGAGGCGACCATGGCTCGTTTTCTTTGTGGTTTGAACAGGGAAATTCAAGATCAAGTGGAGTTTCGGCACTACTTAGATCTAGACGAAATGGTGCAAATGGCCATAAAAGTGGAGCAACAACTCAAAAGGCGCGGAGTTGGCCGCACCAATCAAACTGGGGGTTCATCATCTTCTTGGCGGTCAAATGTGGTGAAACGTGAGGAGAATAAGGTGGTGGTCAAGCCCAAAATTGAGACCAAACAAGAGGCGCCTAAGCAAGGAGTGCAAGGTAAATCTGAAACTCCTCTTGATCGATCTAGAGATGTTAAATGTTTTAGGTGTCAAGGGTTGGGTCATATTTCTAGTGAGTGTCTTAATAAGAGAATAATGATCTTAAATGACTATGGTGAGTATGATTCTCATAGTGAGGGTGATGATGATGATGAGATGCCTGCGTTAGAGGATCCTGATGAGGGATATGAGACGGTGGTAGGTGAAGCACTAGTGACTAGGCGTATCATGAGTGCCCAAGTCAAGGAGGAGGAGACTAACCAAAGGAAAAACTTGTTCCATACTAGGTGTTTTGTAAATCAAAAGGTTTGCAATTTAATCATAGATGGGGGGAGTTGTACCAATGTGGCTAGTAGTGAGATGGTGGAAAAATTGGGTTTACCTACATTAAAGCATCCCCAACCGTATAGGCTTCAATGGTTGAACGATTGTGCGGAGGTGAAGGTGAACAAGCAAGTTTTGGTGTCTTTTTCTATTTGGAAGTATGTGGATGAGGTCTTGTGTGATGTGGTACCCATGCATGCATGTCATATCTTGTTGGGTAGACCTTGGCAATATGATAGGCGGGTGACACATGATGGGTACAAGAATAGGTATTCATTTATGATGAAGAAAGATTTCATTGTTCTACTTCCATTGTCCCCAAAGCAAGTGTTGGAGGACCAATTGAAAAAAAAGAAGAGAAAGGAGGCCAAAAAAAGAGTGAATTAAAGAGTGAGATGGCCTTTGAAAGTAAAAATGAAATGGCTGAAAAAAGGAGTGATCAAAAGAGTGAGATAGCCATACAAAATAAAAATGAGAGAAAAAAAATTGAGAGGAAAGAAAATGAGAGGAAAGAGGCAAAAAAGAAATCATATATGGCCCAAAAGAGTGAGTTGAAACAAATTTTGCTACACACATGAACCGCTTGTGTTGATTCTTTACAATGAGATCCTCCTTAACACAAGTGATATGTCCGGGTCCCTTCCGAGCATTGTTGTTTCACTTTTGCAGGAATTTGAGGATGTATTTCCGGAGGAGTTGCCTCAAGGATTGCCACCATTGAGGGGAATCGAGCACCAAATCGATTTCGTGCCTGGGAGTGCATTGCCTAATCGTCCCGCCTATAGGAGCAATCCGGAGGAGACTAAGGAGCTTCAACGGCAAGTAAGTGAGTTGTTAGATAGGGGTTTTGTGCGTGAGTCCATGTCTCCTTGTGCTGTACCTATTCTATTAGTTCCTAAGAAAGATGGCTCATGGCGTATGTGTGTAGATTGTAGGGCAATCGATAACATAACCATTAAGTATAGGCATCCCATACCTAGACTAGATGATATGTTAGATGAGTTGCATGGTGCTAGTATTTTTAGCAAAATTGACTTGAAAAGTGGTTATCACCAAATTAGGATGAGGGAAGGTGATGAGTGGAAAACGGCTTTTAAAACCAAGTACGGGTTGTATGAGTGGATGGTCATGCCCTTTGGATTAACTAACGCTCCTAGCACCTTTATGAGGTTAATGAATCATGTCTTGCATGCATACATAGGAAAATTTGTGGTGGTTTACTTTGATGATATCCTAGTGTATAGCCAAAATTTGGATGAGCATCTTAATCACTTAAGACTTGTGCTAATCACACTAAGGGCTGAAAATTTGTATGCTAACTTGAAGAAGTGTGATTTTTGTACAAGCAAACTTGTCTTTCTTGGCTTTGTAGTAAGTTCACAGGGAATACATGTGGATGAAGACAAGATAAGTGCTATTCGAGATTGGCCAACGCCTACTACTGTTGGTCAAGTTCGGAGTTTTCATGATCTTGCAAGCTTCTATAGGAGGTTTGTAAAGGATTTTAGCACATTGGCAGCACCAATGACAGCGGTGATTAAGAAGAACGTTCCATTCCATTGGAGCGAGGAGCAAGAGAAGTCCTTTAATATTATCAAGCAAAAATTAATTAATGCTCCTCTACTTGTGTTACCTGACTTTACTAATACGTTTGAAATTGAATGTGATGCTTCAGGTGTAGGTATTGGTGGGGTGTTGATGCAAGGAGGGCGGCCGGTGGCATACTTTAGTGAGAAGCTCAATGGAGCAGCGCTGAACTATCCCACGTATGATAAGGAGTTCTACGCACTTGTGAGGACCCTAGAGACGTGGCAACACTACTTGAGGCCTAAGGAGTTTGTGATCCATACGGATCATGAGTCTCTAAAGCACCTTAAGGGTCAACAGAAGTTGAACAAACGACATGCCAAGTGGGTAGCATTCATTGAAACATTCCCCTACATCATCAAATACAAGCAAGGTAAGGAAAACGTAGTAGCCGACGCACTATCACGGAGGTACGTACTAATCTCTACCTTGGAGTCAAAAATTTTGGGGTTTGAGCATGTGAAGGAATTGTATGTGTTAGATGAGGATTTTAAGAGTGTATTTGAAACATGTATGCATGGTCCACATGAAAAATTTTATTTGCATAATGGTTTCTTATTTAGAGAAGATAGGTTGTGCATTCCTAAATCTTCAATTCGTGAATTACTTGTTCGGGAAGCACATGGGGGTGGATTGATGGGACACTTTGGTGTGGCAAAAACTTTGAATGCTTTGCATGAACATTTTTATTGGCCACATATGAAGCGTGATGTTGAGCGTGTTTGTGAAAAGTGCATAACTTGTAGGCAAGCTAAGTCTAAAACACAACCACATGGATTGTATACACCACTTCCTGTTCCTAGTGAGCCTTGGATTGACATTTCTATGGACTTTATTTTGGGGTTGCCTAGAACTAAGAAGGGGAGGGATTCTATTTTTGTTGTTGTGGATAGATTCTCTAAGATGACACATTTTATAGCTTGTCATAAAACCGATGATGCTTCAAACATTGCGGATTTGTTCTTTAGAGAAGTCGTTAGATTGCATGGCATGCCTAGGACTATTGTTTCTGATCGCGATGTTAAATTCTTGAGTTACTTTTGGAAGACTTTATGGGCTAAACTTGGCACAAAATTGTTGTTTTCTATTACTTGTCATCCTCAAACGGATGGACAAACTGAAGTTGTCAATAGAACTTTAGGAACACTTTTGCGTGCTATTCTTAAAAATAACTTAAAGAATTGGGAGAATTGTTTGCCATTTGTTGAGTTTGCTTATAATCGCAGTGTGCATTCTACTACAAATTTTTCGCCATTTGAGATTGTTTATGGTTTTAATCCTTTGACTCCGTTGGATTTGATGTCTTTACCTGTGAGTGAAAGGTTAAATATGGATGGGAAAAAGAAGGCTGAATTTGTTAGGAGCTTGCATGAGAAGGTCAAGACCAATATTGAGAAGAAGAATGAGCAATATGCCAAGCAAGCCAACAAGGGGAAGAAGAAGGTGGTCTTTGAGAAGGGAGATTGGGTTTGGCTACACTTGAGGAAGGAAAGGTTCCCCGAAAAGCGACGTTCAAAGCTATTACCTAGGGGTGATGGACCATTTCAAGTCCTTGAGAGGATCAATGACAACGCCTACAAACTCGACCTACCAGGTGAGTATAACGTGAGTTCTACCTTTAATGTTAGTGACTTGTCGTTGTTTGATGTAGGTGACGAACTAGATTTGAGGACAAATCCTTTTCAAGAAGGGGAGGATGATGCGAACACGGAAGGTCAAGCCCCAAGGAACGCATGGGACCCGTTAGAGTTGTCGGAGGGACCGATTTCGAGAGGACGACTGAAGAGATTCAAAGAAACATTGAATGGGCTCATGAGCAATCAAGTAGAGCTTCCAAGCAAGGAACCAAGTCCCGAGGGTTTCGTGATTCACGGGAGCAAGTTTGGAAGTCAAAGGAAGGAGGTTCAAGTGCTAAAGTATGAAGAACGTGACTTTGGACCAGAAGCTTCCGCTAGGGCGGCCAAACATTACCGCCCCAGCGCCAAAGACACTGTCCAGAAGGTGAATTCCAGAGAATCTCGCGCTAGGGCGGCCAAACTTCACTGCCTCAGAGCGCCTGTCCAGAACATATCGCGCTAGGGCGACCAAACTTCACCGCCCCAGCGCGCCACAGCCGAGAAAAATACTTCTTTCCTTATTTAGAGTTTTAATTATCTTGGTAACTAGATTTGATATCTTTTTTATATGTAAACATATGATGGACGAAATTTTACACACTTTTCAGATCATTATTGATATTTTTATCAAAGTTTAGAGGTTTTCTCTCCAACAGTCAAAGCTTCGCTTTGTTATTCAAAAATCAAACTTATCAAGATTCGTCTTGTGGCGTTTGTCGATCGTGCTTGTGCGGATTGTCTTAGACTTGTTCTTTGAAGGTTCGTTGAGTTTTTCGATTGTTTATTCCGTGATTATTTGTTGCTAGACTTTTCATAGTTTAGAGGTGAAAATCACAACACACACACTTGATTCAAAAGATCGGGACAACAACGATTCTTTGTTCGTTATTGAATTGAGGGCGCGATTTGATTTTAATCGTGTTTTCTATTCGTTCGTACGAAGATTCATATCAAAATGTTCCAACAATCTCCCCCTTTTTGATGATCACAAAACTTGGATAAACAATCAATTCAACTAACATATTTCTCCCCTTTTTTGTGTGAAACAGAAAGTCATATTTTCAAAATATTTTAAACAAAATTTTCTCTCCCTCAATATTTAAAAATAATAACTCCATTAAAATTTTAATGAGTTCTCCCCCTATATTTTTGAAAATTTGAAAATTATAAAAGAAGAGGGTAACTAACCAATTTTCTTCATGGCTCATTTTCTGCTGCAGCACATATGCTCTGTCTTCAACAAATAAACTGTATTTTCTCAGGCATAATTAGGCTGAAAATTTTATACCGCTGTAAACCTCTATGAGTCTAGTTTGCAACGCAAAAAGCGGTTCGTCATTTGTTTTTGGATGTTCGGAGAATAGAATAACTCCTACGTCACCACTTCTATCACGAAGATAGGATTTTCAATAAAAAACTTTGATCGAATACAAAAGTTGTACTGACCCACTTTAGTTTGGACTTAACACTGTCAAAAATGAAACTCTTAGTTCACAAAAACTTTTACAGTGCGTGACTGAATTTAACACGTATGAATGAATCTAACAATGATTTCAAAGTGCTAACAAGCTCGTAAATGTACCATTGATTGCTACTGATCAATCTGATAAGAGTGAGCTTTTGATATTTGAATACGAGTAGTGATTTTAGCAGCGTAACAGCAAGCTTGAATAGAGTAGTTGTTCGTCTATGTTTTTGTCTGCTCTTCTCGCCTATTTATAGGCTTCTCTTCCAACGGTAACAATAAATAATATTTGAATCTTTATATCCGTTGATTGCCATGTCAATATTCCTCTAACAACCGTACACTGCAATATCTGAAATGCGGCGTTCCACTAAGTAACAGTCTGCTGTGTACCACTGTCAGTTGAATGTCCTTTCCCGATAACTGATGACGTGTTCAGCTGAAGAATCAGCTGTTGAGCAATAGCTGGTAAGGTTTACAACTGCTGTTAGTTGAGTACTCGTTTAGTTGCGTAAATCAGTTGTGTAGTTCAGTTGCGGCTTCACGCGTTCAGTTATTATAATCAGTTGGTTCGAGCTTTTGTCCTTCAGTTTGTCAAACACCGAAACTTAGTTTCCAACAATTTCCCCTTTTAGGTGTTTGACAAAACTAAGCAAATAATAACTGAACAACTTAACTCATTGTAGATAAGATAAGAATTCGATTAACTGAACTTCTTCTCAGAGAATAATAATCTCTTCAAACAATAAAAACTGCTACTCGAAATAGTTAACTTCTGACTGCTTTTCAACGAGATTCTGACTGCTTTTGCTGTTGATCTAGCTGAGCTTTAATCTATTCCCTCTTTTTGTCAAATACATCCATCTTATTTGATAACCTCCGAACATCAACTGATAAGAGTCCGAGTCCACTGCGAGAGAATCTCATTCTCCTTAAGATACTCTCGAAACTCGGCACTCAAGCACTCAATACTTCGATCCGATCAAAGTTACTTGATGCTTCGTCCCAATTGTTTCTCTACTTCACTTCTGAATTATTTGAACTTTTCAAAGGCTTCAGATTTGTATTTCATCAAATACACATACCCATACCTCGAAAATTCCTCACTAAAGGTGATGAAGTAGGTATGTCCATGATTAGTGGTGATGCTAAGTGGACCGCACAAATCGGTATGGATCAAATCCAATAATCCTTTGGCTCGCTCCACGTGGCCCTTAAAGAGAATTTTGGTCATCTTTCCTTTCATACAGGATTCACAAGTTGTGAGAAAATTAATATCAAACATATCAAACATGCCTACTCTCACTAGCTTGTTCATCCTTCTTAGGGAAATATGTCATAATCGAGCATACCATAATTGTGTCGAATTTAGAGCATCTTGTTTTCGCTTGTTAATTTTTGTTATTGTTTGGACATTTTTTAGTGTAATATCTTTCATTTTTAAGCTATAGAGATCGTTTTCAAGTTCTCTCATACTAATCAAACATTCATTCTTGTAAATGTTGTAAATACCTTTGCCAAATAAACATGAATATCCATCTTTATCAAATATAAAAATAGAAACAATGTTTTTTTATCGAATCAGGTACAAATAAAATATCTCTTAAAGTTAACTTAAAATCATTGTTCAACAATAAGTAAACATCTCTAATAGCCTTGACAGAAACTCTTGCCCCATTGCCCTTCCTCAAGAAGGTCTCACTTTCCCTTAGTCTTCTACTTATTCCCATCACCTTCAAATCATTACAGAGATGTGAGCCACAGTCGGTATCTAATACCCAAAAAGTAGATTTAATTGAAATGTTTAATTCAATGTAGAACATACCATTTTCTGAAACTTTATGGGCAAGATAATCCCTGCAGTTACGTCTCCAATGTCCAGGTTTCTTGCAGTGATGACAAATATCAACAGTCTTATCAGCCTTAACTGGTATGGCTGCCACAACGGGATTCGGAGATTGCTTCTTCGAGGGAACATTCTTCTTGGGACGTTGGAAAGAACGCTTCTTTCCCTTCCCATGTGGACCAGTCTTCGTACCAGATGAAGAACCCACATAAAGAACCGACTTCTCTTTCTTGATGGTGGACTCAAAGGTAACAAGCATATTCACCAACTCCTAAAGGGTATGCTCTACTTTTTTCATGTTGAAATTCACCACAAAAGGATCAAATGAGCTAGGCAGTGACAAGAGCAACATGTCAGTGGTCAATTTCGATGGCAACGTAAGATCCATGCCAACGATCTTGTCCACAAGCCCAATCATCTTTAGGCCATGCTCATGGACCGAAGCCCTATCTCGTATGCGTAAAGTGATTAGTTCCTTGACGGTAGCATGCCTAAGAGGTCATGCTTGCTCACCAAAGAGCTCTTCGAGATGCATATGAATGTCAGCAGCACTCTTTGCATCCTCAAAACGCCTCTGCAGCTTATCATTCATAGAAGCCTACACATAACACTTAGCTTTCAAGTCATGGTCACACCAATCCTCGTAATTCTGCAATTCCTCAGGAGTGCAGCTAGTCGGAGCCTCAACAGGGGGCGACTGAGTGAGTGTATATGCTGTCCTTTCCGAATTCAAGACAATTTTCAGGTTTCTTAGCCAATTGAGGTAATTAGGTCCCGTTAAAATATGTTTTTCGAGTATAGCATATGACGTGTTGCGTATCGAAGACTGTTAGGATCGATTAAAGGTGAAAAAGTGTTTAGAAAGACGGGTTGAATTAACACTTACAATTTTCAAAACATTTTCTCTATTTTTGAATCAGTGTAGTGATGAACTGATACTCGGGAATCTTGTAAGTCAATATCAATCAGTTAACAAAGAATGTGCGGAAACAAACTGACTGATAGATGGAATAAAAACTGGAATAAGAAGACACAAGATTTTATGGATGTTCGAAGATTTTAAACACTCCTACGTCACCCCTTCTATCTCAAGGATAGGATATACACGACTTTGATCGATACAAACAGTTGTATAGACCCACTTTAGTTTTAGACTTAAAAATGTCAAAGTGAAACTCTTAGTTACAAACTTGTTTACAGTACTCAATAGAACTGAAATAATTTAGCGCAACTGATCTCTTCAATATCGAGTATTGAAGTTTGTGCTTGAAAGCTCGAAGTATAGCCTGAAAGCTATGAATGTATACAATAAGCGTGAGCTTTGATGTTTGCAAGGATATCAGTAGAGTAGCAGAATAGTAGATCGATCAGTTGGTTGTGTTGTGCTCCGAGAGTTGTTCAAAGTTATTTTTCAGCTGCTCTTCTCTACTATTTATAGGCTTCTCTCCAACGGTAATATTAAATACGATTTGAAGCTTTCTATCCGTTTCTTGCCACGTCAACATTCTTCTGACAGTCGTACACTGCAGCTTTTCTGAAATGCGGCAATCCCACTACTTGTTTCAGTCAGCTTTTGTTGGTTGAATATCTTTTTCCTTAACTGATGACTTGTACAGCTGAGGGATCAGCTGATCGAATGTAGTTGATAAGCTCACAATTTTTTGTAGTAACTGATCAGTTACAACTGATCAGTCAGTTGTATGCGTAGTTCAGTTGCTGGTTCAGTTGCCTTCGAAAATCTGCGTATTATTCTTCAGTTACTGGCAACCGATAGTTTGCATATTATAGATCAGTTTCTATCAGTCTTCTAGATCAGTTAGTTTAATCTATTAAATGTTCAGTTTGTCAAACATCCAAAATTTAGATTCCAACGTGTTTGACAAAATTTAGAAAGTAAGGACTGAAACTGATCAACTGAATTCATTGTAGATAATTAACTCTTTCATTGTACAGATTTTTACAAAGAATAAAAGAATAAAGAATATTCTAACTGAATAAAATAATCTTAAAAAATCTGGCAAAAATAGTCTTCTATTTCTTCTTGATCAACTTTAAAGATTGGTCTCGCTGATCTTTTCCTTGTTCTTCCCCTTTTTTGTCATACGCATCAACTTTTTTGGATAACATCCGCAAATCGGAGGAGAGGTTTGATACTGCATTCATCAGGATTTCTTGCAGCAAATCCATTCTTTTGGAGACAGTGCGTTCCAAAAAATCAAGACGTCTTGTAACAAAGGCTTGAGTTTGGAAGTGAGCTTCAGCTGACGCTCTGTCTTTTCTAAGTTCTTCCATTTGGAAAAATAATAAAGTTACGTCCTTTTGGATTTGATGTAGTTTTCCCATGGTATTCTCCTTTATAGAGTCGAACCTCATAGTGTGCAAAAATTGGGTTGACTTGATGTCAGAAATGGAAGTCATTACACCGACAAGGTTGGTCTGAATAGCCTGAATTTTTTCAAACAAAGATTCAGTTTCTATTGATATACCAGAAGACATGGCTCCAGAGGTTTCTGGCTCCTGCTCCCTATTCTCTTGATTGAAGATCAGCAGGGCCCTGTCAGTTGTTCCAGTTACAAGATTGACCATTTCTGAAGTATCCTATGGTATATCTTCCTGTTGAAGCTGTGGAGAAGAAGAGAGATTCGGAACAACAGTAGAATCTGAAGGCTTTGTAAGAGTTTGATCAGCTGAAATAGTAGTTGTTTCTTGAGTTGGTTGCTCAGCTGATTCTAAAATAAGTTCTTCAGTTGGTTGAACAACTGAAATTGTGGTAGGCTGTGCAGCTGGCACCTCTTCAGATAATGTTTGTTCAGTCGTGGAGGATGACTGAACTGCCTCTTCAGTTCCTGTAAAAACTGCATGTTCAGTCATGGCAGTCGACTGAACTGGCTCTTCAGTCGGTTGAAAAGTAGCTTGTGAGGCTAGCTCGTCAGTTGCGAATAGTTCTTCAATTGCTTCTGAAGTAGTCTGTTGAATATCAGAGGCAACTGATTTAATAACTTCATCAATGTTTGCCAATGATAATTCAGCATCAGTATAAAGTTGAAGTCCTGCAGTTGAGGAATGAGGAGCTGCAGTTAACGGTTGCGCATCCTTTGAAGAAGTAGCAGTTACTTGCTCAGAAGATTCAGTAACCGATTCCTGGGATGGCTTTTGTAGTTGAGCTAATTGTTTAGCTTGCCCGTCTGATGAAAGATCTTGGGAATCTGCTGGAATGGTCAGTTCTTGATTTAGTTCCCAATGCTTAATCCAGCTGGTCATGTATTGCTTTGTCATTAAAGGCAGTTGGACTGGTGGGATCACAGTTTTGGCGTAGCTGAACAACCATTTTTCTTAGCTTCTTTGCTCGTACTTGATCAAAGAAGTTCTTCTTACTCTGCAACGCTTGAACCACTGAAGCTGATTTGACCAATTTTAGGACTACGGTTTCCAGGGCAATAAACTTCTTCAAAACTGATTTCTTTTGCAGTTGCCTGGCAAACACTTTAGTCCTAAACTTTACACATTCATCATAAGCTTTAAGCTTAGTCTCAGAAAATTCATTGACCTCTTTCCAGATGAGGTTAATATGGGTTTGAATGGTGTTTGTGGGTCTGGACTCTTTTGTCATCTTTTCCTTGCCCTTTGAGTAAGTCAGAACATGAGGACTGCTCAATCCTGACCTAGTTGTATCGATCTATTCTCTGATCACTATCCCTTTGGGTCTAGCAAATGGCAAAGAAATTGGGCCAGAGATAGTGATTAGTGGAGCTTTAACTCCAACGGGTTTCTTCTTATCACCAGATTCGTTGATAGTCTTCTAGAGAGGAGCAGCAGGTGGAGGTAACTGATCTTAAGTTGAAGATCCAACTGGTATTGCTCTCAGATGAGTAGCCTTGATTGGCTGTTCAGCTCCAGATTGTATCAGCCTCTCAGTTGGGATGGTTCCAACAGCGATTGCTAGTTTTGTCTTCAGTGTTCTGGGCTTTTTGGCGATCTTAGGAGAATGAGTCTTTTCAGAATCATTTTCACTGACAAACAGTTTGCGTTTGATTGCCTTTTCTGAATTGTCACTTTGGCTTTCTTAACTGGTTTTGGAGCCCTCTGCGTCTCCTTTTTCACCTTAATAAATTTTAAGGGGAGATGTCCATCCTGATCTTCGGCAGCTGAACACTCTTGTCATTGGATATCTTGAATTTGGATGACCTCTCAGAGGAGTCACCCACTAAGCCCTTGCTCTTCAGCAGATAGCTGAGCCGCACAGCAAATCCCTTCGACTATTTCGAAGACTGAAACATGTTCTTCAGAAGGAACGATACATTTCCAGTTCAATGTTTTTCCAGTCATGATAGCAATCATGACTTGAAATTTCTCCAAAGTAAGGCAGCAAAAAATCCTGCTTTGGCTAGAAGCCCTTTGGCCATTATATCAGCCAGTAACTGGATTTCTGGCTTGAGTTCCTTCTTGGGATCAGAAACCTTGATTTTTCGACCATCAGCAGATAGGAGAGTTTGCATCTCCTCAACATCAGAAGTTTTTACCTCAGAAACATTGGCCAGACCATCAGTTGGCAGCTGAATGAGGTTGCTGAAAAATTCTTCGTCGATCATCAGCAACTGATTGTTGACAGTGGTAGTGATGTTTCCGTCAGCATAGATAAAGCCGTTGGTATATAGATCATGAATCTCTTTTGGATAGATTTCTTGGGAAGAAAGTCCCAGAAATTATTCACTCCAGCAACTTCTAATTTGAGAAACACACTTTTGATAGCCTCGTTCTGAACAGATAGGACTGAATCAAAATCAACAGCCATAACATTCAACGTATATGCTGGAACTTGGTTTGTCATTTCTGAAGGATTGATTATCTGCGAGAAATAAAGCTCTGTGTATTGATTTGCTCTGGAGATTGAAATGCGCGTAAAGAAAGAAAAACTGAAATGAGGTGGGGATAAGTACGTTTGTATGCGACTATTCAAATCTTTTGACACGTGTCAGTCCAAGATAAATTGAATAAAATTGTGTGTACGTGTGATAAAAGCGTGTGTATAATTTTAATGGGCTATGTGGGGCCACGTTTTAAAACACTATTTGTAACGCCCTAGATTCGATGAATGTCCTCATTGTATCAAGACGAGTCTTTCCAACGTCTTATGTCCTCACTTACACACACCATGGGAAGCTTTCCAGGGGGTCACCCATCCCAAAATTGCCCCAAGTCAAGCACACTTAACTTTGTAGTTCTTATGTGATAAGCTACCGAAAAGAAGATGCACCTTCTTGATATGAGTAGTACATATCAAATCTTTTAAGCCCTCTTCAACTGCACAGTCCCATACCTGAACAGTTTCGGAACCCCTCCTTCTTGTGTAAGATCGGTTCATCCATGTTCCCTCCGCCTAGAAGCCTGCCAGGAGCCACTCATTGTCCGTGCAACCTCATGGCACCGGCGATCACCCCCCGCCCTTTGTGGCCCCGGGCCTTACATGCCCACCAGCTTCCGCTTGGTTCGTCCCTGAACCACATCGTACTCGGAGAGGTCAGCTCTGATACCAACTTAAACGTCTACTTGTTTTTTTAAAAAGTGCAGAAATATTTTTTTTTGTAACGACCATGGGCTCCCTCGGGGGCCTTGTCCCATCTTGGGTTCCCACTAGGGTCTTTTCCCTCAAGGGTTTTCCCATACATTATTACTCATAAAACTTCTTCGGCCCAGGCACTGGAGCTTTTACCTTCCCAGGATTAGAGGTTCCAGGATTGCTGCCAAGACCTATATAAGTCCAGGAGGTCTTGGGTTCTAATCCTAGAAAGGTAAAAGCTCCAGTGCCTAGGTTGAAGAAGTTCTATGAGTAATGACGCATGGGAAAATCCGTGAGAGAAAAGGCCCAAGTGGGAACCCAAGACGGGACAAGGTCCCCAAGGGAGCCCAAGATCGCTTTTTTTTTTTTAGCGACCATGGGCTATCCCGATCTTGGGCTCCCTCGGGGGCCTTGCCCCGTCTTGGGTTCCCACTGGGGCCTTTTCCCTCACGGGTTTTTTCATGCGTCATTACTCATAGAACTTCTCCAGCCCAGGAACTTGACTTTTTTCCTTCCCAGGATTAGAACCCAAGACCTTCTGAACTTATATAGGTCTTGGCAGCAATCCTGGTACCAGTTGGGAGGGATCCCGAGATCGGGATAGCACATGGTTGTTACACTATTCATTGAAAGACGTGGATTAAATGCGTAATTATCATTCACATCACTTGTTATGGAATATTTATCGATTTAATTAGTTAACTTATTGGAAAAGATCAGTTAGGTCAGCAACTGAGTGATCAGATAAAAGCTGAATCATTTCGGTTAAAGACCAACTGACTATTGTCTTCTCAGTTAATCATTTATATTCAATATTCCCCCTTAATAAATGCATATAAATAAAAGTAAGAGTAGAAGAAACTTAATCTGGATCAGTTAAGTCCATTCTGGTAACTGGTGTCTCTTTAAGAATTGTCTATAAATAAGACCAAAGTCATTAAATAATAATTTAGATCTTGACATTCAAGATATTTTTGAGCACTCGTATGGTTTTTATGATTAAACATTCATAGGGATTTTAAAATTTATACCTTTTGTGAAAGATTCACATGGCTCCAACTATTTTGGGGTTAGCGGAGATAGCTCTTGATGAATTCCCCACGAACCTTTTTCAGAAACTCCTTTCTTCAATTCTTCTATCAAGTCCACCACCAGAAGATTTGTTCCTCTTCGAAATAGCACAAGAATATTTGGAAGAAGTTTTTACGTTGAGATCAAATATTCGAGAGGCGGCTCAATCTCATTTTGCAAAGAGGGTGGCCGAAATTTTTGAGACTTTTGGGAGAGGGAATTTTCGAGTTTTCAAGGATGGACGCTAGGGTTTTTAGTCTCCTCATTTTTATAAAGTATTCATGACCTAATTACCATAAAATAACACATGGGTCTATTAATTAACATTAATGGGTTTGATTAATTAATTAATTGGACTAGTCCAACTAGTTTAATTAATAAATCAAAGTCCATTAAAACTTTAATTATTTAGTATGTTGGACTTATACTCCTACAAGCCCATTTAAACATACTTCCCACTTTATTTAATAAACTCAACTTTTGAGTTTAATAATTTAAATTCCCAAATAATATAAATTCAATTCCTTGAATTTATTCTTCTCAAATTTTATAAATTTATAAATTCAATTTTTTGAATTTAATATTTCACAAATTCAACTCCTTGAATTTATTTTCTCAAAATTTAATTATCATAAATTCAACTCTTTGATTTTACTATATCATAATTTTATATGAATTCAACTACTTGAATTTATTCTCTCAATGGGAACAAACGATCCAATGCTTGTGTGACCCTCAATGGTTCAGGGATACAGCTAGCCGTGGGTTCACAACTCTTTGTGATTCAGGACATAATCTTTTATTCAGGCTTACCCTAATTTGCGCCATTCTATGTATCAAAAATTGATCATGAGAATGTCAGAAATCATATATCTGATTAAACACATCGAATCATGGTAAGAGCGTCTAGTAGCATCGCCACATGATTCCCTATGTATCACTGATAGTGCCTGCAAGAACCAGTCGGTTACGATTAACATACAGTACGGTCCCTTCATCTCATATATCCCGACTGAATCTGCAACCATTGGTTCATCTAGGATTGCAAAAGAATCCGATAACTATGTGACAAATATAAAGAGTGGCATCGCATGTACAATTTGAGAACTCCTTCTCCAACATACATCTCATACTCTGGTCAGAGATTCCATGCACTATTATTTCATCAGATCACGTAGGATATCTACACCCGTAGGTGAGCGGTGAATTCTCGACCACAATGCACTGGCTCCTACATGTGTCGCAATTGTACCCAATCTCGCCACCTGATGACTCTCCTGGAGCCGGTAAAGGAGTCAAAGCACAGCCCTAGCATATAAAGACTCAGTATTGCCGCGGGTCATAAGGAATAATGGGGTACAACCATAACCACCGACTTATCCTCTCCATGAATGATAACCAATTGGAAAGTCCGAGGGAGGGTTGTTTGACATAATCATCATATGACTACTCATCTGCATGTTTGGACATCTCTATGCTCTTACCAAGAAACGCGGTACACAACATCACAGATTCTAGTCTCGAGCTCAAGCAATCTTTATCCATGTTTTAGGCGGCTGAATCGACTAGGAACGAATTTAGATCATACAGTGTTTACAAATGAGTTTCAACATCGAATTACGATTCATTTGTATTAAAGTATAATCAAGGTCTTTATCTATGTTGTTCAAATGGGTATACAGATAAGAAATATCAAGCCATGAAATAATGAATTATATTAAAATAAAGATTTTTTATTACAACTGAGTCAATAAAATCCATAGCCAAAAGTTGGCTTACAGGGCATCTACTCTAACAATCTCCCACTTGCCCTAGAGCAAACTACGCATAAAATTTAATCTCATTGCTTCGCGATGCTTTTCAAACAATGGTCCTGGCAAGGGCTTTGTAAGTGGATCAGCAACATTATCTGCGGAGAGGACTCTTTCGAATGATATATCTCCTCTTCCCACAATCTACCGGATGATGTGGAATTTCATAAGTACATGTTTGGATCGCTGATGAGACCTTGGTTCCTTTGCTTGCGCAACGGCACCAGTGTTATCGCAGTACACCGGGACTGGATCAACTCCATTAGGAATAACGCCCAACTCTTGGACAAAATTTCTCATCCAAACTGCCTCTTTGGCTGCAGCAGATACAACAATGTATTCAGATTTAGTGGTGGAATCCATAACAGTGTCTTTCTTGGAAGTTTTCCAAGAGACAGCCGCACCATTTAGTATGAATACAAATCCAGAGGTCGATTTTGAATCATCTACGTCACATTGGAAGCTAGAATCAGTGTAGCCTTCCAATTTAAGTTCTCCACCCTCATAGACCATGAACAAGTTCTTAGTTCTTCTCAAGTACTTAAGAATATCTTTCACAGCCTTCCAATGCATTGGACCAGGGTTCGCTTGATATCTTCTTGTAATACTTAGAGCGTAAGCAACATCAGGACGTGTCGATATCATAATATACATGATACTACCAATTACTGATTCATATGGAATACGTGTCATTATCTCAATCTCTTCATCAGTTTTGGGACACATTGCTTTAGATAGAGTAACACCATGACATATTGGTAAGTATCATCTCTTGGACTCTTCCATAGAGAATCGCTTCAGGATGATATCGATATAAGTGGTTGGGTGAGCCCCAGCATCTTCTTTGATCTATCTCTATAGATTTGTATTCCCAATACATAGGATGCTTCACCCATGTCTTTCATTGAAAATTTACTTACTAATCATACTTTAGTTGATTGCAGCAATCCTATATCATTCCCAATGAGCAGGATAGCATCAACATAAAGTACCATGAATGTCACTGCACTCCCACTAACTTTCTTTTACGCGCATGGTTCCTCAGGATTTTTAGCAAAACAAAATTCCTTGATAGTGCTATCAAATCTGAGGTTCCAACTCCTTAACGCCAGCTTTAGACCATATATTGAGATATGAAGTTTGCATACCTTATGCTCACTTCCTACTGATGTGTATCCCTCAAGTTGAGACATAAATTTCTTCTTTGATGTCTCCATTGAGGAATGCAGTTTTTACATCCATTTGTAATATCTCATAGTCATGCTATGCTGTTATAGCTAATAGTATTCTAATGGACTTAAACATAGCAACAGGTGAAAAAATTTCCTCATAGTCAATTCTTTGTCTTTGATAACCTTTTCAACCAGTGTTTCCTTGAAGGTCTATACCTTCCCATCGACCCCAAGCTTTCTTTTTTAGATCCATTTGCATCCTATGGGAACGATTCCCTTGGGTGGATCCACCAATGTCCATACTTGGTTTGAATACATATATTCCATTTCAGACTGCATGGCTTCAATGTTAGAGTATGTGCTCATCGAGCCAAGTGTTGGCCGAGTGTTCAAAATGAAACTCTATGTATGAACAATCTTTATATTAATAATATTTGAAATTATTGTTTTGGCACATCTTTATCTGTATACCCATGTTAGTTGCATAGATAATGAGATGCTCATATGATGAGTATCATGAAACTCATATTTGTAATACTGTATATTCTAAATAGTTCCTAGTCGATTCTGCCGCCGCTAAGAAGGATATAGGCCGCTCGAGTTTGAGACTAGTATCTGCGATGTGAGTACCATGTTTCATTTGTAGGGGACATTGTGATGTCCGAGCATGCAGATAGGTGCTCCTGGTAGAGTGCACTGAACAACCCTCCATAAAGGACTTTCCAAGTGGTTCTCACTTATCGAGTGGAAACGCCCTGGTTTATGTTTGTACACAATTAGTCCTTATGACCCGGGACAACATTGAGACTTTATGTGCTAGCATTACACTTTGACTTATTTACCAACTCTCATGTGGTCATCAGGTGGCATGGTTTGGTGTTTTGTCGAAACATATAGGAGTCGATGCATTGTAGTCGGGGATTCACCGCTTACCTTCGAGTATGGATATCCTATGTGATCACATGTATATGTAGTATGAAATCTCTGATCAGAGTATGGTGGTAATTGTGAAAGGGGTTTCATAGGTTACACCATCGATGCAACTACAACATGACACATAGTATCGATTCTTTGATAGCTCTCGATATACCAATAGTTGTCGAATCGATCGGGATATATGAGATGAAGGGACCGTACTGTACGATAACCATAATTGAATGGTTCTTGCAGGCACTATCATTTGATACCTAGGGAATCATGTAAGCGATGCTGCTAGGCGTTTAACATGATTGGTTGGGTACTATCAGACTTGAGTTCTGACGTTCTTATTATCAAAGAGTTGATAAGTAAGAATGGAGCAATTGGGGTATGCTCATATAAGGACATGTGTAGTCCCGATTCACATTGAGATGTGAACACACGGCTTGTTGTATCATTGAACCGTTGAGGGTCACACAAGTGCTAACTTTCTAGATCCCGATGAGAAGTAAAATAGTTCAATGTGTTGAACGTCTTATAAAAGAGTTTATAAGCGTAAATAAAAATAGAAGTATGACTTCTATAAGGAGAATGTAACTTTTAATTTGAGGAGGTTTTCCTAAATTAAAAGTTGGCCAAACAAATAATGTATTTGAAAATTGTGATTTTCATAAACATTATTATGGGCTAAATTAAACTAATTCAAGTGTTGAATTAATTAAACAATAGTGGGCCTAGTAGAGTCCATATAATTAAATTAATTCAACTGTTGAATTAATTAAACAACATTGGGCCTTGTAGAGCCCAATTAAAAATAATTATTCAACTAGTGGGCTTGAGTAAAATCAAGTAAGGTTTAATTGGTCTCAAATTTGTTTGAGACAATTAAATTAAAGTCCATGGGCCTTGTAATTGATACAAGCCCAAATAGAATTGCATGCATGGGAGGTCAAAGGGTGGAGACAACTTTTTCAACATCCAAGGCATGACATGCCTTTGGAATAAAAAACACCTTTTCTCATAACCAAGAAAAGTCTCGCCTTCACTCCATGAAGCTAATGGCCGAAATTTGTGCTTACATTCTCCTCCAATTTTCTTCTTCATTTTGTTGAGGAAAACTTAGTTTTTTCAATGAAAAATACTCTAATTTTTCTAGTGCAAAATTAGAGTGGTTCTACTGTGTTAGTGGTGGACCTAATTTTTAAGCAAGGAGTGCTCATTGGAAGCTTGTAGATTGGGTCATCCATTCAAGAGCTTAGTTGTTTGACAACTTAGTTGGAGCCATCATCAATCATTTGTGATTGATAGGTAAAAATTTCTAAAACACTCTATGTATGACATTTTGTGTTTTATTGTTATTTGCTGCACATATTGTGAGGTGCTCGGTTTTGTTTTCTTGTTGAAAAACATTTTTCAAACTTCCATTGCACAACCGGGCACCGTAACCGATCCTCTTTCAAGTGGTATCAGAGCTGTGGTTACAAGTTTAGTGTAGCAAATACATGATATTATATTGAGGTCGATTTCTAACCGCATGAGATGATTTGTTGCAACAAAACCGAGGTCATATTTGGGGAAAATTTCGGGCAGCATGTTTCTGCCCATTTCGGGCAGCTCGGGCTGCCCATTTCGGGCAGCAAGGGCAGCCCGAGCGGCCCCTTCGAAAATTTAAAAAAAAATAAAATTTTTTTAAGTTGGCCGGAATCCGGTGACGGAGCTCCGGCGACGGCGATGACGACTAGGGTTTCCAAAAGTGTTTAAAATATCAAAGTGTCATGGGCCTTGAAGTTGTTGGGTCATTAGATGTCTAACACAATTTGTGAATTTAAATGAGCCAAAATGTTTTTTGGTGAAAAATGATTTTTTTGGCTCTTAAGTTTAAATTTACAAAAGCTGTACATATTTTCTCATGAAGTAAATAATTGAAGTTGGACTTTAATTATTTGTAATAAATTGTGATTTACAAGAAATTCGGTTATAAATAAATTAATTAGAAAGTAGACAGAGGAGTTTGTATACTTTGTTAATTTAGTTTATGATCGTGGCGGTTAGTGATTGGATCAAGATATATAATATTGGATCAATTGATTATTGTGATAATGAATTGATGGTATATGATATGTGATATTATGCATGAAGGATGATCAAAAGCCCAAGCCCAATTTGCTCGGTGTATGCTATGATATTTTGTGTTGAATGATTGTAATAATTATCAATTTATAAAATGGGCTTGGTTTATGGCCCGTTCCCACCCCATGAGATGTATCCCTATTTTTCATGGATATTTATTTGTAAATATTAGTGTAGAGCGAGATCAAGATTGGAAGATGGTGGCTTTGATGATTATGAAGATCGAAGACATGTAAATATTGGAGGCTTATGTAAAAGTTGCATTTGCATCACATGCATTTTCCTAGGATTAGACCTAGGCCCCTATTTAGCTCACACGAGCCATTAGTTTTGGGACGATTGATCATCCTTGTTTAGTTTACTGTTTATAATATATGCATGATATTTTATAAATAATGAGTATGTGCGTTATTATTATGATAATAACAAAGTTGCATGAATCCGGCAAACATACGATCAAACATGGCGAGCTTTTAAATAAAATTAATGATGAGACCTTTCAAAATTAAAAGCCCTCATTTTGAATAAGATTCAAAATTAATATCAAGCCCGAAAAAGAAAATTATGAAGTTGTTTATAATTTCCATGTCTTCCATCGACAATGGGTGTATGATGAACGCTACCCGTGTTCGGGGCTCGGCTCATATTATTGGGGGGGACGTGGACACCGGAAAGCTGTGACATCCATTGACATGGTGATGTGAACTACGTGGAACTCCCATGATTTCGGCTCATATTATTGAGGGAACTCATGGCGACCATCCATTAAGGTTCAACATCGATGGGTAAGGCCTGACACGTAAAGATGAACGACGTCATAATATTGGGTCCTAATCAAACGTGAGACAAAAGTTTACGTAGAGGGTGCATGGTGATGCAATTGGAAACTACCTCTTAGGAATTGTGATTGGCTAATATTATTCGGGATCATGATTTGCTAATTGGACCTTACGTACCTACTGAGGAAAGGAGTTTCCCATTTTCATTAGAGGGTAGTGAAAAATGTGAAAACAGTGGGAACAAAAATTTATGAAGTAAAAGTCCATACTTTATATCTTGCTAAATATTTTAAAATAGTCACTAACATTTATCTGTTTTACTTTTCAGTACTTTTTGACAATGTCTTCGATTCGCAATCCGCTATCTGCAATACTCGACCAACACGTATTAACCGGACCTAATTACCTCAATTGGCTAAGAAATCTAAAAAAATCGTCTTGAATTCGGAAAGGATAGCGTATACACTTACTGAGTCGCCCCTTGTTGAGGCTCCGACTAGCTGCACTCCAGAGAAATTGCAGACTTACAAGGATTGGTGTGACCATGACTTGCGAGCTAAGTGTTATATGCAGGCTTCAATGAATGATGAGATGCAGATGCGTTTTGAGGATGCAAAGAGTGCTGCTGACATTCATTTGCATCTCAAGGAGCTCTTTGGTGAGCAGACTCGACCTCTTAGGCATGCTACCACCAAGGAGCTAATCACTTTACGCATGCGAGATGGGACTTCGGTCCATGAGCATGCCCTAAAGATGATTGGGCTCGTGGACAAGCTCGTTGGCATGGATCTGATGTTGCCTTCGGAGTTGACCACCGACGTGTTACTCTTGTCGCTGCCTAGCTCATTTGATCCTTTTGTGGTGAATTTCAACATGAACAAGCTGGAGCCTACCCTTGAGGAGTTAGTGAACATGCTTGTGACATTTGAGTCCACCATCAAGAAAGAGAAGCCAGTTCTTTATGTGGGTTCTTCATCTAGTACGAAGACTGGTCCACATGCGAATGGAATGAAGCGTTCTTTCCAACATCCCAAGAAGAACGAACCCTTGAAGTGGCAAGCTCCGAATCCCGTTGTGGCAGCCACACGAGTAAAGGCTGACAAGACTGCTGATATTTGTCATCACTTCAAGAAGCCTGGACATTCGAAGCGTAACTACAGAGAATATCTTGCCCAGAAGAGTTCTGGAAACGGTTTGTTCTATATTGAAGTAAACATTTCAATTAACTCTACTTCTTGGGTATTGGATACTGGCTGTGGCTCACATCTCTGTAATGATTTGCAGGTGATGGGAAGAAGTAGGAGACTAAGGAAAGGTGAAACCTTCTTGAGGATGGGCAATGGAGCAAGAGTTGCTGCCAAGGCCGTAGGAGATGTTTACTTATTACTGAACAATGATTTGAAGTTAATTTTGAGAGATGTTTTGTTTGTAACAGATTTGGTGAAAAACATTGTTTCCATTTCTATGCTTGACAAAGATGGATATTCTTGTTTATTTAGCAAAGGTGTTTGCAACATTTACAAGAATGAATGTTTGATTGGTACTGAAGAACTTGAAAATGATCTCTATAACTTAAAATTGAAAGATATTCCACTAAACAATGTCCAAGCAATAACAACAACAAACAAGTGAAAACAAGATACTCTAAATTCGGCACAATTATGGCATGCTCGATTAGAACATATTTCCCTAAGAAGGATGAACAAGATAGTGGGAGTGGGCATGTTTGATATGTCTGATATTAATTCTCTCTTAACTTGTGAATCTTGTCTAAAATGAAAGATGACCAAAATTCCCTTTAAGGGCCATGTGAAGCGAGCCAAAGGGTTATTGGATTTGATCCATACCGATGTGTGCGATCCGCTTAGCATTACCACTAAGCATTGACATGCCTACTTCATCACCTTTACCGATGACTTTTCGATGTATGGGTATGTGTATTTGATGAAATACAAGTCTGAAGCCTTTGAAAGGTTCAAAGAATTCAGAAGTGAAGTAGAAAAACAGTTGGGACGAAGCATCAAGTCACTTCGATCGGATCGAGGTGGTGAGTACTTGAGTGCCGAGTTCCAAGAGTATCTTAGGGAGAATGCGATTCTCTCGCAGTGGACTCCGCCTGCTACACCACAGTTGAATGGTGTTTCGGAGCATCGTAACCGGACTTTGATGAACATGGTTCAGTCTATGATGGGGTTCACGGAGTTGCCGCCATCCTTTTGGGGATATGCGCTTGAGACAGCGGCACTGTTGTTGAACAATGTCCATTCAAAGGCAGTTGATAAGACACCATATGAGATATGGATGGGTAAGCCTCCCAAATATTCTTATCTTAGAATATGGGGATGCCCTGCTTATGTGAAGTAGGTAGTGGGAGATAAATTGGATAGTCGATCCATTTTATGTTATTTTGTGGGAATATCCAAGGAATTCAGTTGGATATTATTTCTAGCATCCCCAAAAAACAAAGGTGTTTGTTTCTAGAAATGCAACCTTTTTGGAAAAGGAATTTCTATTGGATAGAAAAGTGGAGATGATAAAACTGGAAGAGGTTCGAGAGACACCCACAATTGAAGAACCCACACCCGAAGAGCCAAGAGAGAAGATACAAGCTCCTAGAAGATCCGTGAGAGTCTCGAGACCACCTATGAGGTATGGTCTGCTTCTTGAAGAGGTCCATGATGAGCCTAACTATGGATGTGATCCAAGGACCTTCAAGGAAGCGTTATCTGATGCCGATTTATCCAAGTGGCTTGAAGCAATGGAATCAGAGATGAATTCCATGCATTCGAACCAAGTGTGGAACCTCGTGGATCCACCTGAGAGAACTGTTCACATAGGGTGTAAATGAATTTACAAGAGGAAACTTGGGGCGGATGGGAAGGTATTGACCTTCAAGGCGCGATTGGTAGCAAAAGGCTATACTGACAAAGAGTTGACTTTGAGGAAAACTTTTCTCCAGTTGCAATGTTCAAGTCTATAAGGATATTGCTAGCCATAGCTGTATCGTACGACTATGAGATATGGCAGATGGATGTCAAGACAGCCTTTCTTAATGGGGATATTAAGGAAGAGATTTACATGTCTCAACCTGAAGGGTATACATCTGTCGGAAGTGAGCATATGGTATGCAAAATTCAAAGATCTATTTATGGTCTTAAGCAAGCATCTAGGAGTTGGAACCTCAGATTCGATAGTACAATCAAAGAGTTTGGTTTTACTAAGAATCCTGAGGAACTCTGTGTGTATAAGAAGGTCAGTGGGAGTGCTGTGACATTCCTGGTGCTTTATGTTGATGACATTCTACTCATTGGGAATGATGTAGGGATGTTACAATCAACTAAAATATGGTTAGCGAGTAAGTTCTCAATGCAGGACTTGGGTGAAGCATCTTTTGTATTGGGAATACAGATCTATAGAGATAGATCAAGAAGATTGCTTGGTCTCACCCAATCCACATACTTTGATACCATCGTGAAGCGGTTCTCGATGGATGAGTCCAAGAGAGGACATCTACTAATGTGTCATGGCGTTTCCCTATCCAAGTCTATGTCTCGCAAGACTGATGCAGAGATAGCGGCGATGACACGCATTCCGTATGCATCTGCAATTGGTAGCATCATGTATGAGATGATATCTACACGTCCTGACGTGGCTTTCGCACTAAGTGTAGTGAGTAGATATCAATCGAACCCTGGTCTTCCACATTGGAAAGCTGTGAAAGACATCCTCAAGTATTTGAGAAGGACCAATATATTTTTCTTGGTCTATAGGGGTGGAGAACTGAAATTGGAAGGCTATATCGACTTTAGCTTCCAAAGTGATATCAATGACTCAAAGTCAACCTCTGGGTTCGTATTCATGCTCAATGGTGCTGCTGTCTCTTGGAAGAGTGCTGTCTCTTGGAAGAGTTCCAAACAAGACAGTACTACGGATTCCACCACTGAAGCCGAATACATTGCTGCATCAGCTGTAGCGAAGGAGGCTGTTTGGATAAGGAATTTCGTCCAAGAGTTGGGCGTCATTCCCAATGGAGTTTCTCCTTTCCTGGTGTTTTGTGACAACACGGGAGCTATAGCTCAAGCAAAGGAGCCGAAGTCTCATCAGAAATCCAAACACGTATTGAGAAAGTACCACATCCTCCGAGAGATTGTGGAAAAAGGAGAAGCGTCGATTGACAAAGTCAGCTCTGCAGATAATGTTGCTGATCCACTAACTAAGCCTTTACCTGGACCATTATTCGAGAAACATTGTGAATCGATGGGTTTGAAGCATATGGGTAGTTGGCTCTAGTTCAAGTGGGAGATTGTTAAAGTAGGTTCTCGTCGAGCCAAGTGTTGGCCGAGTGTTCACAATGAAACTCTATGTATGAACAATCTTTATTTTAATAATATTTAAAATTATTGTTTTGGCACATCTTTATCTGTATACACATGCTAGTTGCATGGATAAAGTCCTTGAATATACAAATAGTAGAAAGATTATGAGATGCTAATATGATGAGTATCATGAAACTCATATTTGTAATACTGTATATTCTAAACAGTTCCTAGTCGATTCAGTCGCCGCTAAGAAGGATATAGGCCGCTCGAGTTTGAGACTAGTATCTGCGATGTGAGTACCATATTTCATTGGTAGGGGACATTGTGATGTCCGAGCATGCAGATAGGTGCTCCTGGTAGAGTGCTGAACAACTCTCCATAAAGAAATTTCCAAGTGGTTCTCACTTATCGAGTGGAAACGTCCGAGTTTATGGTTGTACAACATTGGTCCTTATGACCCGAGACAGAATTGAGACTTTATGTGATAGCATTACACTTTGACTTGTTAATCGACTCTCATGGGGTCATCAGGTGGCAAGGTTGGGTGTTTTGTCGAAACATATAGGAGTTGATGCATTGTAGTTGAGGATTCACCGCTTATCTTCGGGTATGGATATCCTATGTGATCACATGTATATGTACTATAAAATCTCTGATCAGAGTATGGTGGTAATTATGAAAGGGATTTCATAGATTATACCATCGATGCAACTACGACATGACACATAGTTTTGATTCTTTGACAGCTCTCGATATTCCAATAGTTGTCGAATCGGTACGTATATATGAAATGAAGGTACCGTACTGTACGATAACCATAATTGAATGGTTCTTGCAGGCACTATCATTTGATACCTAGGGAATCATGTAAGCGATGCTGCTAGGCGTTTAGCATGATATGTTGGGTACTATCAGACTTGAGTTCTGACGTTCTTATTATCATGTAATTGATAAGTAAGAATGGAGCAAATTGGTATGCTCATATAAAGACATGTTTAGTCCCGAATCACATTGAGATGTGAACCCATGGCTAGTTATATCATTGAACCATTGAGGGTCACACAAGTGCTAACTTTCTAGATCCCGTTGAGAAGTAAAATAGTTCAATGTGTTGAACGGCTTATAAAGGAGTTTATAAGCGTAAATAAAAATAGATGTATGACTTCTATAAGGAGAATGTAACTTTTAATTTGAGGAAGTGTTCCTAAATTAAAAGTTGGCCAAACAAATAATGTATTTGAAAATTGTGATTTTCATAAACATTATTATGGACTAAATTAAATTAATTCAAGTGTTGAATTAATTAAATACTAATGGGCCTAGTAGAGTCCAAATAATTAAATTAATTCAAGTGTTGAATTAATTAAACAACATTGGGCCTTGTAGAGCCCAATTAGAAATAATTATTCAACTAGTGGGCTTGAGTAAAATCAAGTAAGGTTTAATTGGTCTCAAATTTGTTTGAGACAATTAAATTAAAGTCCATGGGCCTTGTAATTGTTACAAGCCCAAATAGAATTGCATGCATGGGAGGTCAAAGGGTGGAGACAATTTTTTCAACATCCAAGGCATGACATGCCTTTAGAATACACAACACCTTTTCTCATAAACAAGAAAAGTCTCCCCTTCACTCCATGAAGCTAATGGCCGAAATTTGTGCTTACATTCTCCTCCATTTTCTTCTTCATTTTGTTGAGGAAAACTTAGTCTTCTCAATGAAAAATACTCTAATTTTTCTAGTGCAAAATTAGAGTGGTTCTACTTTGTTAGTGGTGGACATAATTTTTGAGCAAGGAGTGCTCATTGGAAGCTTGTAGATTGGGACATCCATTCAAGAGCTTAGTTGTTTGACAACTAAGTTGGAGCCATCATGGTAAAATTTCTAAAATACCATATGTATGACATTTTGTGTTTTATTGTTATTTGCTACACATGTTGTGAGGTGCTCGGTTTTGTTTTCTTGTTGAAAAACATTTTTCAAACTTCCGTTGCGTAACCGGGCACCGTAACCGATCCCCTTTAATTCAAGCCATTTGGTTGAATCAGTATCAGATATTTCTTCTTTGAAATTCATTGGATCACATCCAACACAAGCCTCATCATGGCTTTGTTCATGAAGAAGCGTATATCTTGCAGGTGGTCTAATAACCCTAACAGACCTTCTAGGAGCTTGTACTTCAACTACTGGTTGTTAGGGATTAGGTTCAACTTTTACAATTGAGGAAATATCTTGAATTTCTTCAAATTCTATCATCTTGTCATTTCTATCTGATAGAAATTCCCTTTCCAAAAAGTGGCATTTCTTGAAACAAACAATTTTTCTTCATTGGGGTGATAGAAATAATATCCAACAGAATTCTTTGGATATCCTACAAAGTAAATCTACTATTCAATTTGTCTCCCACTGTCTGCTTCACGTAAGCAAGACATCCCCATATTCTCAAGTAAGAATATTGGAGAGTTTTTCCTATCCATATCTCATATGGTGTTTTATTCACTGCCTTTGTATGGACATTATTCAACAATATTACCGCAGTTTCAAGCGCAAAGCACCAAAACAACGTAGACAATTCAGTGAATCTCATCATGGATCGAACCATGTCCATCAAGGTTCGATTACGACGTTCAGAAACACCATTCAATTGTGGTGTTGCCGGTGGAGTCCAATGTGAGATAATCTCATTCTCTTTTAGATAACCCAAAAATTAAGAACTCAGGTATTCTCCACCTCGATCAGATCGAAGTGTCTTAATACTCATTTCTAGCTGTTTTCTACTTCAGATATGAATTCTTTGAACCTTTCAAATTCTTCAGATTTGTGTTTCATCAAATAAACATACTCATACCTCGAATGGTCATCAGTAAGGGTAATGAAGTAGGATTGCCCATATTTTTGCTAACACTTAGCGGGCCACAAATGTCTGTGTGGATCAAATCCAGTAGACCATGCGTATGTTCCACGTTTCCATTGAATTCAGTCTTTGAAACGTCTGATATTCGTTTTCTTAAAAAGTCTAGATTTTTTTTTAACAAACTCTCAAATTTCAGTCCTTGCCAACATATATACATAAAATACTTTTGCACCTACATGAAAATCCAAAGGGAATAGTCAAACAGGAAATCGTAAAACGTTTTACCAAACCTAAAAAGCATTATTTGTTGAAAAGTGTAGCCCATACTAAACCTCTAAAAAATATTTCAAAAGCATAAATAAAATGTCGTAAAAATCTTTAATGTAAAATCATAAACTTAAATGCGAAAAATAGAAGCGCTGGTCCTCGGGTTATGTGCACCTTCAGTCCAGTCAGGTCAACCATCAATACCTCCATCTAACTCACTTGCATCAAACACACCTAGTGAGTCTAAAGACTCAACACGTCATATCCTTGATAACAAGTAATACGTAATAAAGATCACATACAACAGTGAAAAATACTTGTAACCACAGTACTGGGCGGCGGGGGACACCAGCAACACTCTCACCGATCAACTGGGCCCTGGCCTTACATATTAACATATCATCGTATACATATATATATACATATCTGTATCCAAGGAAACACGATCGTCGGGCACCCACTGGGACCATAACCCTCACAAAATTTCCAATATATCATCGTATTAGTCACAATCCCTTCCCGTCCTTCAACATGTTATCATTACTCAATAAAAATCACGCATATACGTAATGTTTTTATTTTTGAAACTAAGCATGCAACATGTCTTTTTAATGTCCGATAATTAATCCATAAAAATCCATGAACATTTAAAAATCATGATTTAACATATAAAAATTCATAAACATCCATAATCATTGAAAACAATCATATTAGCATATAAAATAGCATTTAGGACACTGCCATGACGCTTACTAATTTTTAGGTGTAAAAAGACCGTTTTACCCCTGAACGTAAAATTTCTCGATTTTGACGTTTTCTTGATTTCATTGACTCTAACATGTCCGAAATACTTATTTAAGCTTAAATTAAAATTCCCATAATTTATTTAGCTTAAAAACTCGAGTTTTTAATTAATTCGTAATTAGACGTTTTGAAGGCGTTTTAATTACGAAAAATCCCAAACTTTAATATAAAATTCCTAAATTCTAAATTTAATCTTTTTATATTATCTTAGCCCCCATGAACCACGACTCGACCCCCGTGAGCCATTTTTCAATTATTTAAGTTTAGAAAACCCTCACTTGACCCTAATCGGTTAGCACCGAGTCACTTTTCGATTTTCTCGAGCCGCCCTCAAACCATAGTGAACCAGACCCTGACCAACACCCTTAGACACCCTACTGGACCTTAGGAACCCACGGAAACCTTCCCCAGCCCCTTAACCGAAACATAACAGCCTTCCCATGTAGTGGCCAAGAACTCCTATGTGGACAAGGGCTCATGTTTAGGTGTCTAGGACTCTAGCCCATGACTTGGCCCTCTAACCAGGCTAGGCCTAACACCCCTGCGCAAGCCTGCAACCTGCGTGCAACTTGACTCACTTCTCGGGTAGGAGTCCTCGATGGATAGGACTCCTCCCAGCCCACTTGTTTCGACTCCTAGCATGGATAAGACCCTACCCTTGACACCCCCACGTCCCTGTCTAGCCCTGGAACCAAGCCAATATCAAGCCTAGCCGTGGAGTACAAAACCAAAGCCCTTGACCTCACATGACAACAGCTTGCTTCTCAAATTATTCTCATGATCATATGGTTGTTTAGATGATGTTCTAGGGCTCTAATTTCATGTAAAACAATGCTTGATCGTTACCTATATCATGGCAGCCCTTAATCAATACAAATACATGTTTTTCGTAAACAAAACCCAAGTTTTAGAACCCATGTGCATGCAACTTCGAAAATAATCATCATGGTTCTTAATATTTTCATTCAAAATATGCAATAATTCATAATATGGTGTGATGATGAGTAAAAGGAGAATATGGCATGCCTTTGCATACTTAACGCACTGAAAAACCGTTGACGATTTGCGAAGAACGGACAAGAACCTTGGCTTGAATTTCCCTTGAGCTTTTACCGAAAATTTCCTCTAATTTGTTGTGTGTGTGTGTACGTGTCTTGAAGGATTTTGGGGTGTGCAAGAGGCCACAAGTGGCGTGTGATTTGTGGTGTAGGGTTAGGTGTTTAACATATTATATAGCTAATTATATACTAACTAGGATTAAGGCCTATTAAGCCAACAATTTAGGCTCATTAGTCTTAATTAGGATTAAATTAAATAATAAAATAATTTTGGTAAAAATAAGTTTGTGAATTTTGATAGCCGGGTTGCCAAAAATTTCGTGTTTTTGTTGAAAAACCAACACCGATAAAATTTACGTCCCGACGTATAAAATCATCTCAAAACCCCATATTTTCAAAAATAAGAAAAAGCATCAATCATATTTTAAATAATTAAAAAAAACTATTTAAAAATCATTTTCAAATTTTCAGCCCTCGGTCTCAATTCCTCGATCGCAACTCGAATAACCTTTAAAAATACATTTTAATGAAACCATGTAGAAAAATATATTTTAAACATGTCAATATGCACAACATAATTAATTAATGCAATTAAAACAATTAATTGAAATACACAAGGAATTTAATAATTGCATGCATGTGGTTCACGTGGACCTTCGAATTTTCGGGGCGTTACAATCTCCCCCCCTTAAATTGAATTTCGTACTCGAAATTCGCTTATCCTTAATAACCCAAAGTTTAGACTTAGTTCTAGTATCCCAAAAATTCACTCTGCGCTACTCTAATAAAACTTAAGTTCTAAACGTCCTTACGTCTCCTTGATCCCAATTAATTTTTACCTTCTAAATCCTTATTTTCAAATCGCAACTTAAAAGACCCAAATGGCTTAGTGTTATTACTATTATAACCTCGAATTTCGATTTTTCTTACAATTCCCAATATCAAAAGATGGATGACCATACTTCTCTTATATTAATTTCCATATTAAATACCCAAAATGTTCGTCAACTTATCATATTTCAATCTTAAAATCTCAAACGCATTCGCCAACGCTTATATTTTTTAGGCCTAATATCGATTCATCCTTAAAAACCCTTGATTAACATTCCTTATAACACTATAACCAAGATATCTCAAGGTTCCAAATATTCTTAAAAATCTATATCATCGAAAATTCTTATCATTTAAACCATTCAATTCACACTTATTGCTAAACTAGTTCTCAAATTCCTTAAAAATTGCAAAATTAATTCTTAATTTCCTCAAAAATTATCCCATTTGGTCCTTAATTTCGATAATTCTACGATTAACCCATAAGTTCTTGGCATTCTTAATTTCCTTCTACTGATTTCTCATAACATAATTTCGAAAATTTAAACTTATTTACCCAAAAATCTATTGTTATAACCCATTTTACCTTTCATCAAAACTTAAGATTCCAATTTATACATTTCTAATTCGACTAGTAACCACGAATCTTAAATATTTTCTTAGAAAATCTACGTGTCCCAAAAGCATTCATAATATTCATGGTTAACTTATGACCTAAAAAGTATAACGTCAATACTAAAACCCAAAAATCAACATAGTTCCATTCTACCACAAAGCCAACATGCGTTGAAATCACATAATTTTTATTTCATAACATATCACATATAAAAATTCCAAAGCATATAAATCATATATCCTCATAGAGCTATTAAACATGTGACGTAAACATATAATTCATATAATTATGCAGGTAAAATCATAAAATATATCATATAAAGCATGTAACAAGTAAGGCTTGACGACTGATCTTTCCGACATTGATGGTGGCACAACCCTTTACAGAATCATTGCTCTGATACCAACTGAAACGTCTGCTATTCGTTTTTTAAAAAATCTAGATTTTTTTTAACAAACTCTCAAATTTCAGTCCTTGCCTACATATATACATAAAATAATTTGGCACCCTTTTAAAATAAAACATCCACTAGTACTTGAAAATCCAAAGGGAATAGTCAAACATGAAATCATAAAACGTTTTACCAAACCTAAAAATCAATAAATGTTGAAAAGTGTAGCTCATACTAAACCTCTTAAAAATCTCTCAAAAGCATAAATAAAATGTCGTAAAAATCTTTAATGTAAAATCATAAACTTAAATGTGAAAAATAGAAGCGCTGGTCCTCGGGTTATGTGCACCTTAAGTCCAGTCAGGTCAACCATCAAGACCTCCATCTAAGTCACCTGCATCAAACACACCTAGTGAGTCTAAAGACTCAACACGTCATATCCTTGATAACAAGTAATAAGTAATACAGATCACATACAAAAGTGAAAAATACTTGTACTTAAAATAGCATTTTCATAATAATGCATAAACTTTAAACTTATACATTTTCATAAACATGTAAAATCATAAAAATTTTCATATCATCATAAACATATACATATCCATATCCATGTTCGTGTTTTGTTGAATTCAGATCGTTGATTGTGACTTTCATGTTCATATACGTGTTAGGCGATGGATTCATCTACATGTAACCACAGTAATGAGCGGCGGGAGACACCAGCAACACTCTCACCGGTCAACTGGGCCCTGGCCTTACGTATTAACATAACATCGTATACATATACATATACATATCTGTATCCAAGGAAACACGATCATCGGGCTCCCACTGGGACCATAACCCTCACGAAATTTCCAACATATCATCATAATAGTCACAATCCCTTCCCGTCAGTCAACATGTTATCATTAATCAATAAAAATCACGCATATATGTATCGTTTTTATTTTTGAAACCAAGTATGCAACATTTCTTTTAAATGTCCAATAATTAATCCATAAAAATCCATGAACATTTAAAAATCATGATTTAACATATAAAAATTCATAGACATCCATAATCATTGAAAACAATCATATTAGCATATAAAATAGCATTTAGGACACTGTCACGACGCTTACTAATTTTTAGATGTAAAAAGACCTTTTTACCCCTGAACGTAAAATTTCTCGTTTTTGACGTTTTCTTGATTTCATTGACTCTAACATGTCCCAAATACTTATTAAGCTTAAATTAAAATTCCCATAATTTATTTATCTTAAAAACTCGAGTTTTTAATTAATTCGTAATTAGACGTTTTGAAGGCGTTTCAATTATGAAAAATCCCAAACTTTAATATAAAATTTCTAAATTCTAAATTTAGTCTTTTTAAATTATTTTAGCCCCCATGAACCACGACTCGACCCCCGTTTGCCGTTTTTCAATTATTTAAGTTTAGAAAACCCTCACTTGACCCTAATCGGTTAGCACCGAGTTACCTTTCGATTTTCTCGAGCCGCCCTCGAACCATAGTGAACCAGACCCCGACCAACACCCTTAGATACCATATTGGACCTTAGGAACCCACGGAAACCTTACCCAGCCCCTTAACTGAACCATAACAGCCTTCCCATGTGGTGGCCGAGAACTCCTATGTGGACGGACTCATGTTTAGGTGTCTAGGACTCTAGCCCACGACTTGGCCCTCTAACCAGTCTCTCCAGCACTCGCCTAGGACCCTTAGGACACACTCTAGCCCAGCCCTTGAACCCCAGGCCAAGACTCACACCCCTGCGCAATCCTGCAACCTGCGCGCAACTTGACTCACTTCTCGGGTAGGAGTCCTCGATGGATAGGACTCCGCCCAGCCAACTTGTTTCGACTCCTAACATGGCTTAGACCCTACCCTTGACACCCCCACGTCCCTGGCTAGCCCTAGAACAAAGCCAAGATCAAGCCTAGCCGTGGAGTACAAAACCGAAGCCCTTGATCTCACATGACAGCAGCTTGCTTCTAAAATTATTATCATGATCTTGTGGTTGTTTAGGTGATGTTCTAGGGCTCTAATTTCATGTAAAACAATGCTTGATCGTTACCTATATCATGGCAGCCCTTAATCAATACAAATACATGTTTTTCGTAAACAAAACCCAAGTTTTAAAATCCATGTGCATGCAACTTCGAAAATAATCATCATGGTTCTTAATTTTTTCATTCAAAATAAGCAATAAATCATAATATGGTGTGATGATGAGTAAAAGGATAATATGGCGTGGCTTAGCGTATTTAACGCACGAAAAATCGTTGACGATTTGCGAAGAATGGACAAGAACCTTGGCTTGAATTTCCCTTGAGCTTTTACCGAAAATTTCCTCTAATTTGTTGTGTGTGTGTGTGTTCGTGTCTTGAAGAATTTTGGCGTGCAAGAGGCCACAAGTGGTGTGTGATTTGTGGTGTAGGGTTAGGTGTTTAACATATTATATAGATAATTATATACTAACAAGGCTTTAGACCTATTAAGCCAATAATTTAGGCTCATTAGTCTTAATTAAGATTTAATTAAATATTAAAATAGTTTTGGTAAAAATAAGTTTGTGAATTTGATAGCCGGGTTGCCTAAAAGTTCGTATTTTTGTTGAAAAACCAACACCGTTAAAATTTACGTCCCGCCGTATAAAATCACCTCAAAATCCCTTATTTTCAAAAATAAGAAAAAGCATCAATCATATTTTAAATAATTAAAAACAACTATTTAAAAATCATTTTCAAATTTTCAGCCCTCGGTCACTGTTCCTCGATCGCAACTCGAATAACCTTTAAAAATACATTTTAATGCAACCATGTAGAAAAATATATTTTAAACATGTCAATATACAAAACATAATTAATTAATGCAATTAAAAAAATTAATTGAAATACACAAGAAATTTAATAATTGCATGCATGTGGTTCGCGTGAACCTTCGAATTTTCGGGGCATTACAGTCTTGGTCATTTTTCTTTTTAGACAGGAGTCTCAAGTAGGTAGAGAATTTATGTCTGAGAAGTCAAACATGACTTCTCCCACTAGCTTGTGTATCCTTCTTTAGGAAATATGACCTAGTCTAGCATGCCATATTTGTGCGGAATTTGGATCTTTTATTTTTCTTTTGTTTGTTGTTGTTTTCGTATGCGCTTGGATATTGTTTAACGGAATATCTTTTAATTTTAAGTTATAGAGATCGTTTGTTAATTTGTCAGTTCCAATCAAACATTCATTATTGTATAAATTGCAAACACCTTTAACAAAAACACAAGAATAACCATCCCTATCAAACATAAAAATAGAAATAATGTTTTTAACTAATTCATGAACAAATAATACGTCTCTCAAAAACAACTTAAAAGCATTGTTCAATATTAAAGTAACGTCTCCAACGGCAGTGGCAGCAACTGTTGCTCCATTTCCTAGTCTTAGAAATGTCTCACCATCTCTAAGCCTCTTGCTTCTTCCTGTGAGAACCGAAATCTTGCATCAATGTAATTAATATTGGGAGGAAATTTTATTAGCATAAGATTTTTTTTATTGGAATAAGATATATTGAAATCTTTGCCAAGCCAATTAAATCTACACCTTGCAAGCATGTTTTCGAAATTAGGTAGGAGATATTGCAAGATTTGGGAATTCTCATGCAAGATATAGAAGAATGAATACAACCTCACTAGATTTCTTTTGCCTTATTTTGGTGGTGCTTATTTGAGGGAATATAAGCCAATAGAATGGAGCAAATCCTCCCCACCCTTACACCTATATTTTTGAGCCAAGTAAGGACAAGAGTTTCATACCAAGCTTTTGGAGATTGTTTAAGATCATATAAGGCTTTGTTCAAATGATAGACATGATCAGGAAGAGAGTGATTAACAAAACCTGGTGGTTGTTCTACATATACTTCTTCCTGCAACTGACCATTCAGAAATGAACTCTTCACGTCCATCTGGTAGACTTTAAAGTTCTTGAATGAGGCATAAGCCAAGAACATTCTGATTGCTTCCAGTCTTGCAACTGGTGCATAAGTTTCATCGTAATCTATTACTTCTTCTTGCCTATATCCTAGTGCTACAAGTCTCGCTTTGTTGCGCACAACTGAACCATCTTCATTCAATTTGTTTCTGTATACCCACTTTGTACCTATAATGGTTTTAGAAACTGGTCATTGAACTAAGTTCCAGATATTATTATGGGAAAACTGATTTAGCTCTTTTGTTACGCACAACTGAACCATCTCCATTCAGTTTGTTTCTGTATACCCACTTTGTACCTATAATGGTTTTAGAAACTGGTCTTTGAACTAAATTCCAGATATTGTTATGGGTAAATTGATTTAGCTCTTCTTGCATTGCATTTATCCAATTAGAATCAGCAAGAGCTTCATAAGTTTTCTTAGGTTCCAGTTGGGAAATGAAGGCAGAATGAACAAATAAATTAAACATTTGATTCCGAGTTCTTATCGGATCATATGGATTACCTATCACCAATTCTGGTGGATGTGATTTCTTCCATCTGTATTCAGTATTTGTTGCATCCATCTCGGCAACTGAATATTTTCTTCAGTTTCAGTTACTGCTCTATCAGTTGGTAACTGATTGTTATCATTTTGCTCCAACAACTGATTATCATTAACAATTTATTGTTCAAATGATTGATTCAGCACTTCTGGTTCTAGTGTTTGAAGGATATTTCGATTAATATGCTTCTCTTCTTCATTATCATCCTCCAAACTGATATCAGTAAAGCAATCAACTAGTTCAACTGGATCATTGGGCTTATCAGTTAGAACAGAATCATCAAATATAACATGAATAGACTCTTCTACATTCAAAGTGCACTTGTTAAAAATTTTGTAAGCTTTACTAACTGATGAATACCCAAGAAATATTCATTCTGCAGATTTAGCATCAAAAGCTTTTAAATAATTTTTGTTATTATCAAGAATAAAACACCTGCAGCCGAATATTTTGAAATAATAAACCACACTTTTGCGTCCATGCCAGATCTCATACGGTGTTTTCACATGATTCTTATTAATCTTTGATCTGTTCTGAGTGTAACATGCAGTATTTACTGCTTCTGCCCAAAACCTTTGAGAAATACTAGAATCAACAAGTATTGTTCTAGCAGCTTCTTTAAGGGTCCGATTTCTTTTCTCAGCTACACCATTTTGCTGATGAGTTCTTGCTGCTGAGAGCTCATGCTTGATTCCAGTATTTTCTAAAATTAGTGAAAGATTTTGATTCATGAATTTAGTCCCTCGATCATACCTTATTCGATCAATCCCAACTGATTTTTCATTTAATAATCTTTTGAAAAGTTTAACCAGTTGTGCAGCAGTTTGGTCTTTGGATTTAAGAAAGATAACTCAAGTAAATCTTGAAAAATCATCCACGACTACTAAGGTGTATCTCATTCCCCCTAAGCTCATGACTGGTATAGGACCAAAAAAATCCATATGTAGCAGTTCTAAGCATCGGGAAGATGATTTACAAACCTTGTTTTTAAATGAAGATCTTACTTGCTTACCAAACTGACATGGTGAACAAATTTTATCTTTTGAAAAATATATTTTGGGCAAACCAGTTACAAGATCATGGTTACTCAGATAGGCAATATATTTAAAGTTTAGGTGACTCAACCTCTTATGCCACAACCAGCTTTTAGAAGATTTGGAAGCTATAAAACTAACTGGTACATAAGGTTGATCAGTCCAACTGACTTTGTAGGTATTCCCACAATGATTGCCAGTTAAGATGACCTCATCAGTTGAGTCTCTAACTGAACAAGTGTGTCTGTCGAACTGAACTGAGAATTTATTGTCACATAACTGATTGATGCTAATCAAGTTATATTTCAAATTCTGAACTAGTAAAACATATTTAAGAGTAAAATTACCATGGATAAGCTTACCTTTATCCACAGTTTTACATTTGGAGTTGTCTCCAAAACTGATGTTTGAACCAGTGTATTTGGTCAGTTGCGATAGCAAACTTGCATCCCCTGTCATAAGACGCGATCATCCACTATCCAAAAACCAGGTGATTCTTTGTTTTCACCTGTCACCTGCAATCACACACAATATATAATCTTGGTACCCACAACTATTTGGGTCAAAAACTGATTAGTCCTTTAGGAACCCAGATTTGGACTAGTCTAACTGACTTTCCAGTTGTTGTATTCCAGATAGTTTTTCTCAGCTTGTGCGTGCTTCATGTCTAGTGTACATATGAATCAATATGAGTTTTAGCCTTCTTCAACTAGTTGTTCAGCCGATATCTTTTCTGAAATGGCTTGCAGTAATTGGAGTAGAAATTTGAATAGTTCAGGTATTTATTGCTAAACTTTTTTGATGACGGACTTTGTGGGTCAGTTGAAATTTTTTAGGCTATAACCAATACCATACCTTCTAGCCTTGTTCTTATTTTCAATAGCATGTATAACTGGTTTACTAGGCTCTGGTTGTTCTTGTACCACAACTGATTTTACAAAGTGAATATATTTCCCTTTATTCATGTTCAGTTTTGACTGAGTATCACTAGTGGAAGTTTCATCTTGGTTGCTGAACCCTAAACCTGTTTTATCACTAAATGATTTTTGCTTATCTTGTATTTCAGCTAGTGCAACAGATGATTTGTTCCATGCCTTAATAAGCTCAGTTTGTTTTGAATTCTCAAGCATCAACTGCTGAATCATAGATTAATTCTTGCTTCTTTCTACATTCAGCTCAACAATCTCCCGTTTAAGACTCAACAGATCAAATGATTCATCATTTTCAGTTTTATCGTCTTTGGGATCAGTTTTCTTTGCTCTGGTCTTCTCAAAAGATAGGGCAAGCTTGTGATACCCATTCACCGTGTCATGAAGTGTAGAAATAAGGTCATCTCGTGTGAAGTCAGTTGAGCTAAAGTCAAATACATGTTGACTGGTTGACTCCAGTTCTGTGTCATCAGCCATCAGACACTTGACCTCCATCATCATCACTGGAGCAGCTCAAGCTTACAGATTCGGAGTCATCACTGTCAGATTCTGCCCATTTGGACTTGATTTCCTCTGCTAGAAGCACCTCATGCTTCTTTCTGTACGATTTCTTGTCATCCTTAGTTCTTCTTTTATGCTCGTAAGGTTTCTTTCCCTTTTCAGTTGAGCCTCGACTGTCCTTCTTTGGCTTAGGAAAGTCAGCAATGAAATGACCAGTTTTTTCACAGTTGTAGAAAGCATTAGGTTCTTATTTGTAATTGTTTCTCTGATATTTTCTTTGAAAATTTCCTTGATTTCTTCTCATGAATCTTCCAAACTTTTTGACAAATAATGACATAGCGTCATTACTTAACTGGTCAACACATTTGTCAACTGAACAAGTTTATTCCAGTTTGACAGCAGTTAGGGCAGTTGTAGCAGCTGGTGTAGAAGGTTCCCCTTCTCTGGTTTGCAACTCAAACTCGTAGGCTTTTAAATCAGCAAATAAATTATGAAGTTCGATCTTGTTCAGGTCCTTTGATTCTCTCATTGACTTGGTCTTAAATTCCCATTCCTTGGGAAGAACTCTGACTACTTTCAGTGCTACCTCTTTATTTGAATACACCTTTCCGAGTGCATTCAGTTCACTTACTATGTTGCTAATCCTTTCATCATATTATTGCATGGATTCTCCAATATTCACCTTGATATTGTCAAACTTTTGAACAGCAACAGATAGCTTATTCTCTTTGGTTTGCTCATTGCTTTCACAGAGCTGAATCAGTTTCTCCCAAATTTCCTTGGCAGTTTTGCACATTTATATCTTGCTGAAAGTGACTTTATCCAGCGTTTTGTATAAAATGTCTTTAGCCATGTTGTCCAAGTTTGTTTTTCTCTTGTCTTCAGTAGTCCATTCATCTCGGGGTTTTTCAATACGATGTGTTGCCCCATCAGTTATGGCAACAGCAATGTTTGCCTTCAATATTTTCATGGGTCCGTCTGTAATAACATACCATATGTCATCGTCTTGTGCAGCTAGATGAGCCTGCATTCTGATTTTCCAATCTTCAAAATCTTCTCTGGAGAAAATTGGAATTTTGTTGAATGAAGACATGTTGATCAGTTTGTATATAGAAATATTCAGGAACAAGATTCAACTGCTTTGATACCACTTGATAGGATCGGTTAAAGTGGAAAAGTGTTTAGAAAGCAGGGGTTGAATAAAAACTTGCAATTTTCAAAACCTTTTCTCTTTTTATGCGTCAGTTTAGTGATAAACTGATACTCGAGAATCTTGTAAGTCAATATCAATTAGTTAACAAAGAATGTGTGGAAACAAACTGACTGATAAGATAGAATGAAAACTGAAATAAGAAGACACAAGATTTTATGGATGTTCGGAGATTTCAAACACACCTACGTCACCCCTTCTATCTCAAGGATAGGATATACACTAAAAGACTTTGATCGATACAAACAGTTGTATAGACCAACTTCAGTTTTGGACTTAACAATGTCAAACTGAAACTCTTAGTTACAAACTTGTTTACGGTACTCAATAGAACTGAAATAATTTAGCACAACTGATCTCTTCAAGATCAAGTATTACACTTTTTTCTTGAAAGCTCGAAGTATAGCCTGAAAGCTATGAATGTATACAATAAGCGTGAGCTTTGATGTTTGCAAGGATTTCAGCAGAGTAGCAGAATAGTAGATCGATTAGTTGATTGTGTTGTGTTCCGAGAGTTGTTCAAAGTTATTTTTCAGCTGTTCTTCTCTGCTATTTATAGGCTTCCCTCCAATGGTAATATTAAATACTACTTGAAGCTTTCTATCTGTTTCTTTCCACGTCAACATTCTTCTGACAGTCGTACACTACAACTTTTCTGAAATGCGGCGATCCCATTACTTGTTGCAGTCAAATTTTGTCTGTTGAATGTCTTTTTCCTTAACTGATGACGTGTACAGCTGAGGGATCAGCTGATCGAATGTAGTTGATAAGCTCAAAACTGTTTGTAGTAACTTCCACTGATCAGTCAGTTGTCTTCGAAAACCTGCGTATTATCCTTCAGTTACTGGTAACCAATAGTTTGCATATTATAAATTAGTATCTATCAATTATCTAGATCAGTTAGTTTAATCTATTAAACACTCAGTTTGTCAAACATCTGAAATTTAGTTTCCAACAAAGACATTGTCAAAATTTGTACTGAAAAATAAGAACAGATAAATGTTAATGATTATTTTAAAATATTTAGTAAAATATCAAGTATGAAGTTTTACTTCATAAATTTTTCACTCCTACTGTTTTTGACATTTTTCACTATCCTCTAGTGAAAACGGGAAACTCCTTTCCTCAGTAGGTACATAAGGTCCAATTAGCAAATTATGATGCCGAATAATATCAGCCAATCATAATTCCTAAAAGGTAGTTTCCAATTACATCTCCATGCAACCATTTATGTAAACTTTTGTCTCATGTTTGATTATGACCCAATAATATGACGTCGTTCATCTTTACGTGTCAAGCCTTACCCATCGATATTGAACCATAATGGACGCTCGTCATGAATTCCCTCAATAATATGAGCCAAAACCATGGGAGTTCCACGTAGTTTACATCACCATGTCAATGGATGTCACAACTTTCTGGCGTCCAGGGCTCCCCAATAATATGAGCCGAGAACTGAGCCCGGGTAGCGTTCATCATGCATCCATTGTCAATGGAAGACATGAAAATTATAAACACCTTTATAATTCTCCTTTTCAGGCTTAATATTAATTTTGAATCTTACTCAAAATGAGGGTTTTGTAATTTTGAGGTCTCGTCATTAATTTTATTTGAAAGCTCGCCATGTTTGATTGTATGTTTGCCGGATTCATGCAACTTAGTAATTATAATAATAATAACGAACATACTCATTATTTATAATATATCATGCATATATTATAAACAATAAACTAACAAGGATGATCAATCGCCTCAATACTAATGGCCCGTGTGAGCCAAACACGATCCTAGGTCCAATCCTAGGGAATGCATGGGATGTTAATGCATAATTACATAAGCTTCCAATATTTACATATCTTCATAATCATCAAGGCCCACCATCTTCCAATCTTAATCTTTCACTATATTAATATTTACAAATAAATATCCATGGCAAATAGGGATACATATCATGGAGTGGGGACGTTCTATAAACGAAGCCCACTTATAAATTGATAATCATACACCTAGCAAATTGAGCTTGGGATTTTGATCATCTTTCATGCATAATATCACATATCATATACCATCAATTATTTATCACAATAATCAATTGATCCAATATTATATATCTTGATCCAATTACTAACATCAACGATTATAAATTAAATCAACAAAGTAAACAAACTCATTTGTTTACTTTTTAATTAATTTATTTATAAACGAATTTATTTTAAATCACCATTTACTATAAATATGTCCAACTTCAATTATTTATTTTATGAGAAAATATATAAATATTTTGTAGATTTAAATTTAAGGGCCCAAAAAGACATTTTTCACAAAAAATTATTTGGCCCATTTAAATTTCACAAAATATCAACCATCCCTAATGGTCCAACAAACGTAGGGCCCATGACACTTTGATATCCCAAAATATTTTTGAAAAACACTCGCCGTCATCGTCGTTGCCGGAGCTCCGTTGCTGGATTCCGGTCAACAAGTTTTTTTTTAATATTAAAATGGTGGGGTTGTTTCAGGCAGCCCTAGCTGCCTGAAATGGGCAGCAACATGCGTCTCAAAACAGGCCCAAAACCGGCCTCGTTTTGTTGTGTCGAACTTTCTCATGCGGTTATAAATAGTCCTCAATATAATATCAAGCATTTGCTACACAAAAAGTAACCTTAGCTCGGATACCACTTGAAAGGGGATCGTTACGGTGCCTTGATGCGCAACAGAAGTTTCAAAATCATATTTTCAAGTAACAAAACCAAGCACCCACTAGATGTGTAGAAAATAACAAAAACAAACACAAAATCATACATAGTGTGTTTAGAATTTTTATCTATCAATCACAAGGATTGATTATTGGCTCCAACTTAGTTGTAAACAACTTAGCTCTTAAAGGGTTGACCCAATCTACAAGCTTCCAAGAGCACACCTTGCTCAAGAGGATTCTTTCCTTCAAATTAGGTTCACCAATAGCTTCAAATATCCGCTCTACTCTTGCACTAGAAAAAAATAGAGCATTTTTTTTGAGAAGTTTATGCTCTCATCAACAAAAATGAAGAAGAAAATTTTTTGAGAAAAATAACAAAGAAGTTTCGGCCATCTCATGGAGGAGAGAAGGGAGGAAGGGCTTCGGCTAGGTAGCTCGGACAAGGCTTGGCTAGGGGTCGTGCTGGACGTGGTCAAGGGCTGGGAAAAGTCCTAGCAGGGATAGGGCTCGAGTATAGCGGCTGGGGAAGAGTCCTCATGAGTTAAGACTCTCCCCATGCACGCTCAAGGGAGGCTGTGGCTAGGGTGGCTCACGGCTAGGTCAAGGCGCTCCAAGGTTGGTTCAGTAGGGTTTAGTGAGGATGGCTAGGGGTTGGTTCAGGGCCTGGTGCAGCCGTGGGCAATGGTGGCTAGGTATGTTGAGGGCCGCGACTTAGTGATAAAAAAAGAGAGGCGCGGCACTTGACTTTAGTGCTAGTGGCTGGTGCATTGGGCTAGACAAGTTCTGGAAGCGTCCAATAGGGTCTGGTCAGGGGTAGGTCAAGATGGCTCGGTGGTGGCTCGAGGGAATCGAGTCGTAGCTTAACATACATGGGCTAGGGTTCGAATTATGGGTTTCATGGGAAAGGGTTCGAACGATGGGTCCACGGGGGTGGCTCACAGCTCACGAGGGTTGTTTAGGTATAAAAAGTCTATGTTTAAAATTTGATAAAAAAATATTAAAGTTTGAATTAATTTGGCAATTAAACGCTTCACGAATTAGTAATTAAGGAATTAAATTTAAATACTTGAATTCACGTTTAATAAAAATATTAAAAAATTAAATTTAAGCTTAGATAATTATTTGGGATGGTCTAGAGTCAATAAAAGTAATAAAAAGTCAAAATCGAGAAATTTGACATCCAGGGGCAAAACGGTCATTTTACACCTGGGTAGTACGATAAGGGTTGATAGTGTCTCGAAGGGTCATAACGCATGTTAAATGACATAATATGACGATTTTGGTGAAAATATGATATTTTATGATTTATGGTAAAACTGTGCAATTTTTACGGTTAAAATGTTATTTTTGGAAAGTCATGATATTTTTTGATTTAAAAAGAAAAAGGAAAAATATTTTAAAGGATGTGAATTGATTGTGACAAAGAGGATATGATATATGATTTTTGGGAATATCGTGAGGGAGAAGGCCCCAGAGGGAGCTCATTTACGTGACAAGGCCCCAGAGGAAGCCCAACGATCGTGTTTCCATTTTACGTCGGTGCCTAGTGCTAAGACTGATCAGTCGACCAGAGGATAAAAGGCTTGTCACTTTCAAGGATCAAAATTCACCCAAAATGATAAATGATTGAAAGCTTTAGGATTTGACGATTTACGATTTATTTGTGCTTACAAGTTATTTTAAATAAAAATATGATTTTAATGCATGTGATTGTATATGTATTATTTGTTACTCATGTTTAGAACGTGCTAAATTATTAGACTCACTAGGTTTGAATGCTGCAGGTGATGATGATATTGAGGGAGGCGCTGACGCTTGACTGGATCGAGTCCAACAGTACACTCCCGATGAACATTTAGTTTCCGCATTAGCTTGATAGTCAAAGTTTTAAAAGATTTTTTTTAATGATTTATTAGAGATTTTTATGCTTTATTTTGAAGTTTGGTTGATCATGTTAAAGGGTGAAGTCGAATTTTGTTAATTGACGATTTAGTGTTTTTTATACACTTATGATTTTAAAATGTTAAACTATTTTGATTTTTGAAAATGTTAAGTGATTTTAATTATTAATTTTTTCGAAATAATGTTTATAAAAAAATTAGTAGGATTTTAAAGTAGTAAAAAAGGCAGTGGACGTTTGTTTTGAAAAAACACTCATTTCCTAAGGACAAATCACAACGTAAGAAGTTGGAAGTACCTGTGGTAACACTGTAAAAATATGAAAGCTTGCAATGCAGTGTTCTTACTGATTACATGACACAAACTATTCAAAAGTCCATGGGGAAAAACCTGAAAACTCCAAGTACTAGAAAGAATAATCAAATGCTACATATGCAACGATATCAACCTATAGAAAACCCTTAAAAAACTGGGAAATTCCTTATATAAGCAATCCAAAGGATAACCATGATATATCAATAGCACACTTGCAATTATTACAACTAGTTCTTTAGTAGTTACAAGTTACCTTCTGCACATTTTATTATTTCTTTTTGAGATGTTTCCCTTAAAACTCTCTTCTCATGTTTTAATATTTCAGAATTGATTTAACATGTATTTTGAGAAGAGTATGTTCCATAAGTTTTTCATGAAATCCCAAGATTTTCTAACCAGCAATCAAACATATATTTTCTAAAACAACAACAAAACAAAAACAGAGAGTATGTGTACCTGCCGAGCAAGAGAAAGAACATGGTATTGCATTCGCGGGCTGCGACCAATATCACCAAGGACCACCACTGCGGCCCTAGTTTTGGGCGGCATTGCCAATTATCTGTCCATTATATTCGAAAACTCAATTTAATATACTAAAACACATGGAGATTAAAAATATGAAAACACATGCATAAAACGGATAGAAAAACAACAAGAAAACTACATAAAAACCTTCATTCTCAAAACCTTAGAATTCAAAGTACCGTGATCCCCTCAAATCCATGCCAAACTCACTGGTTGAAAAATATCACAAAGCAATATACACACCGCGAAATAGACAAAAATCACCCCCTGAAATATGCGAAACAAAGACCCAAATCAATGGTGTTACAACGATTCGATCACATAAATAGAACCAGGGTAGAGTTGTTCTATGTAACAAACTGTCAATCAAAACCCTAGGGGAAAGTGCAGGAGTGAAGCTTTGACAACTCCTCGCCTCCATCGATTGAATCGATAAGAAACGGAGATCCGATGAGTTTGAATATTGTGGATTTAGTTTCACTTTTTACTTCAGCGTTATGAGATTAAATTTTTTTGGTAACGTATTACTTCATCAAACATCGAATTTCGAAGTAAAATAATACTTCAATTTTAAAATAGAGCCTTTTTTTCCCACCAACGAAGTTTAAAATAGTATCCACTTCATCGGTTCTGAAATCGAAGTAGCTTACTATCTAATGTTTCCTAATTTTAAAATGCCAAAGTAAAAAAAAGTGCCGAATTATATATCAAAATTCTACTAGAGTTATAATTTCATAATTTTGGACTAGCATATGAATTTCTTTAAATTTTTAATGAAAAATCAAATTCATTTACCCAAAATTTTGAAATAGTTAAGATCAACTTTGATACCTCTATTTTTCAATCATTCACACTATTTTCGAACTTGATTATAAAAGATGAAATGTTCATCATGATGTCAAGTACACCAAAGGTATAGCCCATGATCGGAAATATTCTTGGAAGTCACCTTTGTCGGCAGCCAAATCCCCTTGAAGGACCGCCTACAAATACACAATCTGAGAAAAATGGAATTTGGAATTCCAAAATATTTTCTATACAAAATTATAGAACTCAAAAAGATACACCTGCGGTGAAATTGTCATATTTTGTGAAGAAGATTTCGAATTGTGATGATTTTCTTGTAAATTCTATATTTTATCAAATTCAATTTTGACCAAAGTTCAAACATTAGGCTAGTCAAATATCTAGTAGCCTTACTAACATTAAAATAATCTTGAATTTATGACAATAGAAAATATCGAAACCATTGGAGTCGAAGCAAACTATTGCATAAGTTAGGAAAGTGAGGTTTTACTATCATATTTCTTTCTATATAACCTCTGGACATTTGGCCTAGTACTTGCGATAAAATTTATACTATTTCATTCATAGATACTACGTCATATTGAAATGTCATATTGCGTTGATCATATTGTACTGCATGTTTGATATTGCAAAAATGTTATTTCTGAATGTAAGAACTTATGTTTGACAGATGTGAATAAAAATATCAATAGTAGTGTAAAATCGTAAATTTGTATTTTATCAGAATTAGGTGTTGTGTCAAATGTTACAACATTTAAGACAACATGCAGCGGAATATTATATTTTGTAACACAAATTGACTTTAAATAAATAAATGAACGAGATTAAATTTGCACACGTATAAATACTTGTGCGGTGCTTTATGGCAAAAATAGATCACTAGAAAACCAAACCGTTTACAAAAACCTACCACTAGTGATTAAGACTAAAATCAATTTCGTCAATAAGTTGAGAAAAATAAAAGCTTTCTAAAAAAAATAACCAGAATATAAGCTTAAACAAGAAAGCAAAATCGTGATGCCAAAAGGGAATCCACGAAAACGATCTTCAGCCAACTTCTTTACAGATGTTGTCTGCAGATGTTTCCAACATTCAAGGCAACACGTGATCACCACTCTTAAACAGCAACGGCTTCGAGAATTATTTGGCTCTGAAAATCTTCACTTCGTGTATGTATGTATGATCGATTCGAAGAAGCCGTAACAAAGTCCTTGTTTCTCTTATTTATAGATCTTCTCTCAACTAGAGTTTTTCTCCACAAGGAAACCTATTTCAAGGAAAAAGATAAGAATTTAATAGAAACAAAACTTTTCTCAAATCTTGATACCATATCATATCAATATTTGCATAATTATCTCATTAAATACCATATTATCTAGAAAGGCAAAATTACAATAAATATTAACCAAATAAAATTAATCATGACCTTTCTGGACAAAATGAGATCAAACCTATTTATACTTGTATAGCTCACATTTTCTCCCCCTGATTTAAGCATTTTTCTCCCCCTGAATAAAATGAAGTTAGCACGGGTGTTGTTAGAAATGTTGGCAACACTGGAGACAACATCGGCACCATTCCATTAGCAGTTGCAGAATCAACACATAAGCAGAACCATTAGTAAAACAAAAACAACACAGAAAAATAAACTCTTAACCAAAACACTGAATGCCCCTCATCTCCTTTATCCTGATCCCTGAAGGACCAGCTTTGGTTTGATCATCTCTATCTCCCCCTTTTTGTCCGGGAAAGACTACTACATCATAAAATAGCCGAAAGTTTCTAGCCATGGCTTCATAGTAGGCAATATCAGCCGTGGCTTGTTCAACCGTTTTCATAGCATGATTAATAGCAGCCTTTGTCTGCTCAACCTTTCCCATAGCATGAGCAATCACTACAAGAAAAATGGTTTTCCGCAGCACATCATCAACAGCGTGCATTAAAAGCACGCTGCGAATAGTAATTTTAACGGCGTGCATTTAAAGCACGCTGCGGAAAGTAATATCTGCAGCGTGTATTTATGTGTGCTGTAAATATTATATAGTTTCCGCAGCGTGCTTTTTATGCGCGCCTTTAATAACATATACATTAACGGCGCGCATTAAAAGCACGCTGCGGAAAGTAATATTATATACTATCCGCAGCGTGCAATAATGTGCGCTGTTAATACCCTATGTATTCACAGCGTGCATTAAAAGCACGCTGTGGAAGCTAATTTAGCGACGGTTTGATGGAGAACCGTCGCTAATAGTCGCAAATTGTCTATAAATATCCGATTTCCGTTCCACTTTCTTCCACACAACTTCACTAACACTTAAATTTTTTACCTTCTGTACGATTTTAATTTCGATTTAGATACATTTTTTTGTTTCAATTTTTGGTTAATTTTTTAAGTGTTATTTAATATCATCAGTCAATTATTGTAGTTTTTTTTAAAAATTTATTAAATTATAAAAGTAAATTTTTTTTATTTTTAAGCAAACTTTAGCGACGGTTTTTAAACTGTCGCGACATGTAGCGACAGGTTTGTAACCATCGCTAAATTTAAACACCGTCGTTAATTTAGCGACAGAATAAACATCGTCGCTACTTTAGCTACGGGTGTCTTCGGTTTAAACCGTCGCCAATTAGCGACAGTTAATATTTAGATGTTTTTTTACTATTAACGGCGTACCTTGTACGCTGCGGATAGTAGTATTAACGGCGTACATATGCACGCCGTTGATAATAGTATTAACAGCGTGCACATGTACGCTGCGGATAATCTTGAACTTTTAACAGGTTGGAACTACACAGCGTGCAATGTGCGCCGCGGAAAGCGAATTTGCGTGCTGCGAAAAGCCATTTTTGTTGTAGTGAATGTGAGCATGTATGTCTGAGACAGAGATCATGACGTAATCAGTGGTCGGTGGATGAGCATGAGGGCTTCGCGGTCCAGTAGATGCTGCAGAAGCAGGACAGGGTGCAAACCAAGGAAGATCCACCTTCCTATTGCCCTTGAAGAATGCAGGAGCAATCTTGAATGGTTCACCAAGGTCAAATAATTGCTCATTGACATCTCGAACAAAACCTTGGGATATCAGCACCCCGTAGATTAGGCTTGGAAAAGGAAGCTTGGACGCCTTGAGACCGCCATCCGCATACTGAAGCACAGTGTTGAAAACCAGTTGTCCAAAATTAAGCACTCCATCTGTCCCGATGGAGTACAAAACCAGGGCTTGGTGTCTTGTGACTGCGGTGGTGTTTGTGGAAAGGGTCCAATTTCGAATAGCCAGTTTATGGAGCACCGAGTAGAATGAGGTTAGGCTGGAAGCTAGGAGCTTCTGTGGATGACTCGGAAATTGAGTGACAATGCCCCTAGTGAGTGTGGATGTGACTAGATGAATGTTCGGGGCAAGTCCATCAACATCCCTCGTGGGAGTCTGGTAAAGATGATTGATAACCGACGGATTGAAATTATAGATCCTTCTTCTGACGAACACCTTCCCGTACTTCAATGAGCGTTCATCAGCAACTCCTGGTGACAGATTGGCATAGAATTCAAAAACAGGACGACGAGAAAAAGGCGTGACTGCCGATACCGTGGAGTAGAGATTGGAATTTTTGAGAAACGACACCAAATTGTGTTGCGCAAATACATCAAAATCAATATTCCTTTCCTCAATAAAAACTCGGTTTTCATACAGGTACCACTGAGACACCATCTGTTCTGTGTAGAACTGAGTGCTGAAAGCACTAGTAAGATCATAATCATCAAGGTCTGTGTTGTCCAGAGTGTGGGCAACATTGTCAGAAACATCCTCAGCAGCAGAGGAAACTTCATGATCAGATGGGAAAACCGCATCAGGTATATCAGCAGAATGGTGAGAAGATGTATCAGAGGCAATACTAATGGAGAGACTTTCTGAAGAGCCTCTCATCTCCGCGTCACTGGAGTCATGTGGAGTAGTGCTTGGTGGGGGCTCAGAGGTGGACCGAGTATACTTCTTATCCTTCTTCAAGTTGGCCATAAATTGGGCCAAAGAAATTTCATCCTCACTATCTTCCAAAGAGGGCTGAGTGGATTGTGCAGTGAAAGGTGCAAAATCAGATGGAGATGAGTTATCCTTACCAGAAGATGAGGATGAAGTATCAGCAACAACCCAAGGTGCGGGTTTTTACGAGCAACCAACTCGTAATCCTCATCATTTGAATCGTCGCCTGAAGTCTCCGCAGGATCAATGAGAGATGGGCGAGTGGACGGTTGGCCTTTGTAACGAAATAGTTTGCCCGGAGTGAGGTTTGGGTTATACCCAGCCTGTCTTTTGGAGCGTCGCACCGGTGGTCGCGGTGATCTAGGAAACCTGAACATTGAAGGATTCTCGAGGTCAGCAGGGATCCCTGGCTCTCCGGGCTCAATCACCTCCAAAGGTTCTGGCATGGGGACTGCGGGGATGATTTGAAGGTTTGAAGCAGTGGGTGTTACATCGGATGTTGCCAGAGTTGGGGCAACATCCTCTGTATGACCCATTTCGCTGCGAATATCATGGGGGTCAAAACCTTTTCCTGCCATTTGTTTAGATTGTGAGTAAGAGAAAATGAACAATGCAGAAAATCGAGAGAAATTGTGTGAAGAGAACGCGAAAATTCGAGAGACAATTATGCTGATAATGATGAATTAGGCGGTGTAAAACAGGAAGATAAACATGAACCTACAGTGCAACGGTAACAAAGATCAGTAACTGCCTTTAATCTAACGGTAAAAAAAATGATACGGAAGAATCTAGCCGTTAACCCTTTCATGCAATTACTGGGATGATTTTTGCACAATATATTTTCAAAGTTTCCAGAGATAACCCCACATCGATTTTACCTCCACTAGACATCAATGATCACATAAATTAGAGATTTTCACAATGTCTGGATTTTCACCGAATTTTACTTTGTTGAAATACTCATGTCCTTTTGGCACAGCAATATTCACGATGATATATTTATGCATGACCTATTTATGCCTAATAACAGAATGTAACAAAAATAGAAACATGAAACAAGTATGAGATATGTTTACAGATGAGGTGTTGTCACAAATGTTGGCAACATCTTCGTCAACACGTCCAATTCCTGAAAATAATTTTGATTTTTCCTCACACTTAGGAACTTAACTATTTTCTGATCATAGAAGTGGTAGCTCCCACACTAGAAGAAAAATCTTCAATGGACTCCTCTAGGTAGGTTTTTCCATTTTCTTCTATTTATGTGTTAATATTTAGAAGGGGTATCTCCCACACTTAAAGTACAGCCTTCATTGGGCTACTTTAGGTAGCTTTTTCCATCTTTCTTTTTAATCACATACTCAACAATATTAATAATTATACTTTAATCTCTCGGGTTACTTGTTACATTGATTAGAGATAGGTGACCATTCTTGAAATCTTTAGTGACAAAGTTCACATGTATAGGTGTGAAGTTTTTAGAATGTAACAAGGAATTGTAAGTGCATCAGAAAACTATGCTACACAGTTTCAACACAATATATCACAGTATGTATGAAAATGCAGAATGTCTAATGCTTAAAAATGCACATGCATGTTAGGTGTTGTCTAAGATGTTGTAACATCTGAGACAACATCTATGAATGATCAGACAGAACACATGCTGAGAGATTTTCTAAGATTAGAGAACCTCTCAAAGTCTAATGCTTTTGTGAATATGTCAGCCAATTGATTATTGGTATCAACAAATTCCATTCGAATTAATCCTTTCTTTACTAGATCTCTAATAAAGTGGTGACGGATGTCAATTTGTTTAGTTCGAGAGTGTTGTACTGGATTTTTTGAAATGTTTATTGCACTAGAATTATCACAGTACACCACTAAGGGTTCAGTCTTAAGCCCATAATCTTCTATCATTTGATTCATCCACAAAAGTTGAGTGCAACCACTTCCAGCTGCCACATATTCAAATTCAGCAGTTGAAAGTGAAACACAGTTCTGTTTTCTACTATGCCATGAGATCAAATTATTTCCAAGGTAAAAACAGCCTCCAGAGGTACTCTTTCTATCATCCAAATCCCCTGCCCAGTCAGCATCTGAGAACCCTACTAAATTCGAGTTGGTGTCGTGAGTATACCATAATCCTAAGTCAATGGTTCCGGCTATGTATCGTAGGATACGTTTTACGGCTTTTGAATGAGAAATCTTAGGATTAGATTGGTATCTAGCACACAGGCAAACACTAAACATTAAGTCAGGACAGCTAGCAGTTAAGTATAAGAGACTTCTTATGATGCTGCGGTATAAGGTGTTGTCAACATTTTCGGCAGCATCATCTTTGGATAATTTTTCATTTGAACCCATAGGTGTCTTCATGTGCTTGGTGTTCTCATTAGCAAATTTCTTTATCAAGTTTTTAGCATACTTACTTTGACACAAAAAGATGCCATCATGCATTTGTTTGATTTGCAAACCAAGAAAGAAACTTAGCTCACTAGCCATGCTCATTTCGAATGTGGCTGACATGCACTCAACAAAATTATCAGCATGCTTTTGAGATAAGGAACCAAATATTATATCATCGACATAAACTTGACGAATAAGAATTTCACCTTTGGATTTCTGAATAAAAAGGGTATTGTCTACCTCACCTCGTTTGAAACCAATTTCAAGAAGATATTATGTTAGTCTGTCATACCATGCACGTGGTGTTTTTTTCAAACCGTAGAGGGCCTTTTTCAACTTTTACACATGATTCAGGTTATGTGGATCTTCAAATCCTTTAGGCTGTCTGACGTATGCTTCCTCACACAAGGTACCATTCAAGAATGCACTTTTGACGTCCATTTGAAATAATTTGATTTTCATGTAGCATGCAATGGCTAGCAGAAGCCGGACTGACTCAATGCGGGCAACAGGAGCAAAGTTCTCCTCAAAATCAACTCCCTGAATCTGTGTGTACCCTTGAGCAACCAACCTTGCTTTGTTTCGAATGATGTTCCCTGACTCATCAGTTTTATTTTTAAAAATCCATCTAGTTCCAATTATATTAACGTGGTCAGGAGGTGGAACTAGATCCCAAACATCATTTCGAACGAATTCATCAAGCTCATCATGCATAGCATTGATCCAAAACTCATCTTTTAAGGCTTCATCAACATTTTTAGGTTCACATTGAGATACAAAGCATGAAAATCTAACCTGTGAGTAAGCCAAGCTCATGCATATAAGTCCAGCCATTTTTCGGTAATCGACTTTCTCTTTCTTTCGAGTTTGGACTTCACCTTGCGCACTTCCAATTATTTGAGATGATGGATGATTTCTCTGAATCTTAGTCGGTATATTCTGTCCATCATCTGCTGTGTCATCATCACTATTTTCTTCGTCCTCAACTTCAATGACGTAAGTGTCACATGTTGTGCTAGATGTTGCAACATCTGGGCAACACCTGCATTTTCTAGTATGGTCTGGTTTTCCAGAAGATCATCAACGTCATCCTCAGTAGTTTTCTTCTTGAGATCTGGACAATCATCAAAAACAACATTAACTGATTCCATAATAGTCCTTGTTCTTAGATTAAACATTCGATAGGCTCGACTATTAGTGACATATCCTAAAAACAGACACCTATCACTATTTGAATCGAATTTAACAAGTTGATCCCTATCATTTAAAGTGTAACAGATGCATCCAAAAATATGAAAATATTTGAGATTAGGCTTCTTTCCCATGATTATCTCATAAGATGTTATGGTTGAGCCACTTCTCAAATACACTCTGTTTGAGATATGACAAGCCGTATTTAGGGCCTCTGTCCAAAAACGCTTTGAGATATTCTTTAAGGTCAGCATCACCCTTGCCATTTCTTGAAGTGTTCTGTTTTTACGTTCGGCAATTCCATTCTGTTGTGGAGTTTTTGGTGCCGAAAACTCGTGTGAGATACCTTTCCTGTCACAAAATGATGAGAATGAAGAATTCTCAAATTCCTTATCATGGTCAGTCCTGATTCTTCTTACCTTCAAACCATGAAAGTTTGTCATTCTTGTGACCAATTGTTTAAACACACTGAAGGTATCTTTTTTCTCCCTAATAAAACTAACCCATGAAAACCATGAGAAATCATCAACACATATGAAAGAATATTTCTTACCTCCAAAGCTTTCGACTTCCATAGGACCCATAAGATCCATGTGAAGTAACTCCAGACAGCGTATTGTCCCAGATGTTGCTAACACCGGGTGTGACACGCGAGTCTGTTTTCCTTTTTGACACTCACCGTACACATAGGGTATTCCAGATGAAAGATTGGGCATACCTCGCTCTGCCTCGTATTTACTCAGATTCTTCAAGGTTTTGAAATTAACATGACCGAGTTTTTGATGCCAAAAGTCAAGTTCAGTGATTTGTGCCCGTTTTCATGACATTTTTTCACCAATTTGGTAGCAATTGTCCGAGGACCTTGTACCTGTCACGATGCATATGTTAGATTCATCAAAAACTTCACACACATGCTTATTAAACTTAACATGCAAATTATCATCGCATAATTGACTTATGCTTATCAAGTTTGAGTTTAGTCCTTCAACATGGAGCACATTGTGGAGCTTTGGTAGTCCTTCGACGTTCAAAGTTCCCTTTCCAACAATTTTTCCTTTAGCTCCCCCTCCATAGGTTACCCTGCCACATTTTTGTTCAACATAATCGATGAGATATTCTCTTGACCATGTCATATGGCGTGAGCTTCCACTATCGAAGTACCAGTAACCTTCAGTGTTGGTTTTTAATGAAGTATAAACAACATTACATTGAATTTTTACCTTTGTTACCCACACCTGCCTTACTGTAGGTCGATTCTTGGAGGTGTTGCGGAAAGTGTTGTGCAACATCTGAGGCAACATTCGGCTTGACTTTTGGTTCATGCGATCATCCCTGAGTTTAAAACAATATGGTATGATATGTTCAGGCTTAAAGCAGTAATGGCATACATACCTTCGTTTTCTCTTCTTAGGAACAGGTGCAGTGGGTTGTCTTTTCGGTGGAAAGCTTTTGGTTGAAGGTGTAGGTTATGATGGTGTGAATGTTTCAGTTTTTCCTTTCACAAAGACAGTGGATTTTGAAGATTCACAAGTTTCATGCACACTGTCTTTGAACCCTAGTCTCTTCTTGTCATCTCTTCCCATCGAAAGTATGGATTCGAGCTTTGATGTGCTCGAATTAAACTTGGACAAGGTTTCGGTTGCCTTTTGAAGTTCTTCTTTGGTCTTTCTTAGTTCTAAGTATTTTTTGCTTAGAATTACTTCAAGTTTGGCAACCACGGTTCTTAGATCAGTGTTTTCTTTTACAAGAGTGGAGTTAAGCTTGTTTCTTTTGGTCCAATCCTCAAACAATTCTTCAAAAAACTTTTGAACACTCTCAAGAGTCATCTCTTCATCATCAGCTTCTGATTCATCATCTCCACTCGAATTTCCAGAAGTTATGGATTTCAAACACTGATTTTTTGCAGATTTTTTGCGGCCAGGTGTGGCAACACCTAAATGATTCACCTGCAGCCTGCGATTTTCCGTCAATAATGCAGTCAAGGAGGTGTGATTGTCTTTATCATTGGATTTCTCCTCCTCATCAGATTCTTCATCGCTTAGAGATGCATTGTAGCCTTTGTTCTTTCGCAATCTGTTGGCACATTCATTTGCATAGTGTCCAAGCCCCTTGCACTCTCTACACTACACCGAATCATACTTCCTTGAGTTAAATTGTTCTCTGCCTTCATTCTTCGGTTGAGATTGTTGCTTGGCAGGAAACCTTTGTGGTCTTTCAGGAGCGGGAAGACTTGGAAATTTCGAGGGTTGTCTATCCTTCTTCTTATCTCTGATTCTCTTCAAGTAATCCCCAAATTTCTTTGTGATAAAGGAGATAGAGTCATCGCAAAGGTTTGATTCACTGACTTCTTGGGATAATTGAAGAAGGTCATTGTAGGTGTCATTTGAAGCTTGGAATGCAATTGTTTTCCCTTTATCCTTCTTCTGCATGTCTATGTTCATCTCAAAAGGCCGAAGTGAACTGATAAGGTCTTCCAAAGCCATTTGCGTTGTGTCCTTAGCTTCATCTATCGCACAGATTTTTATGTTGAATCTTTCGGGCAAAGAACGGAGAACCTTATTAACTAATCGTTCATTAGAGATGGGGTCTCCAAGACTGAACGCCTCATTAGCAATTTCTCGTAGGCGACGATCATATTCCAGTATGTTCTCCGATTCTTCCATCCTCATCATCTCGAACTTGGAAGTGACCATCCTCAGTCTTGTTCGTCGAACACTCTCAGAACCTTCACAGTGTATTTGTAGAATGTCCAATGCATCCTTGGCCGAGACACAATTAGTAATAAGCCCGAACATGTTCATATCAACTGAAGAAAAAATGGTATTCAGTGCCTTTGAGTTGTAATTTGAAATCTGCATTTCATCAGTAGTCCAGTCACTCTCCGGTTTTATCAGACTATCACCATCTTCGTCTATTCTCCTTGGTGGAGTCCAACCGCTTAGAACTCTTTGCCATGCTCTCTCATCTATGGATTTTATATGAAAACGGATTTTGACCTTCCATAGACTGTAGTTGGTTCCATCTAAGACTGGTGGCCGAAGTGCGGTGTTTGTGAGATATGGATCCATTTAATATTTCTGTCAAACAAAACAAAAACAAGAATCAACACTTAGTATATCAAGAGTAGGCTCTGATACTACTTGTAAGAACTTATGTTTGACATATGTGAATTAATATATCAACAGTAGTGTAAAATCGTAAATTTGTGTTTTATCAGAATTAGGTGTTGTGTCAAATGTTACAACATATAAGACAACATGCAGCGGAATATTATATTTTGTAACACAAATTGACTTTAAATAAATAAATGAACGACATTAAATTTGCACAAGCATAAATACTTGTGAGGTGCCTTATGGCAAAAATAAATCACTAGAAAACCAAACCGTTTACAAAACCTATCACTAGTGATTAAGACTAAAATCAATTTTCTCAACAAGTTGAGAAAAATAAAAGCTTTCTAAAAACAAATAACCAAAATAAAAGCTTAAACAAGAAAGCAAAATCGTGATGCCAAAAGAGAATCCACGAAAACAATCTTCAGCCAACTTCTTTACGGATGTTGTCTTTAGATGTTCCCAACATTCAAGGTAACGCGTGATCACCACTCTTAAACAACAACGGCTTCGAGAATTATTTGGCTCTGAAAATCTCCACTTCGTGTATGTATGTATGATCGATTCGAAGAAGCCGTAACAAAGTCCTTGTTTCTCTTGTTTATAGATCTTCTCTCACCTAGAGTTTTTCTCCACAAAGAAACCTATTCAACAAGGAAAAAGATAAGAAATTAATAGAAACAAAACTCTTCTCAAATCTTGATACCATATCATATCAATATTTGCATAATTATCTCATTAAATACCATATTATATAGAAAGGCAAAATTACAATAAATATTAACCAAATCAAATTAATCATGGAAGAGATAATATTTAGAGAAATTATTTTAAGTTACGAAATCATGTTAATTAAAGAAAATATATTTCCCTTCACTGAACATTCTTGAACTATAAATGAATGATTATTAATTGGATCCCTGGACAACGGTCATAGTACCGGAAATTGATAATGTTGTACAATGGGACTTCAGCTTGAAAAAGTGAGTCCAATGAACAATGAGTTACTAACCTGGATATATGGTTCATCATAACGACATGATTTTGGTTCGAAAATGTGAGTTCACTTTGGCGGCTCGTAAATAATCGACTGTATAAAATCTTTTGTGAGTACGTGGAAAAATGTGTTATATCGAGTGTTGGTGGGTGTCACCTCTTTAGTCCATGATATTCACGATCGAATCTAGTATGGTTATTGCATTCTTATTAATTTCACTTTGAATTATAGTATTTTACCATTTTTCTCTCATGATACATCATGTTGAATCATTTCACTACTATATTATAGTTCGACTAGTTGTAATAAGTAAACGGAATTTATGTTTTGACTAAGTGCTAAAATACTTCATCTTTTTAATTCTTTTTATCATTGTAAATATCAGATCTCGAAGTACCAGTGCCTGAACAAGAGGACCTATAAAAATGAGAAGTGTTATAAAAGGGTATTGTGTGTTATCTACTATGAAAATTGTACCTTATTTATCTAAGTTAAGTATTTTCATGTTATACATATTTGTTTGTAATTAAATAAATTATACAAATACTTCCACTAGTGACAATAATGTTGATAACATTATGAGTCGGAGTTTTTAGAGATGTTAATGGGGCGGATATGGCTAAACCCAAGACCCGACTATGAAGAAAATTTTTACCCATTACCCACCCCACCCCGGTTAAATATTCTTCGGACCCGCCCCACCTCGAATACGAAACGGGGCCGGGTAGATCCATGAGACCCGAATTTTTTTAAAATAAAAACAGTAATCTTTCTTATCAGATGACTGAATTATGAAACAGACAAGTCTCTAAATACAATACAATAAAAATTAATAATGTTTTCGACTACACTTAATAATAACAAACAACTTATTTTCACGACATAAAGAATTAAATAAAAAAAGAGTTACTAGCTCTCCAAAAAAAATCTTGACATCCACAAAAATAAGTCATAACATAATTTAAACAAATCAATATGAAATCAGTGAGTAGGCAATATTTCAGACACATTCTTCGGGATCATCTTTCTCTTCATCAAGAATGGTGAGATAAGTTGGTAAACTACTTGAAGAATTAACTACAAAATTAAAAAAAAAAGTACATTGAAAAAATAAAACTGTAATTTAAAACTGTAAAAAAATATAATTTAAAGAGAGAAAGTAAACAAAATTAAAATGAAAGTACAATAACAAAATAAAACTTTGATTTATTTACCTTTTACCTCACTCCACAACTATCTTCGCGAGCACATCAATACTTCTAAAGTCGCTGGATTAAGCCTACTAAGATGAGGACCAACTATTCTTCTTTTATTGCTAAAAGCAGATTCAAATGCAACAGTTTACTTAGGAATAGCTAAGACCGTATGGTTGAGGTGAGCTACTAAAAAATGAAAATTAATAAAACTAAAATCCTAGATTATTTATATTCGCATATATGGGGCGGGTATGAAGCGGGTATTATAGGATCCATGATCCGTCCCATACCCGGAAGGGTCTGAAAAATTGAATCCGAGACCCGCCCCATGACCCATTTAGTATGCCCAAACTCGTCCCATACGCGCGTGTCCATTGCGGATCTGGATAAAACCCGGATCCACTGACATCCCTGGCCGTTTCACAATAAATGTTATTTTAAGTAATAAAATGTCAAAAAAGCATGACCGATTATATTTCAAGCGCTTGTAATTACAATTTCCGAAGCACTGATTTTTTAACATATTTTTTGAAAGATGGAAGATTAAATAGAAAATTAAATTTTTTATAAGGGGTTTGTGCTATATATATAAGAATTTTACAAGAGAGCTAAATGCTGTTAGTCCTATATTATGAATGAATGCTATATTTGTTTTGCGTCACCATTTAATAGATTGTTCTAAAATCTTATTTAATTATATGTATATACATATATATATATATATATATAAAATATATAATATTTTCGAAAAGTTAAATTGTTGATTATATATTACTAATATATTATGAACAACAAGATCATAAAACATTATTTAAATAAAACTAGTATATTAAGAATCCGTGGAATTTAATAATTAGTAAGTTACTATGTTTGAAGAAACTATTATCCTCCTTCTGTAATATTATAAATGTGTGTCGTGGATGTCGAATTGTCGTGAAAATTCTATGTACGTATAAATGACAATTCATTTATTTGAATATTTTTCATATTCATAAATAAATTATAACAAGATTCATACATACATACATACATACATATCAATATAATCTTCAATGATTTTGGTATATTACAGATTCGGTAGTTAAATTTGTTGGATCTCGGTTTTCTACGTGTCCAAACACAGCGGAAGTTTAAAATTTTTATTTTATTTTGACAATCAAAATATGTTTATGTTGGGCTCTCGTATGGTTTATTGAATCAACATTCAGAGGACGTAAGAATTTTATACCTTTGGTGATTAAATCACTTGGCTCCAACTAATCCGGTGTAACGGATCTAGCTCTTGATGAATCCCTACGAACTTTCTTCAAGAGACTCCTTTTTTTTTTCTTCTAATCAGGTCCACGACTAGATTGTTTGATCTTCTTCCAAATTGCACTAGGAAATTTGGAAGAAGTTTTAACGTTGGAAAGAATTAAGAGAGACGGCTCAATCCTTTTTCCAAAAGGAGAGGGCCGAAAATTTTGAGAGGGAGAGTGACCAATTTTTCGAAAATTGTGATGATATGGTGGCTAGGGTTTTGACTTCTCACTTATTTATAATTAATCCATGACCTAATACATATAATTAATATTAATGGGTCTGATTAATTAATCGGACTAGTATAACTAGTTTAATTAATTTAATCAAAGTCCATTAAACTATAATTATTATGTATGTTGAACTTGTACTCCTACAAGACCATTAAACATACTTCCCACCAATTTTAATTTAATATTTAATATACTCAACTTTTGAGCTTAATAAATTAAATCGATTATGAATTCAACATTTGAATTTATTATTTAAATTATAAATTCAACTTCTTGAATTTTATCACCTCCAAAATTTAATTTTTAATAAACTCAACTTTTGAGTTTAATAAATTAAATTATCAGATTTTATAAATTCAACTCCTTGAATTTATTCTCCCAAATTTTATAAATTCATAAATTCAACTTCTTGAATTTACTATTTCATAAATTCAACTCTTTGAATTTATTTATCAAAATTTAATTATCATAAATTCAACTACTTGAATTTACTATATCATAATATAAATTTAACTCCTTAAGTTTATTCTCTCAATGGTAGCAAACGATCCAGTGCTTGTGTGACTCTCAATGGTTCAGGGATACAGCTAGTCGTGTGTTCACAACTCTTTGTGATTCAGAATAATATTTATTCTTATTCGGGCTTACCCTAGCTAGCCTCATTCTTTTCATCAACATCTTGATTAAGAATGTCAGAACTCATTTCTGATTGCACCCATCGAATCATGGTAAGAACGTCTAGTAGCATCGCCCCATGATCCCCTAGGTATCACTGATAGTGCCTGCAAGAACCAGTCGATCATGATTAACGTACAGTACGATCTCTTCATCTCATATATCCCGATCGAATCTGCAACCATTGGTTCATCGAGGGTTGCATAATAATTCGATAACTATGTGATAACTATAAATAGTGGCATCTCATGTACGGTTGGAGAACTCCTTCTCTAACGTACATCTCATATTCTGGCCAGAGATTCCACGCACTATAACTTCATCAGATCACATAGGATATCCACACCAGCATGTGAGCGGTGAATCCTCCACTACAATGCACTGACTCCTATATGTGTCGCAACTGTACCCAACCTCGCCACCTGATGACTCTCCTGGAGCCGGTAAACGAGTCTAAGCACAGCCCTAGCATATAGAGCCTCAGTGTTGTCCCGGGTCGTAAGTACTAATGATGTACAATCATAACCACAGACTTATCCTCTCGATGAAAGATAACCACTTGGAAAGTCTGAGGGAGGGTTGTTCAGTATAATCATCATATGATTACCAATCTGCATGTTTGGACATCTCTATGCCCTTACCAAGAAACGCAGTACACAACATCACAGATGCTAGTCTCGAGCTCAAGCGACCTTTATCCATGTTTTAGATGGCTGAATCGACTAGGAACGAATTTAGAATATGCAGTGTTTACAAATGAGTTTCTACATCGAATTACGATTAATTTGTATTAAAGCATAATTAAGAACTTTATCTATGCTGATTGCATGAGTATACAGATAAAGTAAAAACGAAACCATTAAAAAGTAAATTATATTAAAATAAAGTATTTTTATTACACATGAGTCAATAAATTTTCTAATCAATAGTTGACTTACAGGACATCTACTCTAACAAAATTTGTAATATAATTAATCAAACCGAGTATTTCTTTTCAAACGTACCAATTCTCCCTATAAATAAATCATCATAAGCGTCCCCTCCTCTCTGTGCTCTCATCCGAAGGTAACAAATTTCTCACACACACACACACACATATACATATATATATATATATATATATATATATATATTATGTTTTCCGTTTCATCTGTGTTTCTTCTTCTCTTCTTCCTACGTTTTCTGGTATAGTTCAGAAAACCTTAAACAATCTGGAGACATAGGAAGAATGAAGGAGATTTGGACAACAATGGCATCGATAATGGGCGTTTGGGCTTTCTGCCAGAGCCTCCTTCACACAGTTTTCCCACCCGAACTACGTTTCGCTTCCCTTAAATTCGTCCACCGCCTCTTCAGCTATTTCTCGTCTTACTGCTACTACGATATTACAGAGATCGACGGAGTAAACACCAACGAGCTTTACAACGCCGTTCAGCTCTATCTGAGCTCTTCTGCTTCGATTTCAGGCACTCGGCTGAGCCTGACTCGGGGGTTGAACTCTTCCTCAATCACCTTCGGTCTATCCAACAACGATCGTTTGATCGATTCGTATAAAGGGATTGCGATAGAATGGGAGCATATTGTTACCCAGAGGCAGGCGCAGACTTTTTCTTGGCGCCCATTGCCGGAGGAGAAGAGGGGGTTCACTCTCCGAGTCAAGAAGAAGAACAAACAATTGGTACTCAGTTCTTATCTTGATTTCGTCATGGAGAAAGCTAATGAATTGCGGCGGCGGAATCAAGATAGGTTGCTTTACACCAATTCGAGAGGTGGGTCTTTGGATTCGAGGGGTCATCCTTGGGAATCCGTGCCGTTTAAGCATCCCAGTACTTTCGACACATTGGCCATGGATCCTTTGAAGAAATCTGAGATTATGGATGATCTTCTGGATTTCGCGAATGGGGAGTCCTTCTATCAGAAGACTGGGAGAGCTTGGAAAAGAGGGTATTTGTTGTATGGTCCCCCAGGGACAGGTAAGTCTAGTATGATTGCCGCCATGGCTAATTTTCTTGGATATGATATTTATGATCTTGAGTTGACTGAGGTGAATACTAATTCTGAGTTGAGAAAATTGTTGATGAAGACCAGTTCAAAGTCCATTATTGTCATTGAAGACATAGATTGTTCCATTAATTTAGCCAATAGAAACAAGAATGGCGGCTTCGCCGCCTCTGCCAGTGTCTCTGGTTCGAGGAAAAATAACTACGATGTTTCATCACTTCCGGGCTCGGAAGATACGGGGAACACGATAACACTTTCTGGGTTGTTAAATTTCACTGATGGATTGTGGTCTTGCTGTGGGAGTGAGAGGATATTCGTGTTTACGACAAATCATATCGAGAAACTTGATCCTGCATTGTTAAGGTGTGGGAGAATGGATATGCACATACACATGAGCTACTGTTCTTTTTCGGCTTTGAAGATTTTGTTGAAGAATTATTTGGGATACGATGAGATTGATTTGGAGAAGGGAATCTTGGAGGGGTTGGAGGGGGTGATTGATGCGTCGGAGATGACCCCCGCCGATATCAGTGAAATCCTGATCAAGAATCGGCGTGATAAGCGTAAAGCAATAGGGGAACTGTTGGAGAAGTTGAAAGTTAAGGCTGAAAAAATTGGGTTGAAACCAAGAAAGAAGGATGATGATGGACTTGAAGAAGAAGATGAAGAACAGGAGAAAAGAGCTTTGGATAGTCCTAAAGATGGCAGTGATAATCACTTGCAAGAAAATTGCATTAAATTCCAGGAAAACAATGGCGGGATTCATGAAAATGGTGAAGAGCAAATAACAAAATGTGAAACGTAGATGACGTAAATTTACCACCATCCTGGGCCATGTTCTGTTTTTTCTTTTCTTTTTTAATTTATTTGGGGTGGTGGGGTGAAAAATTGGAAGGAAAGAGTTACCTTTGGGGAAAAGAAGAGAGGTTGATTGCTCCATGAATATGGGATCAAAGCTTGTGGAGGGAATGAGTATTTCGTCCTGTAAAATAAGTGGTCTCTATTTTTTGTCAGTCTACTCAATGCTAGTTGTTGTGGTTGCTTGAGTCCTTACAATGAATATTGATTTAATACCAGGTTTTGATAGTACAACTGTTTGTTGCTCCTCAATATGTTAATCAATTGCATGCATGTGCTGTGTTTCTTATTTGAGTTCCATGAGCTTAAATATGATGTCTTCTGAAATTGGGTAGGTTGAGTACATTCAATCTTTAACTCCATCTTACGTTTCATGTGCTGGCTTCATGAACTCAAGCAAGCATATATTTGTTGGAGTATCGTTTTCTCATAAAAACTAAGCATATATTTGTTGGAGTACTGTTTTCACGCACCCAAGAAGCAAAAGAAAGTTTTTTTTTATATGTTCAAAACGTTCTTTGGGCGTCGTATGAAATAAGAACGATTTTACTCAAGATTGGATCACTAGTTGTATCTCTACGAACGGTCACTAGTTGTATCTCTACGAACGGATCTCCCATATTTGATCGTTTAATCAAGCCCACGATCCGAGATTCTATTGCTCGTATAGATCATACTAGATATCTAAACGATTTTGCGCCGAGATTGAATCGCCAAAATTTCAGAAACCTGATGGCGGCGCGGCGGTGGAAGGTTGCCGAATATTTTCTTGTGAAAAACTTGAAGTGGCCGAAAATTTCTTGAGGGAAGAGAGAAGGAAGAGAATTTTGGTGTACAAAATTTGTATGCAAAAGTTGTCTTATTTCATATAATTCTTAATGAAATATTTATGCACTTTTTAATCGTATCAGAAATCTCACTTGAATTAAGATTCTTTGTTTTCATTTTTTAAAATTCTCATATAATAATTTTTTATATTGAAAATGCCATCAAAATCAACTATTGATAATATATGATATATATTTATATCTCCATGTACATATACATATATATACATTAATATATACACACACATATATAGACATATATAAAATTAAATAACTTATATTTAATTAATTAATTCTAGTCTCCTCTAAAATATTTCATGAGAATTTTGCAGACACAGTTGTCACCACTGCTAATATTATTATTTAATTAGTAAATTCTAAATTTACTAAATAAATAATTGTGACTCTGTTAGGATCGATTGTGAGTGAAGAAGTGTTTTGAAAGGAAGGTTGAATAAACACTTAACGATTTTCACAACTTCCTCGAATAATGAATCAGTTTAGTGATAAACTGAATTCAGGAATCTTGCTTGTCAATATCAATTAGTTAACTAATGAAAGTGCGAAAATAAAGTGAATGACATATAGAATAAAAACTGAAATTAGGGGACACAGGATTTGTGGATGTTCGGAGATTTCAAACACTCCTACGTCACTCTTTCTATCTCGAAGATAGAATATGTACTAAATGACTTTGATCTATATATCGATTAGTACAAACCCACTTCAATTTTGGACTTAACAATGTCAAACTGAAACTCTTAGTTTCAATACAGTTTATCAGTACTCAACTGATACGTAACTACTTAGCACAACCGATCTCTACAAGATCGAATAATCAATAGTGAATGTTTGTGCTTTTAAACTCGAAGTATAGCCTTGAATGCGATGAATATATATATTAAGCCTGCGCTTTTGAGAGATTTAGAACTGAAAGAGTATGCACAGAGTTTGCTTGATAAATGATTGCTTGATTTCTGGATTACAGATTCTAGATCACAGATTCCTCTTGCTCAGCTGATCTTCTCGGCTATTTATAGGCTTTGTTTCAAACGGTAACAATAAATCCATTTGTATCTTTATATCCATTGTATAGCAACGTCAACATTCTTATGATAATCGTACACTGTAGCTTTTCTGATATGCGGAGTTCCCACTATGCGTTGCAGTCTGCTCTTGTACAATTTTCGGTTGACAGCTACGTTCCTTAACTGATGACGTGTCAAACTGATTTATCAGTTGACAAAGCCGATAGGATTAACTGATTGCTCTCAACTGATTGTAGTTTGAATGATCAGTTCCAACTGATCATCCAGTTGACTACAAGGTTCAGTTAGCTTGATTTAGTTGCCTTAAATATGCACTATCTTCAGTTCGGGCAATTGTCAGTTTACGATTTATTTTAGTTAATTTACACTTAGTCTTCTTGATCAGTTGTTCATCTTTTCTGCGCTCAGTTTTTCAAACTACGAAATTAAGTTTCCAACAATTTCCTCTTTTTAGGTGTTTGACAAAACTTAGAATATATGAACTGATCAAACTGAACTTTTCGTAGATAAAATAATCTTTTATTAACAACTCTTTCAATGTACAGATTCGTACGAAAGAATAAAAGAATCTTCTACTGACTAAAAATCCTCAAAATCTGCCAAATTTTCTCAACTGAATATGAAGACTGTCTTCTAAATGGACTGGAATTCTTTAATGCTTAGCTCGTTTATCGGCTGGTCCTTGATAAGTCAGTTGAATAGGTCTTTTCTTGGATAGTTTCTGCTGATCTTCTACCTTTTCTCCCTTTTTGTCAAACTCACCAACTTTGCTGGATAAAGCGCGAACTTCCGAGTTGACATTAGATATGACATTCATTATTTATTCTTGCATCAAATCTATTCTCTTTGTCACTACATTTTCCAAGAATTCAATGCGATTCTTGAACATGTCCTGAGTCTGGAAATGTGCTTGGACTGTCACTCGGTCTTTCTTCAATTGATCTAGCTGGAGAAATAAAGAAGTGATGTCATTGGTGACCTGGTGCAGATTCTTCATTGTGTTCTCCTACATAGAATAAATTTTCAAGGTGTGCAGCAGTTGGGTTGACTTGATATCGGAAATAGAAGAAAGTAACTGGAGAAGGTTGGATTGAATGTCTTCTATCATTGAATCAGTAGTCATAGGTATTTCAGGACACATAGCTTCAGAGAATTCTGGTTCTTGCTCCTTTTCTTCTTTGTCTGTAACTTCTTCCGTTTGACGTTCTGGAGGAGGAGTGTAAGTCGGAACAGCAGTTGAGGCTGGAAGGCTCTTCAGTTGGTCTAACAACTGATACTTCAGTTGGCTTTTCGGTTGGCACTTCAGTTGGAATTGAGTGCAACTGAGCCACTTCAGCTTCATCTAGAACTACCTGTTCAGTCGTGGTAGGCAACTGAACTGGTTCTTCAGTTACTTGCAAAATAGCCTCTGAGCCTGGTTGTTCAGTTAGGCTAGGTCCTTCAACTGCTTCTCTAGTTAGAATATTCAATTGGATATCATCGGCGACTAATTGTATGACTTCATCGATATTGGCCTGTGATAACTCAGCTTCATTATAGAGTTGAGGACCTTTAGGAGAAGATTGAAGAGCAGAAGTTGACGGCTGAGCATCCTTTGAAGAATTAGAAGTTTCTTGTTTAGTCGGTTCAACAACTGCTTCTTGGGATGGCTCTGGCTGATGAGTTGACTGTTCAGCCTGCTCTTCTGAAGAAGAATTTTTGGAATTCAGTGGAATAGTCAGCTCTTGACCCATTTCTTAATCTTTGATCTTCATCTGCAGTGATAAAAGATCCATGTCCAATTGATCGTAAACTGCTTTTTCATTGAAGAAAGTTGCACTAGTGGGATCATAGTTCTTGCGTAGCTCGGCTATGACTCGAGCCAGCTTCTTAGCACGCATCAGATCAAAGAAGTAATTCTTTCTCTGCAGTGCCTGAATGATTGTTGCATCTTTGTCTATTTTCAGGACAATTGTTTTCCAAGCGACGAATTTATTCAAAACTGATTTCTTCTGCAGTCGCTTGGCAAACACTTCACTCCTGTATCTGACCCATTCATTGTAAGTCTTCAACTTCAATTCAGAAAACTTATTTACTTCTTCCCATATTAAATCAATATGAGTCTGAATCGAGTTGGTTGGTCTGGGCTCTTCTATCATCTTGCCCTTACCTTTTGGGTCAGATAGGGTATGCGAACTGCTCAGCCCTGAAACAGTTGCATTCACTTTTTCTCTGATCACCACTCCTTTTGGTCTGAAAAAAGATAGAGTAGTTGGGCCAGTGATGGTGATCAGTAGTGCTTTTAGTCCAAATTTTTTTTTATCACCAGATTCGTTGATGATCTTCTCGGAGTGATCAGTTGGAGGTAGTAACAGCTGTTCAAATAAGGAATCAGCTGGAACTACCGAGATTGGTATTGCGCTGATTGGATGTTGAGCTCCAGTTTCCCTCAATATGTGAGCAGGGATGGTTTCCAAAATAGTTGCGGGTTTGGTTCTTTGAGTCCTTGGCTTCTTCAAAATTTTCGGAGAAGGGGTTTTCTCCGAGTCAGTCTCATTGACAATCAGTTTCCTCTTGATTGTCTTCTTCTTAGCCAAGTTCTTGGTCTTCTTGACTGATGTGGGAGCTTCTTGCGTCCCAATCTCCTTCTTGATTTTGACAAATTTCTCAGGAGATATGTCCAGCTTGGTCTTCAAAGGCTGAACATTTTTTATAGAGAAGACTTTGTACTTGGATGACTTCTCAGAAGAGTCAGCCACCAAACCGTTGTGCTTCAGAATACAACTGATTGGCACCACAAAGCCTTTGGACTGTTTAGATGATTGAACCATATTCTTCAAAATATTGAACAATATGGTTGACCAGTTTCGCTTGCTTCCATAAACCAAAGCAGTCATTATCTGAAATTTCTTGAGTGTGAGGGCAGCAAAGGAACCTGCCTTAGCTAGAACCCCTTTTGCTACTATGTCTGCCAGCAATTGATACTCATATTTGAGCTCTTTCTTGGGATCAGAGACCTTTATCTTCCTCTCATCAGCAGACAAGAGTGTTAGCATCTCCTCCACATCAACGATTTTCACTTCAGAGTAGTGAGAAAGGCCATCAGACGACAGTTGGGAGAAGGAGCTAAACATTTCTTTGTCAATAGTCAGCAACTTGCCGCTGACAGTAGTTGTAATCTTCCCTTCAGCTGAGAAGAAGCCGCTGTCGTAGAAATCCTGAACTTATTTGGAATAAATTTCTTGAGTGGATGACCCAAGAAATTTCCTCAACCAAGCTGCTTCTAGTTTTTGAAAGATACCTTGAATGGCTGCGTCCTTAACAGAGAGGACAGAGTCGAAATCAATTGCCATAGCATTGAGCATGTAGGCTGGAATTTGGCTTTCCATTCTTGATTGAATATCTGCGAGAAAGAAAGATTGTTGTGTGTTTGATAAATTCTAGAAACTGAAATTCTCGTAAAGAAACTGAAATGAGGGGGGGTCAATTACTTATGTTTGTGGCTGTTCAAATTTTTGGACACGTGTCAGTCCAAGATAAATTTGGATAAAAACGTGTGTATGTGCGGTGAAAACGCGAATAGAAGTCTAATGGACTACCTGGGGCCACGTTTCATATTACTATTCAATGAATGACATAAATTAAAAGTGTAATTTTAACTTTCACATCACTTAATATGGAATACTTATCGAATAATCAGTTAACTTATATGATAAGATCAGTTAGGTTAATAACTGAGTGATCAGTTGAAAACTGAATCGGTTCAGTTGAAGACCAACTGACTATTGTCTTATCAGTTAACCATTTAGAATCGACATTCCTCTTAAATAAGTTCATATAAGTAAATAAGAGCAAGAGAAACTCAGTCTGAATAAATTAAATGCATTCTGTTGACTGATGTCTCTTCGTCTTTTCTGTTTCTTCAGTTAGAAACTGTCTATAAATAGAATCAAATTTATTAGATAATAAAATTTAAGAACAGATGGATAGATCAAGCAGTTCCAGAAGGCCTAATCTTGCAGAAGAGCTTTCATTCGTGGAGACTTGGAAGCAAGATATAGAAGACTTCCTCTTTGATAAAGTTATGTCCACCTGGACGAAGATACATGACTTGCAGATCACCCAAAGAGAGATATTAGTTGCTACTGATGAATAGAAGACAACTGAGCTCAAGTATAAGAAGCGTCTCGATGTCATTCATATTTCAGACCTTGTAACTGATGAGGGTCTCTCTTTCCTTATGCTTGACAAGGAGTATAGGAAACTAGAGAAAATCGTTTTTACAGAAGATTTTAGGAAAATTTCAGAGGAAATGTCCTTGTGGTTATCTGATAGGCTGATGCATTAGACAGAGAATTAACCCTTGTAATAGCAGAAAGGTATTATCAATAAAATTACTATTTCGATTCATTGCTGTTTACGTTCTTCATACTAACTGATGATCAGTTTGACTAAAGAACAGTTAACGAACTGAATAATAGTTAGCAATCAACTGACATATCAAATTGATAAAACAAAGCAACTAAAATTAAGAAAAATCAATTAAACCAAGAATATTTCGAAAGTAAGAAAACTTAGTCTCAGGTAATGGCTTTGTGAAAATGTCAGCTGCTTGTTGTTCAGTTGAAACGTACCCCAGTCTAAGTGTCTTCTTTAGAGCATGATCTCTGATGAAATGATGTCTGACGTCGATGTGTTTGGTCCTGGAGTGAATAACTGGATTATATGTAATCGTAATTGTGCTTGTATTATCACAGAAGATTGGTGATTCTTTTGCAATGACTCCATAGTCTTTCAGTTGTTGCTGAATCCAGAGCAGTTGAGCGCAACAGCTTCCAGCAGCTAGATATTCTGCTTCAGTTGTGGAAGTTGCTATGGATATTTGCTTCTTGCTGAACCATGAAATCAGTCTATCTCCTAGAAACTGACATGATCCACTGGTGCTTTTACGATCTAGCTTACACCCTGCATAATCTTCATCTGAATATCCAACTAAATTGAAATATGAGTCATTAGCATACCATAAGCCCACATTTTGTGTGCCTTTAAGATATTTCAATGTGCGTTTGGCAGCTGAAAAGTGCGATTGCTTAGGATTTTCCTGAAATCTAGCACGCGTGCAAACAACAAATACAATATCAGGATGACTAACAGTTAGGTATAAAAAAGAAACTATTAAACCTCAGTAGATTGTCGTCTCAACTGATATTCCCCCTTAATCTTTATCTAATTTAGTCGATGAACTCATGATAGTACTTGCAGCTGAACATGTCTCCATGACAAATTTCTTAAGCAGTTCCTTCGTGTATTTGGTCTGACTTATAAAAGTACCAGTTTTCGGTTGCTTCTCTTGCAGACCGATAAAGAAAGTTAGTTCACCCATCATACTCATCTCAAATTTTTCCTGCATCAACATGGCAAATTTCTCGCATAATTTGGGGTTAGATGACCCAAAAATAATATCATCAACATATATTTGCACAAGTAAAATATGTTCATTCTTTGAAAATTTGAACAAAGTCTTGTCAACTGATCCAACAGTAAAGTTATGATTAGTTAGAAATTTTGAAAGTGTTTCATACCAAGCTCTTGGAGCTTGTTTAAGACCATAAAGAGCTTTGTTCAAATGATAAATATGATCAGGAAGAAAGTGATTAACAAAACCTAGTGGTTGTTCAACATATACTTCTTCCTGCAACTGACCATTTAGGAATGCACTCTTGACATTCATTTGGTAGACTTCAAAGTTTTTTAATGAGGCATAAGAAAGGATTATTCTGATAGCTTCCAGTCGTGCAACTGGTGCACATGTCTCGTCGTAATCTATTCCTTATTCTTTCCTATATCCTTGTGCTACAAGCCTCGATTTGTTGCGCACAAGTAAACCTTCTTCGTTCAGTTTGTTTTTTTAGACACACTTTGTACCTATAATGGTTTTAGAAATTGGTCTTAGAACTATGTTCCAGACATTTTTATGGATAAAGTGATTTGGCTCTTCTTGCATAGCATTTATCCAGTTAGGATCAGCAAGAGCGTCATCAATTTTTTTTGGTTCCAGTTGAGAAACAAAAGCTGAATGAATAAATAAATTAATCATTTGATTCCGAGTTCTTACCGGATCGGATGGATTACCTATTACCAATTATGGTGGGTGTGATTTTTTCCATCTGTATTCAGCATTGGTTAAATAGATTTCAACAACTGGTTCAGTTGGTAACTGAATGTTTTCTCCATTTTCAGTTGTTGCTGCTTCAGTTGGTATTTCTCTCATCATTTTGCTCCACCAACTGGTGATCAGGAACAATTTCTTGTTCAACTGATTGATCCAATATCTCTGGTTCAGGTGTTTGAAGGAGATTTCGATTGTTATGAACTTCTTCTTCACTATCATCCTTCAAACTGATATCTGTAAAGCGATCAAATAGCTCAACTGGATGAGTTGGCTGATTAGTTAATGCAGATTCATCAAATACAACATGAATTGACTCTTCTATATTTAAAGTGTGTTTGTTAAATACTCTATAAGCTTTACTAACTCATGAATAACCTAGAAATATTCCTTTTGAAGACTTTGCATCAAATGCTTTTAAATGATTTTTGCCATTATCGTGGATAAAACATCTGCAGCCGAATATTCTGAAGTAAGATACCACACTTTTATGTCCATGTCAGATCTCATATGGTGTTTTTAAATGATTTTTGTTCATCATTGATATGTTCTGAGTGTAACATGCAGTGTTTACTGCTTCTGCCCAAAACCTCTGAGAAATACCAGAATCAGCAAGCATTGTTATAGCAGCTTTTTTAATGGTTCGATTTCTTCTCTCAACTACACCATTTTGCTGAGGATTTCTTGCTGCTGAGAGCTCATGCTTGATCTCAGTATTTTCTAAAAATTCTGAAAGATTTTGATTGATGAATTCAGTTCCTCGATCAGACTTTATTCTGTCAATACCAACTGATTTTTCATTTAATAGTCTTTTGAAAAGTTTAATCAGTTGTGCAGCAATTTGGTCTTTTGATTTAAAAAGATAACCCAAGTAAATCTTGAAAAATTATCAACAATTACCAACATCTATTTCATTCCTCCTAAACTGGTATTGGACCAAAAAGATCCATATGCAGCAATTCTAAGCATCTGAAGGAAGATTTACTACCCTTGTTTTTAAATGAAGATCTTACTTGCTTACCAAACTGACATGCTGAACAAATTTTATCTTTCGAAAATTCGATCTTAGGCAGACCAGTTGCAAAATCATAGTTACTCAGATAAGTAATAGACTTAAAATTTAAGTGGTTCAACCTTTTATGCCACAACCAGTTTTGAGAAAATTTTGAAGCTATAAAACAAACTTGTGCATTAGGTTGATCAGTCCAACTTACTTTGTAAGTATTCCCACAACGATTGCTAGTTAAAATATTCTCATCAGTTTTGTTTATAACTGTACACGTGCGTCTGTTGAACTGAACTGAGAAATTATTATCGTATAACTGACTGATGCTAATCAAGTTATACTTCAAATTCTCAACTAGAAAAACATATTTAATGATAAAATTACCATTGATAAGCTTACCCTTGCCCACATTTCTACCTTTGGAGTTGTCTCCAAAGCTGATGATTGGACCAGTGTATTTGATCAGTTGGGATAGCGAATTTGCATTCTCTGTCATTTGTCGCGAGCAACCACTGTCCATATACCAAAATTGAATCTTTGGCTGATGTACCCGTCACCTGCAATCACACACAATGAATAATTTTGGTACCCATATCTATTTGCATCCTAAACTGATTAGTGATTTAGGTACCCAGATTTGGATCAGTCTAACAGACTTTCTAGTTGTTGTGTTCTAAATGGTTTTTCCCGGCTCGTGTGTGCTTGGTGTGTTGTGTGCAGATGAAACAATATGTGCTTTAACCTTGTTCAACTGGTTGTTCAGCCTATATTTTTCTGAACTGGTTTACGGTTATAGTAATTGGAATAGCCATTAAAAGAGTTTCGGTATTTATAACTGAACCATTTAGGTATCCAGCTTCGCGAATCAATTGAACTCTAAGGGCTATAACCAATTCCATACCTTTTAATCTTATTCTTATTTTCAATAGGCTGCTCAACTGGTCTACTTGACTCAGTTTGTTCTTGTACCACAACTGATTTGACAAAGTAAATATATTTCTGTTGGAAACTGAATTTCGGAAGTTTGACAAAATAAATGCTTAATAGATTGAACTAACTAATCAAGAAGATTGATAGAAACTGATCTAAAATACACAAACTATCGGTTGCCCATAACTGAATATTGGTACGCAGATTTGAAAGGCAACTTAACTAGCAAACTGAATTACGCAGACAACTGACTGATAAGTTGGAACTGATCAGTTACTACAAACAGTTGTGAGCTTATCATCTACGCTCTATCAGCAGATCTGTAATGCCCGAGATTTTGATTTTGTTAATATGAGATTATTGATTATGAACTGATATGATTATAGACGGGCTATTTTGAGACCAGATTGGCCAAAGCATATGAAGGGTGCATATTTTGTACAAAACTGTTGGCGCCCGAGCGGTAGAAAAGGGCCGCCCGATCACCAATGCATCACAAGAATGGATTTTGGACAGAGAGTCTGGCGCCCGAGCGGTAGTTTTTGACCGCCCGAGCGCCAGTGCATAACAAGTTAAGTTCTCGGGCAGAAGGTGCGGCGCCCGGGCGGTAGTTTGTTACCGCCCTGAGCGCCAATGCGCAATCCGGAAATATTTGGGCAAAACATCCCGCGCCCGTACGGTAATTTTGGACCGCCCGAGCGCCGCCTGAAATATGTGAAAAGAAGACACGTAGCTTAGACATGCATTAGGATATATATATACATATATCCTTCAGAATTTGGCAGAAACGAAGAAAGAGAAAGCTCGAGAAAATCCTTACGCCTTTATATTGCGATCCGTCCGTCTGATTTTGAATCCGACTTCAGTACTGTGTTCCTATCGATGCAGGATTCTACAGGACGCAAGTTTTGTTACGTTTAGATATGATTTGAAATTATGATATTGTCAGAATTGAATAGGAATCATATATAGTGTTTCTGATACAGTAGACATCGTATAATTGAAGTCAGATTAAAGAGCAGACTATTTCTATAATTGTTATGATTTTCGGAATCGATTTGACTGAGATTCGATATCAGATTTGTACTGTGATTGAAATTATGAGTTGCACCGATATTGATTATGAGTTCTGGTATTATATCTGTGGTGTTGGAATTGACGGGGTTATCGAGACTGTATTGTTATGTCGTCGAAACCTCAGTAGATTGATATTGATCAGATTTACGATTGACTGAGATTGTATTGTTGTACTGTATGTCGATTGACATTGATCAGTTAGTATGTTGATTTGAGTATTGATCAGAACATGTTCTGAATTGAGTTATATATTGATATTGTGTCTGTTCGGTATTGTTATTACCAGATTGAGAATGGACAGAGTTGAATTCAGGACTTCGTCTTCGTCAGAGCGAGAAGATAAAGGTATAAATTAATGCTGAGTTGGGATTGCACAACTCGAGTGAGGTTTGGCTCGAGTTTCCCTAAATCACATACTTTACCTTATTGTATTGATTTGATTGATGTACTTGTTCTCTTGATTTATAGACAGCAGTTATTAGACGAGTAATCTTGTGACAGAAGTGCCTGATAGTGGTGGGATCGCCACGGGCACATTGCACGATGTCACAAGATCGTGTATTGGCGATAGTGCCAAAGTCTGTCGCCGGATGATTGGCTATCGATGTGGATAAAAATGTGGCTTTTTCTATTACTGGTGATCGGTACTGTATTGATGTGGATAGAATCGTAACTCTTCTATTACTGATGATCGATATCATATCGATGTGGATAGAATCGGAGTTTCTTCTATTACTGGTGATCGATACTATATCGATGTGGATAGAATCAGAGCTTCTTCTATTACTGGTGATCGATACCCTATCGACGTGGATAGAACTGGAGTCTTTTCTATTACTGTTGGTCGATATGGGAATGCCAACTTTTGGAAATCGGGATCCCTAGACTAGGATTGAGTCTAGTCTTAAATGTGAAGTCATGAGTCTAATTGACAGTTTATATCGAGTTATGTTGATTATGTTCCTGAATAGGGTACATGATGAATTATGTTCCTGATGATGGTACATGTTTAGAATAGGATTTATTCTTGATATGGATTTATATTCTGATCTGAATACATGTTAGAAATATCTGTTATATGCTTTTATATTGTTTTTATGAGTGCATGTATACATGATTTATACTGAGAATATAATTCTCACCGGAGTTATCCGGCTGTTGTCTTGTTTGTATGTGTGCATGGCAATAGGTGGGATAGGATCAGGGTCAAGAAGAGAACGAGGCTGGACTAGATAGCGTGGAGATCCGGGCTTCGAAGCAACTTAGGATTCAGCACTGATTTATAGTTGAACCTAGTTGAATTCTTGTAGATAATACAAGATTTGTATGTTTATGTTTAATATGTAATTTGAATTGAATTACATTACGTTTCCGCTTTGTATTTTAAAAAAAAAAAGTTAGACCCTGTTTATTATAATTGTTTGAATTATTCCTAAAGACGATTAAGGAATGAATTAGCGTCCAAGTCCCCACAACAGGTGGTATCAGAGCATTAGGTTCCAGAACAGTAGGTTCTAGAACTGTAGGTTCTTGAGATTGAGATAGAAGAGAGTGAGCGGGGTAGAATGTGTTTTCTTTCCTGTATGTGATTGCTAGCATGTGACTTATTATAATGTTGACTTACATTGTGTACGCTAGCATGCTATTATGTTTACTGCTTTTAATTACATGATTACCTGAATATCTGAATTGATTTGGTAATATGTCTGATTTGAAAATGAATCATAACCAATTCTTGATCAGAGGTAAGCTGATCAGGAAGGGACTGAGATGGACTTATCTCCTGTGATTGCTAACCCTTGTGGTGATCAGATACACCTCCTCGAAGAATTCCGGAAAGGGGTAGTACTTCGACTGATCAGATAGATGTATCAGAAACTCCGATGGAAACACAGTTGCAACATTTTCAGTCATTTCAACCGCCGATTCTGAGGGGTGTTGAGACGTCTGAAGATTGTGAGAATTGGTTAGATGACATAGAGGTACTGTTTGATTCACTTGATTATCCAAATGAACGGAGAATTAAACTGGTGCCCAATCAGTTACACGAGGTCGCTAGGAGTTGGTGGATTACAACCAAAAGAGTATTAGAACAACGGGGTACGGTGATTACATGGGAAGTCTTTAAAGCTGAATTTTATCGAAGATTCTTCTCAGGATCGTACCGAGAGGACAAGAGAGCAGAGTTTGAGAATTTGAGACAGGGCCAACTGAATATTGAAGAATATGTTGCTAAATTCTCCACTTTAGTGCGTTTTGTTCCTCAGATAGTTGGGAATGATGAAGCTGTAGCTGAGCAGTTCATCAAAGGATTGAATTCAGAGATAATTGCATTGATAAATATGCAGCAACCCTACCATTTTGCTGATACTTTGAATAAAGCAAAAAGAGCTGAGGCGAGTCTGATTAGACAACAAGAAAGGTTGTGTGCAATGCAACCCCAAACACAATAATCCCCTCTCCGATTGGATAGTGGCAGTACGAGTAGGAAGCAAGATTTATTGAAAGCTCGAAAGAAATAGTTCAAGAAGCTAGGGAACGGTTCTACTAGCTCCAGCGGTTCTAGCCCGAGTTACACCGGAGTTTATTGTAGAACCTGTGGAGGAAGGCATCCCACAGAACAATGCCGAGGTGTACTTGGTAGTTGTCATGTTTGTCGACAACCAGGACACTTTGGTAAAGTCTGTCCGCAGAGAGGTTCCCGAAGATTTCAGGGAGCAGAATCATCTGGTGGTATTGATCGAGGAACAGACCCAGGACACACGTAATGATATAGTGGCATGTAATAATCTTTTATGATTATATTGCATATGTATTGATATATACTAATACATTCCCTACGATTATCTTTGACTGAGTTGCATTGATATATGTTATACCTGTTGGGTCTGTATTACTGTAGTATTGATCTTTGTACCTTTTGGGGAGAGGAATTGATATCAGTGAATTCTGTGATATATTGTATACTACAGTAAAAAGGGAATGGGATTGAATTAGATTGTGTTGTACTTGTGTTGTCTGATTCTGACTACATTACTGATATTGATATGCTAACAAGTACAGAACTATTATAGATTCTTGCCAGGAGATGGTAAGATTCGGACGTGAAATGACCAAAGAATGAATGATATACGGTAAGGATTCTCGATTTTGAATTCCTTGATATCCGTATTATGTATGATTCGATGATTATCGAAAAGAATGGAGTAATTCCTTATGTCTTCAGTTGATTACTGAAGTTGAGCTTATCTGGAAATGATTTGTCAGTAGCAGGAGAGTTGCTATAGTCGTTCCAGATGAAATTCCGGATTTGTCCTATATATGGAAAGCGATTTCAGCCTTGATTCGATATCAGGGTATGATTGATTGAATCTAACAGTTGAAATCTGTATTGAATATTCTGGGAACTGAGATTGTTGTATACAGAATTGTTCAGATATGAATCTTTATTGTAACAGAGAGTATTCAGAGTCTATGATATCTGAAGATAGTATATTGACTGACTATAGCATAGTTGAGACCGTGATCTGTGGATGAGAACAACATTGAAAATGGCAGAACTTCATAAATGTCAGAAATGTCAGAAATTGCATTTTATGTGTTTACTAGATTAGTATAAATGATTGGTATTTTGAATCCGATCCGATATTGCTGTTATTCTGAATCCGTATTTGATGCCGATTGTTATGAACCGTTGAGATTATATACAGTTCAAGCCGACTCGGAGTTGATTTTGAGAATTACAGCAGTTCAGAAGTTTGATCAGACTGTTCAGAACTTGATTTCGATAGTCAGAACAGTGCGTCGATTAGAATACCAGGTAGGTAATATTTTAGTTTATATAACTAGCTGATTTGTTTGTCCCAGATATTTCGAATTTGAAATGACAGGTATTGTCAGATGCACACAGTAATAGATTCAGTATTATTCTGGTAACAGAAAATGTGTAATAATTCGAACGGACAGTTTTGACGTAAACAAATGAAATCAGTTATGTCAGAATTTGTATTGAAATGTCTAAATCGCTGACAGATGAAGACAGGAAGATAGAAACCAGGAGATTGAATATACAGATTATTGATCCCTGAATAGAAATAGGAGTATAATTCTATGGATCTGGTGATAGACTTACCGAAATCGTGCCAAGAATGTACCAGGATGTGGTTATGATTGAACGATTGTTCAAATCGGCATATGTATATTGTACAGGATGACGTACTGATATGACAAGACGACTGAGAGGTATGTCAGAAAAGGGGTCAGATGGTATTGAATGCCAGAGTTAATTATATCATACCGTGATTTTTGGTTGATTTAGTACTGTTGGCAGAATGTATAGCATGATTTTTTATCTATGGTTTATAGATTGACGGATAGTCGGAGCGAACTATCTAGATACTGGAGGATATCCAGGAACTGTAGTGCTGGATTTTAGCACTAGTGACCTGATGTCTTCTCACTTTATGAATTATGGTATAATGATAGCTATCAAACGAGTATTGAGATAGCTACAGACGAGACATTGTACAGTGAGTACTGCAGATTTCCGCTGAATGGGAATGATATTACGGTGATATCTGAGATTGAATTTGATAACAGCTGATGATATTGATTTGGTATGAGCTGTTGATTGGTATATACGGATGTTGTATAGCCAGTATTTGCAAGTAATTTTATCAGAATGGTTTGATAGAATGAATTTTCTGAAGTAACCTCTAGTATACATTTCTTCTGATATGAATTGATTGCTTGTGATTTCGGGGACGAAATCATATCTTAGAGGGGGAGAAATGTAATGCCCGAGATTTTGATTCTGTTAATCTGAGATTATTGATTATGAACTGATATGATTATAGACGGGCTATTCTGAGACCAGATTGGCCAAAGCATATGAAGGGTGCATATTTTGTACAGAACTGTTGGCGCCCGAGCGGTAGAAAAGGGCCGCCCGAGCGCCAATGCATCACAAGAATGGATTTTGGACAGAGAGTCTGGCGCCCGAGCGGTAGTTTTTGAACGCCCGAGCGCCAGTGCATAACAAGTTAAGTGCTCGGGCAGAAGGTGCGGCGCCTGGGCGGTAGTTTGTGATCGCCCGAGCGCCAATGCGCAATCCGAAAATATTTGGGCAGAACATCCCGCGCCCGTGCGGTAATTCTGGACCGCCCGAGCGCTGCCTGAAATATGTGAAAAGAAGACACGTAGCTTAGACATGCATTAGGATATATATATACATATATCCTTCAGAATTTGGCAGAAAAGAAGAAAGAGGAAGCTCGAGAAAATCCTACGAAAATCCTTACGCCTTTATATTACGATCCGTCTGTCTGATTTTGAATCCGACTTCAGTACTGTGTTCCTATCGACGCAGGCTTCTACATGACGTAAGTTTTGTTACGTTTAGATATGATTTGAAATTATGATATTGTCAGAATTGAATAGGAATCATATATAGTGTTTCTGATACAGTAGACATCGTATAATTGAAGTCAGATTAAAGAGCAGATTATTTCTGTAATTGTTATGATTTTCGGAATCGATTTGACTGAGATTCCATATCAGATTTGTATTGTGATTGAAATTATGAGTTGCACCGATATTGATTATGAGTTCTGGTATTATATCTGTGGTGTTGGAATTGACGGGGTTATCGAAACTGTATTGTTATGTCGTCGAAACCTCAGTAGATTGATATTGATCAGATTTACGATTGACTGAGATTGTATTGTTGTACTGTATGTCGATTGACATTGATCAGATTGTATGTTGATTTGAGTATTGATCAGAACATGTTCTGAATTGAGTTATATATTGATATTGTGTCTGTTCGGTATTGTTATTACCAGATTGAGAATGGACAGAGTTGAATTCAGGACTTCGTCTTCGTCAGAGCGAGAAGATAAAGGTATAAATTAATGTTGAGTTGGGATTGCACAACTCGAGTGAGGTTTGGCTCGAGTTTCCCTAAATCACATACTTTACCTTATTGTATTGATTTGATTGATGTACTTGTTCTCTTGATTTATAGACACCAGTTATTAGACGAGTAATTTTGTGACAGAAGTGCCTGATAGTGGTGGGATCGCCACGGGCACATTGCACGATGTCACAAGATCGTGTATTGGCGATAGTGCCAAAGTCTGTCGCCGGATGATTGGCTATCGATGTGGATAGAAATGTGGCTTTTTCTATTACTGATGATCGGTACTGTATCGATGTGGATAGAATCGTAACTCTTCTATTACTGATGATCGATATCATATCGATGTGGATAGAATCGGAGTTTCTTCTATTACTGGTGATCGATACTATATCGATGTGGATAGAATCAGAGCTTCTTCTATTACTGGTGATCGATACCCTATCGACGTGGATAGAACTGGAGTATTCTCTATTACTGTTGGTCGATATGGGAATGTCAACTTCTGGAAATCGTGATCCCTAGACTAGGATTGAGTCTAGTCTTAAATGTGAAGTCATGAGTCTAATTGACAGTTTATATCGAGTTATGTTGATTATGTTCCTGAATAGGGTACATGATGAATTATGTTCCTGATGATGGTACATGTTTAGAATAGGATTTATTCCTGATATGGATTTATATTCTGATCTGAATACATATTAGAAATATCTGTTATATGCTTTTATATTGTTTTTATGAGTGCATGTATACATGATTTATACTGAGAATGTAATTCTCACCGGAGTTATCCGGCTGTTGTCTTGTTTGTATGTATGCATGGCAACAAGTGGGATAAGATCAGGGTCAAGAAGAGAACGAGGCTGGACTAGATAGCGTGGAGATCCGGGCTTCGAAGCAACTTAGAATTCAGCACAAATTTATAGTTGAACCTAGTTGAATTTTTGTAGATAATACAAGATTTGTATGTTTATGTTTAATATGTAATTTGAATTGAATTACATTACATTTCCGCTTTGTATTTAAAAAAAAAAAGTTAGACCCTGTTTATTATAATTGTTTGAATTATTCCTAAAGACGATTAAGGAATGAATTAGCGTGTGGGTCCCCACATGATCCTTCAGCAGTACACATCATCAGTTAAGGAAAAAGACGTTCAACCTACAACTGTACAAAAGCTGACTGCAACAAGTAGTGGGATCGCCACATTTCAGAAAAGCTGCAGTGTACGACTGCCAGAAGAAAGTTTATGTGGCAATCAACGGATAGAAAGTTTCAAATCACATTCAATATTACCGTTGGAGGTAAAGCTTATAAATAACAGAGAGAAGCAGCTGAGAAACTCTCCGAATCTGATCTCTCTGAGTCTAAAATCTTTGCTAACGCTTATTGTATACATTCATAGCATTCAAGGATATACTTCGAGCTCACAAGCACAAACTGTTATTGCTTTAATACTTGATCTTGAGGAGATCAGTTGTGCCAAATTATTTCAGTCCAATCGAGTAATATAAAATTTTTTGTAACTAAGAGTTTCAGTTTGGTATTGTTAAGTCCATAACTGAAGTGGGTATGTACAGCTCTTTGTATCGATCAAAGTCTTTTAGTGAATATCATATCTTTGTGATAGAAAGGGTGACGTAGGAGTGCTTGAAATCTCCAAACATCCATAAAACCTTGTGTCTTCTTATTTCAGTTTTATTCTATCTATCAGTCAGTTTATTTCCGCACTTTTATTGTTAACTGATTGATATCGGCTTACAAGATTCCCGAGTATCAGTTTATCACTAAACTGACTCACAAAATGAGAAAAAGTTGTGAAAATTGTTAGTTTTTATTAAACTCCCCCTTCTAAACACTCTTTCATCTTTACCCAATCCTATCAAGTGGTATCAGAGCGGTTGAATCTTGTTCCTGAATATTAAATTATACAAACTGATCATCATGTCTTCATTCAACAAAATTACAATGTTCTCCAGAGAGGATTTTGATGATTGAAAAATCAGAATGCAGGCTCATCTAGCTGTACAAGACGATGACATGTGGTACGTTATTACAGACGGACCCATGAGAATATTAAAGGCAAACACTGCTGTTTCCATAACTGATGGGGCACCACATCGCATTGAAAAACCCCGAGATGAATGGAAAACTGAAGACAAGAGAAAAGCTAACTTGGACAACGTGGCTAAACAAATCTTGTACAAAACATTGGATAAAGTCACTTTCAGCAAAATAAAAACGTGCAAAACTGCCAAGGAAATCTGGGAGAAACTGATTCAGCTCTTCGAAGGCAATGAGCAAACCAAGGAAAATAAACTATCTGTTGCTGTTCAAAAATTTGACAATATCAAGATGAAGATGGGAGAATCCATGCACGAATATGATGACAGAATTAGTAGCATAGTAAACGAATTAAATGCACTCGGAAAGGTGTATTCAAACAAAGAGGTAGCACTGAAAGTAGTCAGAGGCCTTCCCAAAGAATGGGATGTTAAGACCATGGCAATGAGAGAATTAAAGGACCTGAACAAGGTCGAACTTCATGATTTATTTGCTTATTTAAAAGCCTACGAGTTTGAACTGCAAACCAGAGAAGGGGAACCTTCTACACCAGCTTCTACAACTGCCTTAACTGCTGTTAAACTGGAACCAACTGGTTCAGTTGAAAAATCTGCTGATCAGTTAAGCAATGACAGTATGTCATTATTTTTCAAAAGGTTTGGAATATTTATTAGAAGAAGTCAAGGAAAATTTCAAAGACAATATCAGAGAAGTAACTCCAAGGAAGAATCTAATGCTTGCTACAACTGTGGCAAAACTGATCACTTTATTGCTGACTGTCCTAATCCAAAGAAGGACAGTTGAAGCTCAACTGAAAAGGAAAATAAATCTTATGAGCACAAGAGAAGAACTAAGGATGATAAGAAATCATACAGAAAGAAACATGAGGTGCTTCTAGCAGAGGAAAGCAAGACCAAATGGGCGGAATCTGACAGTGATGATTCACAACCTTAGAGCTTGAGCTGCAGGAGGTCAAGTGTCTGATGGCTGATGACACAGAACTGGAGTCAACCAGTCAACATGTATTCGACTTTAGTTCAACTGACTTTACACGAGATAAACTTATTTCTACACTTCATGACATGGTCAACGAGTATCACAAGCTTGCCTTATATTTTGAGAAGGACAGAGCAAAGCAAACTGATCCCAAAGACGATAAGACTGAAACTGATGAATTGATTCTTAAACGGAAGATTGCTGAGTTTAATGCTGAAAGAAGCAAGAATCAATCTATGATTCAGCAGTTAATGCTTGAGAATTCAAAGCAAACTGAGCTTATTAAGGCATGAAATAAATCATCTGTTGCACTAGATGAAATACAAGAAAATCAGTTACTGATAAAACTTGTTTAGAGTTCAGCAACCAAGATGAAACTTCCATCAGTGGTACTCAGCCAAAACTGAACATGGGCAAAGAGAAATATATTCACTTTCTAAAATCAGTTGTGGCAAAAAAACAACTTGAGCCAAGTAAACAAGTTGTACACCGTATTGAAAATAAGAACAAGGTTAGAAGGTATGGTATTGGTTATAGCCCAAAAATTTCAACTGACCCACAAAGTCAGTCATCAAAAAGGTTCAGCAATAAATACTTGAACTATTCTAATGGATACTCCAATTACTATAACAACAAGCCAGTTCAGAAAAGTTATCGACTGAACAACCAATTGAACAAGGCTAAAGCTCATATTGCTTCATCTGCACACTACACATCAAGCACACACAACCCGAGAAAAAATATTTGGAACACATCAACTGGAAAGTCAGTTAGACTGGTCCAAGTCTTTGTTCCTAAAGGACTAATCAGTTTAGGACCCAAATAGATGTGGGTACCAAGATTATATATTGTGTGTGATTGCAGGTGACATGTACAAACAAAGAATCAACTTGGTATCTGGATAGTGGATGCTCGTGTCATATGACAGGTGATGCAATTATGCTATCCCAACTGATCAAATACACTGGTCCAAACATAAATTTTGGAGACAACTCCAAAGGTAAAACTGTAGGTAAAGGTAAGCTTATCCATTGTAATTTTACTATCAAAGATGTTTTACTAGTTGAGAATTGAAGTTTAACTTGATTAGTATCAGTCAGTTATGCAACAATAAATTCTCAGTTAAGTTCAACAAACTCACTTGATCAGTTAGAGACTCAACTGATGAGATCATCTAACTGCCAATCGTTGTGGGAACACCTACAAAGTCAGTTGGACTGAACAACCTTATACACCAGTTTGTTTTATAGCTTCCAAATCTTCTAAAAATTGGTTGTGGCATAAGAGGTTGAACCACCTAAACTTTAAATATATTGCCTATCTGAGTAACCATTATCATGTAACTGGTTTGCCCAAAATAGATTTTTCAAAAGATAAAATTTGTTCAGCATGTCAGTTTGGTAAGCAAGTAAGATCTTCATTTAAAAACAAGGGTTGTAAATCATCTACACGATGCTTAGAACTGCTACATATGGATCTTTTTGGTCCTATACCAGTAATGAGCTTAGGGGGAATGAAATACACCTTAGTAGTCGTGGATGATTTTTCAAGTTTTACTTAGTTTATTTTTCTTAAATCTAAAGACCAAACTACTGCACAATTGATTAACCTTTTCAAAAGACAATTAAATGAAAAATCAGTTGGGATTGATCGAAAAAAGTCTGATCGAGTGACTGAATTCATCAATCAAAATCTTTCTCAATTTTTAGAGAATACTGGGATCAGGCATGAGCTCTCATCAGCAAGAAATCCTCAGCAAAATGGTGTAGCTAAGAAAAGATATTGGACCCTTAAAGAAGCTGCTAAAACAACGCTTGTTGATTCTGGTAGTTATAAGAGGTTTTGGGCAGAAGCAGTAAACACCGCATGTTACAATCAGAACAGATCAATGATTAATAAGAATCATTTGAAAACACTGTATGAAATCTAGCATGGACGAAAAAGCGTGGTTTCTTACTTTAAAATATTCGGCTGCAGATGTTTTATTCTTGATAATGGCAAAAATCATTTAAAAGATTTTGATGCTAAATTTACAGAGGGAATATTTCTTGGGTATTTATGAGTTAGTAAAGCTTACAGAGTTTTTAACAAATGCACTTTGAATATGGAAGAATCTATTCATGTTGTACTTGATAAATCTGTGCTAACTGATAAGACAACTGATCCAGTTGATCTAGTTGATCGCTTTACAGATATCAGTTTGGAATATGATAATGAAGAAGAGAATCAAATCAATCGAAATATCATTCAAACACCAGAATCATAAGTGCTGGATCAATCGGTTGAACAAGAAATTGTTACTGATAATCAGTTGGAGAAGCAAAATGATAATACTAAGTTACCAACTGATATAGCAGAAACTGAAACTAAAAAAAATATTCAGTTGCCAACCGAAGCAGTTGCTGAGTTGGATGCAACAAATGCTGAGTACAGATGGAAGAAATCACATTCACCAGAATTAGTAATAGGTAATCCATTTGATCCGGAAAAAACTAGGAATCAAATGTTTAATTTATTTATTAATTCAGCTTTCGTTTCCCAACTGGAACCTAAGAAAACTGATGAAGCTCTTGCTGATCCTAACTTGATAAATTCCATGCAAGAATAGCTAAATCAGTTTACCCATAACAATGTCTGGAATTTAGTTTCAAGACCAGTTTCTAAAATCATTATAGGTACAAAGTGGGTATATAGAAACAAACTGAACGAAGATGGTTCAGTTGTGCGCAACAAAGCAAGGCTTGTAGCACAAGGATATAGACAAGAATAAAGAATAGATTACGATGAAACTTATGCACCAGTTGCAAAACTGAAAGCAATCAGAATGTTCCTTGCTTATGCCTCATTCAAGAACTTTAAAGTCTACCTGAACGTAAAGAGTGCATTTGTGAACAGTCAGTTGCAGGAGGAAGTATATGTCGAACAACCACTAGGTTTTGCTAATGACTCTCTTTCTGATCATGTTTATCATTTGAACAAAGCCTTATATAGTCTTAAACAAGCTCCAAGATCTTGGTATGAGACTCTTTCAAAATTCCTAACTGATCATGATTTTACTGTTGGATCAATTGATAAGACTCTGTTCAAATTTTCAAAGAATGATTGCATTTTACTAATGCAAATATAAGTTGATGATATTATTTTTGGGTCAACTAACCCCAATTATGTGAGAAATTTGCCAAGTTAATGCAGAAAAAATTTGAGATGAGTATGATGGGTGAACTGACATTTTTCCTCGGTCTGCAAGTGAAGCAACTGGAAACTGATACTTTTATCAGTTAGACCAAATATAAGAAGGAATTGCTTAAGAAATTTGGCATGGAAACATGTTCAGCTGCAAATACTCTCATGAGTTCATCAATCAAACTAGACAATGATCAAGGGGGAATATCAGTTGAGACGATACTTTACAGAGGTTTAATAGGTTCATTATTGTACCTAACTGCTATTCGTCCTGATATTGTATTTGCTGGTTGTATGTGTGCTATATTTCAAGCAGATCCTAAGCAATCACATTTTTCAGCTGCTAAACGCATTTTAAAATATCTTAAAGGCACAAAAAATGTGGGCTTATGGTATGCTAAAGATTCTTCTTTTAATTTAGTTGGATATTCAGATGCAGATTATGCAGGATGTAAGCTTGATTGTAAAAGCACCAGTGGATCATGTAAGTTTCTAGGAGATATACTGATTTCATGGTTCAGCAAAAAGCAAACATCCATAGCAACTTCCACAATTGAAGCAGAATATCTTGCTGTTGTAAGCTTATGTGCACAATTGATCTAGATTCAGCAACAACTGAAAGACTATGGAGTTATTGCAAAAGAATCACCAATATTTTTTGATAATACAAGCACAATTTCAATTACATACAATCCAGTTCTTCACTCTAGTACTAAGCATTTCGATGTTAGGCATCACTTTATCAGAGATCATGCCCTGAAAAAAGTAATAAGGCTGGAATAGATACCAACTGAACAACAAGCAGCTGACATCTTCACCAAACCATTACCAGAGAATAAGTTTTCTCATTTTCACAATATTCTTGATTTAATTGATCTGTCTTAATTATATCAATGATAATGTCGCTATGTCAGCAGTTGTTAATTTTTGTTTAGTTAGTCATTTATCAGTTAATAACCATTCAGTCAAGGCTATATTTTGAGCTCACAAGCACAAACTGTTATTGCTTTATTACTTGATCTTGAAGAGATCAGTTGTGCCAAATTATTTCAGTCCAGTCGAGTACTGTAAACTTGTTTGTAACTAAGAGTTTCAGTTTTGCATTGTTAAGTTCATAACTGAAGTGGGTATGTACAACTCTTTGTATTGATCAAAGTCTTTTAGTGAATATCCTATCTTTGTGATAGAAGGGGTGACGTAGGAGTGTTTGAAATCTTCGAACATCCATAAAACCTTGTATCTTCTTATTTCGGTTTTATTCTATCTACCAGTCAGTTTATTTCTGCACTTTTATAGTTAACTGATTGATATCGACTTACAATATTCCCGAGTATCAGTTTATCACTAAACTTACTAACAAAACGAGAAAGGGTTGTGAAAATTGTTAATGTTTATTCAACCCCTTTTCTAAAAACTCTTTCACCTTTACCCGATCCTATAAATTTTCCTTTGCACGCTTTCAGTTCTGGCTTTATATCACTAGTAGAAATTTCATCTTAGTTGCAAAAACCTTAACTAGTTTTATCAGTAACTAATTTTTGCATATCCTGCATTTCAACTGGTGCAACTGATGATTTATTCCATGCTTGAATAAGATTAGTTTGCTTTGAATTCTCAATCGTTAACTGCTAAATCATAGATTGATTATTGCTTCTTTCGGCATTTAGCTCAGCAATCTCCTGCTTAATACTCAACAGTTCAACTGATTCATTAGTTTCAGTTTTATTGTCTTTGGGATCAATTTGCTTTGTGCTTTCTCAAATGAGTGAGCAAGCTTGTGATATTCATTGACCATGTCATGTAATGTAGAAATAAGTTCGTCTCGTGTAAAGTCAGTTGAACTGAAATCGAATACCTGTTCACGGGTTGATTCCAGTTCTGTGTCATTAGCCATCAGTGTAGAGCTCAAAATCAGTACACGTAAAACCCATGTATTTATTTAAATTGTTAAATTACTTATTTAATTTTAAGATGATTTTTAACGATGCATGATTTATGATTTTTCATTATTTTAAATTATTACATGTCTATTTGATGCACGTTAAAATGTTTTCTTGAGTTTTATGTTTCAGGCGATTATTCGATGCGGGATCAGGAAAAGAGACCGGTGATGATTTAGACGATTTATGAAAATGTGGTATTTTATTTCAAGTCAAAAAAATTGATATTTTAAATGATTTATGAAAGTTTTAGCTTTTAAAGTCAAATTTAATTTATTATGTGCTTTTGAGATTTTAAGCTTTTCAAAAATATTAATTTGAATAGTTAGGGATTTTAAATCTTAAAAATTTGAAACATTTTTATTTTATAATAAAAGGGGGTGCTACTAAATAGTGGGAGATTAGTATTTTATTTAGCATATTAATTAGTTATTAATGTTTTTATTTAACTAATTAAGCTCCCTAACTAACCTTTTAAACTCACCACACACACAAACACATACACATTCAAGTTGAGAGGAAAACTAGGGTTCGTAGAATTTAGCAACAACCACCCTTTCCCCTTGCAAAATTTCTGAAGATTTCGTTGTTTTTTCGAGCAAAAATCGTGCCACAAGTTGTCCCGGATCGAGCCTCGCAATCTCTCGCGTCGTTATTCGTCGTTTCGTGAGTGTAATCATCAAAGGCATATATATTCTTTCATTTTTTGCATCGATCTTGTCATAGTAAATATTTTGATGTATATTGTGTGTAAAAAATCTATTTATGTCATGCAAAGTTTGAGCAAAAATGTTTGAAACGATTTTGGAACAATTTTTAGATCTCAAAAACCGAATCTGTTGTCATTTCGAATCCTGAAACTTTTTGGTCGGTTTTTTGGAAAAGCGTTCAACATACAAAATGTATTACTTTTCGATATCTTCGATTTAACAGTAAATTCGTAATTTTCGGACAAGAAATGAGTGAGTTATTATAATTTTTGTGTGGCTGCTCGAACTGTGTAAAAATGGTTTTTTTAGGATTTTCGAGCCCAACCGAGTGGGCGGCGTCCGAGCGGTAAGATTTTGCCGTCCGAGCGCCAAGATTTCTGGAAAAAAAAAATTTAAATTTTTGTCTTGGGTAGGCATGCATAATGTATTAGTATGTTCGATGTGCAAAGAAAATATTTTATGCTTTTGAGATATGCTAATTGTCTTGTGACCAAATATGAACGGGTTTGGAAGCCGAGAACATGTCCTGAGACCTCTCCACCCCGGTAAAGTATGACCGGGTTTTGATCAGGATTGGAAAGCGGTAAAGTATGACCAGGGACCAATCCACCCGGTAAAGTATGACCAGGGACCAATCCACCCGGTAAAGTATGACCGGATATCTTATGTATGTGGTAGTGGACATCCCTGCCAGCCCAGTACTGTGGTTTATTCTGATCAGGCACACTATGTTTTGAGTCACTTGCTTTGAAACATATCTCTATGCAAAATGATGATGATATGCATGTTTAAGTATGTGTGATGCAAGTACGTTTATGAAAATGTTTATGAATCGATGGCACGTCTATGGTTATATAAGTATGTTCAAAGTTAAGTTACGTATGTGCTACTTTAAAATGCATGTGGTTTTATTATATGTTACTTGCTATTCTCAGTTTATACATGTTGAGTCTTTAGACTCATTAGATTTGATCGATGCAGGTGAGGACGAGTATGAGGAGACGAGAGGCGGGGATCAGGGAGCTGGCTCGGACTGTGCGGCGGACTAACTCAAGGACCGCTTAAGTTTCAAGATTTTTTTTATGCATGATGAACTCATACTCTGATTTTAACGAATTATTTTATGATGTTTTAAACAAATACTTGTTGCAAGCTCGTTTACATTCCATATATTTTGTCAAACATTTTATTTGTATGGCATTTTGAAAGATGATTACTTATTTAAGAAAATTTTTTATTTTCCGAAAATTTTAAATATGTTTAAAAGTAGGGCACGTTACAGTTTGTATCAGAGCTGTGTTCTTGTAAAGGGTTAAGCCTACTGCCAGTTGCAAGAAGCTCAAGAAATCACGCCTCAAGTCTGTAAGTTTTAAAGTTTTAAAATTCTTTCATGTAGTAAGCATCAAAGTCATGATTTCAGCATGTACACGTCTAAATCCGATTTACGTTCATCTTATGATGATATGGATATTATGTTCATGCATGTTGGTTTACGTGGAGTAAATTTTGGAACAGTATGCCTCCTAGACGCATGATTGCTCGAGGAGCAGGTGAAGAGAACAGAGAGGCTCGGGATTAGGAGAGGGCCACTCCTCCTCGCCCACCGCCAGATATGTAGGCACAGATGCTTGCAGGGATGACTCAGTTCTTCGAAAAGTTTGCGGGGAAAAATGCTGGAGTAGATACAGGAATGAAGCCCAGGCCAGAGGCACTGTACGAGAGGTTCAGGAGGATGGACCCAAAAGAGTTCTCGAGGACTACTGACCTGTTGATAGCTGAGGGATTGATTAATTCCATCGAGGTGATTTTCGCTTTCATGGAGCTGCAGGATGCAGACAGAGTTAGATATGACACCTTTCTGTTGACAAGAGATGCTAGATAGCGGTGGGAGAGCGCGTCTGTGTCAGTGAACTTGCAGACTCTGTCTTGGGATGGTTTTAAGGAGGTCTTCTACTCCAAGTACTTCACTGAGGAAGTACGCTCCCGCCTGACCACGGAGTCTATGACGTTGCGACAGGAAGACAGCAGCGTAGCGGAGTTCATAAGGAAGTTTGAGAGGGGGTGTCACTTTGTGCCCCTGATTGCTAATGATGCCCGGGAGAAGCTGATGCATTTCATTGATGGTTTACGACCAATATTGCGTCGTGATAGAGTTGCTAGTCTTACTTATATTGTTGCCGTGTCGAGAGCCTTGGCGGCAGAGCAAGACCAGAAAGACATCGAGAATGACAGGCAGGGCAAGAGGCCCTATCAGGCTCCCCAACAGGAGTAGCAGCAATTCAAAAGTCTTCCCAGGGACAGCCGGGAAAGAGGTCATTTCAAGGACCGCCGAAAGGCAAAGGCCCATTGCCGCAAGAGAAAGCTCCTCAGAAGCCTGAGTACCCAGTATGCCCGAAGTGCAACCGTCAGCACATGAGCCAGTGTTTATGGGGTTCTGGCAAATGCTTCAAGTGCAGAGTCAGTGATCATATGCTGAGGGACTGCCCACAGTGGAAGCTGTCAACCCAGGGGAGAGTGTTCGCCATGCATTCCGAGGAGGCGAACCCAGACATGACTCTTCTGACTGGTAACCTATTTAATTCAGCGCAATATTTATTTTGGTCATGCATGCTTCAAATTTTGCTTGGGAATATTAGTATGTCGTTTTCGTATTTTGGGGACTTCGGATAGAAATTACAAATATGCATGAGGTTAAAATTAGTATTTTTGGGTATAAATTTATGTGTTGCGCTAACGTCCTTCAGGAAACATTCATAAATAAAGTGGCCACGATGGCTTTGTTAGATTCTGGGGCCACTCACTTTTTTATCTTGGAGACGTTCGCTAATCATTTGGGAGTGAATTCCATTGGACTCGACGTGAGCTACTCACAGACAGTCCCATCAGGCGAAGAGTTATCAGCTACTAGCATGGTCAAAGATATTGATTTTGAACTACATGGCCACCTAGTTTATGCTGATCTGATTGTGTTGCCCATGCCAGAATTTAATGTCTTTTTGGGTATGGACTGGCTGACGAAGAACAGAGTTCTAATTGATTTTCAGAAAAGATTAGTGTTAGTAAGACCGTTGGGCATGGAGCAATTTATTTTTGAGCAAGACAGGTGGAGAAGTTTCCTTTGCATGATCTCTTGCATGCAGGCTCAGAAACTTATACATAAGGGGTGTCAGACATTCTTAGCCAGTATTATTTTAACACCTGACGCAACCACCCCATCAATATCTGATGTACCAGTTATCATAGATTTTCTTGACGTTTTCCCAGACGACATCACAGGCCTTCAACCAGAGAGAGAGGTGGGGTTCGCCAATGATCTTGTACCAGACACTGTGCCAATCTCTAAAGCACCATACCGTTTGGCTCCAGCAGAGATGTTAGAGCTCAAATAGCAAATTCAAGAGCTCCTAGACAAAGAATTCATCCGTCCTAGCTTCTCGCCATGGGGCGCACCAGTGCTCTTCATAGCATGAGGTTGTGTATCGATTACCGAGAATTGAACAAGGTAACGATCAAGAACAAATACCCATTACCAAGGATCGATGACTTATTCGATCAGTTTCAGGGGGTTATCATTCTGGGTATCATCAACTGAAGGTAAAGGATGCAGATGTTGTGGGGACCCGGGCTCTAACTCAATTCTTTTCGGGATTAATTGGATCTTTATTCAAAATGTGGGTCAAATTTTCGCTTTTTAACATTAATTCAAATGTAAATACTAAGCATAATATCTTTCTTTATTTAATTACAACACATATAATATACATGTCATGTTTTACTACAAACACATCACTAGTGTTTAATACAAACCATAAACTACGAGTAGTACAAATCTAATACAACATCACTAGTGATCTTCTGCGCCCGTAGTCACCACGCTATCTTTATCTCATCTCTGACGTGACCCAGATCCTGCCCCACCTGTTGTTATGCACATATACAGACATAACAACAGCCGGAAACTCCGGTGAGAACAAATCCCAGTATAAAACATGTATACATGCTGATACGAAATCATAAATCATGCATGAAAGCAATAACAATGGCTTTATAGTCTATGAAACCGATCTATCTAAACATGCAATTCATATCAAATCACGTCTTGACTCGAATCGACTCTACTCTAGGGATCCCGGTGTGAATAAGACGTCAATGACTGTCACCTACCCTCCCAATCGGGGTGACTGTACGTCTTATTCCTAGACTTCGGTCATATCTGTATCGAATGTCTACAATCGGATTGAATCTGGTCCGAAGCGTCGATACCACCGAACATCTAGTTTGGCAAGTCTGCCAATGACTCTCCTATCTCAAAGGCTTGAATATAAATCTATAAACAAGACATCATCATATCAAGAGATTTGAATATAAATCTATAAACAAATCACAATCATATCAAAAGATAAACAATAATTCTAGTATGTGATTTTGTTGGAAAACTCAAACTGAATCTCATTTGAGTTGTGTCTTCCCCAAACAAAACATGCATTATACCTTTCTTGTTGAACCTTTATCGATGTTGTAGTCGAAGTCTCGAAGACGAATCTGTCAAACAAAATCTGAAATGACATATATATAATGCACCATATCAACTTCTAACTCAAAAGGATACACATACGGATCAATACTTAATCTCGGTATATTTCGATGGCATAACGGCGTAAACTCGCGATACCGGTCAACCCAACTTCAATAATCAGTAACCACAATTCATAATCTTCATCATAAACACATGATAGTACTCAAAATCTGCATCATTTAACACTAAACATGCTGGAAACAGTAACGATAGCATACAACGTCCGTTCTTTGATCCGGTTGCGTTTCTACGATATCAATAATCTCAAGAACACGTAATCTAGTGAAATTCACAATTTCCCCAACATCAATATCTCAAATCATTCAGGAAATGAATGAAACTTACATCCCCTTGAAGCTTTTGAAGAGAGGAGCTCAAAACCGAAATCGGATTAACGTTTGGATGATTGAATCTTGTAAAATCAAAGTCCTAAAAGGGTTGAAGCTTTGAGGGGTTTCTCTGGAGCTTCTCGGTATTCCTCAGCTGAAATAGGAAGGAAAGAAGACACATACACATTAAATTGCATGGCTGAGGCAAGTGTCTCATTCTTTGTATTACACGTCTCGCGCATATGCGCGACATCACTCGCGCATATGCACGAGACCTACGGGTCTCGGCAATGAAAATCCCAACTCCTCGCGCATATGCGCGCTTTGTCTCGCGCATGTGCGCCAAAGTCCCTGGAGGTGTCGCGCATATGCGCGCCCTATCTCGCGCATGTGCGCCAATGTTTCTGGACGTGTCGCGCATATGCGCGCCTTATCTCGCGCATGTGCGCCGATGCTTCTGGAATTGTCGTGCATGTGCGCGCATTTCTTCACGCATGTGCGCCATCTGTTCTGTCCTATTTTGAATATTTCCTCATCTCATCTCACTTAATACTTCCCGTTGCATGTCATGCATACTCATATCTTCCGAGTCTCACATCAATGAAGACTAATAATCTCAAGCCTTACAGATGTCCTTAAGACAACCTTCAGAACGAGATGTCAGCATTACGAGTTCTTAGTGATGCCATTTGGACTGACGAATGCTCCAACGATTTTATGGACCTAATTAATCGAGTATTTCAGCCCTACCTAGACCACTTCGTCATAGTATTCATTGACGACATTATTATATACTCAAAGAGCCATGAAGAGCACAATCAGCATTTGGGTACAGTTTTGCAAGTCTTGTCGAGTCGCAAGTTTGCAAAATTCAGTAAGTGTGAATTCTGGTTGGAGAAAGTAGCATTTTTGGGACATATTATATCTAGCAGTGACATTGAGGTAGATCCAGCTAAAGTTGCAGCAGTTAGAGAATAGGTTGAGCCAAAGAACGTGTCAAAGATCCGTAGTTTCCTAGACTTGACATGCTACTATAGGAAATTTATTCAGAGGTTTTCCTCGATTGCAGTGTCGCTCACTTCATTGACTAAGAAAAATGCTAAAATTTCTATGCTGTTACGAGTGTCAAAAGAGCTTCGATACTTTGAAGCAAGCTCTTATCACATCGTTAGTTTTAGCCATGCCATCAGGGCAAGACAATTTTGTGTTATACACCGATGCTTCTAAGCTTGGTTTAGGCGCAGTTTTGATGCTGCATGGCCGGGTTATAGCATGTGCCTCCAGACAGTTAAAGGTACATGAGAGGAACTACCCGACTCATGATCTCGAGTTAGCTGCCGTTGTCTTTGCGTTGAAGATATGGAGACATTATTTGTACGACAAGAAATGCCAGATATTCACTGATTACAGGAGTCTCAAGTACTTCTTCACGCGGAAAGAATTGAATATGAGACAAAGACGGTGGTTGGAGTTGGTAAAAGACTACGATTGTGAAATTAGCTATCATCCGGGGAAAGCTAATTTTGTGGCAGATTCTTTGAGCAGGAAAGTAGCAATCGTAGCACAGCTATCAGCACAGAGATCTTTCCAGTCAGAGATTCAGAGGTCTGGCCTAGAATTTTATCCTAAGGATAGAGCGCCCAAGTTGTCTAATCTGACAGTTCTGTCTTCTTTGCTAGACCGAATTCGTAGAGGTCAGTCTTCAGATGAACAGTTACAGAAATGGAGACTAAAGGATGAAGCCAAGGGCAGTGTAATCTATACAATGTCTGATGGTATTGTGAAGTACAGAGGAAGGATGTGGGTGCCTAGTGTAGATTCGATCAGAGATGATATTTTGATAGAGGCACATACATCTCCGTATTTCATCCATCCAGGAGGTACCAAAATGTACAAGGACTTACAGATATTGTATTGGTGGCCAGACTAGAAATGAGAGAATATCAGCATAGATTTCGTTGTTGGACTACCGAAGTCAGTCAGAGGATCTAATGTCATTTTGGTTATAGTGGATCGACTTACTAAATCGGCACACTTCTTACTGGTGAAGACGACTTTCTCCGTTACTCAGTATGCAGAGCTCTATATCCGAGAGATAGTCCAATTGCATGAGATCCATTTTATATTGAGTTTGACTGAGACCCGAGGTTCACATCGTCCTTTTGGAATAGTTTCATTCAGCTATGGGGACGAAGTTTCTATACACTACGGCATCTCACCCTTAGACAGATGGCCAGTCTGAGAGAGTGATTCAGATATTGGAAGATTTGATGCGAGCTTGTGTGATCGATTCCATGGGAACTGGGAATCGAAGCTACCTCTAGTGGAGTTTACCTACAACAACAGCTTTCAATCATCCATAGGTATGGCTCCCTACGAAGCACTGTATGGAAGGAAGTGCAGATCGCCGAAGGGTGTTATGAGATTTGGGAAGAGAGACAAGCTGAGTTCGAGATTCATTGGTCTATTCGAAATTCTTGACAGGGTTGGGACACTTGCTTATCGTTTAGCTTTACCGCCGAATCTGGCCGGAGTGCACAACGTGTTCTACGTCTCGATGCTGAGGAAATATATGGGAAATCATTCACATGTTTTGAGCTATGAGCCGTTGCAGCTTGCTCCATATCTGTTATATGAGGAAAGATCGGTCAGAATTCTAGACAGACAGGAACGGAGACTCGGGAACAAAGTGACCAAGTTGGTCAAAGTTCAGTGGCTGAATCAATCAGTGGAGGATGCCACTTGGGATGCCGAATCGGATATGAGGAGTCGCTACCCGGAGTTGTTTGGTAAGAGTTATTCGAAGACGAAATTTATTTAAGTGGGGAAGAAATTGTAGAGCCCAAAATCAGTACACGTAAAACCCATGTATTTATTTAAATTTTTAATTACTTATTTAATTTTAAAATGATTTTTAACGATGGATGATTTAAGATTTTGCATTATTTTAAATTATTACATGTCTATTTGATGGATGTTGAACTGTTTTCTTGAGTTTTATGTTTCAGGAAAATATTCAAAGAGGAATCGGGAAAAGAGACCGGTGACGATTTAGGCGATTTATGAAATTGTGGTATTTTATTTCAAGTCAAAAAAATTGATATTTTAAATGATTTATGAAAGTTTTAGCATTTCAAAGTCTAATTTAATTTATTAGCTGATTTTGATATTTTAAAATTTTCAAAAATATTAATTTGAATAGTTGGGAATTTTAAATCTTAAAAATTTGACACATGTGTATTTTATAATAAAAGGGGGTGCTAGTAATTAGTAAGGGATTAATATTTTATTTATCATATTAATTAGTTATTAGTATTTTTATTTAACTAATTAACCCTCCCCCCTCCCCCCAATTAACCTTTTAAACTCACCACACACACACATATCTACACACACACATACACATTCAAGTTGAGAGGAAAACTAGGGTTCATAGAATTCAGCAGCAGCCACCCTTTCCCCTTGCAAAATTTCTGAAGATTTTGTTTGTTTTTCGAACAAAAATCGTGTCACAAGTCGTCTCGGATCGAGCCTCGCATTCTCTCGCGTCGTTATTCGTCGTTTCGTAAGTTTAATCATCAAAGCCATGTATATTCTTTCATTTTTCGCATTGATCTTGTCATAGTAAATATTTTGATGTATATTATGTTTAAAAAATCCGTTAATGTTATGCAAAGTTTGAGTAAAAATGTTTGAAACGATTTTGGAACGATTTTAGATCTCAAAAATCGAATCTACTGTCATTTCGAATCCTGCAATATTTTGGTCACTTTTTTGAAAAAACTTTCAACATATAAAATGTAGTACTTTTTGATATCTTCGATTTGACAGTAAATTCATAATTTCTGGACAAGAAACGAGTGAGTTATGATCATATTTGTGTGGCTGCTCGAACTGTGTAAAAATGTATTTTTTGGGGGTTTTTCGAGCCAACCGAGTGGGCGGCGCCCGAGCGGTAATATTTTACCGCTCGAGCGCCAAGCTTTTTGCGAAACATTTTTTTAAAAACATTTTTTTGTCTTGGGCAGGCATGCATAATGTATTAGTATGTTCAAATATTTTATGTTTTTGAGGTATGCTAATTGTCTTGTGACCAAATATGAACGGGTTTGGAAGCTTGAGAACGTGTCCCGGGACTTCTCCACCTCGGTAAAGTATGACCGAGTTTTGATCAGGATTGAAAAGCGATAAAGTATGACCAGAGACCAATCCACCCGGTAAAGTATGACCGTGGATCTTATGCATGTGGTAGTAGACATCCCTGCCATCCCTGTACTGTGATTTAGTCTGATCACGCACATTGTGTTATGATTCACTTGCTTTGAAACATATCTCTACGCAAAATGATGATGATATGCATGTTTAAGTATGTATGATGCAATTATATTTATAAAAAAATTTTATGAATCGATGGCACGTTTATGGTTATGTAAGTATATTCAAAGTTAAGTTACGTATGTGCTATTTAAAATACATGTGGTTTTATTATACGTTACTTGCTATTCTTAGTTTATACATGTTGAGTCTTTAGACTTACTAGACTTGATCGATGCAGGTGAGGACGAGTATGAAGAGACGAGAGGCGGGGATCAGGGAGTTGGCACGGACTGTGCGGTGAACTAACCCGAGGACCGCTTAAGTTTCAAGAAAATTTTTATGCATGATGAACTCATACTCTGATTTTAACGAATTACTTTAAGATGTTTTAAACAAGTACTTGTTGCAAGCTCGTTTACATTCCAAATATTTTGTCAAACATTTTATTTGTTTGGCATTTTGAAAGATGATACTTATTTAAGAAAATTTTTTACTTTCCGTAAATATTAATTATGTTTAAAAGTACGGTACGTTAATCAGACATTTCACTCTTCTTCATCGCTGGAGCTATTCAAGCTCTCAGCCTCTGATTCATCGCTGTCAGTTTCTGCCCATTTCGATTTATTTTCTTCTGATAGAAGAACGTCGTGTTTCTTTTTGAATGACTTCTTATCATCCTTGGCTCTTCTCCTGTGCTCAAATGATTTCTTTCCCTTTTCAGCTGAGCATCGACTATCCTTCTTTGGCTTAGGCCAGTCAGCAATAAAATGTCCAGTTTTGCCACAGTTGTAGCAAACATTTGGTTCTTACTTGGTGTTATTCTTCTGATATTTTCTTTGGAAGGAACCTTGATTTCTTCTCATGAATCTTCCAAATTTTTTGACAAATAATGACATTGCGTCATTACTTAACTGATCAGCAGTTTTCTCAACTGAACTAGTTGGTTCCAGTTTGACAGCACTAAGAGCAGTTGTAGCTGATGGTGTATAATGTTCTCCTTCTCTTGTTTGCAACTCCAGCGCCAAGCTTTTTGCGAAACATTTTTTAAAAAACATTTTTTTGTCTTGGGCAGGCATGCATAATGTATTAGTATGTTCAAATATTTTATGTTTTTGAGGTATGCTAATTGTCTTGTGACCAAATATGAACGGGTTTGGAAGCTTGAGAACGTGTCCCGGACTTCTCCACCTCGGTAAAGTATGACCGAGTTTTGATCAGGATTGAAAAGCGATAAAGTATGACCAGAGACCAATCCACCCGGTAAAGTATGACCGTGGATCTTATGCATGTGGTAGTAGACATCCCTGCCAGCCCTGTACTGTGATTTAGTCTGATCACGCACATTGTGTTATGATTCACTTGCTTTGAAACATATCTCTACGCAAAATGATGATGATATGCATGTTTAAGTATGTATGATGCAAGTATATTTATAAAAAAAATTTATGAATCGATGGCACGTTTATGGTTATGTAAGTATATTCAAAGTTAAGTTACGTATGTGCTATTTAAAATACATGTGGTTTTATTATACGTTACTTGCTATTCTTAGTTTATACATGTTGAGTCTTTAGACTTACTAGACTTGATTGATGCAGGTGAGGACGAGTATGAAGAGACGAGAGGCGGGGATCAGGGAGTTGGCACGGACTGTGCGGTGAACTAACCCGAGGACCGCTTAAGTTTCAAGAAAATTTTTATGCATGATGAACTCATACTCTGATTTTAACGAATTACTTTAAGATGTTTTAAACAAGTACTTGTTGCAAGCTCGTTTACATTCCAAATATTTTGTCAAACATTTTATTTGTTTGGCATTTTGAAAGATGATTACTTATTTAAGAAAATTTTTTACTTTCCGTAAATATTAAGTATGTTTAAAAGTACGGTACGTTAATCAGACATTTCACTCTTCTTCATCGTTGGAGCTATTCAAGCTCTCAGATTCTGATTCATCGCTGTCAGTTTCTGCCCATTTCGATTTATTTTCCTCTGATAGAAGAACGTCGTGTTTCTTTTTGAATGACTTCTTATCATCCTTGGCTCTTCTCCTGTGCTCAAATGATTTCTTTCCCTTTTCAGCTGAGCATCGACTATCCTTCTTTGGCTTAGGCCAGTCAGCGATAAAATGTCCAGTTTTGCCACAGTTGTAGCAAACATTTGGTTCTTACTTGGTGTTATTCTTCTGATATTTTCTTTGGAAGGAACCTTGATTTCTTCTCATGAATCTTCCAAATTTTTTGACAAATAATGACATTGCGTCATTACTTAACTGATCAGCAGTTTTCTCAACTGAACCAGTTTGTTCCAGTTTGACAGCACTAAGAGCAGTTGTAGCTGATGGTGTATAATGTTCTCCTTCTCTTGTTTGCAACTCGAACTCATAGGCTTTTAGATCAGCAAATAAATCATATAGTTGGACCTTATTCAGGTCCTTTGATTCTCTCATGGCCATGGTCTTAACATCTCAGTCCTTGGGAAGACCTTAGACCACTTTCAGCGCGATTTCTTTGTTTGAATACACTTTTCCAAGTGCATTCAGTTCATTTATGATGTTGTTGACTCTCTCATCATATTTGTTCATAGATTCTCCGATCTTCATTTTGATATTATAGAACTTCTGAATAGCAACTGATAATTTATTTTCTTTGGTTTGCTCATTGTCTTCGCAGAGCTGAATTAACTTTTCCCATATTTTTTTTGCAGTCTTTCACATTTTTATCTTGCTGAATGTAATTTTATCTAGCGTTTTGTACAATATATCTTTAGTCACATTGTCCAAATTGGCTTTTTTCTTGTCTTCTGCAGTCCATTCTTCTCTGGGCTTTTCAATGCGATGTGGTACACCATCAGTTATGGCAACAACAATATTTGCTTTCAGTATTTTCATGCTTCCTTCAATGATAACGTACCATATATCATCATCTTGTGCAGCTATATGAGCTTGCATTCTAATCTTCCAATTTTCAAATTCTTCTGTAAAAGCCGTAGAAAATTCTTACTTTGAAAATTTGCGGAAAATTAAAATTTTTTCTTATAAAATAAATGGAGTGCCTCATCCATAAAATCAACTGATGAATCAAGTTCAATGTTAAAAAAAAATTTATAGCAACGGAAGAAAATAAAGTTTGCCAAAAATAACAATTCAAAGAATGTCCAACAACTGGTAAAAATGTTTGAGCATAAAATGACATGTGCTGAAACTGAGGTCCTCGGGTGCCACTACTGCCGACTCAAGCTGGCTCACTGGTCCCCGCCCTCGGCCCTGGCCTCATCAGTACCTACAACAATCAAGTCTAGTGAGCCTAAAGACTCAGCATGCAAATATCGTAGGTAACGAGAAAATGTAATTTGCATGGATAAAATATCATATCATGAGGCATACTTAAAATAACTTGTACTGAGCAATTATAATACGTGCATAACTGAACTGAAAATCATAGTGAAAATGTTTGCTCCTTGGAGCCCTGTACTGAAATAACTGATAAAAAATTTTCTGTTGAGATTATGTTCTACGCCTGTGGCCCCTGTACTGAACTGAACTGATCGGTAACTGGCTACCGGGGAGTATCAAGCTGAACTGAGCTGACCGGTCACTGGCGATCGTATAAAATAATGCTCCCATAATAGTGAATTGACCACAAGCCATATCGCATAAATCTCAAAAATAAGTATTTTCTATTTTCATGCACGTAATATAATTAAATGACATAATGAAAATATCCTGTATATTTTACCAACTGGATTGGATCGCTCCCAGGCTCGCTGCAACCTAAATATGGCATGAAAAATATGCAATAGCTTATACTTGACCAAACTATGCAATTAAGTTTGAAAATGCGACAATTACGTCTAACGACTTCGTATTTAATCATGACTCCGAACCAACCCGAACCGACACTGAACCGATGTATAGTCATGATTAAAATACACTTAAAATTATGAACTAATGCTCCTAAAATGATGAGGGTCGAAATCTAGGTGAAATGGAGGCCAAAACAAGAAACGCTCTTTCGAGAGTCAATTTGGCACATTGCACCGTAAATTCTCGTACGACCTCAAAAATGATCCGAATCACAAACGGTCAAAAACACGACCTTCCTAACTTGATGAGACACTGTCCAGTCCAAGGCCATAGGCTTAAAGCCAACCAAGAACTCAAACGTGCCTCCGAACCAAAACAGCAACTTGCTGTAAATTTCCAGCAGATGTACCACCGCGTATCTTGTGTTGTTTTCGAGACTACCGGCCATTGGGGCGTGAACCACCAACCAAAGACTCTTACCAACATCCCAAGGATCTATTTGAACCATGGCTAAGGGCCCTAGGCCAGCCACAATTCGAATTATTCCAGCAACATAAGAAAAGTTACACCCGAGAGCACCTTTGCGCGCATGAGGGGTGCTTTGCTTTGCTTGCTGTCTCGACTCGTTCCAGTGGCCATTGATTGACCATGGCATGATCTAGAAATTTAGGGGCATGGTATGAACCGTGGCTAAGGGCCATAGGCCAACCAAGATCCATACCAACCCAACCAAAGCCGAACTCATACATGCTGTCAAAACCGAGGGGGGCCGAGAGGGGAGGGGGCTGTTCTTGCATTTGATTTAAAAACCGATGAACCATGGACCGAGCCACCAAAAGGGTGACTTAGTCACGTCTTAGACATGCTAGGGGAGTGATCCAACCATGGCTATAGGCCCCTAGGGCAGCCATGATCAGATTCTTACCCTAGGACAACAAAACTGAATTTTTGAAGCTCAATATGACACTCATGGGGGATGTGCTGTCATTGACAAATTCTATTGTGTATGGGGCTGGAATCAACGTTCTATCATGACCCTAACATGTCCTAGTACATGTTCGTATGCAGCTTCGAGCCCCTGGAACGAGCCATCCCTGAAATCGAAACAAAACATACCAATCGTGAAGCATGGTAGAACCGAAAATCTGTGCAGAATTATTCCTTGTTCTAGTTGCTTAAAATTTCGGTTTTTGCTCATTAAAACATGATCATGTACTGAAAAATAATTGATAATAGGACTTGATTGAGGTTTGAAAGAATCTAAACATGCCTTGGTTTTCGTTTGAATGAAAAACGAAAGAATACGACGACTCGGCGCGGAGGAGGTGGAGCGCTTCTTTCTTTTTCTTTTCTTGCTCTCGACTTTCACTCTTGTTCTAGGCTATGGTGCTCATGATTTTTAATCTGAAATGGCTGCTGATTTCGGTGGGTAGGGAGAGGAATTAAGTGGTTAGGGGAGTGAGGGGAGATCCCATAATAAAGGGATACAAAGGGTGACCAAGTCTACCATTATTTGAATTTTGAAATGTTGTTTGCTATCAAATGAATTGTTGGAGGGATTGGATGAGGTGGCCGATTATCCTTCATGCTAACTAGACTAGGATAATACTAATTGGTTAATTAAACGGTGCTAAAAAGATTGAAGAATTATCCTACTTATTAAATAACAAAGAAAGGGTCAAATGTGTTGAGTTGGCAAGGGATAATCTAGCAACTAAGGGGGGCCGAAAATTCACTAATAAATGGAGGGAAAATGTTGATTATCTAGTAAATTAATAACCCTTAAAAGCCTCATTAATCCTTTAAATAATTCAGTGAACTAACCCCTTAATTAAGGAACTCAAATGAATTTATTTTCTACTCACCTCAAGTAATTAAATTAAATCCTCAAACCTCCTTATTAACTTAAATTAACTTACTTGCTAGCTAAAATAAAGTATGGAAATATTTATCGAATCTTAAATTCTATCTCAAAGCTCCAACTCCAGTCCGTCCTCACTGAAATAACTGAAAAATCAAACTACTGCAATGAAATAATAAAATAATTAACTTCAAAGAAATGCATTAAAATAATCATGCAATGAAGTCAATTTAATTTTAAAAATCTAGAATTATGTATGGCTTATACGTAGACTGAATTACGGGTTCTACAATCCTTCCCCCCTTAAGAGAAATTTCGTCCTCGAAATTAGAACTCACTGAATAACTCGAGGTATCGATCTCTCATCTTCGGCTCAGACTCCCACGTAGCTTCCTCCTCTGAATGGTTGAGCCATTTGACTTTGACTCGCTTAACCAACTTGTTCCGAAGTTTCTTCTCCTGTCGTTCTAGGATCTGCACTGGTCTCTCCTCATAAGACAGGTTCGGAGTAAGTTGCAACGGCTCAAAGTTCAGCACATGCGAAGGGTTCGCCATGTACTTCCTCAGCATGGAGACGTGAAAGACATTGTGTACTCCGGCCAGATTCGGCGGAAGAGCCACACGATAGGCAAGCGTCCCAACTCTGTCGAGGATCTCAAACGGTCCAATGAATCTCGGACTGAGCTTCCCTTTCTTCCCAAATCTCATGACACCCTTCATAGGTGCTACTTTCACAAATACATGATCGCCCACTGCAAACTCCAAATCTCTCCTCCGCTGATCGGCATAACTCTTCTGTCGGCTCTGAGCAGTCCTCATCCTATCACCGATCTTGACTACTACATCTGCTGTCTGCTGAACAATCTCTGGACCCAACTCTGCTCTCTCTCCTACTTCATCCCAATGGACAGGAGATCTGCACTTGCGGCCATACAGAGCTTCATACGGAGCCATACCTATAGACGACTGGAAGCTGTTGTTATAGGTGAACTCAACCAATGGTAAGTTCGACTCCCAACTCCCTGAGAAATCAATGACGCAAGCGCGAAGAAGATCCTCCAAAATCTGAATAACTCGCTCCGACTGCCCATCTGTCTGCGGATGGAAAGCTGTGCTAAACAGCAACTTCGTACCCAAAGTCGAATATTAACTCTTCCAAAATGAGGAAGTAAATCTGGGATCTCTGTCAGATACGATCGAAACTGGAATACCATGGAGTCGAACTATCTCTCGGATATACAGCTCTGCATACTGAACCATGGTGAAAGTCGTCTTAATAGGCAAGAAGTGCGCTGATTTGGTAAGACGATCTACAATCACCCAGATAGCATTCGATCCTCTGGCTGACCTCGGTAATCCGGTGACAAAGTCCATGGTAACATTCTCCCACTTCCACTCGGGAATAGGGAGAGGCTTGAGCAAACCTGCTGGTCTCTGATGCTCGGCCTTCACTAACTGGCAGGTCAGACACTCGGACACAAATCGTCTGATGTCCTTCTTTATACCAGGCCACCAATACAATAGCTGCAGATCTGTGTACATCTTCGGGAAAAACGTCTAAGAAATCTCTGACAATCGGAATATCTGAGGCTGACTGGCTGGGTTCCTCGGGGACAGATAAAAAGGTCGCTAGAAATGCCCGACACCCTCTATGCATGAGCTTCTTGGCCTGAACATAAGGAATAATGCGCGGTAAAGGAAAGTACCTGTCCGGCTCAAATAAGAACTGCTCCATTCCAGGCGGTCGGACAAGAACAGATCTCCGCTTGAAGTCTATCAACACTCTGTTCCTCAATAGCCAGTCCATCCCCAGGATGATGTCAAATTCCGGCATCGGTAGCACAATCAGATCCGCATAAACAAGATTACCGTGCAGCTCAAGGTCTATATCTCGTATAACATTGGTAGCTGCCATCTCCTCGCCTGACGGCAACACTACTGAAAAGGCTGTATCTAGCCCAATGGTCTGGATCTTGAGAAAGTTTGCAAAGACCTCCGAAATAAACGAGTGAGTGGCCCCTGAATCTATCAAGGCCTTGGTAGGGGAACCAGATATAAAAATTCTCCCTGAAAGAGCGGAGCTCTAAGTTGAATCCAGTAGCTACAAGAACTAAACTTATAGACATGCAATGGTCAAAGTTCTTCTAACTTAAATCTCCAAAATACTACTGAGTAGAGCATGCAATCCTATCACAATTTTAAGTTCAATCTTAATCCTTATTCCCAAAACACGGAAATTCAAATAATAACTTAAAGTTTAAAGGTACCTGTCAACAACATAGTCTCCGGGTTGGTTTCCGCGGCATGGAAAGCAAAAACTTTGCCTTGGGTAGGCAGATTCCTCTGAGGGCACTGCAGCAACATGTGGTCTGGACTGCCACACTTAAAACACTTTCCTGAGCCAGACATACATGCTCCAGGATGACGGCGTGAGCACCTGGGACAAACTGGGTGCTCGTAAGTCCTCGGGGCTGGGCGTCCCCGCTGCTACTGCTGCTGCTGCTGGCCTCTGTTTCTAGGCGGTCCATGAAAAGGCCTCTTGTTCTGCTGCTGATGCTGATGAGGAGGAGGGCGGTGTGGGACCTGGACTGGGCGCTTGCCCTGGCGATCCCTCTCGATATCCCGCAGATCCTGCTCTGCGGCTAGGGCTTTGGAGACAGCAATCTCATAAGTAGCAGGGTCAGACACCCTAACATCCCGGCGCAAGATCGGCCGTAGACCCACCAGGAAATGCATCAACTTGGCTTTGGCATCATTCGCGATCAGGGGCACAAAATGACAGCCCCTCTCGAACTTACGGATGAACTCCGTAACCGTCATGTCTCCCTGTCTCAGGCTCATGAACTCAGTGATCAACCTAGTGCGCACTTCCTCGGCAAAATATTTGGAGTAGAAAACCTCCGTGAAGCGTGTCCATGACAGTGTAGCCAAGGTCAGGGCTACTGACGCTCCTTCCCACCATAAGCGGGCATCTCCACTGAACAGATAGGTGGCACAACGGACTCGTTCTGCGTCTCCCAGCTCCATGAACTCGAAGATAACCTCGAGGGATTTGATCCATCCCTCGGCAATCATGGGGTCAGACGTCCCAGAAAACTCCTTTGGACGCATCTTCATGAATCGCTCGTAAACAACCTCTGGCCCTGTCGGCCTAGTCACCACAGCATTGTTCCCCGCAAACTGTGCAAAGAACTGCGTCATCCCAGCTAGCATCTGGGCACTCATGTCAGGTGGGGGCGGTGGTGGAGGTGGAGGAGGAGGAGGTGTCTGCCTCTTTTGTCTCTGATCGTCATCGTCCTCGCGACGGTGCTCGCCACTACTTCTCGGGCGTCCTACTTGACGTCTAGGGGGCATACTGTTCCAACATAACCCATACGTAACTAACATGCATAATTCCATAATTTATTTTAAATGAACACTGAAATGCTGAAAATCTGGTCGAAATTATTTCATGGAAGCATGCTGTCAAAATAATTCATGCTATAAATAAAATGTTGAACTGTAACACTTACAGACCGAAGGGGTGGCTTCGTGAGCTTCTCGTGGTCAGTAGTAGTGTAACCCTATACAGAACCTCGCTCTGATACCAACTGTAAAAGCCCCAGAAAATTCTTACTTTGAAAATTTGCGGAAAATTAAAAATTTTTTCTTTTAAAATAAATGGAGTGCCTCATCCATAAAATCAACTGATGAATCAAGTTCAATGTTAAAAAAAAAATTATAGCAGCGGAAGAAAATAAAGTTTGCCAAAAATAACAATTCAAAGAATGTCCAACAACTGGTAAAAATGTTTGAGCATAAAATGACATGTGCTGAAACTGAGGTCCTCGGGTGCCACTACTGCCGACCCAAGCTGGCTCACTGGTCCCCGCCCTCGGCCCTGGCCTCATCAGTACCTACAACAATCAAGTCTAGTGAGCTTAAAGACTCAGCATGCAAATATCGTAGGTAACGAGAAAATGTAATTTGCATGGATAAAATATCATGTCATGAGGCGTACTTAAAATAACTTGTGCTGAGCAATTATAATACGTGCATAACTGAACTGAAAATCATAGTGAAAATGTTTGCTCCTTGGAGCCCTGTACTGAAATAACTGATAAAAAATTTCCTGTTGAGATTATGGTCTACGCCTGTGGCCCCTGCACTGAACTGAACTGATCGGTAACTGGCTACCGGGGAGTATCAAACTGAACTGAGCTGACCGGTCACTGGAGACCGAGTGGTACCAAACTGAACTGATCGGTCACTGGCGACCGTATAAAATAATGGTCCCATAATAGTGAATTGACCACAAGCCATATCGCATAAATCTCAAAAATAAGTATTTTCTATTTTCATGCACGTAATATAATTAAATGGCATAATGAAAATATCCTGTATATTTTACCAACTGGATTGGATCGCTCCCAGGCTCGCTGCAACCTAAATATGCCATGAAAAATATGCAATAGCTTATACTTGACCAAACTATGCAATTAAGTTTGAAAATGCGACAATTACGTCTAACGACTTCGTATTTAATCATGACTCCGAACCAACCCGAACCGACACTGAACCAACGTATAGTCATGATTAAAATACGCTTAAAATTATGAACTAATGCTCCTAAAATGATGAGGGTCGAAATCTAGGTGAAATAGAGGCCAAAACAAGAAACGCTCTTTCGAGAGTCAATTTGGCACATTGCACCATAAATTCTCGTACGACCTCAAAAATGATCCGAATCACAAACGGTCAAAAACACGACCTTCCTAACTTGATGAGGCACTGTCCAGTCCAAGGCCATAGGCTAAAAGCCAAACAAGAACTCAAACGAGCCTCCAAACCAACACAGCAACTTGCTGTAAATTTCCAGCAGCTGTACCATCGCGTATCTTGTGTTGTTTTCGAGACTACCGGCCATTGGGGCGTGAACCACCGACCAAAGACTCTTACCAACATCCCAAGGAATTATTTGAACCATGGCTAAGGGCCCTATGCCAGCCACAATTCGAATTATTCCAGCAACATCAGAAAAGTTACACCCGAGAGCACCTTTGCGCGCATGAGGGGTGCTTTGCTTTGCTTGCTGTCTCGACTCGTTCCAGTGGCCATTGATTGACCATGGCACGATCTAGACATCTAGGGGCATGGTATGAACCGTGGCTAAGGGCCATAGGCCAACCAAGATCCATACCAACCCAATCAAAGCCGAACTCATACATGCTGTCAAAACCGAGGGGGGCCGAGAGAGGAGGGGGCTGTTCTTGCATTTGATTTAAAAACCGATGAACCATGGACCGAGCCACCAAAAGAGCGACTTAGTCACGTCTTAGAAATGCTAGGGGAGTGATCCAACCATGGCTATAGGCCCCTAGGGCATCCATGATCAGATCCTTACTCTAGGACAACAAAACTGAATTTTTGAAGCTCAATATGACACTCATGGGGGATGTGCTGTCATTGACGAATTCTAGTGTGTATGGGGCTGGAACCAACGTTCTATCATGACCCTAACATGTCCTAGTACATGTTCGTATGCAGCTTCGAGCCCCTGGAACGAGCCATCCCTGAAATCGAAACAAAACATACCAATCGTGAAGCATGGTAGAACCGAAAATCTGTGCAGAATTATTCCTTGTTCTAGTTGCTTAAAATTTCGGTTTTTTCTCATTAAAACATGATCATGTACTGAAAAATAATTGATAATAGGACTTGATTGAGGTTTGAAAGAATCTAGACATGCCTTGGTTTTCGTTTGAATGAAAAACGAAAGAATACGACGACTCGGCGCGGAGGAGGTGAAGCGCTTCTTTCTTTTTCTTTTCTTGCTCTCGACTTTCACTCTTGTTCTAGGCTATGGTGCTCATGATTTTTAATCTGAAATGGCTGCTGATTTCGGTGGGGAGGGAGAGGAATTAAGTGGTTAGGGGAGTGAGGGGAGATCCCATAATAAAGGGATACAAAGGGTGACAAAGTCTACCATTATTTGAATTTTGAAATGTTGTTTGCTATCAAATGAATTGTTGGAGGGATTGGATGGGGTGGCCGATTATCCTTCATGCTAACTTGACTAGGATAATACTAATTGGTTAATTAAACGGTGCTAAAAAGATTGAAGAATTATCCTACTTATTAAATAACAAAGAAAGGGTCAAATGTGTTGAGTTGGCAAGGGATAATCTAGCAACTAAGGGGGGCCGAAAATTCACTAATAAATGGAGGGAAAATGTTGATTATCTAGTAAATTAATAACCCTTAAAAGCCTCATTAATCCTTTAAATAATTCAGTGAACTAACCCCTTAATTAAGGAACTCAAATGAATTTATTTTCTACTCACCTCAAGTAATTAAATTAAATCCTCAAACCTCCTTATTAACTTAAATTAACTTACTTGCTAGCTAAAATAAAGTATGGAAATATTTATCGAATCTTAAATTCTATCTCAAAGCTCCAACTCCAGTCCGTCCTCACTGAAATAACTGAAAAATCAAACTACTGCAATGAAATAATAAAATAATTAACTTCAAATAAATGCATTAAAATAATCATGCAATGAAGTCAATTTAATTTTAAAAATCTAGAATTATGTATGGCTTATACGTAGACTGAATTACGGGTTCTACATTTTCTCTGGAGAACATTGGAATTTTGTTGAAGGAAGACATGGTAATCAATTGCGTAGGTAGGAATATTCAAGAACAAGATTCTACTGCTCTGATACCACTTGTTAGAATTGATTGGGAGTGAAGTGTTTTGAGGGGGGGATTGAATAAATGCTTAACATTTTTCACAACTTCTTCGAATAATGAATCAATTTAGTGATAAATTGAATTCAGGAATCGTGTTTGTCAATATCAATCAGTTAAATAATGAAAATGCGGAAATAAACTGAATGACAGATAGAATAAAAAATGAAATTATGGGACAAAATATTTGTGGATGTTCGGAGACTTCAAACAATCCTACGTCGCCCCTTCTATATCAAAGATCATATATTTACTAAAATACTTTGATTTATACACCGATTAGTACAAACCCACTTCAGTTTTGGACTTAACAATGCCAAACTGAAACTTTTCGTTTGAATATAGTTTATCAGTACTCAACTGATTAGTACAACTGATATCTACAAGATCGAATAGTACAATAGTGAATGTTTGTGCTTTTAAGCTCGAAGTATAGCCTTGAATGCAATGAATATATATATTAAGTCTGAGCTTTTGAGAGATTTAGAACTGAAAGAGTATGCACATAGTTTGTTTGATAACTGAATGCTTGATTTCTGGATTACATATTCTAGATCACAGATTCCTCTTGCTCAGCTGATCTTCTCGGCTATTTATAGGCTTTGCTTCAAACGGTAACAATAAATTCATTTATATCTTTATATCCATTGTATAGCCACGTCAACATTCTTCTGACAATCGTGTACTGTAACTTTTCTGATATGCGGAGTTCCCACTATGTGTTGCAGTCTGCTATTGTACAATTGTCGGTTGATAGCTATGTTCCTTAACTGATGACGTGTCAAACTAATTTATCAGTTGATAAAGCCGATATGATTAACTGATTGCTCTCAACTGATTGTAGTTTAACTGATCAGTTCCAACTGATCATCCAGTTGACTACAAGGTTCAGTTAGCTTGATTTAGTTTCCGTAAATACGCACTAATCTTCAGTTTGGGTAACTCTCAGTTTACGATTTGTTTTAGTTCAGTTACACTTAGTCTTCTTAATCAATTGTTCATCTTTTTCACGCTCAGTTTGTCAAACTCCGAAATTAAGTTTCCAACATACTCATTCTAGCCACGATTAATGATCAGACATCGATGTCTCGAGGATACAAATATCGTTCATATAATAAAAATTGAAAATTTCAAAGATCAAAATTTCAACGGATCCATTTTCGTAGCTGTTAATTTTGTGAACTCCTTTACCAAAATAGACAGTTCCACTCTCCTCACTTAATCAGCGGTTAAGCTAACTTTCACAACTTCTAATACATGGAATCCACTTGTAAACTTCTTTATAAGGAATACGTTTGATATCCATCAAACTACAATCGCCAAATTCAATTATTTGAACTTGACTATCTCGACGGGAACACATAATCGGATACTTGTATGACCATCAATAGTTCAAGGATACAACTAGCTGTGGGTTTACAACTTCATTGTGATTCAGAATAAAATTTATTATTATCCTTGCTTACCCTTATTAGCCACATTCTTTTCATCAACCATTTGATCAAGAATGTAAGAACTCATGTCTGATTGAACTTATCGGATCATGGTAAGTGTGTCTAGTAGTATCGCATCATGATCTCTTATGTATCACTGATAGTGCCTTCAAGAACCTTAAGTTACAGTTAGCGTACAGTACGGCCCCTTCAACTCATATATCTCGATGGAATCGAAAATCATTATTATATGAGAGTTGAAAATAAATTCGATAAGGATGTGATATATCTTTGAGTTATAACAGTGCAGGGTATGTGAAACCGAGCAAACACCTTTCTAAAATGTACATGTATTACTCTGGCTAGATATTCCTTGCACTATTAACTCATCATCACATAGGATATCTTCACTCATAGGAAAACAATGAATCCCCGACTACAATGTATTGACTCCTACGTATTTCGAAACTACACCCAAACTCGCCATCGGATGACCCTCAAAGGAGTTGGTAAACGAGTCATTGTGTGGTGCTAGTACGCAGAGCCTCCATGTTGTCCCGGATCAAAGAACTAATGGTACACAACCATAACCGCATACTGTTTCACTCGATAAGCGATAAGCACTTGGACACTACGAAGGAGGTTTGTTAAATGCATCATCAAATGATGACTCATCTGTATGAACATACATCTCCATCATCTTACCAATGAAACATGACGTTTACATCATATATGCTAGTTTCAAGCTCAAGCGATCTATATCCTTATTTTAGGCTGCTGAGTCGACTACGAACATGTTTAGAATATACGGTACACTTCCTAATAATTTTCACGATCTTATGTTGCGAGACAAACCTTATGATACTTATTGTATATTCAAGAGCTTAACCTATGTAGCTTGCATGAGTATACATATAAAATAATTTTCATAATTATGTAAAACAGGAAAATAAATTCATAAAATATTATTAAAATGAAGATTGTTTTTACATAAAAGCCAATAAAGCCCAAGCTACAATTTGGCTCACTAGGCGCCTACTCTAACAATCTCCCACTTATCCTATAGCCAACTATCCATATATTTCAGACCTATTGTTTCACGATGCTTCTCAAACAATGGTCTTGGAAGGGGATTCATGAGTAGATCAACAACTTTATCTGCAGAGACGTCTTTCTCCACTGATATGTCTCATCTTCCCTCAATCTCTCAGATTATGTGGAACTTTCTCAGTATATGTTTGGATTGCTAATGAGACCTCAGTCACTTTGCTTGTTCAATGTTACCGGTATATTCACAGTATACCGGGACTAGATCAACCGTTTGAGGAATGACACCCAACTCTTGAACAAAATTACCCATCCAAACAGCCACTTTTCCTAGATTTCTTTAGAATATTCCATGAGAATCTAGCACATACAAGAGCCACCACTATTAACATTATTATTTAATTTGTATATTCTAAATGTACTAAATAAATAATTATGAACTCATTATAATTCCAATAGACGATCAGACAGCATCGATGTGTCACAGGTACAAATCTCGTTCATATAATGAAAATTGAAAATTTCGAAGATCAAAATTTTTACTGATCTATTTTGGCAGCTGCGAGTTTTATGAATACCTTCATCAAAACAGACAGTTTCATTATCCTACTTAATTAACAGTTAAGCTATCTTCCACAACTTATAATACATAAATCCACTGTGAAACTCATTTATAAGAAATCCTTTTGATATCCATCAAACTACAGTCGTCAAATTCAATTCCATGAACTTGAATATCTCGACCAGAACACATAATCGGATACTTGTGTGACCCTCAATAGTTCAAGGATACAGATAGCCATGTGTTCACAACTTTATTGTGATTTTGAATAAAATTTATTCCTATCCGGACCTATCCTTATTATCCCCATTATTTTCATCAATCCTTTGATCAAGAATGTCAGAACTCATATTTGGTTGTACCCATCGGGTAATAAGAAGAGTATCTAGTAGTATCGCATCATGATCCCCTAGTTATCACTTATAGAGCCTACAAGAACATTAGGTTATACTTAGCGTACAAGACAGTCCCTTATACTATTATATCCTGATTGAATCTATATCGAGAGTTGCAAAGAAATTCGATAATAATGTGATACATCTTTGAGTAATAACAGTGACACATTATTATGGTATGTTCAACTGAGGAAACACCTTTCTAAAATATACATGTGCTACTCTAACCAGATATTGCTTGCACTCTTAACTCATCAAATCACATATGGTATTTTCGCCCAAAGGCAAACGATGAATCTCCGACTACAATGCATTAGCTCCTATGTATTTCAAAATTGCACCCAACTTCGGCATCTGATGACCTTCAAAGGTGTTGGTACTACTACGCAGAGCCTCTGTGTGTCTCCGGTCAAAGGACTAATGTGTATAATCATAACTACAGACTATTCCACTACATAAGTGATAATCATTTGGATAGTCTGAATGAGGGTTGTTCAGTGTATCATCAAATGATCACTCATTTGTAAGAAAGGACATCTTCATGCCCTTACCAACGAAACATATCGTTTAGATCACAGATTCCAGTCTCAAGTTAGAGCGACTTATATACTTATTTTAGGCGGCTGAACCGAATAAGAACTATTTTATATTATACAGTCTGCTTCCCAATGATTTTCATGATCTTATGTTGAGAGGCGGACCTCATGATATCTATTGTAAATTCAAGGAATTTATCTATGCATCTTGCATAGTTATACATATAAAGTAAATGTCATTATTGGATAAAATCATAAATATTATTAAAATAAATATTGATTTTATATAAGAGTCAATAAAATTCAAGGCAAAAATTGGCTGGTTCGATACATACTCTAACAATATTCAAGATTATAAATTTCACTAACACCTACTTCATATATATTCACATATATTATGATCAACTTGTTACGTACTTGGGTTCTATGCATCATCATATGAACCCGTTAACTGGAGTCGAGGTTATTAATATTAAAATTATCACTTTTTTCGTTATGGATTTGATTAAGCTCCTCTTCTTTCTCCTCATTCAATACATATATGTCAAGCATCCATTGTTAAGTACATCTTAATTTGCATCCGAGATTGTTCAACTAAAATTCTGTTATATACCACCACCAAATTTATACATTCAAATGTCTCACTGAACGCGAACCTAATATTTCTAAATTTTACATTACTTAAAGATGGAGACTTCGTATGCTACCATTTTGCAGGTGCCATAATGGCTCGTCTTGTCACTGTCGTCGAAATTGAAACTGCCTACTTCCAAATAAAAAAATAAAAAAAATAGATCACACAAGTTTTTTGCCTGCCTATATTCCATTTCACGTGGATGCAATTTGAGATAGCTCTTACATTGAGAAAGTGTTAGGCCAAATAAAATTTTTTTAGTTTTTCACACCAACTTTTAGTTTTTTGTCATTTTAGTTAAATTATTGACATAATAATGTTAGGTTTGTTATATCAACATTTTCCAATGATATATCGAAATTTTATGATATAAAATAAGTGGTTTTAAATTTTATGACAAGATAATTATTTCTTCATGAATTCACACTCTCACAGAGCCACATGGAAATCAAGATGGACGACTGCCCCTCCCTTACATATATTTTTCTTGAAATTCTATTAACATTGTATTGTTGCATGCTTGCATCCTAAATTTATAATTATATTTTATCCTCTAAACTGGGGGTTCAAGATACGCCCTTATTTTGGACTTGATATAAATTACGTCGCGAACCAAGCCTGGAAAATATGATAATATAACTATTTTTAGTTTCAATTATTATAGAACTTGAGCAAAACACAAAAGATACAAAGATCATATCGAGTCTTATGCTTCACAACTACTAAAATTAAATATCTTCAAATGATTTAAAAGTGGATAAATATGGAAACACGAACACGAACACGAACACGAAGTGGAACAAACAAACTAAGATGACGATGAATAATAATTAAAAAAAAGGGCTTCAAAACGTGAGAGGTTTTATGTTGGATAAGGAACAGTTTAGGAGTTAATAAAAAGGCAGAAGCAAATGGGCTGTTGGGTTATGATAGAATATTAGCTAGCTAGTTCTCATCTTACGTGGTGACAGCAACACTTCATTTGTCCCATTAAATCTATCCATTAGTTCATGACCTCTGTGTGTGGCGCATGTTGCTTTCTGATAACTTTTAATTCGGATCTTTAACTTATATTATTATAGTGTTTAATGATATATTCAACATGTATATTTTTCAATAAATTAAAATAAAAAAAACAGCTTTATGCTTTATTCTGCGTCTGACCTACCTACCCCTTCTTTCGGTTGGTGAAAATAATTAGGTCAGAATAATTTGAATTTATAAAAATTATGTAGTTATAATTAATCGATAGTAATAAAGGAGGATTTCAGAACGCAGACTTCTTTGGTAATTTGCATCATACAGCAAACATAATGACAGGATCGATTAGGAGGTTAATTGTTGAGCTACAATAGCTCGGTTCTTGAAATATTGAACACCGATTAATTAAATCGAGTTTGGTATTCAAACCAAGCGGAAAACACTCGAAATAATCCTTCGTAGAAACCGATTAAATATTTTGTAAAATATTTAAAATATATGCAAGTTGAATGAATAAAAGTATTTTGGTTGAAGCATTTTATCAAAGACTTGGTATGCAATATTTTGGTATTTGAAGAATACATAAAATGCTTCAAAAATGCATCTTTAAAAACAATAGAAATGATAAGTAAAGAAATAAACAAATAGACACGAATTTGTTTATGGATGTTCGGAGACTTCAAATGCTCCTACGTCACCCTTCTTCCCCTTGGGAAGGAATCACTAGAAGACTTTGATTTATACAACTCTTTGTACAAACCCATTCAGCTAGGACTTACCCACTGCCTAAACTGAACTCCTAGCACTCAAGATTGTAGGCATCACCTCGCAATCAGCATATTGTTTAATGTCTCATATGCAAAGACTACATACACAAGTTTATTGTCTTTGTGCAAGACTCACTCAACTAAACTTTTCAGCTCAAAATCTCTGTATATGTGTGAGTGATTGTGTGTGAGGAATTTATCATTTACAGTGTACATCTCAAATATATCCTCACACAAGGACTTGTGCTCTCAACTAGCTGATTTCTTTATGCCAAGTGCCCATGCTTTGAATCTACTTCAAAAGCTCTTGTTTGATCTTCAAGATGTTGTATTTATAAGCCCCAACAATGATATATACGTTAGACACAAGAATATGACCGTTTGGAAAGTTTCTGTACTATTTCTGAAATTGCAACGGTCAAATTCGTCTTGCTGGGCATTTTCCCGACTGGTCAACTCTGGTCAACTCAACTAGTCGTTCAGTTCAACTGGTCAACAGCTGGTTCAGTTCAGTTCAGTTGGTCAGCTGCTGGTTCGGTTCAGTTCAGCTGGTTCAGTTGGTCTGATTCAGTTCAGCTGGTTCGGTTCAGTTCAGCTGGTCTGGTTCAGCTGGTCTTCAGCTGGTCTGGTTCAGTTCAGTTGGTTTAGTTCAACTTATCTGGTTCAACTGGTCTTCAGCTGGTCTGGTTCAGTTCAATTTCAGCTGATGTGGTGAAATTAGCCTAGCTGATTTCAGTTTGTGCAGAACCAGTAACTTTATCGTCATTTATCAGCATCTTAGGCTTCGATTCAGACTTCGAATTCTGAAGATATTTGTAGATCATCGTCTTATCTTTCCAACGCATACTGAATTGCTTCATTTCGATAACCGAGCTGAGAGATATGACCAAAATACCGCAACTACTCAAACCCAACTGATTGTTGTCTTCGTGCGATCCGTTACGATCAGTTTGACCTAGATAACGTCCGATTTTGCCCAACTGACGTGAAATACGACTTGTTTCAAATTGAGTTTTCTAATCATTCAAGTTGGCGGATTGTCATTTGGATCATCCAATTGAGAGATATCTTCAAAATACCAAAATTTGCCAGAAATTCAGTTTGTGCAGAATTCAGTTTCGGCTTGCTTCTTGTTTTAATAACTTCACACTTGAGTAAATATGTTAGAAACACAATAACAAGTTTTGTTAACATCAAAATCAAGATTGCAAACTTTAAAATTTCCAACAATCTCCCCCTTTTTGATGATCACAAAATTTGGATAAACAATCAACTCAACTAAAATATTTCTCCCCCTTTTTGTGTGAATCAAAAAGTCATATTTTCAAAACATTTTAAACAAAATTTTCTCCCCCTCAATATTTAAAAATAATCTCTCCATTATAATGAGTTCTCCCCCTATATTTTTGAAATTTTGAAAATTATAAAAGAAGAGAGTTAACTAACCAATTTTCTTTATGGCTCATTTTCTGCCGCAGCACATATGCTCTGCATTCAACGAATAAACTGTATTTTCTCGAGCATAACTAGGCTACAAATTTTATACCGCTGTAAACCTCTATGAGTCTAGTTTGCAAAGCAAAAAGCGGTTTGTCATTTGGACACTCGAGCAAGGAGATATGTCATTTTTCCTACGGTCGCTGCAAGCTGCACGAAAATTTAGTTTTGCATATATATGTGTAAAAAATCTGAAATTTTCGAATTTTAAACATCAAAATCAGTTTCAATTTTCTTTCAAGAACACCCGCTCTGATACCAATTGACATGATCGATTAGGGGGTTAATTGTTGAGCTACAATAGCTCGGTTCTTGAAATATTGAACACCGATGAATTAAATCGAGTTTGGTATTCAAACCAAGCGGAAAACACTCGAAATAATCCTTCGTAGAAAACGATTAAATATTTTGTAAAGTATTTAAAATATATGCAAGTTGAATGATTAAAAGTATTTTGGTTGAAGTATTTTATCAAAGACTTGGTATGCAATATTTTGGTATTGGAAGAACACATAAAATGCTTCAAAAATGCATCTTTAAAAACAATAGAAATGATAAGTAAAGAAATAAACAAATAGACACGAATTTGTTTATGGATGTTCGGAGACTTCAAATGCTCCTACGTCACCCCTTCTTCCCCTTGGTAAGGATTCACTAGAAGACTTTGATTTATACAACTCTATGTACAAACCCATTCAGCTAGGACTTACCCACTGCCTAAACTGAACTCCTAGCACTCAAGATTGTAGGCATCACCTCGCAATCAGCATATTGTTTAATGTCTCATATGCAAAGACTACATACACAAGTTTATTGTCTTTGTGCAAGACTCACTCAACTAAACTTTTCAGCTCAAAATCTCTGTATATGTGTGAGTGATTGTGTGTGAGGAATTTATCATTTACAGTGTACATCTCAAATATATCCTCACACAAGGACTTGTGCTCTCAACTAGCTGATTTCTTTATGCCAAGTGCCCATGCTTTGAATCTACTTCAAAAGCTCTTGTTTGATCTTCAAGATGTTGTATTTATAAGCCCCAACAATGATATATACGTTAGACACAAGAATATGACCGTTTGGAAAGTTTCTGTACTATTTCTAAAATTGCAACGGTCAAATTCGTCTTGCTGGGCATTTTCCCGACTGGTCAACTCTGGTCAACTCAACTAGTCGTTCAGTTCAACTGGTCAACAGCTGGTTCAGTTCAGTTCAGTTGGTCAGCTGCTGGTTCGGTTCAGTTCAGCTGGTTCAGTTGGTCTGATTCAGTTCAGCTGGTTCGGTTCAGTTCAGCTGGTCTGGTTCAGCTGGTCTTCAGCTGGTCTGGTTCAGTTCAGTTGGTTTAGTTCAACTTATCTGGTTCAACTGGTCTTCAGCTGGTCTGGTTCAGTTCAATTTCAGCTGATGTGGTGAAATTAGCCTAGCTGATTTCAGTTTGTGCAGAACCAGTAACTTTATCGTCATTTATCAGCATCTTAGGCTTCGATTCAGACTTCGAATTCTGAAGATATTTGTAGATCATCGTCTTATCTTTCCAACGCATACTGAATTGCTTCATTTCGATAACCGAGCTGAGAGATATGACCAAAATACCGCAACTACTCAAACCCAACTGATTGTTGTCTTCGTGCGATCCGTTACGATCAGTTTGACCTAGATAACGTCCGATTTTGCCCAACTGACGTGAAATACGACTTGTTTCAAATTGAGTTTTCTAATCATTCAAGTTGGCGGATTGTCATTTGGATCATCCAATTGAGAGATATCTTCAAAATACCAAAATTTGCCAGAAATTCAGTTTGTGCAGAATTCAGTTTCGGCTTGCTTCTTGTTTTAATAACTTCACACTTGAGTAAATATGTTAGAAACACAATAACAAGTTTTGTTAACATCAAAATCAAGATTGCAAACTTTAAAATTTCCAACAATCTCCCCCTTTTTGATGATCACAAAATTTGGATAAACAATCAACTCAACTAAAATATTTCTCCCCCTTTTTGTGTGAATCAAAAAGTCATATTTTCAAAACATTTTAAACAAAATTTTCTCCCCCTCAATATTTAAAAATAATCTCTCCATTATAATGAGTTCTCCCCCTATATTTTTGAAATTTTGAAAATTATAAAAGAAGAGAGTTAACTAACCAATTTTCTTTATGGCTCATTTTCTGCCGCAGCACATATGCTCTGCATTCAACGAATAAACTGTATTTTCTCGAGCATAACTAGGCTACAAATTTTATACCGCTGTAAACCTCTATGAGTCTAGTTTGCAAAGCAAAAAGCGGTTTGTCATTTGGACACTCGAGCAAGGAGATATGTCATTTTTCCTACGGTCGCTGCAAGCTGCACGAAAATTTAGTTTTGCATATATATGTGTAAAAAATCTGAAATTTTCGAATTTTAAACATCAAAATCAGTTTCAATTTTCTTTCAAGAACACCCGCTCTGATACCAATTGACATGATCGATTAGGGGGTTAATTGTTGAGCTACAATAGCTCGGTTCTTGAAATATTGAACACCGATGAATTAAATCGAGTTTGGTATTCAAACCAAGCGGAAAACACTCGAAATAATCCTTCGTAGAAAACGATTAAATATTTTGTAAAGTATTTAAAATATATGCAAGTTGAATGATTAAAAGTATTTTGGTTGAAGTATTTTATCAAAGACTTGGTATGCAATATTTTGGTATTGGAAGAACACATAAAATGCTTCAAAAATGCATCTTTAAAAACAATAGAAATGATAAGTAAAGAAATAAACAAATAGACACGAATTTGTTTATGGATGTTCGGAGACTTCAAATGCTCCTACGTCACCCCTTCTTCCCCTTGGTAAGGATTCACTAGAAGACTTTGATTTATACAACTCTATGTACAAACCCATTCAGCTAGGACTTACCCACTGCCTAAACTGAACTCCTAGCACTCAAGATTGTAGGCATCACCTCGCAATCAGCATATTGTTTAATGTCTCATATGCAAAGACTACATACACAAGTTTATTGTCTTTGTGCAAGACTCACTCAACTAAACTTTTCAGCTCAAAATCTCTGTATATGTGTGAGTGATTGTGTGTGAGGAATTTATCATTTACAGTGTACATCTCAAATATATCCTCACACAAGGACTTGTGCTCTCAACTAGCTGATTTCTTTATGCCAAGTGCCCATGCTTTGAATCTACTTCAAAAGCTCTTGTTTGATCTTCAAGATGTTGTATTTATAAGCCCCAACAATGATATATACGTTAGACACAAGAATATGGCCGTTTGGAAAGTTTCTGTACTATTTCTGAAATTGCAACGGTCAAATTCGTCTTGCTGGGCATTTTCCCGACTGGTCAACTCTGGTCAACTCAACTAGTCGTTCAGTTCAACTGGTCAACAGCTGGTTCAGTTCAGTTCAGTTGGTCAGCTGCTGGTTCGGTTCAGTTCAGCTGGTTCAGTTGGTCTGATTCAGTTCAGCTGGTTCGGTTCAGTTCAGCTGGTCTGGTTCAGCTGGTCTTCAGCTGGTCTGGTTCAGTTCAGTTGGTTTAGTTCAACTTATCTGGTTCAACTGGTCTTCAGCTGGTCTGGTTCAGTTCAATTTCAGCTGATGTGGTGAAATTAGCCTAGCTGATTTCAGTTTGTGCAGAACCAGTAACTTTATCGTCATTTATCAGCATCTTAGGCTTCGATTCAGACTTCGAATTCTGAAGATATTTGTAGATCATCGTCTTATCTTTCCAACGCATACTGAATTGCTTCATTTCGATAACCGAGCTGAGAGATATGACCAAAATACCGCAACTACTCAAACCCAACTGATTGTTGTCTTCGTGCGATCCGTTACGATCAGTTTGACCTAGATAACGTCCGATTTTGCCCAACTGACGTGAAATACGACTTGTTTCAAATTGAGTTTTCTAATCATTCAAGTTGGCGGATTGTCATTTGGATCATCCAATTGAGAGATATCTTCAAAATACCAAAATTTGCCAGAAATTCAGTTTGTGCAGAATTCAGTTTCGGCTTGCTTCTTGTTTTAATAACTTCACACTTGAGTAAATATGTTAGAAACACAATAACAAGTTTTGTTAACATCAAAATCAAGATTGCAAACTTTAAAATTTCCAACAATCTCCCCCTTTTTGATGATCACAAAATTTGGATAAACAATCAACTCAACTAAAATATTTCTCCCCCTTTTTGTGTGAATCAAAAAGTCATATTTTCAAAACATTTTAAACAAAATTTTCTCCCCCTCAATATTTAAAAATAATCTCTCCATTATAATGAGTTCTCCCCCTATATTTTTGAAATTTTGAAAATTATAAAAGAAGAGAGTTAACTAACCAATTTTCTTTATGGCTCATTTTCTGCCGCAGCACATATGCTCTGCATTCAACGAATAAACTGTATTTTCTCGAGCATAACTAGGCTACAAATTTTATACCGCTGTAAACCTCTATGAGTCTAGTTTGCAAAGCAAAAAGCGGTTTGTCATTTGGACACTCGAGCAAGGAGATATGTCATTTTTCCTACGGTCGCTGCAAGCTGCACGAAAATTTAGTTTTGCATATATATGTGTAAAAAATCTGAAATTTTCGAATTTTAAACATCAAAATCAGTTTCAATTTTCTTTCAAGAACACCCGCTCTGATACCAATTGACATGATCGATTAGGGGGTTAATTGTTGAGCTACAATAGCTCGGTTCTTGAAATATTGAACACCGATGAATTAAATCGAGTTTGGTATTCAAACCAAGCGGAAAACACTCGAAATAATCCTTCGTAGAAAACGATTAAATATTTTGTAAAGTATTTAAAATATATGCAAGTTGAATGATTAAAAGTATTTTGGTTGAAGTATTTTATCAAAGACTTGGTATGCAATATTTTGGTATTGGAAGAACACATAAAATGCTTCAAAAATGCATCTTTAAAAACAATAGAAATGATAAGTAAAGAAATAAACAAATAGACACGAATTTGTTTATGGATGTTCGGAGACTTCAAATGCTCCTACGTCACCCCTTCTTCCCCTTGGTAAGGATTCACTAGAAGACTTTGATTTATACAACTCTATGTACAAACCCATTCAGCTAGGACTTACCCACTGCCTAAACTGAACTCCTAGCACTCAAGATTGTAGGCATCACCTCGCAATCAGCATATTATTTAATGTCTCATATGCAAAGACTACATACACAAGTTTATTGTCTTTGTGCAAGACTCACTCAACTAAACTTTTCAGCTCAAAATCTCTGTATATGTGTGAGTGATTGTGTGTGAGAAATTTATCATTTACAGTGTATATCTCAAATATATTCTCACACAAGGGCTTGTGCTCTCAACTAGCTGATTTCTTTATGCCAAGTGCCCATGCTTTGAATCTACTTCAAAAGCTCTTGTTTGATCTTCAAGATGTTGTATTTATAAGCCCCAACAATGATATATACGTTAGACACAAAAATATGACCGTTTGAAAAGTTTCTGTACTGTTTCTGAAATTGCAACGGTCAAATTCGTCTTGCTGGGCATTTTCCCGACTGGTCCACTCTGGTCAACTGGTCAACTCTGGTCAACTCAACTGGTCGTTCAGTTCAACTGATCAGCAGCTGGTTCAGTTCAGTTCAGTTGGTCAGCAGCTGGTTCGGTTTAGTCAGCTAGTTCAGTTGGTCTGGTTCAGTTCAACTGGTTCGGTTCAGTTCAGCTGGTCTGGTTCAACTGGTCTTCAGCTGGTCTGGTTCAGTTCAGTTGGTTTAGTTCAACTGATCTGGTTCAACTGGTCTTCATCTGGTCTGGTTCAGTTCAATTTTAGCTGATGTGCTGAAATCAGCCTAGCTGATGTGCTGAAATCAGCCTAGCTGATTTCAGTTTGTGCAGAACCAGTAATTTCATCGTCATTTATCAGCATCTTAGGCTTCGATTCCGACTTCAACTTCTTAAGATGATTTGTAGATCATCGTCGTATCTTTCCAACGCATACTGAATCGCTTCATTTCGATAACCGAGCTGAGAGATATGACTAAAATACTGCAAATGCTCAAACCCAACTGATTGTTGTCTTCGTGCGACAGTTACGATCAGTTTGACCTAGATAACGTCCGGTTTTGCCCAACTGACGATATTCTGACTGATGTCCTGATCTGACCATCTGAATCGACTTTTGAATATTCTGATCAGTTCTTTGTGCTGCTTTAATTCTCAAAATCAAATCTGGCTCAACTTGAATCGTAGCAAGTCGTAGTGGTCTACTATATGTATCAAACGCTAATCCAGACAAACAGCAATCTTCAATCATATTCCAAACACCTATCGTCGATAAGGATAGGGAACATACCTTTCGACTCGAGGCATCCGCTGCTGCATTCGAATTTCTTGGATATTATTTGATCTCGCAATCAAAGTCCTTTAACAAATCGAGCCATCTACGCTGTCTCATGTTTAACTCTGACTGAGAAAACAAATACTTCTGGCTTTTGTGATCAGAGTAGATTTCAAACTTCTCGCCATAGAGGTAGTGTCGCCATATCTTCAGAGCAAATAAGATGGCCGCCAATTCAAGATCATGAATTGGGTAACGAATCTCGTGTGGCTTCAACTGTCTCGAGGCATATGCGATCACATGTCCTCGCTGCATCAGAACACATCCTAACCCTCTGTGAGATGCATCGCAATATACAACGAAATCACCTGTACCTGAAGGTATCATCAACACTGGAGCACTAGTCAGTCGTTTCTTCAACTCCAAGAAGCTAGACTCACAAGCTTCAGACCACACAAATGGCGCATTCTTCTTTGTCAACTGGGTAATCGGTTTCGCGATACTGGAGAAATCTATGATAAATCGTCGGTAGTATCCTGCTAGACCCATGAAACTGTGTATCTCTGGTACAGAAGTCGGTCTAGGCCAACTGATCACAGCTTCAACTTTACTCGGATCCACAGAAATACCGTCTCCAGATATGATATGACCCAAAAAGACAAATTGTCTCAACCAAAACTCACACTTTGATAGTTTAGCATATAATTTATCATTTCTCAATGTCTGCAGCACAGTTCTTAAATGTCCGGCATGCTCAGTTTCATTCTTGGAATATACCAAAATATCATCAATAAAAACAATAACAAACTCATCTAAATATTTCTGAAAAACCTGATTCATCAGTCCCATAAATACCGCTGGCGCATTTGTTAAACCGAAAGGCATGACAATGAATTCATAATGTCCGTACCTGGTTCGGAATGCGGTCTTCGGTATATCAACATCTCGGACTCTCAGTTGGTGATATCCCGATCTCAAATCAATCTTTGAATAAAGAGAGGATCCCTGCAACTGATCAAATAAATCGTCGATACGAGGCAACGGATATTTATTCTATTGTTGCCTTATTCAGTTGTCGATAATCAATACACAATCGCATCGAACCGTCTTTCTTTCGAACAAATAATACCGGAGCGCCCCAAGGAGATACACTCGGTCTGATGTAACCCTTGGCTAATAAATCTTCGAGCTGTTCTTTCAATTCTTTCACTTCAATAGGCGCCATTCTATAGGGGCTCGAGATATAGGGACTGTACCTGGTATAAGATCAATGCTGAAATCAACCTCTCGGGCTGGAGGTAACCCCGGAATCTCGTGTGGGAATACATCCGTAAACTCACGTACCACTGGCAGATCTGCCAATGACGGATTCGGTTTCAGTAAATCTACTGAATATATAAGGAACCCCTCTGCTCCTTTCTGCAACAATCTACTCATAGTCAAAGCAGATACTAAGGGAATCCGAGATCTGGAACCCTTACCGTAGAATTTCCACTCGTCAGCCATCTCTGGTCTGAACCTGACAATCTTCTGGAAACAGTCTACAGTGGCTCGGTACTTGGTTAACATATCAATCCCAACAATACAATCAAAATCAGCTATCCCAAGCATAATACAATCTAAATCAATCTCATGACCTTCAAACTGTAGTATACAATGTCTAACTGAAGTCACAGATATAAGACCACTTTCCAACGGAGAAGAAATAGACACTACAGTAGCTAATGCTTCGACAGGCAATGAATGTAATAATGCAAAATGTTCTGATATGAATGTATGAGATTCACCTGTATCTATCAAAACATAGGCAGGATAACCGCAAAGAAAACAGTTACCTGCGATCACATCGTCCGGTGCATCTTGGGCCTGCTCCTCTTTCAGTGCAAAGATCTAAGCCTGTTGTTTGGGAGGCTGGCTCACTGTTTGGCTACCTCTGGCTCGGGGCTGGGTCTGTGTAGGGTTTGGTTGGAAGGAATGGACAGACGAAGCTTGCCTCTCAGGCTGAGCTACTGATGCAGATGACCCTGCACCCTGAAATCTCTGCGAACCTTTCTATGGACAGACTTTGGCGAAATGTCCCTGCTGCCTACATATGTTACATCTGCCCATCACACCCTGACACTGCTCGGTGGCATGTCTACCTCCACAAGAACTGCAATACACACCTGTATACTCTATACTCTGTCCAGGACCTCTCTGTCGTGACCCACTGGAGCTCGACGAACTGCTTCCTGATCTCTTGAACTGTTTTCCCCTTGCTTTCAGTTGATCTTTTCTCCCGCTGCTGCTACCACCGCTCTCAAATCTAGGAGGGGGTTGAACTGAAGGTTGTGGCGGTTTCGGAGTAGGAGCGACATAGGAAGTGCTTCGTTGCCTAAGCAATCCAGCTTCTGCCCCCTTGGCACGGTTCAATGCTTTAGCAAAATTATTGGGCCTACCGGTATTCACCAAGGTAAAGATTTCTGGATTCAGGCCATTGATAAACTGATCCGCAACGGCTTCGTCATTGTCTGCGACATGAGGAGCAAATCGAAGCAATGCAGAGAACTTAGAAACATACTCCTCAATATTCAGCTGTCCCTGTCTCAAATTGGCAAATTCAGCACCTTTGTCTTTTCGGTAGGACACGGGGAAAAATCGCAGATAAAACTCAGTCTTGAACACCTTCCAAGTAATCTGCGTGCCACGGTGTTCCAATGCCCTTTTCGTAGTCAACCACCAATTCTTTGCCACTTCTTGCAGTTGATGTCCAACCAATTTCACTCGTCGCTCGTCGGGGTAGTCAAGAGATTCAAATAACATCTCTATATAATCGAGCCAACTTTCACACTCAACTGAATTTTCTGTGCCCTTCAGTGTCGGTGGTCGAAATGACTGAAACCTTTTCAGCAAAGTTTCCATCGGTGTAGCAGTCAAATCCATCGGATCATTGGATGTACTACCCTGTTCTGGTACCCGACCTGCTGCTGGTTGCGGTACTCGTCGAAGCGGCATATCTGAATATCAAACAGATTAATACACAATCTATACAATATGTCTCAGCCCTCCTCTGATCATATACCTCTGATCCAGAATCGGTTCTGATTCAGTCTTTGCGAATACATGCTGTAAATCAACTCAGATAACGAGACAATATGTAATAGGGAAAGCAATAAATCATGCTAACACAAGAAAAGTAAGGAAGACGACTCGATCTACCCCGCTCATTCACTTCTATTTCAGTCTACAGAACCTACTGCTCTGATACCACCTGTTGTGGGGACCCAAGATCTAACTCAATTCTTTTTGGGATTAATTGGATATTTGCTAGAAAATGTGGGTCAAAATTTTGTTTTTAACATTAAATCAAATGTATATAAATCAAGCACAATAACTTTCTCTCTTTTATTTTAACAAACATAAATACATGTCTTGTTTCATTTCAAAGGTATACAAACTAGTGTTCAATACTAACTACACACCACACGTAGTACATGTCTAGTAAGAAACCACTAGTAGTCTTCTTCTATGCCCGTAATCTCCACGCTATCTGATCTTTCATCTCTATCGCGACCCAGATCCTGTCCCACCTGTCGTTATGCACACATACAGACACAACAACAGCCGGAAACTCCGGTGAGAACGAATCCCAGTATAAAACATGTATACATGCATATACACAATATAAATCATGAACATACTATTATGGATGTAATCAACAACAATACATCTTATAGACTATAAAACATAATCAGAATAAGTCAAGCAATGTAATTCAAACTCATATCTTTGACTCAATTCATATCTAATTCTAGGGATCCCGGTGTGAATAAGATGTAACAGGTCTCCCACCTACTCTCCCAATCGGGGTGGCGTTACATCTTATTCCTAAACTTCGGTCCTGTCTGTTCGAATTCTACAATCGAAGTGAATCTTCCCCTATGCTTCGATATCACCGAACGTTTAGAAAATTGACGTATCTACCAATGACTCTCCTATCTCAGTACATATATATAAATCAATATAAAGTACAAACATAACAAGTATGTGATTTTGGGAAACTCAAATCAAATCTCATTTGAGTTGTATCTTCCCGAATTCACATGAATTATACCTTCTTGTCGTACAATCTTTGTCGTAATCGAAGTCTCAATGCCAAATCTGTCAAGATCAACTCTGAAACAACAATGTTGGAATGTACAATATCAATCCACAACTCAATTCAACACATGTATGTATCAATAATCAGTCTTGATACATTTGACGGCATAACGGCGTAATTTCTCGATACCGATCAATTCAACAACAATAATCAACTCTCACAATGAATAAGCAACACCATATACACATCATACTCTCAAAATCTGCATATTCTTAACTCAACATATGCTGGAATTCACAATAATCATAATACGATATCATTTCTTCGATCCGGTTGCATTCTACAATGGCTAGAATCTTAAGCACATATCATAGAACTCACATCACAATTCTTCCAACACATAAATATCAAAACATGATGGAAAGATATAAAAATATACCCTTTTTGAAGTCCTTGTTAAGAGGAACAAGAATCTTATCTCGGATCGAAATTCGGATATGTAAATCATTTACAACTCAAAGTCTATTATGAAGAAAGCTTGAGGGAATTCATAAGCTTGCTCTCGGTTCTCAGCTGCAGGAAATGAAGAATTGCAGGAGAAAGATACACATATACCTCACATGCCATGTGTCAACATAATACTTCAAGGTGGATTTCTCGCACAGAGCACCGCGGGTGCGCTCCTTCTCGACCGCGGGTGCGGTCAGCTCACGGCATCCCCTTCAAATTTTTCAAAATCGACGACCGCGGGTGCGGTCCTATTTTCACCGCGGGTGTGCTCACCCTCCAGTAGCAACAGTCCAACTTCCTGCCCACCTACCGCGGGTGCGGTATACTTCTTGATGCGGGTGCGGTATAGCTGTATTCAAAACTCTAACTTTCTGCCTTACAACTGCGGGAGCGGTAGAAAAGTAGGCGCGGTTGCGGTCTTTCCTTCAAACAACACTTCATCAGTTCATTTTATCCACCTACAATCTAGAGCATTACATTTTTCCAAATTGAGTTTTCTAATCAGTCAAGTTGGCGGATTGTCATTTAGATCATCCAATTGAGAGATATCTTCAAAATACCGAAACTTGTCAGAAATTCAGTTTGTGCAGAATTCAGTTTCGGCTTGCTTCTTGTTTTAATAACTTCACACTTGAGTAAATATGTTAGAAACACAATAACAAGTTTTGTTAACATCAAAATCAAGATTGCGAACTTGAAAAGTTCCAACACATAATCCTATCCCGTTTAATGTTGACATCTGGGATTCACAACAATTAAGCAAACGGGAGTCTGCTAACTGCACTATGATTTGTGATCTTTTTGTGGAATTATTTGCTCGACGAATCATTTATATATAATTTTGTAAACTATTCTAAAGTATTTACTATCCAATACTCGTATATAAGTTGGTGTCACACTATGAGACACGAACATCGGCAGTGTTCTTGACTAAACTGAAACTTCAATGCATAAACTCAGTCCAACCAAAACTTCATGAAATACAAAGCAAAAACTTATTTAGACAATAAACATCTGCTGAATTCATATAAATCACCAAGATCTTGAAAAATGGTTTCCATGGGTACAAAGTGTTAGAGTAAGTACCTGAACCAACTTGCGGCTTGAGTTTTATTGATTCTTATATAAAAACAATATTTATTTTAATAATATTTTACGATTTTATCATATTATAAAATAAATTTTATCTGTATACCTATTCAAGTTTCATTGATAAAGTCCTTGAATAAACAAAAGATAAGATCGTGAAACTCATTAGGAAGTATACTTTATATTCTAAAAAGAGTTCCTAGTCGAATCGGACGTCTAAAATAAGTATAAATGTCGCTTGAGGTTGATACTAGTAAACGTCATGTTTCATTTGTAAGAGCATGAAGATGTCCATTCATACAGATGGATGATCATGTGATGATGTACTGAACAACCTTTCCTCAGACTGTCCAATTGGTTATAACTTGTCGAGTGGAATAATCCGCGATTATGATTGCATATCATTATTCCTTTGACTCGGGACAATGTAGAAGCTCTACATACTAGCATGCACTTGATTCGTCTACCTGTTCCATAAAGGGTCACAAGGTGGCGAGGTCAGATGTAGTTTCGAAATACGTAGGAGCCAATAGATTGTAGTCGGGAAGTAGTCACTATTTGCTTACGAGTGAAGATATCATATGTGATCTGATTAGTTAATAGTGTAAGGAATCTCTGACCACAGTAAGAATCTTTTTACTCGGTTGCATATATTTTGCCACTATTATTACTCAAAGATATATCACATCGTTATCGAATTCATTTGCGCCTCTCTGTATACCAATGATTACAGATTCGATCGGGATACATGAGTTGAACGAACCGTAATGTATGCTAACCATAAATTAAGGTTATTGCAGAAATTATTAATGATACCTAGGGGATCATAGGGCGATGTTACTAGACGCTTTTACCATTATACGATTGATGCAATCAGAAATGAGTTCTGACATTCTTGATCAAGGAACTGATGAAAAGAATGTGGTTAACTAGGGTAAACCCGAATAAGAATGAATGTTATTCTGAATCACATGGATACGTGAACCCACGACTAGCTGTATCCCTGAACCATTGAGGGTCGCACAAGTATCAGATTCTGTGTTTTTGTTGAGATAGTCAAATTTCAAGGTGTTGAATTTGATCCATAATGAACTAAATATTAAACGAATCAAGCTCAAGTTATGGAAGAAAGAACTGAGAAGAAGGTATCAGCAACAACTGGTTTTTATTGATAGATATAATAAGGATTTCTTAAAAAAAAAGTTTATAAGTTCATTCAATATGATGGAACTTGTAGAAGTTAGCCTAACAATTAATTAAGAGAGAAGAGTGAAACTACCTATTTTGGTGAAGGAGTTCATAAAACTGCTGCAGCAAAAAATGGATCGGTGAAAATTTTGATCTTCGAAATTTTCAATTTTCATTACATGAACAAAATTTTTACCCTCGGTACATCGGCGTTGTGTAATCGTCAATCAGGGTTATAATGAGTTTATAATTTTTCATTTAGCAAATTTAGAATCTACTAATTAATTAATAATATTAGTAATGATGACTACTATATGTACATGATTCTCATTGAATACTCTAGATGGGTCTAGAATTGATTAATTAATTGATTAAATGTAACGCCCCCGAAAATTCGAATGTCCACGCGAACCACATGCATGCAATTATTAAATTCTCTTGTATTTTAATTAAAATATATTAAGTCTCCTAAAACCCTACAAAACTACACGCCTACAATTCTGAAATTTCACACCATATGCACGACACCACACAGCACCATATTTTGAAGAAATTTCGGTGGAAGCTTCAAGGAGATTTCAAGCCACGGTTCTTGCTCCGTTCTTCGCAAATCGTCAACGAAAAATCGTGCGTTAAAAATGCAAAGGCACGCCATAATTCTGCTTTCACTCATCCATCACACCATAATATTTATTTAATTGTGTTTCACATGAAAAACAAGTTGCATCATGTGTTGTTTTCGGATTTGCATCATAAGTGATTTTTAAGGTTTGTGTTTTCATCCAAAAAACTTGTTTTATATGTGTTAAGGGGCTGCCATGACTAGGGTATCGATCAAGGACGTTTTTCACAAGTTTTAGGGTCCTAATAACACACACAAAACGCTGAATTCATGATAGAAAACAAGCTGGCACCATCTTATGTTATGGAGGAGTTGGGCTCGGTTGTAAGCGTCTTGCTACTGGAATTGGGTTCGGTTGTGACCAGGTCTTGGATAGGGTCCATGAGGGGTCAAGGGAAGAGTCCTAGCCATGCTAGGACTCGAGACCAGGGGCTGGGGAGGAGTCCTAGCAAGCTAGGACTCCCACCCGAGAGTTACAGCAATTGGGCGCAGGTTGGCAGCTTGTGCAGGGAAGAGAGGGCTCGGCCTGGGGGCTCTAGGCTTGGTTAGGTCAAGTGGTAGGGGTCCTAGGAGAGTTCTTAAGGGCGTGGGCAGGGGCTGTGGCGGCTTGGTTGGCTGATGGTTCAAGAAGACATGAGGTAGACATGGCAGCAAGTGCTGCGCGTGATGTTGCTGTCATGTTTCAGTGCTGCATGCGTGGGTTCTGGTGGCTTGGGTTTGTCTGGGCTTGGTATGGGCATGGTCCAGGGAAGGTTATGGATAGGTGGGCTCGGTGGTGGCTAGGCTGGGAGAGTTCTAGTTGGGTTAGGATTCCTAGATTTGCAAGAGTCACACACACACTACAGCGCACAGAATTTATGCTTCGATTCAGGAGAGTTTGAGCGACTTGGGGGCTGGTTCCTCGGGTTGGGCTTGGTCAGGAGGGTGCCTAGATTGGTTGGCTAGGTTTTGGCTCAAGGTGGCTCGGGCGTGGCTCGAGTAAATTTGGAGATGGCTCGGAGTGTTCGATAAGGTGTCAATTTCGAATTTAATTAGACTAAAATAGATCCATGGGTCCACGGGTGTGGCTCATGACTTGGAAGGGTATAATAAATCATAAAAAGGTTATGTTTAAAATTTGGGATCAAAAAACGAGTTTTGGATTTATTCGAGATTTAATCGCCGCACGAAACGCTAATTAACAGGTTAATTGAAACGCCTAGTTTTAAGCTTTATAAAATTATGAAAACTTATATTTAAGCGTAAATAATTATTAAAAGCCTAAGTTTTTAATTTGAGAATTTTATATTAAGGTTTGGTTTAATTAGGGATTAAAATGCATTAATATGTTATATTTAAAGATTAATTTAAAAGCCCTTGATTTATGCTAAATAAAAATATGAGAAAATTATTGTAGGCTTAAATAATTATTTGGGATATGATAGAGTCAATTAAATTAAGAAAATGTCAAAAACGTGAAATTTTACGTCCAGGGGTAAAACGGTCATTTTACACCTAGAAATTAGTAAACGTCATGGCAGTGCTTTTTTGCTGTTTTGTATGCTAATATGATTATTTCACATGTTTATGAATTTTTATATGTTGAAATCATGATTTTCAAATGTTCATAAATTATTAAGTTAAATTGGACATTTAAAAGATATGTTGCATGCTTGGTTTCAAAATAAAAACGATACGTATATGTATGATTTTTATTAAGTGATGATAATATGTTGAAGGACGTGAAAGGATTGTGACTAATACGATGATATGTTGAAAATTTTGTGAGGGTTATGGTCCCAGTGGGAGCCCGACGATCGTGTTTCCTTGGATACAGATATGTATATGTATATGATGATATGTTAATACGTAAGACCATGGCCCAGTTGACCGGTGAGAGTGTTGCTGGTATCCCCCACCGCCCAATATTGTGGTTACATGTAGATGGATCCATCGCCCAACATGTATATGAACACGAAAGTCACAATCAACGATCTGAATTCAACAAACACGAACATGAATATGAATATGATGATATGAATATGAATATGAATATGGATACGAATATGAATATGAATATGGATATGTTTATATGATAATGTGTATGAAAATGTTTATGCATAAGATTATGAAAACGTTTTTATTTTAAGTTTTATGCATCATGAAAATGTTTACGAAAATGTTATGTTTTAAGTTTATGCATCTTCATGAAAACGATATTTTAAGTATAAGTATTTGTCACTGTTATATGTTAACTGTATTATGTATTATTTGTTAACAAGAATATGATGTGTTGAGTCTTTAGAGTCACTAGGTGTGATTGATGCATGTTATTATGATAATAATGTGAATGAAGGTCTTGATGGTTGACTTTGTTGGACTGAAGGTGCACATAACCCGAGGACCGACGCTAGTTTTTCGCACTAGTTATGATTTATGATTTTAAGTAATGTTAAGAATATTTTTACGACGTTTTATTTATGAGTGGTTTTGAAAGGTTATAGTATGAGCTATACTTTTCAAATGTTAGTTGTTGATTTATTTTAAAATGATGTCAAAAATATTTTATGCTTGTGTATGCAATTCGGCCGATGCTAAGTGAGGTTTAAAAAAAAATTTCTAGTAGTTTTTAAGAAAACGAATAAGCAGACGTTTCAGTTGGTATCAGAGCAATGGTTCTGTAAAGGGTTATGCCACCATCAGTGCCAGGAAGCTCAGTCGTCAAGCCTCAATTTGTAAGTTTACATGCTTTATGTGATTTTATGATGTTACCTGCATAAGTACATGGCTTATATGTTCACGTCACATGTTTAATAGCTTTATGATAATTTATGATTTATACGCTTCATGATTTTTATACGTGATACGACATAAAATAAGAAATTATTCGATTTCAACGCATGTTGGCTTCGTGGTGAAATTGGACTATGTTGATTTTTGTGTTTTAGTAGTGACGTTCTACTTTTTGGGCTATAAGTTAATCGTGAATATTATGAATGTTTTGGGACGTGTAGATTTTCTAAGATAATATTTATGATTCGTGGTTACTAGTTGAATTAATTTTTGGGAATTACTCATAAGAAATAATGATTCGAGGATTTGCAACGACTTTGGGAATAAGAAAATGTATAAATTGGGATTTTAAGTTTTGATTAAAGGTAAAATTGGTTATATGAATTGATTTTGGGTAAATATGTTTAAATTATCAAAATTTACGATATGGAAACTGTAGAAGGAAATTAAAAATACCAAGAACTTATGGATTAATCGTAGGATTTTTTTCAAAATTAAGGACCAATTAGGATAAATTTTGAGGAAATTAAGAATTTATTTTGCAATTATTAAGGAATTTGGGGACTAGTTTAGCAATAAGCGATAACTAAATGGTTTAAATGATAAGAATTTTGAGGATTTAGGCTTTTAAGAATATTTGGAACCTTGGGATATCTTGGGTTATAATGTTATAAGGAATGTTGATCGTGGTTTTTAAGGATGAATCAATACTAAGCTTAAAAAATCTAAGCGTTAGCGGATGTGTTTTGGATTTTAAGGTTGAAATATGATAAGTTGATGAAAATTTTGGGTATAGAATAAGGAAAGTAATATACGATAAGTATGGTCATCCATATTTTAATATTGAGAATTGTAAGAAAAGCTGAAATTCGAGGTTATAATAGCATAGAGCTAAGTCATTTGGGTCTTTTTAAGTTGCGATTTGAAAATAAGGATTTAGAAGGTAAAATTAATTGGGATCAAGGAGACGTAAGGGCATTCTAAAACTTAAGTTTGATCAGAGTAGCGCAGCGGAAGCGTGGATTTTTGGGATACTAGAACTAAGTCTAAACTTTGGGTTATCAAGGACAAGCGAATTTCGAGGACGAAATTCAATTTAAGGGGGGAAGATTGTAACGCCCCGAAAATTCGATGATCCACGCGAACCACATGCATGCAATTATTAAATTCTCATGTATTTTAATTAAATGTTTTAATTGCATGGATTAATTATGTTGTGTATATTTGTGTGTTTAAAATATATTTTCTACATGGTTGCATTCAAATGTATTTTTAAATGTTATTCGAGTTGCGATCGAGGAACGGAGATCGGTGGCTGAAAAATAGAAAATATTTTTTATTGGTTAATTGTTTTTTATTATTTAAAATATGGGTGATGCTTTTTCTTATTTTTAAAAATATGGAGTTTTGAGGTGATTTTATATGCCGGGACGTAATTTTTATCGGTGTTGGATTTTTAACAAAAATACGAACTTTTTGGCAATCCGGCTATTTAATTCACAAACTATTTTTACCAAAACTATTTTAATATTCTAATTAAATCCTAATCAAGACTAATGGGCCTAAATTGTTGGCTTAATAGGCCTAAAGCCTTGTTGGTATTTAATTAGTATATATAATATATTACACAACACCATATTTTGAAGAAATTTCGGTGGAAGCTTCAAGGAGATTTCAAGCCACGGTTCTTGCTCCGTTCTTCGCAAATCGTCAAAGAAAAATCGGGCGTTAAAAACGCAAATGCACGCCATAATTCTCCTTTCACTCATCCATCACACCATAGTATTTATTTAATTGTGTTTCGCATGAAAAAAAAGTTGCATCATGTATTTTTTTCGGATTTTCATCATAAGTGATTTTTAAGGTTTGTGTTTTCATCCAAAAAATTTGTTTAATATGTGTTAAGGGGCTGCCATGACTAGGGTATCGATCAAGGACGTTTTTCACAAGTTTTAGGGTCCTAATAACACACACAAAATGCTGAACTCATGATAGAAAACAAGCTGGCACCATCTTATGTTATGGAGGAATTGGGCTCGGTTGTAAGGGTCTTGCTACTGGAATTGGGTTCGGTTGGGACCAGGTCTTGGATAGGGTCCATGAGGGGTCAAGGGAAGAGTCCTAGCCATGCTAGGACTCGAGACCAGGGGCTGGGGAGGAGTCCTAGCAAGCTAGGACTCCCACCCGAGAGTTACAGCAAAGGGGCTCAGGTTGGCAGCTTGTGCAGGGAAGAGAGGGCTCGGCCTGGGGGCTCTGGGCTTGGTTAGGTCAAGTGGTTAGGGTCCTATGAGAGTGCTTAAGGGCGTAGGCAGGGGCTGTGGCGGCTTGGTTGGCTGCTGGTTCAAGAAGACGTGAGGTAGGCAAGGCAGCAAGTGCTGCGCGTGATGTTGCTGTCATGTTTCACTGCTGGATGCGTGGGTTCTGGTGGCTTGGGTTTGTCTGGGCTTGGTCTGGGCATGGTCCAGGGAAGGTTTTGGTTAGGTGGGCTCGGTGGTGGCTTGGCTGGGGGAGTTCTAGTTGGGTTAGGAGTCCTATATTTGCAAGAGTCACACACACACTACAGCGCACAGAATTTATGCTTCGGTTCAGGAGAGTTTGAGCGACTTGGGGGCTGGTTCCTCGGGTTGGGCTTTGTCAGGAGGGTGCCTAGATGGGTTGGCTAGGTTTTGGCTCAAGGTGGCTCGGGCGTGGCTCGAGTAAATTTGGAGATGGCTCAGAGTGTTCGATAAGGTAGGTGTCAATTTCGAATTTAATTAGACTAAAATAGATCCATGGGTCCACGGGTGTGGCTCATGACTTGGAAGGGTATAATAAATCATAAAAAGGTCATGTTTAAAATTTGGGATCAAAATAACGAGTTTTGGATTTATTCGGCATTTAATCGCCGCACGAAATGCTAATTAACGAGTTAATTGAAACGCCCAGTTTTAGGCTTTATAAAATTATGAAAACTTATATTTAAGCTTAAATAATTATTAAAAGCCTAATTTTTTAATTTGGGAATTTTATATTAAGGTTTGATTTAATTCGTGATTAAAATGCATTAATATGTTATATTTAAAGATTAAAAGCCCTCGATTTAAGCTAAATAAAAATATGAGAAATTCTTTTAGGCTTAAATAATTATTTGGGACATGTTAGAGTCAATTAAATTAAGAAAATGTCAAAAACGTGAAATTTTACGTCCAGGGGTAAAACGGTCATTTTACACCTAGAAATTAGTAAACGTCATGGCAGTGCTTTATTTGATGTTTTATATGCTAATATGATTATTTCACATGTTTATGAATTTTTATATGTTGAAATCATGATTTTCAAATGTTCATAAATTATTAAGTTAAATTGGACATTTAAAAGATATGTTGCATGCTTGGTTTCAAAATAAAAACGATACGTATATGTATGATTTTTATTAAGTGATGATAATATGTTGAAGGACGTGAAGGAATTGTGACTAATACGATGTTATGTTGAAAATTTCGTGAGGGTTATGCTCCCAGTGGGAGTCCGACGATCGTGTTTCCTTGGATACAGATATGTATATGTATATAATGATATGTTAATACGTAAGGCCAGAGCCCAGTTGACCGGTGAGAGTGTTGCTGGTGTCTCCCGTCGCCCAGTACTGTGGTTACATGTAGATGGATCCATCGCCCAACACATATATGAACACGAAAGTCACAATCAACGATCTGAATTCAACAAAACCAAACATGAATATGAATATGAATATGAATATGAATATGATGATATGAATATGAATATGAATATAGATACGAATATGGATATGAATATGAATATGTTTATATGATAATGTGTATGAAAATGTTTATGCATAAGATTATGAAAACGTTTTTATTTAAAGTTTTATGCATCATGAAAATGTTTACGAAAATGTTATGTTTTAAGTTTATGCATCTTCATGAAAATGATATTTTAAGTATAAGTATTTTTCACTGTTATATGTTAACTGTATTATGTATTATTTGTTATCAAGAATATGATGTGTTGAGTCTTTAGACTCACTAGGTGTGATTGATGCAGGTTATTATGATAATAATGTGAATGGAGGTCTTGATGGTTGGCTTTTCTGGACTGAAGGTGCACATAACCCGAGGACCGACGCTAGTTTTCCGCACTAGTTATGATTTATGATTTTAAGTAATGTTAAGAATATTTTTACGACGTTTTATTTATGAGTGGTTTTTAGAGATTATAGTATGGGCTATACTTTTCAAATGTTAGTTGTTGATTTATTTTAAAATGATGTCAAAAATATTTTATGCTTGTGTATGCAATTCGGCCGATGCTAAGTGAGGTTTTAAAAAAAAAATTTATAGTACTTTTTAAGAAAACGAATAAGCAGACGTTTCATTAAAAATTAAATAATAGTTATTTAATTTTACATATATGTGTATACATATATATGTATATATTTATGTGTGTGCACTACAACAAAAACGGCAAACGACAACAGATCCGTTGTCGTAGGTAATTTACAACTGTTGTAACTGATGGTGTTGTTGAAAGTGCGTTCAACCACAACGGATTTTATCCATTGTCGTTTCTATTATTTGCGATGGTTTATCAAAAACCGTCGCTTGATAACCGTCGCTAAACTTAGCGACGGATATCATAACAAACCGCGCTAATTAGCGACGGTTTAACATACCGTCGCTAAAATTCGCGACGACTTTCCATAAAGTCTGTCGCTAATTTTAGAAATTAGCGACGATTTTTCATGATGTCCGTCGCTAAGTTATTCAGTAAAATAAAGAAAATTACTTTTAATATTTTAATAAATCTAAAAAAAAACTTACAATCTGACTATGCTAACAATATTCATAATCTCTAACACTTAAAAATTTACCAAAAATTTACCCAAGAAACTACGGATCTCTGTCACACTCTTAGGAACCAGCCAAACTCTGACTTCCTCTACTTTGCTGAAGTCGACCTCTATGCCCTCATGAGATACAATGTGGCCCAAGAATGCCACTCTTTCAAGCCTGAACTCACACTTACTGAACTTGGCATACAACCATCTGTCCTGTAGAGTCTGCAGTACTGTCCTCAGGTGCTGACTGTGCTCCTCCATGCTCTTCGAATAGATTAGGATATCGTCAATGAAAACTATGACGAACTGATCCAAGTATGGCTGGAACACGCGATTGATGAGATCCATGAAGATCGCTGGCGCGTTCGTCAGGCCGAAGGGCATCACCATAAACTCATAGTGCCCGTCATGTGTCTGGAAGGCTGTCTTATGCACGTCAGTCTCCATCACTTTCAGATGGTGGTATCCAGATCGAAGGTCGATCTTTGAGAACACAGATGCTCCCTGAAGCTGATCAAACAAGTCCTCGATCCTCGGCAACGGATACTTGTTCTTGACTGTGACTCTGTTCAGCTCTCTGTAATCAATACACAGTCGCATGATGCCATCCTTGTTCTTGACAAAAATAATTGGTGCACCCCAAAGAGAAAAATAGGGCGAATGAAACCCTTATATAACAGATCCTGAATCTGATCTTTGAGCTCCTTCATCTCTACAGGCACTAATCGGTAGGGTGCTTTAGATATCGGCACTGTGGCATAACCTCAATCGAAAAGTTCACCTCTCTGTCTGGTGGGATGCCTGAAACATCGTCAGGGAAAAAACTGGAGAACTCCTTGACCACGTCAACTTCCTCTAACCTCTGCTCGACTGGCTTAGACGCTAACACTATGCTGGCAAAAAAAGTCTGGTAGCCTCTCATCAAAAGCTTCCTCACACACAAGCAGGAAATGACGTGCGACATCTACTGATGCCTAGCTGCCTCAAAACAAATGGCTTCCCATAGGGCGGTCTGACTGACGCTAACCTCTGTCGAAAATCTATGACTGCACCATGAGAAGATAGACAGTCCATACCCAAGATGATGTCGAACTCTGGTAATGGTAGCACTATCAAATCTGCGTGCAGCGTATACTTCTGTAACCGCAGCTCCAATCTCTTCACTATCTGAGAAGTGAACATCTGATCCCCAGATGGGATCGATAATCTGAACCCTGAATCCATCACTACTGGTATGATTCCTAGTCTCTTGACGAAGGATTCAGATATAAACGAATGCGTAGACCCTGAATCTAGCAGTGCATGTGTGACTACACCAGCAATATATATCATCTCTGCGACAAAACATACCATCAAATCTAATAGTGTTGAACTTAAGGAATTTCTTATTTGCAATTAACCCAAAATCCTCAAAAATTACTGAATTAACCCAAATGTCGTTCCCAAATTCGAAATAAATCCTTAGAAAAATCGAAAATTGCAAATTAGCTCATTAAAGTTTCGAAAATTGCACTTTGTGCCCTTCAACTTTGCGAAAAGTACAATATGAACTTTTCTCCTTTTCGAATTAAAATCATAAATTTCTCGATTTTAGAAATTAGGTCTTTAAATTATTGGTTATTACAATCAGGTCCCTAAAATTTCTCAAATCAAACCATTACATTCTTAGTGCCAAATAGGTAGAGCATTCATCCTAATCCCTTCTATTTTATAAATCCTGAAATTTAATCCTCAAGCAAGCACAAAATCCATGCAATTATGAGACAATTAAAATCTTAAACAAAAGGGTTATCAGTAACCAGTGTCGAGTCTGGCTCTGCTTCGGCCTCCTCAGCATGCATCACATAAGCTCGGCCAGTAGTGGGGCCCTGGTTCCTGGGGCAATCCCCTGCTTTATGGCCATCCTGACCACAAAAGAAGCACATAAAGGTCCCCCACATGCACTTGCCGAAATGGAACATGCTGCACTATGGGCATGGCTGTCTGTCATCTGGCTTAGGCGCCCCTGGCGCCTGAGGAGGTCTCTGCTGCTGCTGCTGCTGTGGTCTCCTAAACTGACCTTGAGGCTTCTGCTGCCTCGGCGGCCCAGTGAACTGCTTTTTCTGCGGCTGGTAACTGGACTGAGTCTGATGCCGCTTCCTGTGCGTCTCATGGTCTATATCCTGCAGAGCCTGCTCCGCCTGAAAGGCGCAAGCGATGCCCTCATCATAACTCGCAGGCCTCATCAGCATGACGTCCCGGGAAAGGATGGGTCTTAGTCCATCTAGGAAATGCCTCAGCTGGGAAATACTTCCCGAAGAACATCTCCCTAAATCTGGCCCAAGTGAGAGTAGCCACATTCATTGCATGTGCAGCTCCCTCCCACCAAAGGGAGGCATCATCCCTCAGCATATAAATGACGCACCTGGCCCGGTCGCCATCCCTCATCTGTAGGTACTTAAAATGTAACTCGAGAGACCTAATCCATACCATGCCACGAATGGGTCGGTGGTACCCACCGAACTCCCTCGGGTTAAGCTGATGGAACTGCTCATACACATATATCTGCAGACGGGGTGCTTGCTGGCCTAACTGGGCGTGCTCCATGAGCCTCCATATCCCCTCAAGTGCTCGGGTAGCTAGGTCCCCTGGCGGTGGTGGTGGAGGTCCTCTGCCTCCTCCAGGAATCTCATACTGCCTATCTGTACTGGGATCACGTCTGGGAGCCATATCTGAATGCAGTCCAATTTATAAATGTAACCCATTATTCAATTATCTAGTTTTTAAAACAATAAATCTTTAAATCATAAAAGCAGTTAAAAATGTACAATAAATCACCGTAAAGCGTAAATCATGTAGACATGCAGATGATAACAATAAATCATTTAAAACATTTAAAACATAAAAGCTTACAGACTTGAGGCTTGAAGACTGAGCGGCAGACGCTGACGGTGGCAAAACCCTATACAGGACCCTTGCTCTGATACCAGCTGTAACGTCTACTCATTTTAAAAGTTTTTTTTTAAAGCTCACAATTTCGAAATAGCATTTAAAAATAATCGTAATTATTTGACAATAAAATAATGCAAATTAAAATAATCAAACTCATCCAACATCATACGTAAACATAAAAGAATAACAATCTTAAAATCATCAACGTATGAAAATGTTCATATACGTATATTTTTCCTTAAAATCAAGCATGCACAATATTTATCATAATTTCATAAAAATCATAACCATGATGCGTAAACATTTAAAACATGATAAAAATGTTCTCAAGGCGCTTCCATGACCAAAATTTCACCCCGGGTGCAAAATGATCATTTTGCCCCTAGAAACCCAAAATTACCGTTTTACCCCTGGAACTCTAAATTTTGACCCGAAGCTTACCAAACTCCTTAAAACATCCCAAAACATATTTTTAAGCATTCCTAGACTTAAACATGAGCCCTTTTCAAAACGTAATCGATTCGTTTTAAAACTTAGACCGGAGTCACTGTTTTAACCCGAATAGACCCGAAACTTAACCAAACTTTCCCAACCTTTTTACCACAGCTTATAAACACTTAAAAGGCCTTAAAACCATCAATACTAAGCCTCTTAACATTTCTGAATGGACCTAAATGTTGCTGGACGTCAACTCTTCCCCAAACTCGATCCCTAGTGCGGCCTCCTACGAATAATCGATGCTAGCTTACAAAAGATGAATCCAGCTACTGACCCACCCCTCTTGGACCACCCTAGCACCCCTCTGAACCCTTCGAACCCACGGCTGCACCCCCGTGCAAGCCGCAGCTCGTCCCCGAACAAATATCCTGAGACAACCCAACCCGCGATCTCTTCTCCCCTCTCAAGATCGATCGGCTTCAAAGGTGGCTCCAGCAGTGTGCGAACCCTCCTTAGCCATGACTCAGACCCTACATGATGTGGTCTAGGCCTTGGATCAATCCTCGAACCGCCGGTGATCTCCTCAATACCGAGCCATATTAGGGACAACGCATCTCGATCTCCACCCTACAACGTCTAGCCTCCCACACTACCTTTTTAACTCCTTCAAAACATCATGTACCGCCCCTTAGTGACTAGATATCAGCAGCCCCTCGCACAGGACCAAAAAACCGTGAGTAACAATACAAGAAAATTGCAATAATCTCATGCAAATCAAAAAATCCTTCGTGTCCTAGGCTAGATCGAAAGTTTTTCATTCAAATGCATACACACAGAATTATAAGACGTGAATGATGCAAAAACAAGGTTACATGGCATGCCTTGGTGAGTTTTTATGCGAGAAGATCGAAGAGTGAGTGCCGGGGAAGCGCCGGGTGAATTTTTTCTTGCAAGCAAATGAAGTGGCCAAAGCTTTTCAGCTATGGGAGGTGTTGAACCGAGGGGATATTCTGAATGGAGGGGTTGTCGGCTGGTGGGGAGAAAATATTTAGGTTTGGCGTTAATTAGGTGTTAAATAAATAGGTAATAATTGAATTAATGGGCCCTAACTTCAAATTAAAAGGAATTAAAAGAGTTTTGAGTCCAATAAGCTCAAAAATAGACTTATCAAGTCCAAACACACACCCGAAAAATATATCGTTTTGGTAAGTTTTTGAAAATATTACCTGAATCCTCAAAAAGTCTCTCGTTTCAATAAATTTTGCGTATCGCTGAAAAAATATGCTATGGCGGGTAAAAATATCCAACAAAGTCCATTTCTTGAAAAATACATTTAAAACGTCTAATATTAATTAATAAAAATTAATCATGTTATAAAATAATTTTCCTGATAATTCCCCGGTCTCCGTTCCTCGTTCGAGCGAGAAATGCAACTTTAATGAATGAACTTTTAAATTTCATGAAATAAATCATATCATGGAATAATTATGCATAAAATGCATAAAAATAATTAAACACATAATTTAAATAAAATCCTAGATTGCATGCATTCGGGTTACGCGAATTAAATTCATGGACCTTACAAATACTCTTAGCATAAAAAGTAATAATTTTTCAAGGATGACCCAAATAACAGATCCGTCTCACAAAATACGATCTGTGAAACCGTCTCATATAAGTTTTTGTCAAAATTTTAACTCTAATCATTTATAGAACTTGAGTCTGATGCGAGCACAGATGGTCAGGCGCCAAGGAAAGCATGGGACCCTTTGGAGTTGCCGGAGGGACCAATCACCAGGGGACGATTGAAGAAGTTCAAGGAAGCGTTGCACGGACTTATGAGCAATGAAGAAGGACTTACAAGCAAGGAGCAGAGTGCTGAAGGGTTTGTGGTGCATGGGATTGAGTTCGGAAGGCATAGGAACACCATTCAAGTGATGAACGAAGAAAAGTGGCAGAATGCTTCGCGCCCGAGCGGTAAAAAACTACCGCCCGAGCGCCAGATGGACTGTCCAAGACGTGATTTCCAGAACACCCGGCGCTCGAGCGGCAACATTGTACCGCCCGAGCACGAATAGTGTAGAGCCCTTGGCGCTCGAGCGGTAATATTCTACCGCCCGAGCGCGAACCAGTTCCGGAAAAATCCTAGTTTCCTAGTTAGAGTTTTGATTATTTTGGTAACTAGATTTGCAATCTTTTTCTAATATGTAGACATATTTGCACGAAATTTTGAACACTTTTCAGATTCATTATTTATATTTTAACAAAGTTTAGAGTTTTCTCTCAAACTTTTCAAAGCTTCGCTTTGTTATTCAAAAATCAAACTTATCAAAGTTTTTAACTTTGTGGCGTTTGTCGATCGTGCTTGTGCGGATTGTCGTCGACTTGTTCTTCGAAGGTTCGTTATAATTTTGGTTGTTTATTTTGTGATTATTGTTGCTAGACTTTTCAGTGTTTAGAGGTGAAAATCACAACACACACACTTGATTCAAAAGATCAAGACAACAACGATTCTTTGTTCGTTATTGAATTGAGGGCGCGATTCGACTTTAATCGTGTTTGCTATTCGTTGTACAAAGATTCACATCATTTGGTATCAGAGCTTAGGTTCATTGAATTCAAGTAAGTATCTTGTTATTCAATTTTCAGATCTGTTATTTCTTCGTAGTTTCCCGATCTGTTTTCGTTTATCGTTCTTCGTCTCTTCATGAATATGTGATTCTCGAAGAAAAGTTGATTTTTTTTATTTTTCTTTGGTGATTTTCGAGCAAGTACTCAACCAAAAAAAAAAAAAAAAGAGTACAAAAATTCCGAAAATTTACCATTAATTCCTTTTGATATCTTGTTCTGCTTCCTTTAGAGAGTCATAATCAATTGCCTCTCACAGTCAAAAAAAATTATTATTTATCTTCAAATTGCTTGTCTACGCAGTCTAAGTGGGTCGATCACAATTGTTCACAAGTTGAAACTTGATTATTTGATACACAACTACAAAGCTTGAGCACCTTGAGAGAACTCTCGAATTCGAGTGACATTACTTAAGTGCGAGTGAATTTCTTGGAGTGAACGGTGAGTATTTGTTGTGAGCAAAAAAAAAAAGAAAAAAAATTGAGAGAAAAGACGAGTGAATTTCTTTTGAGTGATCGTGAGCATTTGGGTGAGGATTATTTTGTTTCTACTAACGTTTTCTTGCAGGTACAAATTTGAAATTAAATGGAGAGGGAGGTAGGAGATAGTTCGAACCCGGGGTTGTCTAAGGTTCAAATGGAGGCGTTGTTTGGGCATTTTAGTAGGATGATGACGACCCAAATGGATTCGTTACATGAAAGGTTGGATAAGCTTGAAGTTGGTACTAGTGGGGGTAAGGCTAAGTCTAAAGATTTGGGTAGAGGAGAAGAAGAGGAGGAATATGATTTGGGAGGAGACGAGGAGAGTCAAAATGAAAATTGGGGTAGGAATGGAAGAGGTAGAGGATTCGGTAGAGGTAGAAGAGAAGCCGTACGGGGTAGATATGATGGGAGTAGGGAAGATGGTAACATGGGTAGCATTAAGATGAAAATTCCATCGTTCCATGGGAAGTCTGACCTGGAGGCGTACTTAGAGTGGGAAAAGAGGGTAGAGTTTGTGTTTGAGTGTCACCACTACTCCGAACAAAAGAAGGTGAGGTTGGCGGTGGTGTAATTCTTAGATTATGCTCTCATTTGGTGGGATCAACTAGTGACCACTAGAAGGAGGTATAATGAGAGACCTATTGAATCTTGGGATGAGATGAAGAGGGTCATGAGGAAAAGGTTTGTGCCCAATCACTACTATAGGGAGATGTTTAAGAGGTTACAAACTTTGAGGCAAGGGTTGAAGAGTGTTGAGGACTACTATAAGGAGATGGAGGTAGTCATGATTAGGGCAAATATTGAGGAGGATAGTGAGGCGACCATGGCTCGTTTTCTTTGTGGTTTGAACAGGGAAATTCAAGATCAAGTGGAGCTTCGGCACTACTTGGATCTAGACGAGATGGTGCAAATGGCCATAAAGATGGAGCAACAACTCAAAAGGCGTGGAGTTGGCTGCACCAATCAAACTGGGGGTTCATCATCTTCTTGGCGGTCAAATGTAGTGAAGCGTGAGGAGAGTAAAGTGGTGGCCAAGCCCAAATTTGAAACCAAACCAGAGGCGCCTAAACAAGGAGTGCAAGGTAAATCTGAAAATCCTCTTACTCGTTCTAGAGATACTAGATGTTTTAGGTGTCAAGGGTTAGGACATATTGCTAGTGAGTGCCCTAATAAAAGAGTGATGATTTTGAATGAATATGGTGAGTATGAGTCTCAAAGTGAGGGGGAAGACGATGATGATGAGATGCCTGCGTTAGAGGATCTCGATGAGGGATATGAGGCGGTTGTAGGTGAAGCACTAGTGACTAGGCGTATCATGAGTGCCCAAGTCAAGGAGGAGGAGATTAACCAAAGGGAAAACTTGTTCCATACTAGGTGTTTTGTAAATCAAAAGGTTTGCAATTTAATAATAGATGGGGGGAGTTGTACCAATGTGGCTAGTAGTGAGGTTGTGAAAAAATTGGGTTTACCTACATTAAAGCATCCCCAACCATATAGGCTTCAATGGTTGAACGATTGTGCGGAGGGGAAAGTGAACAAACAAGTGTTGGTGTCTTTTTCTATTGGGAAGTATGTGGATGAGGTTTTGTGTGATGTGGTACCCATGCATGCATGTCATATCTTGTTGGGTAGACCTTGGCAATATGATAGGCGGGTGACACATGATGGGTACAAGAATAGGTATTCATTTATGATGAAGAAAGATTCCATTGTTTTACTTCCATTGTCCCCAAAGCAAGTGTTGGAGGACCATTTGAAAAAAAAGAAGAGAGATGAGGCCGGAAAAAAGAGTGAACTAAAAAGTGAGATGACCTTTGAAAACAAAAATGAGATGGCTGAAAAAAAGAGTGATAAAAAGAGTGAGATAGCCATACAAAAGAAAAATGAGAGGGAAGAAAAAGAGAGGAAAGAAAATGAGAGGAAAGAGGCCAAAAAGAAATCATATATGGCCCAAAAAAGTGAGTTGAAACACTTGTTGCACACACACGAACCACTTGTGTTGATTCTTTATAAAGAAATTCTCTTTAACACAAGTGATATAGTCGGTTCCCTTCCGAGCATTGTTATTTCACTATTGCAGGAATTTGATGATATATTTCCGGAGGAGCTACCTCAAGGACTACCGCCTTTGAGGGGGATTGAACACCAAATTGATTTGGTGCCCAGGAGTGCATTGCCAAATCGTCCAGCTTATAGGAGCAATCCGGAGGAGACGAAGGAGCTTCAACGGCAGGTAAGTGAGTTGTTAGATAGGGGTTTTGTGCGTGAGTCCATGTCACCTTGTGCGGTACCTGTTTTATTAGTTCCTAAGAAAGATGGCTCATGGCGTATGTGTGTAGATTGTAGGGCAATCAATAACATAACCATTAAGTATAGGCATCCCATACCTAGGCTAGATGATATGTTAGATGAATTGCATGGTGCTTGTATCTTTAGCAAAATTGATTTGAAGAGTGGTTATCACCAAATTAGGATGAGAGAAGGTGATGAGTGGAAAACGGCTTTTAAAACCAAGTATGGGTTATATGAGTGGATGGTCATGCCTTTTGGCTTGACTAACGCTCCTATCACTTTTATGAGGTTAATGAACCATGTCTTGCGTGCATACATAGGAAAATTTGTTGTTGTTTACTTTGATGATATCCTAGTATATAGCAAAGACTTGGATGAGCATGTTAATCACTTGAGACTTGTGTTAATCATACTAAGGGCTGAAAATCTATATGCTAACTTAAAGAAATGTGATTTTTGTACAAGCAAACTTGTCTTTCTTGGTTTTGTGGTAAGCTCACAGGGGATACAAGTGGATGAAGACAAGGAAAGTGCTATTCGAGATTGGCCATCGCCTACTACTGTTGGTCAAGTCCGAAGTTTTCATGGACTTGCAAGCTTCTATAGGAGGTTTGTAAAGGATTGCAGCACCGATGACGACGGTAATTAAGAAGAACGTTCCATTCTATTGGGGCGAGGAGCAAGAGAAGTCTTTTAATCTTATTAAGCACAAATTGATTAATGCTCCTTTACATGTTTTACCTGATTTTTCTAACACTTTTGAAATTGAATGTGATGCGTCAGGTGTAGGTATTGGCGGAGTTTTGATGCAAGGGGGACGACCAGTGGCTTACTTTAGCGAAAAGCTCAATGGAGCAGCCTTGAACTACCCCACGTATGATAAGGAGTTCTACGCACTTGTGAGGACTCTAGAGACGTGGCAGCACTACTTGAGGCCTAAGGAGTTTGTGATTCACACGGATCATGAGTCTCTTAAGCACCTTAAGGGGCAGCAGAAGTTGAACAAGCGGCACGCCAAGTGGGTGGCATTCATTGAAACATTTCCTTACATCATCAACTACAAGCAAGGTAAGGAAAATGTAGTGGCCGACGCACTATCACGGAGGTATGTACTAATTTCTACTTTGGAGTCTAAAGTTTTGAGATTTGAGCATGTGAAGGAATTATATGTGCTAGATGAGGATTTTAAGAATGAATTTGAAATATGTATGCATGGTCCACATGACAAGTTGTATTTGCATCATGGTTTCTTGTTTAAGGAAGATAGGTTTTGCATCCCTAGATCATCCATTCGTGAATTACTTGTTAGGGAAGCGCATGGGGGTGGCCTAATGGGACATTTTGGTGTGGCTAAAACTTTAAGTGCATTGCATGAACATTTCTATTGGCCACACATGAAACATGACGTTGAGCGTGTTTGTGATAAGTGCATTACTTGTAGGCAAGCTAAATCTAAAACACAACCACATGGCTTGTATACACCACTTCCCGTCCCTAGTGAACCTTGGGTTGATATTTCTATGGACTTTGTTTTGGGATTGCCTAGGACAAAGAAGGGGAGGGATTCTATATTCGTTGTTGTAGATAGGTTTTCTAAGATGGCACATTTTATTGCTTGTCACAAAACTGATGATGCATCTCACATTGCGGACCTATTCTTTAGAGAAGTCGTTAGGTTGCATGGCATGCCTAGGACTATTGTTTCTGATCGCGATGTTAAATTCTTGAGTTACTTTTGGAAGACGTTATGGGCTAAACTTGGCACAAAATTGTTGTTTTCTACTACATGTCATCCTCAAACGGATGGACAAACTGAAGTTGTCAATAGAACTTTAGGAACACTTTTGCGTGCTATTCTTAAAAAGAACTTAAAGAATTGGGAAGATTGTTTACCATTTGTTGAGTTTGCATATAATCGTTGCATGCATTCAACTACGAATTATTCGCCATTTGAGATTGTTTATGGTTTTAATCCTTTGACTCCGTTGGATTTGATGTCTTTACCTGTGAGTGAAAGGTTAAACATGGATGGCAAAAAGAAAGCTGAATTTGTTAGGGGTTTGCATGAAAAGGTCAAGGCCAATATTGAAAAGAAGAATGAGCAAAATGCCAAGCAAGCCAACAAGGGAAAGAAGAAAGTGATATTTGAGAAGGGAGATTGGGTGTGGTTACACTTGAGGAAGGAGAGGTTCCCCGAGAAGAGACGTTCAAAGCTATTACCTAGGGGCGATGGACCATTTCAAGTCCTTGAAAGGATCAATGACAATGCTTACAAACTCGATCTACCAAGTGAGTATAACGTGAGTTCTACTTTTAATGTTACTGACTTGTCGTTGTTTGATGTAGGTGACGAGCTGGATTTGAGGACAAATCCTTTTCAAGAAGGGGAGGATGATGCGAGCACAGATGGTCAGGCGCCAAGGAAAGCATGGGACCCTTTGGAGTTGCCGGAGGGACCAATCACGAGGGGACGATTGAAGAAGTTCAAGGAAGCGTTGCACGGACTTATGAGCAATGAAGAAGGACTTACAAGCAAGGAGCAGAGTGCTGAAGGGTTTGTGGTGCATGGGATTGAGTTCGGAAGGCATAGGAACATCATTCAAGTGATGAACGAAGAAAAGTGGCAGAATGCTTCGCGCCCGAGCGGTAAAAAACTACCGCCCGAGCGCCAGATGGACTGTCCAAGACGTGATTTCCAGAACACCCGGCGCTCGAGCGGCAACATTGTACCGCCCGAGCACGAATAGTGCAGAGCCCTTGGCGCTCGAGCGGTAATATTCTACCGCCCGAGCGCGAACCAGTTCCGGAAAAATCCTAGTTTCCTAGTTAGAGTTTTGATTATTTTGGTAACTAGATTTGCAATCTTTTTCTAATATGTAGACATATTTGCACGAAATTTTGAACACTTTTCAGATTCATTATTGATATTTTATCAAAGTTTAGATTTTTCTCTCAAACTTTTCAAAGCTTCGCTTTGTTATTCAAAAATCAAACTTATCAAAGTTTTTAACTTTGTGGCGTTTGTCGATCGTGCTTGTGTGGATTTTCGTCGACTTGTTCTTCGAAGGTTCGTTATAATTTCAGTTGTTTATTTCGTGATTATTGTTGCTAGACTTTTCATAGTTTAGAGGTGAAAATCACAACACACACACTTGATTCAAAAGATCAGGACAACAACGATTCTTTGTTCATTATTGAATTGAGGGCGCGATTCGACTTTAATCGTGTTTGCTATTCGTCGTACAAAGATTCGCATCAGAGTCAAAATTGGATGAAACAAATATGTGTAATCAACTAATTTTTAATCCTTGACCGTTCACACAAATCGCGTATCATCTAATTTTGGAAATACTTGCATGTATGTATGATGATTCTGTTAATATTATTGGTATCTTATCATCTTCATATATATGTAGACTCGTAAATTTCACAATCGCTCTTTTGTATATTTACTGTTATTTTGTACTTACTGTTATGTGAAATTAACGCATGTCATGAAATACAAAGTCCACTTCGGAAAACAGTTAAGATTGATGATGTCCGTTCCCATTCTCATATAATATATATAGTTTTGAAAGTTGTAATAAAATTAAGACCCCACGTATTACAATAGGATAGGAAATACTTGTTTGGATAAGAGTTCACTTTTCCTAACTTGTGAATACTAATGGATGTCATATGTAATTTTTCTTCAAAAAATTTATATCAACATCCATGACCGTCACATAAACAATTTCGAGCAGACATACTGGACTTCAGTAAAAAAAAGGATCAAAAATGAAAAAAATGTGTATGTTACCTGAGTAAAAATGAAAATTCTGTGAGAATAACTGTCATGTAAGGCAACTGTTGACTTGAGATTTATTGACTCTTAAATATAATTATAATAATATTAACATTTTATTCATTCTAATATTTATTTTATATGTATACTCATGTAAGCTGTATAGATAAAAACTTGAATATATTATATTACAAAAAATATGAGGTCGTATCTATGATGACGAAAATGAAACACATATCGTAGTTACTGTATATTCTAAACAAGTTCCTAGTCGATTCATCCTTCTAAAATAAAGATCAAGGTCGCTCGAGCTGGACACTAATATATGTGATGTTGTGTACCACATTTCAATGGTAGGGACATAGAGATGTTCAAAGATATAGATGATTAATAATATGATGAGTTAACTGAACAACACTCCCTCATACTTTCTAAGTTTTTATCATTTATCGCGTGCATAAGTCTACAGTTATGGTTGTAAATCATTAGTCTTTACGATCCAGCACAACAATGAGGCTTTACATGCTAGCGCTACACTTTGATTCATTTACAAGATCCATGATAGTCATCAGGTGGCGAGATTGAGTATCACACCCTTACTCTATACTTGACATGATTACCATAATCAAAATGGGATTTGAATGATATATCTATATTATGAAGCAACTTAAACAAGGGGCATCAATATGACGTTTTATAAAAATTTTGACATGATGTCCCTATATTTTGAATACACAAACACTCAAGCAACAATAACAATATGTACATATATTCTCATCTTTATATACAAGCACATTCTGTATCATTATACACATAGACATACACCTTGTAAAACGTGTTTCAAACCCTGACATTAAATTCATTATAATACATACGCGGAAGCTATACAATTAGACATCCCGGTTCTTGTCGAGGTGAGGCACGTCACAAGCATCCATTGGCGAACCGGCATCCTATGTATCTTCATTACCTGATCCTGTAATACATGAGCTACGTGAGTTTATAAAACTCAATAAGTTGGCACTTATACATATCAATATGCGTAGAAGGAACATACATATCAAGTCGTGAACAACAATTAATCTTTAAACCATGTCATACTATAGTATATATTCATGTTCATTTTTGTACTTGAGCCTCATTAGTTGACCTGTACTACTGTGCTTACTTTATTATATAGCTACTACTGTGTTGGACTTCAGGGAGCAACCTTTGGCAACCCCACGCCCCATGAACATATATTGGCCAATGGATTTGGTGGACTTTAAAGCACCCATGATGTCAACAAGCTCTATATCGTGTAAAATCAGTCCTTTTCCCTTCATGTTCATGTTCATATTCATGACATAGCACCCATCCTCAATATTCATTAGTTCTTTTCATATTTAATACATAACAATGTAATATGGTGCTATATTTTCATCAATAAGCATACTAACAATGTATATATAGCAATAATCATTGGAAGGCATTTGAAATCATAATATTACTCATGTATTACTTCAAGAACATGCCAACTTACAGTCCAAGCGTACGAATAGTGGTTTGAGGCGATGTTTCTCGCTCCTATGCTGTCAAATACATCAATAAATCAATAACTATGTCTATACTAGGTGAAAGCTACTCCTCTACATGTATAATAACCAAAAGAGAAGAAAACTTACACCCTTAGAAACTCCTTGTGATGGAGAACTAAGTTCTAACTTCAAAACTTTGAAAGGGATGAAGAAGGGAGCTTTTGGAGGATGGGTCTAGGTATTCCTTTCGAGTTTTTGCTGATAAAGGAGGTGAAGAATTGATGAAATGGCTTAGAAAGTCGAAGCTTATTCTTTTTTATACTCAGCGGCGCTTGGGCGGTCATTTTCTACTGCCCGGGCGCGGAATGTTCTGTAAAATTGGTAGACTTGTAGTGCACTGGCGCTTGGGCGGTCATTTTCTACCGCTCGGGTGTCACATGTTCTGCCTCTGCGCACTGCTTCATCAAATATTGCTCCAGAAACAGATCTTCCCTTCATAATTTGAAAAAGTGGAAAACATGAAAGTTGTAGCCCTATGTCTTCGCTTGAATCTCCAACTAGTTTTATGTCATTTGGAGGTCTGAGTAAAAAGTTATGTTTATTCTCCTAACATGTGTCAGCGAGAGAATGACGGTATACACAACACATTACGGGGCACTTTTGGCTTGTCTTCCACAATGATTTGGACAAAACCCAAAACATGAAGGTTGTAGCATTATATCTTAGTTTTCTAATGGTTATAGCCTCACACAATTTGGATCAATATTCAAATGATTATGCTAAAACTCGTAAGAACTACCATATTTTCATCTTATTTCCTACCAACTTCATTACACTACTTCTACCTACACATCTTACTATCACTATTTAAACACATATTCATTCTCAATACACCATGGACAATCTAGAAGTCATATTCAATCTTAATATCAATACCTCAATCAACATGTACAACATAATGAGCTAATTAACTACATATTAAATGACATAAACGCATTATTATCATTTGTGATGTAACCGGACATTACAATTCTCCCCTCCTTCAAAGAATTTCGTCCTCAAAATTTTACGTACCATATAGTTTCGGATATCTTTGTTGAATTTCGTCTTCTCGCTCCCAAGTTGCTTCTTCAATTGCATGGTTGCGCCATAATAGTTTCACTATGGATATTTCCTTGCCACATAACACTTTTGATTTCTTGTCGAGGATTTGGACCGACCGTTCTTCATACGAGAGATTCGATGAAAGCTCCAATAGTTCATAATGAAGAACGTGACAAGGATTGGCCAAATAATTTCGTAGCAAGGAAACATGAAAAACTTTATGAACATTTGACAAGTTCGGTGGTAAAGCAACTCGGTAGGCCATGTCTCCTATTCGTTCCATGATTTCAAATGGATATATCTTGGACTTAATTTTTCCTTCTTACCAAAACGTAAAATGCCCTTCAATGGTGATATTTTTACAAATACATGGTCATCGACTTGGAATTCCAATCGACGACGTCGCACAGCAGCATAGCTTTTCTGTCGACTCTGGGCAGTGTGCATTCTTTCTCTGATCTTGGTTACCAATTCGGCTGTTTGTTGTACCAATTCAGGGCCTAATAATTTTCTTTCTCCTATTTCATCCCAATGTACTAGAGACCGGCATTTCCTACCATATAATGCAGTATATGGTGCCATTCCAATGCTTGACTGATAGCTATTGTTATATGTAAACTCAGCCTATGGTAGTTTACTGTCCCAACTACCTGGAAAGTCAATAGTACAGGCCCTAAACATATTTTCTAAGATCTGATTAACTCATTCTGATTTTCCATCAGTTTGAGGATGGAACGCAGTACTAAATGAGAATCGAGTTCCTATAGCATGATGTAAACTCTTCCAAAATGCAGACGTAAATTTTGGATCTCTATCAGATACAATGGACACTGGGATGCCATAAAGTCTCACTATCTCTTTGATGTATTCTTCAGCATATTGATTCATTGTGTATGTGGTCTTCACAGGAAGAAAGTGAGCTGATTTCGTAAGTCGATCCACAATAACCCATATAGCATTGAATCATCTTTGTGTTCTTGGCAAACCAAGGATGAAATCCATAGTGATATGTTCCCATTTTCATTCAGGAATAGGCAATGGTTTCAAGAGTCCTGCTGGTTTTTGATGTTCAGTCTTGACCTGTTGACAAGTTAGACATTGTGCAACAAATTGAGCAATGTCCTTTTTAATACCTGGCCACCAAAATAATGGTTTCAAATTTTTGTACATTTTCGTGCCTCCTGGATGGATCGAGTAGGGTGTAGCATGAGCATCAGTAAGAATGTCAGTTCTGATCGTTCCTTGTTTTGGCACACATAATCTACCCCCATACATCCAAATTCCTTTTTCATTCAATTCAAAGTTCACATTTCCTTTTTCTTCATCTAGTTGTTTCAATTGTTGTAATTCATTAGCTGCACTTTGTTCGGTCTTGATCCTGTCCGCAAGTGTGGGTCGAACCATGAGAGATGATAATTGGATTGCAGTTCCCTTTGGCAAAACATCAATTCTTAAGTTCTGTAAATCCCATAAGATTTGTTCTTGTACTTGCATTGTGGAAATAGAACTGGATTTTTGACTTAACGCATCTGCAACAACATTGGCTTTACCTGGATGATAATTAATAACACAATCATAATCTTTCACCAATTCCAACCAACGTCGTTGTCTCATATTCAGTTTTTTTTGCGTGAATAAATATTTCAAACTCTTGTGGTCCGTGTATATTTCACACCGTTCACCATACAGATAATGGCGCCATATTTTCAACTCAAATACCACTGCTGCCAGTTCTAAATCATGTGCGGGATAGTTCTTTTCATATTCTTTCAATTGTCTTGATGCATAACCAATGACCTTCCCGTGCTGCATTAACACTGCTCCTAAACCTTGTTTCGAAGCATCACTGTATGCCACAAAATCTCCTGGTCCTTCGGGTATCGCAAGGACCGGTGCTGATGTCAATTTTGTTTCTAACTCTTGGAAACTGCGATCACATGCTTCGTTCCATTCAAATTTCACATTCTTTCGTGTTAAAGGAGTCAAAGGCAATGCTATCTTAGAAAATCACGCTATAAACCGACGGTAATAACAGCTAATCCAAGAAAACTACGTATCTCAGTACCAGTAGTTGGTCGTAGCCAGTTATTATCAGCTTCAATCTTATTTGGATCCACTGCTATGCCTTCTTTTGAAATGATATGTCCCAAGAATGCTACTTGTTCAAGCCAAAATTCGCATTTCTTCCATTTGGCATACAAATGTTTATCTTTCAAAGTCTGCAAAACTAGGTTCAGATGTTCTCGATGCTCCTCTACAGTTCGTGAGTAGATGAGAATATCATCTATAAACACTATCACGAACTTGTCTAGAAATGGCTTGAAAATTCTATTCATTAAATCCATGAAAGCAGCTGGTGCATTCATTAGTTCAAATGGCATTACAAGAAATTCATAATGCCCATACCTCGTTCGGAAGGCAGTCTTTGATATATCATATTATTTTACTTTTAATTGATGATAGCCTGATCGTAAATCAATCTTCGAAAAGATAGCGGCTCCTTGTAATTGATCAAACAAATCATCAATTCTTGGGAGTGTATATCTGTTTTTGATTGTCACTTTGTTCAACTCCATATAATCAATTCATAGACGAAGGGTACCATCTTTCTTCTTCACAAATAAAACAGGTGCACCCCACGGTGAAAACCTTGGTCTAATAAACCATTTATCAAGTAACTCTTGTAACTGTTCTTTCAATTCTTTCATTTCTGTAGGAGCTAATCGATAAGGACCTTTTGAGATCGAATGAGTTCCTCCCACAATATCAATCACAAATTCGATCTCTCTATCTAGGGGTAAGCCTGTTACATCATCAGGAAATATCTCTGGAAATTCACAAACAACATCTGTATCTTTTAATTCACAAACAGGTGGATCAATAGTTAATATAGATGCTAAATATCCTTGACACCCCTTCTGTATTAATTTACAAGCCTTCATACAAGAGATTATCCGAAGAGGTAAGGATATACCTGCACTTGCTACTGTGAATGGTGCAGCTCCTACTGGTGCAAATTTGATCATCTTCATGCCACAGTCAATAGTAACTCTGTGAAGGGGCCTAAAACTCCTTTCTTGAAATTTGCGGAAAATTAAAAATTTTCTTTTTAAAAGAACTTAAATGGCCTCATTCATAAAATCACTGGGGAATCAAGTTCAATGTTTAAAATAATAGCAGCGGAAAAAAATAAAGTTTTGCCAACAATAACAATTTAAAAATTATCCAACGACTGATAAAAATTGTTTGCGGAATAACAACTGCTGCACTGAGGTCCTCGGGTGCCACTACTGCCGACCCAAGCTGGTTCACTGGTCCCCGCCCTCGGCCCTGGCCTCATCAGTACCTACAACAATCAAGTCTAGTGAGCCTAAAGACTCAGCATGCATAAATCGCATCTAACGAGTAAAAATCTGAATTTAAAATATGCATGAGTTAACATATCCTGTCCTGAGGCATACTGAAAAATAATCTGTACTGAGCAATTATAATACGTGCATAAATGAACTGATAATCACAGTAAAAATGTCTGCTCCTTGGAGCCTGTACTGAAATAACTGATAAAATTTTCTGTTGAGATTATGTTTTACGCCTGTGGCCACTGCACTAAGCTGAACTGATCGGTAACTGGCTACCGGGGAGGCTGAAACTGAACTGAGCTGGGCGGTCACTGGCGACCGGGTGGTACCATACTGAACTGATCGGTCACTGGCGACCGTATAAAATAACACTCCCACATAGTGAATGAACCACAAGCCATATCGCATAAATCTCAAAAATAATCATTTTCTATTTAATGCACGTAAAATAATTAACTGGCATAATGAAAATGTCCCGTAATTTTACCAACTGGATTGGATTGGATCGTCCCCAGGCTCGCTGCAACCTAACTGTGCTATGAAAGATATGAAATAGCTTAAACTTGACCAACTATGCAATTTACATTCAAAAGATGCGACTATGACGCCTAATGACTTCGCATTTAATCATGACTCCGAGCCAACCTGAACTGACACCAAACCGACGTATAGTCATGATTAAAATACGCTGAAAATCATAAAATAATGCTCCTAAAATGATAGGATCGAAATCTAGGTGGAATGGAGGCCAAAACACGAAACGCTCTTTCGAGAGTCAATTAGGCACATCGCACCGTAAATTCTCGTACGACCTCAAAAATGATCCGAATGACAAACGGTCAAAAACATGACCTTTCCAACTCAATGAGGCACTGTCCAGTCCAAGGCCATGGGCTAAAAGCCAACCAAGAACTCAAACGAGCCTTCTGAATGACACAGCAACATGCTGTAATTTCCAGCAGCTGCGCAACTACAAGACTTGCATTGGTTTCGAGACTATCGGCCATTAGGGGTGTGAACCACCAACCAGAGACTCTTACCAACATCCCAAGGAATGATTTGAACCATGGCTAAGGGCCCTAGGCCAGCCACAATCCGCATCACACCAAAACGCAACCGAAGGGTCCAACCGAGAGCAACTTGAATGCGTGTGTAGTGTTTATGCTATGATCGATGTCTTGCGTCATTCCAGTGGCCATTTGATTGACCATGGCACAATATAGACATCTAGGAGCATGATATGAACCGTGGCTAAGGGCCATAGGCCAACCAAGATCCATACCAAGCAACAAAAGAACGAACCAAAAGCTGAACAAATGAAGAAGCCGAAGGGGTATAGGGGCTGTTGTGATGTTTTTATTAAAAAACCGATGAACCATGGACCAAGCCACCAAAAGGGCAACTTAGTCACGTCTTAGACTTGCTAGGGAAGTGATCCAACCATGGCTATAGGCCCTTGGGGCAGCCAAGATCAGATCCCTCCTCCATGACAAGAAACTGAATTTTCGAACAACATTTTCTGCACCTATGGGGACTTGCTGTCATTCTGAATTTCCAGCAAGCATGGGGCTGGTTTGAATGGACCAACATGGTCCTAATGCATCCTACTACATGTATATAAGCCGCCTTTGGAGCCTGGAGTCGATCCAATACCTGAAACTCACAAAACAAAAGAAACCGTGAAGCTTGCCAAGGAAATCGAAAATTCTGCATGTGTGGTTTCAAAATGTTTTGACATGGATCTCGATTTTTACTTGAATAAACATGATCATGTACTGAAAAATAAATGATAATATGACTTGATTGAGGTTTAGAAAGAATCTAGACATGCCTGGTTTCGTTTCGAAAGAAAACGAACGAAACAACGACGACGCGGCACGGAGGAGGTGGAGCGCTTCTCTTTTCTACCTTACCTTGCTCTCGATTTTTCTCTCTTCTTTTTGGCTAGGTACCTCACGATTTTTTCTACTGAAAATGAGTGTGAATTCACTCTGAATTTTCGAAAAGGAGAGGGGGTGAAAAATGGTTAGGAGGGTGAGGGAAGTGGGTGCAAGATTTAAGGAAGATCCAAGACCAAGTCTTCCCAAATTTGAATTTTGAATTATGGTTTGATATCAAATGAGTTGGTGGATGCTTCTAGGAGGTAGTGGCCGAATTCTCTCTTGATTCTAGACTAGGATATGTCCATTTATTTAATTAAATTGTGCTCCCAAAAATCCTAAAATTATCCTACTAATTACATGCAAAGAATTGGTCAAAGTTGATGAGTTGGAAAATGAATCTTCTAGCAACTAAGGGTGGCCGAAAAATGCATGATAAAATAAAGGGAAATGTTGATTATCTAGTCAACTAATAATCCTTGAAAGCCTTACTAATCCTTTAAATAATTTAGTGAGCTAACCCCTTAATTAAATAACTTAAATGAGTTCATTTCTTAATCACCTCAAATAATTAAATTAAATCCTCAAACCTCCCTTTCTAACTTAAATGAACTTGGTTGCTAGCTAAATTAACTTCTGGAAATATTTCTCGAATCTCAAATTCTATCTCAAAACTCCAACTTCGGTCCGGCCTCTGAAATAACTGAAATGCTAAAAATCAAACTACTGAACTGAAATAATAAAATAATTAAATTCAAACAAATGCATTTAAAATAATCATGCAATGAAGTCAATTAAATTTAAAAATCTAGAATTATGCACGGCTTATACGTCTACTGACTTACGGGTTCTACAAACTCTATACTTCGAGAGCAAATCCATTCCCAATATCACATCAAAATCAGTCATCCTCAGAACTATCAAGTCAGCATACATCTGATGGCCTTGGACATATATTGGAAACCTTTGCACAATCTAACCTGTCTGTAATTCTTGTCCGGAAGATAAGGCTATGGCGAGTTGTGTCTCTGTTGTACTTGCTTTAATGCCCAGTCTCCACTTACGTGGAGGGAGACCCTTACCAGTGGGTTCCTCTGGTAGAGTACCTTTACTATCGGTCTTTTTGCCTTGTCCTGTTGCTTGGCTCCTTTGAAAGTACTGCTGCCTTCGCTGTTGTCTGTCTCTGTCAATGTCTTGTTCATCCTGTTCAGCCATAAGTTCTCTTTCCACTATCTCCCCATAGGTAACAACTTTCGACATCCGTACATCTCGTTTAATTTTAGAGCGAAGTCCCCGCATGAAGTGTTCGCCCTTACTTGTGTCATCATGTGCAATATATGGTACATATTGGACTCCAGCCTCGAATTGTTGTATGTATCACTGTACGATCAGTTTTCCTGCTTATATAAAGAGAAGATCAGTGAAGACTCAACAAGAAGAATAACAAGCAGAAGAGTGAGCAAAAGAAGCTTTTAAGCATATACGAAAGAAAAGAAAGGGCACATTCATTGCACATCAGCTTTCATAAGCAATCAGCCCAGAGGAAAATCTTCACAGATATATCAGCTTAGATTAGAAGTGTATTTCCCTTAGTGTGTGAGAACATCCTTGTTAAGTTCTCACACACACAAACACTCTCAATCACTCAAATACAGTTTTGCACAAAGACGTTAAACTTGTGTATGTAGTCTTTCTCACATAAACACTAAAGAAGTGTTGACTGAAAGGTGCTGCCTTCAGTCTAGTCTAGGAGTTCAGTTTAGGCAGTGGGTAAGTCCTATCTGAGTGGGTTTGTACAATTGTTTGTATAAATCAAAGTCTTCTAGTGGATCCTACCCGAGGCGGTAGAAGGGGTGACATAGGAGAAGTTGAAGTCTCCGAGCATCCATAAACATATCTATCTTGTGTATTTAACTGTTTAACTATTGTTTTTCAAACTATTTGGATCAGTTTGAGTATCCGTCAGTTCAGTTGTCACCATAACTGAACTGATGAATGTAAAAACTAATCTGTCCCTCTTCGGTTATTCAGTTTACATAAAATAAAATGTTTTCTAATATAACAGTCTTCTTCACGAAGGATTACTTCGAGTCTCTTCCACTTGGTTTTTAACCAAACTCGATTTAATTCATCGGTGTTAATATTCTTAGAACACGAGCTATTGCATCTCGTTGGAGAATATTTTGTTTGAAGCATCTTAAAGATACCCAGCAAACAATCCTTCAATTGGTATCAGAGCGGGTTGTTCTAGGAAGAACATTTGAAGAAAACTGTGTTTTAAAATCTTACTTTAAAATAGTGTTAAATGCTATTTAAAAGTATTTCATACAATTTTCAAAACTATTTGAAAATATTTATATGTCGCTCTTTGGTAAAGAGTTGAGAGGATTGGCTCTGCGACTAATATTGCAGCCACTTCTTTAGACTCTTCACTTAGGGGTTTTAATCAGTCTACAGAGGACTGAGAATCATCTGCAAAGATGCACAACTAAATTGCTCCTTGAACAAGTCTTCAGTTGCTAGCCTAGCAGGTCAGCTATTCTTCAGACGAAACTCATCCATGCTGGGATGTTGGTTGATTAAATCACTAGCTGCATTCCAGTTGAGCCTAGTCAGAGTCTGCTCGACCAGTTAGTCTGCGAAGAAGTCAAGTTCAAGCAGTTTAACTCGTTTCTCTAGCAAAATGAACTAACAACCGATGCAGCAGTCAAGCAACCAATTGATGGTATATTCAGTTCTGTCGCATAAACCAACTGATATCTGATGTTGTTTAATATATGCTATTGTTGTAGTAATCTTTCTTGTTCAACTGATGTATGTACTCAGATGTAAATACAAGGAAATTTATTTAAATAAACATCATATTTTTTCAGCTGTGTTTCATTGTGACTGAATAGATATTTCCAAATCTCTTGTCTATATTGCTTGAATGATTATAATCTCTGAATGAATGACTATATAAATATCTTTCAAATACGGGTTTTATTCAGTTTTTGAGGGGGAGCTTTTTGTTTTTCTCTCAAACTAAAAGTATTATCAATCAGTTTTTAAATTCAGCTGTTGAGAAAAATACTTTATTTTTCATCAATTGAAAAGTAGTTTCTTAATTCTGTCAATCTCTCTTAAGATTTTTTTTATTTTTTTTGTTTTGTTTTCAAAGTTCCTTTAATTCAGTTATAAAGGGGTAGTTTTCTTTGTTTGAATATACTAACCCTTGAACTGAATAAATTGCGCTTAACTGCTCAGGTTTTGTAATCATCAAAAAGGGGGAGATTGTTGGAACTTTTCAAGTTCGCAATCTTGATTTTGATGATAACAAAACTTGTTAATTATGTTACTAATAATCTACCTTAGTGTGCAGCATCTAGGATCACTCACAAGATGTTTACATCGCAAACTAAAGGCCCAACTGATCGCACAAAATGAATCAGTCTAACTGGTTACGTCAATTGAGCAGTCCATCTGATTGTCAAGTTGATAGGTGATTCAGCAGGAAAACCTCAGAAGCCTGGCCAGCCGAAGGAGTGTTTAACTGATGAAGAAACCCAACTGATCAGTCCAACTGAACAAGAGTGAAATCAGTTCCACTGACGAGTCAACTGATTTCACCAGTCCAACTGAAATATCAGTTCAACTGACCAGTTCGAAGTATCAGTTAGAATCTTTCAGATATGGATGAAGACAAACTCTCTCAAGTGGAATCCAGCTGTACGTGAAGATACAAAGCCATTATCCAGTCAAAGGACAATAATGGACGTTGCATCAGAGCATTAAAGAAAAAATGTTTCAGAAGGACAGTCGAAAAGTCGAGACACAAAGTTCAAGAAACGAATTCAAGAAGCAACGGATACAACACATGAGTCTCACTGTACGATCAGTTTTTCCGCATATATAAAGAGAATATCAGTGAAGACTCAACAAGAAGAAGAGTGAGCAAAAGAAGCTTTTAAGCATATACGAGAGAAAAGAAAGGGCACGCTCATTGCACATCAGCTTTCAGAAGCAATCAGCCCAGAGGGAACTCTTCACATATATATCAGCTTAGATTAGAAGCGTATTTCTCTCAATGTGTGAGAACATCCTTGTTCAGTTCTCACACACACAACACTCTGAATCACTCGAATACAGTCTTGCACAAAGACGTTAAACTTGTGTATGTAGTCTTTCTCACATAGACACTAAAGAAGTGTTGACTGGAAGGTGTTGCCTTCAGTCTAGTCTAGGAGTTCAGTTTAGGCAGTGGATAAGTCCTAGCTGAGTGGGTTTGTACAAGTGTTTGTATAAATCAAAGTGTTCTAGTGGATCCTACCCGAGGCGGTAGAAGGGGTGACGTAGGAGCGGTTGAAGTCTCCGAACATCCATAAACATATCTTGTGTATTTAACTGTTTAACTATTGTTTTTCAAACTGTTTGGATCAGTTAGAGTATCCGTCAGTTCAATTGTCACCATAACTGAACTGATGAATACAAAAACTAATATGTCCATCTTCGGTTATTCAGTTTACATAAGATAAAATATTTTCTAATATAACAGTCTTCTTTACGAAGGATTACATCGAGTTTCTTCCGCTTGGTTTTTAACCAAACTCGATTTAATTCATCGGTGTTAATATTCTTAGAACACGAGCTATTGCAACTCATTGGAGAATATTTTGTTTGAAGCATCTCAAAGATTTCCGGCAAACGATCCTTCAATTTTCTTTGGTTCTGTTCAGTTTAGCTTATATCGTTTTTGCCTTGAATCATTTGCTACCAAGAAAACATTAAGGTTCCAACATTGGGGTTGGTCATATATCTATAAATAATCAATGAGAGCTTATTGTTAGACATGACTTCACTCCAAATTTTCGAAAACCTCTCTTTCACACGAAGTAGCCGAATCCTATATCTGATTTTATGGATTCGTGAGCTACTTTTGTTCATCATCTTAGCGCAAAATTATTCTAATTTTCTAATGCAAACTAGAAGAAGATCAAACTAACCTTCTGTGGACTTCATAGTGGAGATCTCGAAGAAGGACTAATAATTTCAAATTTTCAAGGAGTTGCTCCCGTAGATATTTACAACAAGAGGTATCTTTGCTAAACCCAGAAGAATTGGATTCATTCCCAAACATTTACGTTTGGAGGTAAATTTTAATAAATACTCTATTGTTTTATTAAAATCATAAGAGTGCCCAAACTAATTTTTTTATGATGAAAATAAAAATTTATAAATTCTTTTCTGTATTAGGCATGAGAAAATGATACATTAACAATGATATCAGAGTATAGATTTCTCTAAATTGTATAGTTTGCATAATTATTGATTAATCATGTTAAATTTATTATTTCTAATCTCATAAGAAAACTTTCAAAAAATTGAAGCACGCCAGAAACGTACACGAACAGCATTGCCCCAATCGAGCAGTGCAACCCGAAACTGCATAGTTTCAAAAAAAAATTTCTTTTGTTATGGGAAAGGCAGTTCGCGCAGTCCTGTCCGAGAAGGTTGCCTCAATTGTACAGGTAGATTGTGCGAAAGTGGGATTTTGCCCGAAATTATTTGGGCGATTTTGGAAATTTTATAATTTTTAAATAATTTTGATTTAAATTGAAAATTTTACTACCCTTAAATTAATTTTTGGTTAAATTACGTATGTTTGTTACAAAATTATAATTAAAATAGAACTTTAATTATTTATAATATGGATTTAATTAATTATGGATAAATTAGTTGAATATTAAATAAAAGTGTTTTTTTAATTTGTTGATTTATTTTATAATTGTGGCGAGTAGTGATAAATTAACAAGATACATGATTTGATCAATTAATTAAATTTTTAATTAATTCATAATAATATATGATCTTATTTCTTACAAAAGATTATCAAAAGTCATGAACAATGTGCTAGAGGTATGTAATGATATTTTACTGTTATGTGATTTTTCAAATTATTTGATATTATTTAAGTGATTCTGGTTTATGATTAATTCTCTAACTAATGAGATGTATTCATATGTGATATGGCTATTCAAATAAACATTATTATAATTAGTAAAAGATCAAGATTAAAATATGATGGGCCCTAATGATCAAGAGTTTTGAAGAGTGAAACATGTAAAATTTTGGAAGAATATGTAATATTGTATTTGCATCCATGCATATATCTAAGTTTTATATTTAGATCCGTGTATCATCCTTATTATATATGTATTATATAGTAAAAAATAATTATTTGAATTATTATTATTATTATAACAACAAAGTCGCATGAATCCAGAAAACATGCAACAAAAATGGTGCAATTTTAAAATTAAATGATTATAAAATTTTCAAAATTGAAATCCCTCATTTTGAATGTAATTCAAAATTTATATCAATCCATAAAGAAAAATTATAATTGGTTTAAAATTTTCTTGTTTTCCATCGTCGGTGGTTACGTGATAAACTCTACCCACGGTCAGTGTTTGACTCATATTATTGGGGAGTTCTGGATGTCGTTGGCTTGAAATACGTGTTGTGGATCGAGTGAAAATCCCATGACTTCGGCTCATATTATTGGAGAAACTCATGGTGATCGTCCACTACGATTCGATGTTGATGGATTGTCTTGACATGAGAAGATAAAAAACATCATATTATAGATCCTTATCAAACATGATGAAAATTACGTGGGGGTTGTATGATATGCAAAAGAGCTATAATTTTAGAAATTTTTATTAGCTGATAATATTCAAGATCATAATCTGTTGTTTGAGCTCCACGTAATCACTAAAGAAATGTGGTTTCTCATTTTCATTAAAGAATGGTAAAAATGTCAAAATAGTAGAGGGAGATTCATAAATTAAGGCACCTCCAAAAACAGGTAGCTTCAAATGCAAGTATTGAGGAACCAACTAATTTTTACAAATGGTGGGATCATGATATGCAAGTGAAGTGCTTTATGCTAGCTTCAATGTCAAATGAATTGGAGAGGCGGTTCGAGGATGTATGAATGCTGCTGACATTCACTTTCACCTATAAGAATTGTATGGTGCACATACACCTCACTTGAGATATGGACATGTCAAGGAGCTCATGACTAAATGCATGCGAGATGGGGCCTCGATCCATGAGTATGATGTAAAGAGGATTAGGCTCATCGAAAAGCTTTTTGGCATGGACATGGTCATACCGAGCAATTTTTTTATTGACATACTACCATTGTCGCTCTCATCTTCGTTTGATGGATTTGTGATGAACTTTAATATGAACAATATTGAGTCCACCCTTGAAACGTGTTTCAACATGCTTACTACATATGAGGCCACCATAAAGAAAGATAAGCATGCTCTTCTAGTGAGTATTGGTGTATTGTTTACTCGTAATCAAGGCATAGTGGAAATTTTAAATTTTTTTATTGGCATGAAAAATCATCGTTGGACACTCGTAAAGATTTCACTTGGCACCAAATATTTTGGGATTAGTGGAGATAGATCTCGTTGTATATCCATACGAATAACCAACTGGATTTACACCTATCTTTAATATTCAAACCAAGTCACCGATTGATAGCTTTGTTCCTTTTCTATATTGCACTAGAGAAACTATAAAATTTAAATGTTGGGAGTAAAGGAGCTCAACGATGGTGACAGTGAGACAACAACACGGCGGAAATGCAGCGTGCGAGGGTGATCAGCCAAGAGTGCTTGGTTGGTAAACAAGGTGTCCGAATTGTTTTAGTGAGGAGAGAGAAAAATCTTGTTGTAAAATTTGATGTGTTATTTGTGTTGTGAAAAGTAAAAATTTATGGTAAAAAGTAAAAATCTCAAACTCTCAAAATTTACCAAACTACACACTTTATTATATTTTTCTCTCTACTCAATTGTGAATTTCTTCACAAATGAGAGATCTATTTATAGGAAATCTTTACAAATAATCCAAAAATAAAATACATCATTACCTACATCATCACACACAAATTTCTAATTTTACAACTCTTATTTTCAACATTCAAATATTCAACTATTACTTTTTCAACATTCAAATATTATTTTCAACACTCCTCCTTGTGATGATGATCATGATACGATGATGTCTTCATTACGTGTTTTTGTACTGTCTCGTTAAAAACCTTACTAGGAAAAACCCATTGGGATAAAAACCATAGTAAGGGAAAAAGAGTGCAGTCACATAAGCTCCCCCTCATGTTGACACGAACAATTCTTCACAAATTTCGTAGATTGCGCATCCCAATATTATATATGTGCTTTCTGAATATTGACGTAGGAAGTGCCTTTATGAAGAGATCTGATGAGTTTTCACTTGATTGAATTTGACGAACATCAATACATTTATTCTTCTCTAGCTCTTTGGTGAATGCGAAGAACTTAGGAGGAATATGTTTAGTTCTGTCACTTTTTATGTATCCCTCTTTTATTTGAGCAACACATGCAGCATTATCTTCATATAGTATCACAGGCTTCTCGTCGAATGATAATCCGCATGAGATTTGGATATGTTGGGTCATTGATTTTAACCACACACATTCACGGCTTGCTTCATGTAGTGCAATAATCTCGGCATGGTTTGATGAAGTTGTTACGAGCGTTTGTTTCTGTGAACCCAAGAAATTGCAGTGCCTCCACGAGTAAATACATATCCAGTTTGGGAACGTGCCTTGTGTGCATCAGATAAGTATCCAGCATCGGCATAACCAATTATACTTGGATTAGCATCTTTTGAATACAAAAGTCCCAAGTCTGTCGTTCTTCGTAGATAACGAGATATATGTTTAATTCCGTTCCAGTGTCTCTTTGTTGGATATGTGCTAAATCTTGCCAACAAATTTACGGCAAAAGATATATCAGGCCTTGTACAATTTGTATGATACATAAGGGCACCGATAACACTTAGATATGGTACTTCTGGACCAAGAATATCTTCATCATCTTCACATGGACGGAATGGATCCTTTTCTATGTTTAATGATCTAACAACCATTGGAGTACTTAAAGGATTTGATTTATCCATATTAAAACGTTTAAGGATCTTTTTTGTATAATTTGTCTGGTGAACAAACATTCCACATTCTTTTTGTTCAATTTTTAAACCCAGACAATACTTGGTTTTTCCAAGATCCTTCATTTCAAATTCTTCCTTCAAGTATGACACAACTTCTTGAATTTCCTTATTTGTTCCAATGATGTTTAAATAATCAACATATACAGCAATAATTACGCATCCAGATGTTGTTTTCTTAATGAAAACACAAGGGCATATTGAATTATTTACATATCCTTTTTTCATCAAGTGATCACTTAGCCGATTATACCACATTCGGTCGGATTGCTTTAACTCATATAACGATCTTTGTAATTTCACAGAATAACATTCTCTGGGTTTTGAACTTTGTGCTTCAGGCATCTTAAATCCTTCAGGGATTTTCATATATATATTACTATCAAGTGATCCATATAAGTAAGCTGTAACAACATCCATAAGACGCATTTCTAAATTTTCAGATACCGCCAAGCTAATCAAATACCGAAACGTAATTGCATCCATCACGGGAAAATACGTTTCTTCATAATCAATTCCAGGCCTTTGAGAAAAACCTTGTGCAACAAGTCGAGCTTTATATCTTACTATTTCATTTTTTTCATTTCGCTTTCGATTAAAAACCCATTTGTATCCAATAGGTTTTACATCTTCAGGTGTAAGGACTATAGGTCCAAAAACATTACGTTTATTTAACGAATCCAATTCAAAGTGGATGGCTTCTTTCCATTTTATCAAATCCTGCCGATTTTTACATTCAGCTAAAGATTTTGGTTCAAAATCTTCATTATCATTTATGATGTCGATTGCCACATTATAAGAAAATATATCATCAATTTCTTCTATATCTTTTGGGTTCCATATTTTTCCAGTATTAATATAATTGATAGAGATTTCATGATTCTTGTCAGTTTGTGGTTCTGACAGAACATTTTCATCATCATGTGTTTCTTCAGGAACATCATTCTCTATTTTGTGATCATCAAGTGTTTCTTCAGGAACATCATTCTTTATTTTGTGATCATCAAGTGTTTCTTCAGGAACATCATTCTTTAATTTGTGATCATCGTGTTTCTCTATGAATTTTCTTATTCGAGGATTTTTATCTTTGGAACCGACTGGCCTTCCACGCTTCAGGCGTTTAATGACATCATGAGTATTTTCAATTTGTTTCTTCGGAATTTCAATTCGAGCAGAGGCATTTGCAACATGTATATATGATTTAGTTACCCCTTTTGTGTCTGCAAATGCATCTGGTATTTGATTTGCTATTCTTTGCAAGTGCACAATTTGTTGTACATCTTTTTCACATTGTTTTGTTCTTGGATCCAGATGTAACAATGATGATACATACCATGTAATTTTCTTTTCGGTATGTTTTTGTTCTCCCCCTAACATTGGGAAGATTTCCTCATTAAAATGACAATCAGCAAAACGTGCTGTGAACGCGTCGCCTGTCTGAGATTCAAGATATCGAATGATTAATGGACTATCATAACCGATATAAATTCCAACCTTTCTTTGACGTCCCATTTTCTTTCGTTGCGGTGGTGCAATAGGCACATACACCATACATCCAAAAATTCTCAGATGAGAAATGTCTGGTTCTTTACCAAATGCAAGCTGCAATGGGGAGTATTTATGATATGCACTTGGTCTGATGCGAATTAATGAAGCAGCATGTAAAATTGCATGTCCCCATATAGAAATAGGGAGCTTTGTTTTCATAATCATTGGTCTACCAATCATTTGCAGACGTTTAATCAATGATTCAGCCAATCCATTCTGTGTATGTACATGAGCAACAAGATGCTCAACAATGATTCCCATAGACATACAATAATCATTGAAAGTCTGGGAAGTAAATTCACCAGTATTATCAAGTCTAATTTTCTTGATTGTATAATCGAGAAATTGATTCCTCAATTTTATTATTTGAGCAAGTAATCTTGCAAATGCAACATTTCGAGTTGACAATAAACATACATGTGACCATCTGCTGGAGGCATCAATCAATACCATAAAGTATCTGAATGGTCCACATGGGGGATGGATTGGTCCACAAATATCACCCTGAATACGTTCAAGAAACATTGGTGATTCACTTTGGATTTTGGCTTGTGATGGTCTTATAATAAGTTTTCCAAGAGAACATGCTTTACATTGAAACTTATTATTCTGAAAGATCTTCTGGTCTTTCAGCGAATGACCATGTGTATTTTCTATAATTCTTCGCATCATTGTTGAACCAGGATGTCCTAATCGATCATGTCAATTGATTAATATTGAAGAATTATCTACTACCATGTTTGATTCAATGGGACTTATATGTGTATAATGCAATCCAGTAGGGAGCATTGGTAGTTTTTCAATCATATATTTCTTTCCTGATTTATATGTGATAAGACACATATATTTATCATTCCCTTCATTCATTGTTTGAGTATCATACCCATGGGAATATATATCATTAAAACTCAACAAATTTCTTTTCGATTGTGGTGAATATAAAGCATCATTGATCAAAAATTTTGTACCATTAGGTAACAAAAATTGTGCTTTACCACATCCTTCAATCAAGTCTACAGGACCTGATATTGTATTCACTGTTGTTTTTGTTGGTTTTAGTTCCAAGAAATATCTTTTATCTCGGAGGATAGTGTGCGTTGTACCACTATCGGGTATGCAAACTTCAGCTTTGCTCATAGCATTTTCCATATTTGAACTTCAAAAAAAATATGCAATGAAATAAGATTACTGACAATACATATGTAAATATAACACATATCATAATAAAACATTATTATATGAATACATGAAAAATAAATTATTGTACATTTATATTCTACCATTATATTGTTCATTCTCAGAGAAATCATTGAGAAAATCAGTAGCATCAATATTGTTCATTTCTATCCCACCAACATATTGATCATTTCCAGAGAAATCATTCATAAAATCAGCAGCATCAAAATGAGTTGAATCACTCAAACGGTCACTGCGTTCAGTGAAGTTGGTCTCTTTTTCTTTCCCCTTTATCGATTCTTTATAGAGCTTGCAAAGGTGCTCAGGGGCTCGACAAATACGAGACCAATGTCCTGGAGTGCCGCATCTGAAACAAGAACTTTCAAATCTTTTTGAGTGATTTTCATTAACACTCATGTTCTCATGATGCCTTTTCTGTGGGTGGTTCGTGACGTCCTTTTGAGATGAGTTATAAAAATAACTATCTCTATTGTTTTCCAAACCACGGCCTCGACCACGACCACGGCCAATTCCACGTCCACGACCACGACCACATCCTCGACCTCGACCTCGACCTCGACCAAAACCTTGTCTTTGAATTTGATTTTGGTTTCCAGGTTTAAATTCATTTTTACTCACAGCATTTACTTCTGGAAATGTTGTTGATCCAGTGGGTCGGGACTGATGATTTCTCATTAATAGCTCATTGTTCTTTTCCGCCACAAGAAGACAAGCGATGAGTTCAGAATATCTCGCAAATCCACGCACTCTATATTGTTGCTGTAAAGTTATATTTGATGCGTGAAACGTGAAAAAATGTTTTTTCAAGCATTTCCGATTCTGTAACCTCATGTCCACAAAATTTTAGCTGCGAGATTATTCGATACACGCTGAATTATAATCACTGACTTTCTTAAAATCTTGGAATCTTAACATATTCCATTCGTCACGGGCGGTCGGAAGTATAACTTCCCTTATATGTTCAAATCTTTCTTTCAATCCTTTCCACAGAGCCATGGGATCTTTTTCGATGAGATATTCACATTTTAAACCTTCATCGAGATGTCGACGCAAAAATATTATAGCTTTTGCTTTTTCTTGTAATGAAGATATACCATTTTCTTTAATGGTCTCTCTTAGACCCAATGACTCAAGATGCATTTCTACATCGAGAGTCCATGGCATATAATTTTTTCCCGTGATGTCGAGCGCAACAAATTCGAGCTTTGTCAAATTTGACATGGTGGTACTAAAAAATTACGATGCATTTTATTAGTTAATGAATATTGCAATACAAAGTAATGGATAAACAACAATTACAAGCATTTGTAAAAATAAAGAAAACACACGAGGAGGATATTCTCCGATAAATAAAAGACTCGTGAGTATGATAACCAAAATAATTAAAAATAACCTTGAGAAAGCCATCTTCTTTTTTCTCCGAAAATTTGATGAAGAATAATTTTTAAAGAATAGGAGAAAGTTGGAGTGATTGAAAGAGTTTTTGAGATCATATTTATAGGGCAAAAACTAGCCGTTTTGTTACCGTTTATGACCGTTGGTGTACAAAAAAGCAAATGTATGTATTTGTATAATTTTATGGTAATAATATGGTGTATATAATATTAGTCATGTTTAAATAATTATGTATATCATATCACATTATTATAATGAAGTGTCATAAGTTATTTTGTTTAAAAACCTTATAGGCTTTTATACTTGTCGTATCCCTTACCGGGAGTGTGGGATGTCGTCTTAACATCCTCCCAGGATTTATAACAAGTTTTTGAAAAATTTATTTTTATTATTTCTAATAATAACATTATATTATATATTAAATATATACACAATAAATAAATAACAGTAAAATAAATAGTATTACTTTTGTTACCTTTTTCTTCTGTTTGGAGCTTGGAAAATTATGGAGGACTTTTAGAGCTTCGTGCTGATAACGTGTTGTGAAAAGTAAAAATTTATGGTAAAAAGTAAAAATCTCAAACTCTCAAAATTTACCAAACTACACACTTTATTATATTTTTCTCTCTACTCAATTGTGAATTTCTTCACAAATGAGAGATCTATTTATAGAAAATCTTTACAAATAATCCAAAAATAAAATACATCATTACCTACATCATCACACACAAATTTCTAATTTTACAACTCTTATTTTCAACATTCAAATATTCAACTATTACTTTTTCAACATTCAAATATTATTTTCAACAATTTGATATTTAAAGATATTATGGATCATGTAGAATCCTATTAGGATTCTTACTATGTGATTTGACCAACTAAGAAACCTACTAGTTGGAGTTTGATTGGGACACTCCAGCTCAATTGGTGATGACCAACTGAGAAACCTACTAGTTGGAGTTTGATTGGGACACTCCAGCTCAATTGGTGAAAAATCCTAGAACTTAGAGTTTGATTATGATACTCAAGTTCAATGAGTCAAAACTCATACATGATGTTTTGCTTAAATAGGGACACCTACTAGTTAGAGTTTCACTAATTTTCTAAAAGTTTATTAATAAAAAATCATTGATCATGATTTCACTATAATCCCGATCGATGATAAAAAATAACAAAAATAACGAGCGTAAACAAATGGTATAATGATGAAAACTCAAACTCTTCGAAAATTATTGAGTCAAAGTCAATTGTCTAAAATCAATTGTCCGAAATCTACTATATCAAATTGAACCAATAAAAATTTAATTTTGTCAAAATCAATTCAATCAAAATAAACTTGTCAAAGTTAACTAGGTCAAGTCAACTAATCGAATTCAAATATTCACTTGCTCAAATTTTGGCAGCTGCCAATTTTTAAGCACTTTCAAAAAATTTAGATACTTGCATTCTCCTCATAATTTTACTAGTCATGTTAAATCTCAGAACTTCTAAATATGAAATCCAGTTATAAAACTTTTTACATGCCACATGTTTGATCTCTATCAAACTAAAATCATCAAATTCAACTCCTTGAATTTGATTGTCTCAATGGTAACACATAAAAAATATCTGTGTAGTCCTTAATTGTTCAGAGATACAACTAGTCGTAGATCAACAACTCATTTGATTCGAGAAAAGATGTTTCTTTTATATAGTCTTACCCTAATTTTTCTCATTTTATAAAAAAATCCATTGAACATGAGAACGTAAAAAATAATTTCTGATTGTAGGGTGAGCCTTAGCTTCCTTTTCAATCAATCCCTATATATATGTATTCCTATTACATAGGATGGTTTATCCATGTCCTTTATGAGAATTTACTTGTTAGTCATAATTTAGTTGATTGCAACAATACTACATCATTCCCAATGAGTATGATGTCATCAATATAAAGTATTAGGAATGTCACAACACAACTACTAACTTTCTTGTACACACATGGTTTCTCAAGATTTTTAACAAAATAAAATTCTTTGATATTGTTGTCAAATAAAAGGTTCCAACTCCTTGACTTCTGTTTGAGACCATAAATCGATATTTAAAGTTTGCATACTTCATGATATCTTCTCACCGATGTGAATTATCAAGGGCGAGACATGTAAATCTCTTCATTAATATCATCATTAAGGAACACTGCCTTCATATCCATTTGTCATATTTCATAGTCATATCATGCCGCTATAGCTAGCAGAATCCTAATGGATTTGAACATAAGAAATAGAAAAAATGTTTCCTCAAATTCAATTCCTTTCCTCTTAGTATATCATTTAGTTATCAGTCTAACCATTAAGGTTCACACCTTTTTCCAATCCGTTCCAATCTTCCTTTGTTAATATATTTGCATCCTATGATAATAATTATCTCAAGTCGACTACTAAGGATAAAACTTAGTTGGAATAATTGGAGTCCATCTCAGACCGCATGATTTCAAGCCACTTTGATGATTTAGAATCATATATTGCTTCTTTTAAGTGTCTTGGATCAAATCCATGGTTAAACTCATCTTGACCTTATTAAGAATTCGTCCAAACCTCACAGATTGTCTCGAGATCCTTTCAGATCTCCTAGGAGCGTGTGTCTTTTAAATTGGTCGTTGGGACGTGTCTTCTACAATATAAGAATTGGGTATTTCTCGAATATTCTCGAGTTCTATCATCTCAAATTTTCTATCCAGAACAAATTGTTTCTTTAAGAAGGTGGCGTTTCTTGAAAAAACACTATTGTTTCCTTGGGATAATAGAATAATATCCAACAGAGTTCTTCGGATATCTCACAAAGTAGCGTAAAATAGACCTACTATCTAATTTTTATCTCATTGTTTGCTTCATGTAACTAGTACATCCCGATATCTTAAATAAGAATATTTGGGAGGCTTTTCCAGCCATATCTCATATGGTATATTTTTAATTGTATTTGTATGGAAGTTGTTCAACAACATTGCCACGATTTCAAACACATATACCCAAAAATAAGGCGGCATTTTAGTGAATCCCATAATTGATAGGACCATGTTCATCAATGTTCGATTACAACATTTTGACACTCCATTAAGTCGTGGTGTGGCAAGATGAGTCCATCGTGAGAGAATCATATTCTCTTTTTAGTCTTGGAATTCAATATTCAAATATTCTTCACCTCGATCAAATCTAAGTGTCTTAATACTTTTCTCTTACTAAATTTTTTGTAATGATCGAGGTCTGACAAAAAAAATTAAAAATCGCTCTGAATGCGGAGAAAATAAATATACACTTACTAAGGTTCCTCAAAAAGAGGCAGTTGCAAATTCTAGTGTTGAAGAACTAGCATAGCTGGATAAATGGTGGGACCATGATATGCATGTAAAGTGTTACATGATAGCTTCAATGTCAAATGAACTGCAGAGACGGTTAGAGTAAGCTAAAAGTTTTGCTGGCATTTACATGCATCTACAAGAGTTGTATGATACGCAGAGATGTCCTTTAAGGAATGTGGTTATCAAAGAGTTCATGACTACATGTATGCGAGATGGGCCTCGGTCCATGACATAGTGTAAAGATGATTGGGCTTACAATACAAGAAAAACGCTCAACGGATAAAATTTTATCCGTTGTCGTTGGTCATTTAAAACTGTTGTAAATGAGGGTGTTGTTGAAAGTGCATTCAAAGACAACAGTTAAAAACCGTTGTCGTAGCTATCATATTGCGACAATTTTTCAAAAACAAAACCGTCGCTAATTAGCGACGGTTTATGATATGGTTTCTGTCGCTACTTAGAGAAAGTTTTGTATAAACTGTTGCTAAAATTAGCGATGGTTTTTTAATACGCAGTCGCCAATTAGCGACGCTAATTAGCTACGGATTTTGATTAAACCGTCGCTAAATTAAATCCGACGCGATCTTTTTACGTAAAATAAAAAAATTACTTTTATAATTTAATAAATCTGCCAAAAAAAACTTACAATATGACTAAACTAATAATATTCATGATCTTAACTAACACTTAGAAATTTACCAAGATTTAAAGCAAAAAAACTTATCCTATTTCGAATTTAAAATCCTCTAAGAGAGAAAATTTTATGGTGTGAAGAAAATGGACAGAGGGTGCGGATATTTATATACAATTTGCGACTGTTTTTGATAAACAGTCGCTAATGGTTAAACCATCGCTGTGGTAAGGTCCAAAATTAAGACGGCGTAATTCAACTGCATGCAAATCTAGGGAATATGAAAAATGATTAATCAAACGATTTTAATGGCATAAATTAATTGTGACATGCATGATTATATGTTAAATAAGATTTTATTGTCATGATGCATTAAAATGTAATTTTAAGGATTATTCGATTTGCGATCGAGGAACGGAGACCGAGGGCTGAAAAAATTTAAAATGTTTATATTAAATAATTAAAAAATTATTTAAAATATGATTGATACTTTTTCATATTTGTGGAAAAAAAAGAGTTTTGAGGTGATTTTATACGCCGAGACGTAAATTTTATCGGTGTTAGTTTTTCAACAAAAATACAAACGTTTTAGCAACCTGACTAATAAATTCACAAACTTTATTAAACAAAATAATTTTTAATATTTTAATGGATCACTAATGGACCTAATTAACAACCTTAATGGGTCTAAGTGTCACGCCCGGGACGGGGGTTGGTCGACACCGGTGTTGCTCTCAAATTTACATTCGAAAACAACAAGCCTCAGAAGTAAAAAATTCAGAAACCAGTCTTTTTATTCATAATACTAAATAATCCATTATGTGTTACAACTCAAATACTAATGTTTTACAGCGGAAATGTAAAACCATACATAACAGTATCTTAACAGATGCAGCGGAAATAACATAAACTAGAATCAGAACTGAAAATTGGCAGTCTTCTTCACCAGCCCCAAAACTGGATCTGCTCTTCTTCTTCTAATATTTCTTCCTCGTTCTTATCTGAGATGGTTTTGGTGGGTGAGTGATATGATCGTCACTCAATAAGCGGGGGCGGGAATAACTCCCAGTTTTCGAAATAATTTTCAACAGAAACAGTAATACAAATAATATATAGAAAACTTCTTATTTTCAGAACATGAATCGGTATTCAGAACAGAAATGCAAGTAAGTAAGCACTGAGAACGTTTGTGAATTTCATGGCTAACTGATATCAGTCCTCTATATGTTCTTTCCTCTAAGGGGTGAGGCCAGAATCAGAAATCAGAATTCAGAAATGTTCAGAATATATATTTCTACCATTAGTTCACTAGGTTTCAGTGCTTCAAAAATCAGAGATCAAAATACATATACTTGGTTTCAAAACAGAAATCATCAAACTGATTTCAAGATATTTATACATAGACCCACTTACTATAATTTGCTATAAAGTTTCGGTTGAAGTTGGAATCTGCTTGTTCTTGCTATTGGTTTCTACTGCTCGAAAATAAGCACTCTCTTAGCTCGAAAATTCAAGTGATAATCTCAAGATTTGGGTAACACCAATTCAGAGATTTGAGGGTGTTATTTATAGGCAAAATTCTGACTGTTAGCATCCCAATTAATAGCCATAATATGACATTAACAGCCTTTATTCCATGTTAAGTGCTTCAGTTACAAGTCATAAGCTGAATTAGTAACTGTCTGCTGGAATCTCGCTCTTCCGCTGCTGAATTTTACCTGTTGTCTGCTGCTGGATTCTAATCTGCTGGAAAAATACCAGATTTTGAAATATTAGCTTCTGCTGGAAATTTTGCATTGCTGCTGAAAAGCTGGAAATTCGGGTTCGCTCATCCCTCCCTCTCTATGAAAAGTTTCGTCCTCGAAACTTGGCTATACATGATCCTCAAAGAGATAAGTGTAATGTTCTCGCATCTTTTCTTCCAACTCCCAAGTAGCTTCTCTTTCAGTGTGATTGGACCATTGTACTTTGACATATGAAATAATTCGTCGCCTTAGTACTTGGTCTTTGTTATCCACAATCCGAATCGAAATTTCTTCATATTTTAGTTCTTCATTTAAATTGCCTTTGACCAACAGGGGTCCAGCTTCAAGAATATGACTCGGATCGGAAATATATCTCCTCAGCTGCGAAACGTGGAATACATTGTGAATTCTTGACATGTCGGGTGGAAGTGCTAATCTATAAGCAAGTGTTCCTACTTTTTCTAGAATGTCAAAAGGTCCAATATATCTGGGATTCAATTTTCCAGTCTTATTGAATCAGATTACACCCTTCATGGGTGACACTTTCACATAAACTTTTTCTCCAACTTCAAATTCCACGGGTCTTATTTTCAGGTCAGCCCAACTTTTCTGTCGATCTTGTGCACTTTTTAATCTCTCCTTGATCATAGCAACTTTATCCACTGTTTCTTGGATTATTTCGGGTCCAAAGATGGCTTTTTCCCTTACTTCATCCCAATAAAGTGGTGATTGACATTTTCGTCCATACAGAGCTTCGTATGGTACCATTCCAATGCTGCTGTGATAACAATTATTGTACGCGAACTCGATTAAGGGAAGATGCTCACTCCAATTGCCACTGAAATCTAGAGCACATGCTCTCAGCATATCTTCTAGAGTTTGAATTGTTCTCTCTATTTGGCCATCGGTCTGAGGATGATAGGCCGTGCTAAGAGTAATTTTGGTCCCCATAGGTTGTTGGAAGCTCTTCCAAAAACGGGATGTAAACCTCGGATCTCTGTCTGATAGTATGCTAGCTGGAACTCCATGTAGTCGTACGATCTCATTCATGTACAATGTGGCTAGCTTGTCCATATTATAGTTCATGCGGACAAGTAAGAAATGCGCAGATTTCGTGAGTCTATCTACGATTACCCAGATGCCATCATGGCCTTGTCTCGACTTGGGTAAACCAACTACAAAATACATTGAAATATGTTCCCATTTCCATTTCGGAATTTCTAATGTTTGAAGAAGTCCACCAGGTCTCTAGTGTTCTGTTTTGACTTGTTGGCACACGTGACACTTAGAAACAAACATTGCCACGTCCTTCTTCATTCCACTCCACCAGAAATTTTTCTTCAAATCTCTGTACATCTTGGTACTGCCAGGATGGACTGAAAATTTCAATTTATGTGCTTCAGACATTACTTCTTGTTGAAGGTTATCGATGTCTGGTACGCACAATCGGCCTTTCATCCATAAGATTCCCTTGTTATCCGTCTCGAAATCTGGTGATTTCCTTTCTTTAGCTTGCTCTTTCAGTTTCACCAAAGCGGAATCTCTATCTTGACTTGTCTTGATTGTCTCTTGAAGACATGGTTTTGCTGAAAGTGGCGCCAGGATCACCTTACTCGTATTCTTTCGACTTAAAGCATCTGCTACCTTGTTGGCTTTGCCTGGGTGGTAGCTTATCGTCAAGTCGTAATCCTTCATGAGTTCAATCAACCGTCTTTGTCTCATATTTAGTTCCTTTTGAGTGAACAAATATTTGAGACTTTGGTGATCCGTGATAATCTCACACTTGGCTCCATAAAGATAATGCCTCTAAATTTTTAGTGCGAACACTACTGCAGCTAGTTCGAGGTCATGCGTTGGGTAATTCTGTTCATACGGCTTCAACTGTCTCGACGCGTGTGCAATCACCCTTCCCTCTTGCATGAGTACACATCCTAAACCTCCTTTAGATGCATCACTGTAGATGGTGAAGTCTTTGCCTTCAGTTGGCAATACCAATACTGGCGTGGCGGTAAGCTTTTTCTTCAAAGTCTTGAAGCTTTTCTCACAATCTTCACTCCATTGAAATTTTGAGTTCTTCTGTGTGAGTTTGGTGAGAGGTATTGCTATTGAAGAGAATCCTTCAACAAATTTTCGATAATAGCCTACTAGTCCGAAGAAGCTATGAATTTCTGTCACATTATTTGGCCTCGACCAATCCATGATTGCTTCTACCTTCTTAAGGTCCACAGGTACTCCTGTTGCTTTTATTACGTGACTCAAGAATGTAACGCTCTCTAGACAGTTCGCATTTCATGAATTTGGCGTACAGTTCCTTCTCTCTCAGCGTCTGGAAGGTGAGACGAAGATGTTCTTTGTGGTCTTCCTCACTTGAAAAATATAATAGAATGTCATCGATGAATACGACCACGAACCTATCGAGGTATGGTTTGAAAACTCTATTCATGAGATCCATGAATACTGCTGGAGAATTGGTCAGTCCAAACGGCATCACTGTAAACTCGTAATAGTCGTATCTTGTCCTGAAGGCTGTTTTAGGGATGTCTTCCGCTTTGACCTTCAGTTGATGGTATCCTGACCTCAGATCGAGTTTTGAAAAGACCTTGGCTCCTTTCAATTGATCATAAAGGTCATCTATCCTCGGGAGGTATTTATTCTTAATTGTAATCTTATTCAACTCTCTATAGTCGATACATAACCTCATACTCCCGTCTTTCTTTTTCAGAACTAGTACAGGGGCTCCCCACGGAGATGCACTGGGTCGGATTTGCTTCTTATCCAACAATTCTTGCAGTTGTTCTTTGAGTTCTTTCAACTTTGCCGGAGCCATTCGGTATGGTGCTTTTGAGATTGGTGTAGAATTGGGTACTAAATTAATCTCAAATTCCACATTGCGGTCGAGAATTTTGCCAGGGAGTTCTTCAGGAAAGACATCCGGAAACTCTTGTACTACCGGAATCTCTTCTAGTGCAAGTGTGGTTTCTTCCTTTACCTCGCTTAACATAGCTAGGTAAACTTCTTCTCCACTTTTCATGGCTTTCCAAGTCTGGCAAGCAGAAAGAAGAGTCTTTCGTTCTGTTGTCTTACAATGAAATAAAAGTTTCTCTTGGCGTGGAGTTTGGATGGTTACCGTCTTTCCATGACAGTCTACTAAAGCATGATTCTTGGCTAACCAATCCATTCCAAGAATTACATCGAATTTCACCATGTTTAGTTGGATTAGGTTTGTCTTGAAACTCTGATCATCTATGAGAACACCAATATCCCGATATAGAGTGCGAGTTTCTAAATCCGATTTGCAGGAGTTGCTACTCTATATGGTTCTTCTAAGTTATCAAGCTTAGTTCCTAACTTCTTGGCAAATCCCTTAGACATGAATGAATGGGTAGCACCACAATCAAATAACACATACGCAGGTACATAATTGATTATAATGGTACCTGCCACGACATCATTTGAGTTGTCAGCCTCTTCTTGAGTGAGAGCATAAACTCGAGCATTTGTCTTGTTTTCCTTAGGCTTGTTTGGAGTTGTTCCTCCTGCTGGACCATTCATTGGATCTGGAAGAGGACATTGAGCAATGCGATGGTCCATCTTTCCACAACAAAAACAAGCTCCAGAATTCCAACGACATTCACCAATGTGAGTGAATCCACAAGTTTGGCATTTGACTCCCTCTTTGCTTGATTGAGAAGAAGTGGTTCCTTTGGATGGAGCACTGGTAAATTGGTTGCTTGAAAACCTAGGCTTCTTGAATTGTTGGCCCGATTGATACTGGCTTGACTGAGGACATTTGAGTTTGTTCTCACCTTCATGCCTCTTGATTTCATTCTCAGCTTTGATGGCGGCTCCCATCAATTCATCAAAACTATCGGGTTCGATAACAGCAAAGGCAGATTGAATGCGCCTGTTCAACCCTTTCTTGAAGCGATGCATCTTCAAGGTCTCGTCTCCCATGATGGTTGGGGAGTAAGTTCCCAGTGAGTAGAACTTGGATGAATACTCCACCACTGTCATGTTTGGTTCTTGAACCAAGCTTTCAAATTCTGACAGCTTCTGCACTCGAACTGCTGTCGGGAAGTACTGCTTCAGAAATGCCTCTCGGAACCTTTGCCAAGTGATAGGTCCCGCCCTTACCATAGCTGGTGAGACTCCTTCCCACCATTTGGCTGCTTTATCCACAAGAAAATGTGTACTCACATCTACTTTGATCCATTGTGGAACCTCTAGTAGTCGAAGATGGTTCTCCACCTCCTTCATCCAATTCTGTCCGACCTCAGGATCGGAGCTTCCGTCAAAATTTGGGACTCTTGCTCTTCGAAGAGCCTCATAGTGCTGCTTAGTCCCATTCTGAGCAGGAGGTGGTGGTTGATTAGCATTAGAGTTGACAAACCCTTGCAGCGTTGTTGCCACAATCGTGGCTATAGCCATCAGGTCCGCCTGGCTGAGGCCAACTGCTGGTGGTTGTTGCTGTGCATCCTCATCATTGCGGTTGTTGTTGCGGTTGCCGTAGCGAGGATTGCGATTGTTTCTAACTGGTCGTCCGTCCATTTCCTACAATTATAAAAGTTCTAAGGTTGATGGCAGAATAGAGACTAAACAAAAGAAGCAAAATGATTGAGTAATTGCTCAAAATTAAATATGAAATCAATGGATAGAAATACATTTTTATTGATTTCTCAAGAAAGTGCAATTAAAACTAACCATCGAAAATGCTAACAGAAATGTAATTGAAACAAGTGTTATTACAAAGAACTACTAATGATAGTCTAATCTATCACTTCTCATAATCCCAAATCCATAGGATCTTCTTCGATTTCTTCATCTTCTTCGGAATCCTCCTCAGGTTCGTCTTCATGGTTGTCTATTACTGCTTCTAGATGTTCAATATTACCATGCAGAACTGCATTCTGGTCGCTAAGAACTTCAACAGTGTTATGCAACTCTTGAATCTGAGTATCAGTCTGTTCACTATACTGATTATGCTGGTGCACGAGTTGGTGATTTTGATCCTTAAGTAATTGGATCTTCTCAACTAATGTATCATGTTACTCGATGAACTCTGCAACAGTTTCTTGGAAGGTTTCAAACTCTTCTTGAGCCTTCATATTCCTCTCTTCTGCTTCATGCAGATAGTGAGCATAACGTTGAACATCACTTCTTAAGTGTTCTGCTCTATGATGTAACTCATCTTCGTCTAACTCCGAGCAGTAGTTATGTTCCTTGAGTTTCTCTAGCTTCCTATCTAAGCTCTTAATGTAATTACTCTGGTCAGTCATATCCTACATCCAAAACATGAGAGTGAAGGTTCAGAAATGATCTCAAGGGTACAAGTCGAGTTATAGACAATTACTGGAATGAACAGAATCAGTACAGCCTATAACATTCAATAAAATAAAATAGCTCAAAATTTTTCGGTCTCAGAATCTCGTGAAAAATTTAATATAAACTCTTCACATCAAGAACATGAAGTGTACCAAGTTTGGTAAAAAAAATACTAAACCGTTTAGAAATGAAAATTCCTCAAAGTTTCAAAAATTTGGAAAATTTTTAGGCTAGGTTCTCCTCGTCGAGAGCTTTCCAACGGTATCTTTTAATAGTCAAAATTCTTCCTGGATAAAAAATTATGGTCGTTTGAAGTTTGCGCGAAAAACACCTCAACTTCCATGTCATTTGCAAAGTCTACTGCATGGGCTTGCTGGAATTCACTGTCTACTGCAATTCTGATGCTACTGCAATCAGTCTGCTGCTTTTCCACCACAGTCTGCTGCTTTCCAGCACTTTTAGACCAATCTGCTGTATTCCAGGTCTAATGACCAGGTCTTCTGCATTCAGATCTACTGATTTGTATCTGCTGGTTCTTGTTTCAGCCTACTGGTTTTCGGTCTACTGAATTTTTTTTCTACTCATTTCAGACATGCTGCTTATTTCAGACATGCTGCTGAAACACTCAGAGCTCTACTGCATTCTGATTTGTTTCCCTTACTGATTTTCCTAACTGTACATAGTTAGTCTATCGTCTCAGTAGTCTATTATAGTATTTTATCAGAACTTATTTTTCAGAAGTCTATCAGATCTTATTGTTTCTAGTTCCTCCTCCCCAGTTTATGAAACCTGGTTTGGCTCTGATACCACTTCAATGTCACGCCCCGGGACGGCGGTTGGTCGACACCGGTGTTGCTCTCTAATTTACATTCGAAAATAACAAGCCTCAAAAGTACAAAATTCAGAAAACAGTCTTTTTATTCATAATACTAAATAATTCATTATTTGTTACAACTCAAATACTAATGTTTTACAGCGGAAATGTAAAACCATACATAACAGTATCTTAACAGGTGCAGCGGAAATAACATAAACTAGAATCAGAACTGAAAAATGGCAGTCTTCTTCACCAGCCCCAAAACTGGATCTGCTCTTCTTCTTCTAATATTTCTTCCTCATTCTTATTTGAGATGGTTTTGGTGGGTGAGTGATATGATCGTCACTCAATAAGCGGGGGCGGGAATAACTCCCAGTTTTCGAAATCATTTTCAACAGAAACAGTAATACAAATAATATACAGAAAACTTCTTATTTTCAGAACATGAATCGATATTTAGAACAGAAATGCAAGTAAGTAAGCACTGAGCACGTTTGTGAATTTCATGGCTAACTAATATCAGTCCCCTATATGTTCTCTTCTCTAACGAGTGAGGCCAGAACCAGAAATCAGAATTCATAAATGTTCAGAATATTTATTCCTACCATTAGTTCACTAGGTTTCAGTTCTTCAAAAATCATAGATCAAAATACATATACTTGGTTTCAAAACGGAAATCATCAAACTGATTTCAAGATATTTATACATAAACCCACTTACTGTAAATTGTTATAAAGTTTCGGTTGAAGTCTGGAATCTGCTTATTCTTGCAACTGATTTCTACTGCTCGAAAATAAGCATTCTCTTAGCTCGAAAATTCAAGTTATAATATCAAGATTTGTGTAACACCAATTCAGAGGTTTGAGGGTGTTATTTATATGCAAAATTCTGACTGTTAGCCTCCCAATTAATGGTCAAAATCTGACATTAACTGCCTTTATTCCATGTTAAGTGCTTCAGTTACAAGTCATAAGCTGAATCAGTAACTATCTGCTGGAATCTCGCTCTTCTGCTGCTGGATTTTACCTGTTTTCTGCTACTGGATTCTAATCTGCTGGAACTGGATTTTACCTGTTGTCTGCTGCTGGATTCTAATCTGCTGAAAAAATACCAGCTTCTGAAATATTAGCTTTTGCTGAAAATTTTGCATTGTTGCTGAAATGCTGGAAATTCGGGTTCTCACACTAAGTCTTATTAGTGGTTTAATTAAATATTTATATGCTAAAACCTACCCTAAACCTCACATAAACTCTCGGCCCCTCCCCCAAGAAATCAAAACTCTCCCCTTTCCCTAAAACACAGCACACACGTGATTCTCCAAGGGTGAAGCTTCGGTTTTTGAAGAGAAAATCCAGCCTAGTCTCCTACGTCAAAAGTTCTTCAAATTGCCATCGAATATTCTTGCGTTTAAAATGCAAAGGCACACCATATTCTCCTTTTTACACATCATTCACACAATAGTAAATATTTAAAATCAGTTTGCATGGAAAACAAGTGGGAACTTGAAATATTTTCGGTTTATGGCATATGTCAAATTTTTTGGCTTGTATTTGACACAAAAATCATGTTTAATATGTGTTAAGGGGCTGCCATGATTTAGGCTATAATCAAGCATTGTTTTACACACGTTAGGTCCTAAGAACACAACCTAGAGGCTGCACAACACGAAAAATCAAAGCTAGAACCACCCTTGCTGTCTAGGGGTCGAAGGCTCGGGTTCCTTGTCATGTTGCTTGGCTTGGGTCTCGGTTGGACCAGGGCTGGGCTAGAGTCTCGTTAGGGGTCAAAGATGGAGTCCTAGCCACGCTAGGACTCGAGTCAAGAGGGCTAGGGGGAGTCCTAGCGAGAGCTCTAAGGAGAGACGCACAGGGCTGCGGGGCTTGTACCGGGTAGATGGCTAGGCCTGGGGGCTTATGGTTGGGCAAGGTGGGTCCTTAGCGTCCTAGGAACGTGCTTGAAGGTCTGGTTCAAGGGCTGGCTCGGTGGGTTAGGTCCTAGGCGCGCATGAAGGGTCCTATGTCTATAGGAGTTATCGGCCACTTTTGCAGTGGTTGTGTGCCTTCGGTTTCGAGCTAGGGTCTAGTATGTGGGTTCCAAGGGTCCAGGAAGGTGTCCAGAGGGGTTGGTCAGGGTTTGGTCCAGCATGGTTTGAGGGTGGCTCGTGAAAATCGGACTATGGCTCGGGGCTAACTTTTATGGGTCAAGCTAGGGTTTTCTTTGAGCAAAATATTCGAAACACAGCTCACGGGGGTCGAATCATGGTTCACGAGGGCTAAAATAATATAAAAAGTCTAAGTTCTGAATTTAGGAATTTTATATTAAAATTTGGAATTTTTCGGGATTAAAACGCCTTCAAAACGACTAATTACAAATTAATTAAAAAGTCTAGTATTTAAAATAAATAAAATTATGTGAATTTTAATTTAGGCTTAAATAATTATTTGGGACATGTTAGAGTTAATAAAATCAAGAAAAAGTCAAATTCGAGGAATTTTACTTCTAGGGGTAAAACGATAATTTTACACCCGAAAATTAGTAAACATCGTGGCAGTGTCCTGAAAGTTGTTTTATATGTTAATATGTTTATTTTAAATGTTTATGAATTTTTTATGTTAAATTATTATTTTTAAATGTTCACGGATTTTTATGGTTTAATTATGGACATTTAAAAGATATGTTGCATGCTTGGTTTAAAAGAAAAACGATATTATATGCATGTTTTTATTAAGTGATGGAAATACGAAATGTTGAAGGACGTGAAGGGATTGTGACTAATACGATGATATGTTGGAGATATCGTGAGGGTTATGGTCCCATTGGGAGCCCGACGATCGTGTTTTCTTGGATACGGATACGAATACGTTAAAATGTTAATACGTTGGCCAAGGCCCAGTTGACCGGTGAGAGTGTTGCTGGTGTCCCGGCCGCCCAGTACTGTGGTTTTATTGATGGATTCATCGCCCAATATGAATACGAATACGAATACGAGTCACAATCACGATCTGAATTCAACAAAAACGAATATGAATATGAATATGTTAATATGAATATGAATATGTTGATATGAAGATGTTTATGTTTGAAGTTAGGCATTATTATGAAAATGTTATTTTAAGTACAAGTATTTTTCACTGTTGTATGTGATCTGTATACGTATTATTTGTTATCAAGAATATGATGGAGAGTCTTTAGACTCACTAGGTATGATTGATGCAGGTGATTACGATAATAACGTTATGGGAGGTCTTGATGGTTGACCTGATTGGACTGAAGGTGCCCATAACCCGAGGAGCATCGCTTCTACTTTTCCGGCACTTATGATTTAGGTTTATGATTTATATTAAAGATTTTAAAGACTATTTATTTCTGTTTTTGAGTGGTTTTTGAGATATTGATACTTTTCAAGTTTATTGCTTTTTAGGTTTGGTAAAATGTTAGACGATTTGACTATTCTCTGTGATTTTCAAATATTAGTTGGTTGATTTATTTTAAAAATGATGCAAAAATATTTTGTGTATTTATGTATATGCATCGGCCGAATAGTATAGGTAAAAAAAATTTCTAGTATTTTTTAAGCAAAACGAATAGCAGACGTTTCAGCTGTTGGCGACGATTTTTATTAAACTATCTCTATTAGCGACGGTTAAGCTAAAGCCATCGCTATTAGCGACGGTTTTTTAATAGAACCGTCGCAATTTTTAAATTAGGGACGGTTTCAACAAAAACCGTAGCTAATTTAAAACTTACGACGGTTTCATTAAAACTGTCGCTAAATATAGCGACGGTGTTTGTTAAAACCGTCCCTAATTTAAGGGGGGTGTATTCATTCTATACATTCAAATATTTTGGAATCTCATAGAATTGTAAAACAAATTTCATAGACTCTTATAGACTTTTTTTCAAGATTTTTGTAGACTTTTGTAAACTTTTTCATAGAATTATGTGAATTTTGTAGTTTATAATTGTGATTTATTTTTTATTAATTTTTTTAAAATAATTATTGGACATAGATAACTTCTTCAATTTTAATTTTTTTTTATTTATGAATGTAAATGAATTTTACTTACTTAAAAGTTAAATCTATTTAATTTGTGAAAAACGACAAATGAACTATCCAATTTATTGAAATCAAAATTTCAATTCTTTATGTCAATTCAACATATTAATGAATAATATTTTTATAACTTCATAATAAAATTTTATTAAAAGAACACTCAAAATAATGAGTAGTCTTTTATAAAAAAAATCTAATCATTACTGACAATTTGATCAACATCGTTCTACATTCCATTGGCTATGATATCCCTCCATTCATTAGCATTTGCTCGTTGTTGTTTTTGAGTATTAAATAACTGATCAAAGTCGTCACCTTCGTAAACTTGTGCTGATGAAGACAATTGAGCTTCATTATCTAGTTCAATTTGAAATTCATCAAATTGACACTTCTTTCAAAGAAAATTGTGTGATATAGCACATGCCAATACAAGCCCTGTTAGGGGTGGGACAAAATACCGAATTTTCGGTATACCGAGATTACCATAACAAAAAAAATATTGAATTTACCGAATTTTAAGTATACCGAAGATTTCGATACGGTACGGTAACAATACCGAATTTTTCGGTACGGTAACGATATCCAATTTGAAAATTTTGGTATATACCGAAATACCGGAAAAATATACAAAAATTTTAAAATATATAATATTTTAAAACAATAAATTATAAATTTTTTTTAAAATGTAAGGTTTTTTTGGTTCGGTATACCGAAAATTTTGGTATAGTATCGGTATGAATTTGCTTATACAATAATTTAATAAATAGATTAACTAAAATTAAAGAAAATAATTAAAAATAAAATGTTATATAATAATTAATAAAAAATTAAATTTTAATTATGTTTTTAAAAAGTACAAATAAAAGAAAAAATAAATAGATGAGAAAAGAATGAAAGTTTGTATTGAATTTGGGAGATTTCTCAATTAAATGTACATCCAAATCTTTATGTTGAATCAAAGACTTTTGTTGACATTTTATTGTTGTATCTTAGGCTATAATTCTTTTATTTAATAGAATTCCATAGAGTCATTAAAAGTCTATTGACATTTTGAATACCTATAGCCTTTTGTAGAGTTTTTAAAAGTCAAGTTTGAATATCACATGACTTTTTAAAATTCTACAAAAGTTTACATTGAATACCACTAAACTTTTATGGAGTATATAGAAGTCGAGTTTGAATATCTCTAGACTTTTAAACTCCATAAAAGTCATAAAAGTCTATAACCAATACACCCCCCTAAACATGCGATGAAACTGTCGCTATATTTAGCTACGGTTTTGATAAAACCGTCACTAAATATAGCAACCATTTACAAAAACCGTTGTTGTTTGTCCAAAAAACATGCTAATCCACAATGGTTTTCTAAAACCATTGTTGATTGTCCAAAAAAACAAGCTAATAGGCAATGGTTTATAAAACCGTTGTCTTTGACCCTAAAAAAATGCTAAAAGACAACGTTTTTAGAAAACCGTTGCCTTTGAGCCCCAAAAAAACACTAAAAGGCAACGGTTTTTAGAAAACCGTTGTCTTTTTGCTTAAAAAAATGCTATACGACAACGCTTTTCACTAAAACCATTGTTAAAAAGTATAGACAATGATTTTAGTATCGTAGGTGCGTTGTTGAAGGGGTTTTTTCTTGTAGTGTTGATGAAACGCTTGTGGTCCATGACATTGTCATACAGAGCAAGTTTTCGACAGACATGCTACTTTTACCTCTCTAATCCTAATTTGATGATTTTGTTGTGAACTTAAATATAAAAAGCTAGATGCTAGCCTTTAAGAGCTAATATACATATTTAAGAATTATGAGACCACCCAAAAGAAAGGAAATCCTCTTATTCTAGTGGGCTCTTTGTCCAACACAAAAAAAACACCAAAAAAAGGGAAATAAGATTTCTGCCTCTTCAAATAAGAACAATCCCAACAAGAAGATTAATTAAAATGCTATTAAAAAGACCATGAAGCCCGATAAGCAAAAACATATATGTTTTCACTGCAACAAGAATAGACGTTGGAAAAGAAACTACGCGGAATATCTAGATCATTAGCCTTTTCACTGAGTGTTGCAAGCAGATATCAGTTGAAATAAAGTCCATTAAATTGGAAAGTAGTGAAAGATATTATTAAATATTTGATAAAGACTAATAATTCTTTCATAATTTATGGAGGTATATAATTAAAATTGGAATGCTACACTAATTCTAGCTTCCAATCGGACGTAGATGATTCAAAATCAACCTCTGCATTTTTACTCTTGCAATGGTGGTATTTTCTCTTGGAAAAGTTCTACCCCAATAAATTTTACCAATGATATGCATCAGCTTAATCAAAAAAGATAGTTTAAATGTTGAAATTTGCCCAAGAGTTAAGAGTCATTCCAATTGGAATTGATCTAGTACCAGTGTACTGCGATAACACCGATGTCGCTGAATAAGAAAATTAAACAAGGTCTCATCAACGATCCAAACATATACTGAAAAAGTTTCAGATCATCTGAGAGATTGTGAGAAGAGAAGACATATCAGTTGAAAAAGTCACATCTGCAGATAAATTTTCTAATCCACCAACAAAGACTCAGTCAGGACCATTGTTTCAGAAGAATTGAGAAACAATAATATTGAGATGTAAGTGTAGTTGTCTGTAAGGCAAGTGAAAGATTTCATATTTTAATAATATTTCATATTTTAATAATATTTCATATTTTATTCATTAAAACATTTAATTTATCTATATAATAATGAAAGTTGGATAGATAAAGTATTTAATAAATTATTATACAGTAAATACGATGTCGTACATATAACGACGATCATGAAACACATATATTAGTTACTATATATTCTAAACATATTTCTAGTCGATTCAACAGCCTAAAAGAAGGATAATGGTCGTTCGAACTTGAGAGTAGCATATGTGATATTGTGTATCATATTTCATTGGTAGGGACATAGAGATATTCAAACATACATATGATTGATCATATGATGAGTTCACTAGAAAAATCTCTCTTATACTTTCCAAGTGTTTATAATTTATTGAGTGCATAAGTACGCGGTTATGGTTGTGTACTATTAGTCTTTACGACCCTGGAGAAAACTAATGCTCTATATGCTAGTGCTAAACTTTGACTCGTTTACCAACTCCATGATGATTATCAGGTGGAGAGATTGGGTGTAATGGTGACACACGTATGAGCAATGCATTTTACTTGGGGATTCACCAATCGCCAAATAGTGTGAATATCTTATGTGATTTAATGAGTTAATATTGTATTAAATATCTGTCAGAGTAAGATATGTTCTATAGGGTAAAGAGGTTCCCTATTTTCAGATTAAATGTCACCATGATCACTCAAAGATACATCACATCATTATCATATTCATATGCAACCATCAATATACATATAGTTACAGATTCGGTATGGATATATAAGTTGAAGGGGTTGTACTATACATTAACCACAATCTACTGGTTCTTATATGCATTATCAATGATACATGTGGAATCATGGGGAGATGCTACTAGACGCTTTTAGTATGATTTGATGTGTGCAATTAGAACTGAGTTTTGATGTTCTCATGATCAATCAGTTGATAAATATAATGAGGCTAATTAGGGTAAGACCGAATAAATGATAAAAGTTATCTTAAATTACAATGAGTTGTGAGCCCATGACTAGCCATATCTCCGGACCATTATGGATATTGGTTTCTTTGTTCCCATTGAGATAGTCAAATTCAAGGAGTCGAATTTGACAACTAGAGTTTGTTATAAACAAACATAATTTTCTTATAAATGAGTTTATAAGCATATTCAACTGCTGAAATATAGAGAGAAACAATAAAATTGCTAAAAGTATTGTGGAGAGTACAAATGCCTAATTCGTGTGGAAATGTTCCAAAATTGACAGTTGCACTAAAAGTCTTCAGTGGGTCGAAAAAACCAAACCAAACCAAACATCATAATAAAGAGCTATTTTTAGTTATCATATCAGTGATGTCAGATCGTCTATCGAGATTATGTAATGAATCAAAATTAGATTCTAATTTATGTAGAGAGATTTGATTGACTTGAATCCGGAAGTCCTAAATTTAAGAACAAATAATAGGTTAACAAAATTTTAGGTGACCTACACGTTGTTGGTCACATATCTATAAATAAGCTATGAGAGCTTTTTGTTAGACACAACTTCACTCCAATTTTTCGCAAAACTCTCTCTCTTTCTCTTTCTCTCAATAGGTGTCCAAATCCTATAACTTGATTTTGGGCCACTTTTTTCGTCATATCAACGAAAAATTCTTCTAGTTTTCTAGTGCCAAATACAAAGTGACAAATATAAAGTATCCAAATTACAAATTTTCACAATAAGAAAAAAGCCTAAAGACAACGGATTTTAACTGTTGTCGTAAGCCTTGAAAAATCGTTGTTAAAGCCCCTGTTATTAAAAGGTTCGCTCAAAGACAACGGTTAAAAGCTGTTGTCGTAGATCAACGACAACGGTTTTTCACCGTTGTTAAACCGTTGTGTTGAAGCGGTAGAGACGACGGTTAAATTAAGCGACGGTTTAAGCAAAATTTAGCGACAGTTTTAACACGACGGTTAAATTAAGCGGCGGTTTAAGCTAAATTTAGCGAAGGTTTTGTTAAAACCGTCCCTAATTTTACCGACGGTTTTTCATGATTTCTGTCGCTAATTTTTTCAGTAAAATAAAAAAAATTACTTTTAATAATTTAAAAAATCTAAAAAAAACTTATAATCTGATTAAACAAAATCGTCGCTAAATTTAGGGATGGTTTTCCATCAAGTCCGTCACTAATTTTACCGACGGTTGTTCATGATTTCCGTCGCTAATTTTTTCAGTAAAATAAAAAACAATTATTTTTAATAATTTAATAAATATAAAAAACTTATAATATAACTATGTTAACAATGTTCATGATCTTAACTAACACTTTAAATTTTAAAAAAATTAAAGCGAAAAAATTTACCCTAAATCGAAACTAAAAATCGTGTAAGAGAAAAAAATTTAATGTGTTGTGAAGTAGTGTGAGGAAAATGGACCAAAAACACGGATATTTATAGACAATTTGCGACGGTTTTTAGTTAAACCGTCGCTAATCTAAATCGTCGCAAATTTAAAAGTAGCGACGGTTTTGCTGAAAATTGTCGCTAAATATAGCGAAGGTTTTGCTAAATCCGTCGCTAAATTTAGCGACAGTTTCAGTAAAACCGTCGCTAATTTAAAACATGCGACAGCTTTGCTTAAAACTGTCGCTAAATATAGCAACGGTTTAAATGAACTATAGCGACGAATTAGAAACCGTCGGTAAATTTAGCGACAGTTTTAAGTAAAATCGTCGCTATTTTTAAATTAGCAACGGTTTTGCTGAAACCATTGTGAATATAGCGACGGTTTTAGCAAAATCATCGCTAAATATAGCAACGGTTTAAATGAACTGTTGTCTTTAACCAAATAAAACACTAAAAAACGGCAACGGTTACAAAAACCGTTGTCTTTGACCCTTGACAAAAATACATATAGACAACGATTTTTAAAAACCGTTGTTGTAGCCCAAAAAAAAAACGCTCTTAGACAACGGTTTTAAAAAATCATTGTTGTAGCCCAAAAAAATACGCTCATAGACTATGGTGTTTGTAACTGTTGTCGTAGACACATCAAAGACAATGGTTTTTAAAAACCTTTATCGTACACACATCAAAGACCACGGTTTTAAAAAACTGTTGCCTATAAGCGGGTTTTTTAGGCTACGACAACGATTTTTGTTGAAACCGTTGTTAAAAGATAAAACACAACGGCTTTAATAAAAATCGTTGTCGTAGGAGTGTTGTTGATGATATATTTTCTTTTAGTGTTTCTTAATATTTATGATGTATAATTAAAATCATATATAACTTCTATTACTGCAATTATATATGCTGAATGTCATATGCATAGATCTTGAAATATCTATAAAATTGTTTCTATTATGATATATACTTTTAATATTTAATTTGTGGAGCATCCCAATCCCCAATTTAAGATTCTCCCTATTTGGGAATGTGATGGTGATTTGATCTTCTCCCATTATCTCCATATAGAATGGTTAGGATGTCATTTCTTGACTATGGCTAGCGTTAATGTCATGCAATGCGAAGACAAAGCCAATACCAACCGGCCATCAAAACCAAACCCTAACCGCTACTTCTAGATAAATATCTTGTCAATCAAACACTTCCTTTTCGATCGTTTCAATATATTCATCATTTGGTTTTTAACATCTACTTGATTTTGTAGTGTGGGGTGGGAGAGATCGATTAAGACGTTATTATATTATGACCAAACATGTAGTGGGCAATATTCATTATGGCCCAACAAGATCATTCCCGAAAAATTTAATGAAATCAACTGAAAATTTGAAACTTTTTGTTAATATTGGAACTTGAGCCTAACTCAATTTCAAAAGCTAGTTCAAGGGGAGTTTTGTTCAAATTCATATATACAACTCATAAAGATTTAATCCAATCAATTTGAGATATTTAACACACCCCCTCATGCTCAGAAATGAATAACTAGAGCTTGGAGTTTATAAAACATTATCGGGTGGTCCATTGAGAATCAAACACATAAAGGTGTGTCTTGGCTCTGATACCATTTAAGATTGAGGCTTGAACTTAACTCAACTCCAAAAGTTAGCTCAAATAAGATTTTCCAAGTTTATATATACAACTCTTAAAACTCAATCCACCCGATGTGAGACATTTAATACTTTTTAATATTTTTCACTCCTCCTAATTAGATGGATAAACCATGTTTTAAAGATAAGATTTCTCATGCTTGTTAATACACACTCTCTCTCTCTCTTCTGTTAAAAAGATAAAATTGCTCTCATCAATATAATTACGACCACTGATCGTGAGACTCTAGCTAGGCAGTATTAAAATGAATCTAGAGGGCATACACACGTGAACAAGTTCCCCAATAATAGATGGGTGATGGTTGTGACATGTGAAAGACTTGCACGTTGAGCTGAGACATTTCAACAAAAATCGGCATTTTGTGCTGGCATTTGCATTATATTCTTTGTCCCTTTTCACTTAACTTGATGCTCGTTTGTGTTTTGTAGTATTTTGTCAAAAAGTGCTTCGATTGCATCCAATTTGGAGCCATCCAAATATGGCCCCCAATGGCTCGATCAATCCCTGTCCCTCACTAAATTGAAATCTAATTCTAGCCAATAGAGAGCATAGCATTATGTTTTCTCTTTGATATGTGACAAACACACACGCATATATATATATATATATATATATATATATATATATATACATACATACATACATATATATATATGTGTGTGTGTGTGTGTGTGAATAGAGAAATCAATTATAAGCTGTGGATAGGACTGCTAGTATTCATTATGTTTAACATTGTAAAAAATGAAGAATTAGAAGCAATTCAAAGATTGTGAAACATGAAATATGGTATTTCCAAATGTGAATAACAAGTCAAGTCAATTCTTCTATCGTCTTTTCATTTTAAGAAATGTGAATTAAAAAATCAGATTATGTTAATGACATCCATGCTTTAATTAAAATGAGAGTTATTTATCTTAATATATTAAATATTTGATTTATATATTTTGTGATCGTTATGTATGTCATTCGCTATCAAATTGCAGATAAAGATTTAATTTATGGATGTTGGGTAATATATCATGTTTGAATGAATTTGTTCCAACTATGAATGAAACGTATATTATTCATTTTTCTTTAAAATATACTTGAATTTTTTTGCATTCTATCCTTCCATCTACGTGTGTGTGTGTGTGTGTGTATATACACACACACACACACACACACACACACGTAGATGGAAGGATAGAATGCTAAAAAATTCAAGTATATTTTAAAGAAAAATGAATAATATACGTTTATATATATATATGTCTTTTTAAATATAATTTTGCACCATTTAAAATAAACCAACAAATCTATTATTTGAAAATCCAAAAGGGCGTATGAAAAATTTAAAATCATAAATCGTAAACCAAAACCTAGACTAGCTAGAATTTTTCAAAATAAGACAAAAACTCTTAAATCTCTCAAAATCACTCAAAAGCATAAAGTCATAAAATTTTTAAAGTAATCCTATATAATGTAAGTGTGGAAAAACTAGCAAAGATCCTCGTGATATGTGTACCATCAGTCTAGTTAGTTCAATAATCAAGTCCTTCATTATCAACAAAATCATGCTCACCTGCATCGATCACACCTAGTAAGTCTATTGACTCAGCAAACCTTAATCATGATAACAAGTAAAACATATACGTTCACAAGCAACAATGAAAGATACTTTTAATAAAATAGTTTTTAACGAATATTCATATATTTAAACCTTTTTCTTTTCATCATAAACATTTCCTTTCATCATGTACGTATACGTTTTCCCTTTATTGAATTCAGATTATTAATTGTGACTTTGGTATCACCTGTAGTTCGATGGATCCATCTACGTATAACCATGGTATCAGGTGGCGGGGACATCAGCGACAGTCTCACCCATCAACTGAGCCTTGGACTTACATATCATCGTACCACCGTATTAGTCACAATAAAGTCACTTTCTTCAACTTTTCATTATTTTCATCACTTATTAAAATTCATGCATATATATCAATTTTCTTTTAAACCAAGCATGCACACGTCTTTTAGCATTATCGTTTCTTATCATAAAATTTCATAAAATTACAAAATAATCATTTTAACATTCATTACAGCGTTCGTGGTACTTCCAAGACGTCTAACATTTTTCAGGTGTAAAATGATCGTTTTGCCCCTGAAACCGCTAGCTTTCCCAATTTGCCCTTACACTTTAAAACAATGACCCAAATCTATCCAAATTTAACATAACACCTTAAAATACACCCATAAACATTTATTAGACATAAACTTAAGCTTCTCGACTAATTTTTCATTTCGTTTTAAAAATTAAACGTACGTCTTGGTTTTAACGTGAATCAACTCGAAACTTATCCAAACTTGAACCATAGCTTATTAACACCTAACCATATCGTATACAAATACAACCATTTAAGACCCTTGATCAAGCCTAGGAAGCTACTAAATTTTCTGAACTTATTTTTCGAAACCCTAGCTTGTTTGAACCCTAGCTTGCCTCGACCTTAGCCCTTGGCCGACCCAACTAGACCTTATGTACCCTTCCTAGGACCATGATTGACCCATTGAGACTCTTCTGGACCGAACTTAACTAGCCTAGAATCCACAGCCCCCAAACCCGTACGTTTACATGTCTTGCGCAGCCCCCCCTTCGTGTCCCATGCCTTAAACCTTGCACCAGCCATCCCTTAGCCTATTTAGGACCCTAACTCAGCCCTCTTGGGAACCCTGGACATGACCATACATCACATAAGAGCCGTGCCCCTCTAGGAAACCCTAGCTTTTTTAAACCCAATTTGTGTTCATCCTTTTGTTCTCTCCTTTCTAGCCTTTAAACATGCACCTAAGGGTTCCTAATCTCTCTAAAATTCATACCTTCTTATTTCCCTAGCATGGCAGCCCCTTTATGCAACATAAACATGAATTTAAAAAGATGTTGTTCATATTTTGCCACAAAATCGAAAATATAAGATAGTGTATCATATTTTTCATGCAAACATGTATCAATACATATAATATGGCATGAACGATGAGTGAAGGAAGCTTAATGTGTGCCTTTGTGTATTTCATGCACGAAAAATAACTTGCGATGCGAAGAACGTCGACGGAGAGACGCGGGATGAAACTTTGATGAATTCTCTTCAAAACTTACGTGGGTTTGCTCTAAAAAACCGTGTATGTGTGCGTGTGTGAAACGTCCACTACTCGTTTTTCTTTAAAAAGTACTAGAATTTTTTTCTATTATTTCTACTTAATCGTCTGAATACATATCCATAAATATATATATACTTTAAAATAACTTTGCAGCAGTTTAAAAATAAAAACAACCAACTATGTTTGAAAATCCAAAAGAAAAGAATTCAAAACACAAAATCGTCAATCATTTACCAAACCTAACTGTTGGAATATTTCATGTTCGCAATCTTGATTTGATGATAACAAAACTTGTTATTTTGTTTATTATAAGTTACCTAAGTGCGCAAGAAGCTGGAACTGATCAGGCTTTGAACTGATCAGTTATCAAGCCAAAACTGAAGCTAACAGATGTGAACTGTAAGTGATAGCTGATTGCCCAAACCTAATCAGCTCAACTGATATATTAAATAACAGTTCAACTGATTGTCTAGCTGATTGGCTGTTTAGCATAAGACCTTCAAAAGCCCGGCCAGCTGATGAAGTGCTCAATTGATGAAGAGCTCAGCTGACCAGTTCCACTGAAAAAGTGAAATCAGTTCAACCAACGAGTCAACTGATTTAACCAGTCCAATTGAATATCAGTTCAGATGATCAGTTATTAGGGGGGTAATCATTGAGCTACAATAGCTCGGTTCTTGAAATATTGAACACCGATGAATTAAATCGAGTTTGGTTAAAAACCAAGCGGAAGATACTCGAAATAATCCTTCGTAGAAACCGATTAAATATTTTGTAAACCATTTAAAATATATGCAAGTTGAATGAGTAAAAATATTCAGTTGAAGCATTTTATCAAACACTTGGTATACAATATTTTGATATTTGAAGAACACATAAAATGCTTCAACAATGCATCTTTAAAAACAGTGAAAATGATAAGCAAATGCAATAAACAAATAGACACGAATTTGTTTATGGATGTTCGGAGATTTCAAACACACCTACGTCACCCCTTCTTCCCCTTGGGAAGGATCCACTAGAAGACTTTGATTTATACAACTACTTGTACAAACCCATTCCGGAAGGGCAGCACCCAACTAGAACTCCTAGCACTCAAGATTGTAGGCAGCACCTCGCAATCGGCATATTGTTTAATGTCTCATATGCAAAGACTACATACACAAGTTTATTGTCTTTGTGCAAGACTCACTCAACTAATCTTTGAAATTCAACTCTCTTGTATATGTGTGAGTGATTGTGTGTGAGGAATTTATCATTTACAGTGTATATCTCAAATGTATCCTCACACAAGGGCTTGTGCTCTCAACTAGCTGATATCTTCATGCTAATTGCTCATGCTTTGAATCCACTTCAAAAGCTCTTGTTTGATCTTCAATATGTTGTATTTATAGGCTCCAACACTGATATATACGTTAGACACAAGAATATGACCGTTGGAAAGTTTCTGTACTATTTCTGGAATTGCAACGGTCAAATTCGTCTTGCTGGACATTTTCTCGACTGGTCAACTCTGGTCAACTCAACTGGTCAATCAGTTCAACTGGTTCAGTTGGTCTGGTTCAGTTCAACTGGTTCAGTTGGACTGGTTCAACTAGTCTTCAGCTGATCTGGTTCAGTTTCAGCTGGTCTGGTTCAACTGGTCTTCAGCAGGTTTGGTTCAGTTTCAGTTGGTCAGCAGCTGGTTCAGTTCAGTATGGTTGGTCAGCTGGTCAGCAGTTGGTTCAGTTGGTTCAGTTTCAGCTGGTGTGCTGAAATCAGCCTAGCTGATTTCAGTTTGTGCAGAACCAGTAACTTCATCGTCATTTATCAGCATCTTAAGCTTTGATTCAGACTTTGACTTCCGAAGATGATTTGTAGATCATCGTCTTATCTTTCCAACGCATACTGAATCGCTTCATTTCGATAACCGAGCTGAGAGATATGACCAAAATACCGCAACTGCTCAAACTCAACTGATTGCTGTTTTCATGTGATCAGTTCGGTAATTGAGCAATCAGTTAGACCATGATAACATCCGATTTTGCCCAACTGACGTGAAATACGATTTGTTCCAAATTGAGTTTTCGAATCAGTCCAGTTGGCGGATTGTCATTTGGATAATCCAGTTAAAAGATATCATCAAAAAAACCGAAGCTCGGCAGAAATTCAGTTTGTGCAAAATTCAGTTTCAGCTTGCTTCTTGTGTTTGCAACTTCACACTTGAGTAAATATGTTAGAAACACAATAAAAAGTTTTGTTAACATCAAAATCAAGATTGCGAACTTGAAAAGTTCCAACAATCTCCCCCTTTTTGATGATCACAAAACTTGGATAAACAATCAACTCAACTAACATATTTCTCCCCCTTTTTGTGTGAATCAAAAAGTCATATTTTCAAAACATTTTAAACAAAATTTTCTCCCCCTCAATATTTAAAAATAATAACTCCATTAAAATTACAATGAGTTCTCCCCCTATATTTTTGAAATTTTGAAAATTATAAAAGAAGAAGGATAACTAACAAATTTTCTCCATGTCTCATTTTCTGCTGCAGCACATATGCTCTGTCTTCAACGAATAAACTGTATTTTCTCCAGCATAATTAGGCTATAAATTTTATACCTTGTAAACCTCTATGAGTTTAGTTTGCAACGCAAAAAACGGTTCGTCATTTGGACACTCGAGCAAGGAGATATGCCATTTTTCGTACGGTCGCTCCAAGCTGCGCGAAAATTCAGTTTTGCATATATATGTGTAAAAAATCTGAAATTTTCGAATTTTAAACATCAAAATCAGTTTCAATGTTCTTTCAAGAACACCTGCTCTGATACCAATTGTTGGGATCGATTAGAGGGGTAATCATTGAGCTACAATAGCTCGGTTCTTGAAATATTGAACACCGATAAATTAAATCGAGTTTGGTTAAAAACCAAGCGAAAGATACTCGAAATAATCCTTCGTTGAAACCGATTAAATATTTTTAAACCATTTAAAATATATGCAAGTTCAATGAGTAAAAATATTCAGTTGAAGCATTTTATCAAACACTTGGTATACAATATTTTGATATTTGAAGAACACATAAAATGCTTCAACAATGCATCTTTAAAAACAGTGAAAATGATAAGCAAATGCAATAAACAAATAGACACGAATTTGTTTATGGATGTTCGGAGATTTCAAACACTCCTACGTCACCCCTTCTTCCCCTTGGGAAGGATCCATTAGAAAACTTTGATTTATACAACTACTTGTACAAACCCATTCCGGAAGGGCATCACCCAACTTGAACTCCTAACACTCAAGATTGTAGGCAGCACCTCACAATCAGCATATTGTTTAATGTCTCATATGCAAAGACTACATACACAAGTTTATTGTCATTGTGCAAGACTCACTCAACTAATCTTTGAAGTTCAACTCTCTTGTATATGTGTGAGTGATTGTGTGTGAGGAATTTATCATTTACAGTATATATCTCAAATGTATCCTCACACAAGGGCTTGTGCTCTCAACTAGCTGATATTTTCATGCTAACTGCCCATGCTTTGAATCCACTTCAAAAGCTCTTGTTTGATCTTCAATATGTTGTATTTATAGGCTCCAACACTGATATATACATTAGACACAAGAATATGACCGTTGGAAAGTTTCTATACTGTTTCTGGAATTGCAACGGTCAAATTCGTCTTACTAGACATTTTCTCGACTGGTCAACTCTGGTCAACTCAACTGGTCAATCAGTTCAACTGGTTCAGTTGGTCTGGTTCAGTTCAACTGGTTCAGTTGGACTGGTTCAACTGGTCTTCAGCTGGTCTGGTTCAGTTTCAACTGGTTCAGTTCAGCTGGTCTGGTTCAACTTGTCTTCAGCTGGTCTGGTTCAGTTTCAGTTGGTCAGCAGCTGATTAAGTTCAGTTGTTTGGTCAGCTGGTCAGCATTTGGTTCAGTTGGTCAGCAGCTGGTTCAGTTCAGTTGTTTGGTCAGCTGGTCAGCAGTTGGTTCAATTGGTTCAGTTTCAGCTGGTGTGCTGAAATCAGCCTAGCTGATTTCAGTTTGTGCAGAACCAGTAACTTCATCGTCATTTATCAGCATCTTAAGCTTTGATTCAGACTTTGGCTTCTGAAGATGATTTGTAGATCATTGTCTTATCTTTCCAATGCATACTGAATCGATTCATTTCGATAAACGAGCTGAGAGATATGACCAAAATACCGCAGCTGCTCAAACTCAACTGATTGCTGTTTTCGTGTGATCAGTTCGGTAATTGAGCGATCAGTTAGACCATGATAACATCCGATTTTTCCCAACTGTAGAAATACTATTTGTTCCAAATTGAGTTTTCTAATCAGTGCAGTTGGCGGATTGTCATTTGGATAATCCAGTTGAGAGATATCAGCAAAATACCGAAGCTCGCCAGAAATTCAGTTTGTGCAAAATTCAGTTTCAGCTTGCTTCTTGTGTTTGCAACTTCACACTTGAGTAAATATGTTAGAAACACAATAACAAGTTTTGTTAACATCAAAATCAAGATTGCGAACTTGAAAAGTTCCAACAAGGTGCATCAGTTAGGATTCAATCAGTTGCAGAACTCGGCAAGCCTATTCAATGGAATCCAGCTGCGCACAAATGTACAAAAGCAACTATACTATCAAAGTATAAAAATAGACGTTGTAGCAAAGCTTAAAGACAAAAAGTTCAAGCATATATTTGAGAAAATTTGAGACACGAATTCCAGGAAACACATTCAAGCTGCAACGAATAAAATTATTGAGTCTCACTGTATGATCAATTTCTCGCCTATAAATAGAAGATCAGTTAAGACCAATAAAAACAAGTGTGTGAAAAACAGAGAAAAAGGGCAGCATATTGCATAACAGCTTACAAGAAGCAATCAGCCCAGAGAGAACACTTCATCGTATTATCAGCTTAGATTAGAAGCACAATTCTCTCTGTGTGTGAGAACACTTTCGTGTTGTACTCATAGATCAATTTTCACACAAACACACACACCTCCACTCAAAAATAGTCTTGCACAAAGATAGTAAACTTGTGTATGTAGTCTTTGACACAGAGACATTAAACAAGTGTCGACTGGAAAGTGCTGCCTTTAGTCTAGTCTAGGAATTCAGTTAGCTAGTTGGGTAAGTCCTAAGCTGAGTGGGTTTGTACAAGGTATTGTATAAATCAAAGTCTTCTAGTGGATCCTGCCTGATGTGGTAGAAGGGGTGACGTAGAAACAATTGAAGTCTCTGAACATCCATTAATATATCTTGTGAACTTAATTGTTTAACCAATGTTTTTAAACTTATTTGATCAGTTAGAGCATCCTTCAGTTTAATTTTCACAATAACTGAACTGATATATGTCACAAATGATTCATTTTATTTTCAGTTATTCAGTTACACAGGATATAAATTATATCAGTGTTTCTTAACGAAGGATTACTTCGAGTGTTTTCCGCTTGGTTTGTAACCAAACTCGATTTAATTCATCGGTGTAAACATTCTTAGAACACGAGCTATTGCAGCTCTTGGAGAATATTGTGTTTGAAGCACCTCTAAGGTGCCTGAACCGATTCTTCAATTGGTATTAGAGCTAGGTATTCTAAGAAAGGCAATTGAAAACTGACTAAAATTATTTTACTTTAAAATAGTTTTAAAATCTATTAAAAAGTACTTTATATTATTTCCAAAAATATTTAAAAATATTTATCTAACACTCATTGCGAAGAGTAGAGAGGATTGGCTCTGCGACTAACATTATAGCCTGCAGGGGTATGAGTCCTACCTATTGGTTATTCAGCAAAACTGATCGGAAGACAAGGTTTCAGCTGCCAACCTTCCAGTTGAAGCTGATCAACAGATGAAGCCTATCTATGTTGAGATGTTCACTACAAGAAAAACGCCCAACGACAACGGTTTTTCAAAAAAAAAAAAACGTTGTCGTATAGTTTTTAACAACGGTTTTAGTGAAAACCAATGTCGTAGGTGCGTTTTAACAACAGTTTTGTAAAAACCGTTGTCTTTTAGGGGGTCAAAGACAACGGTTTTCTAAAAACCGTTGTCTTTTAGGGTGTCAACGACAACGGTTTTCTAAAAACTGTTGTCTTTCAGTGTTTTTTTAGGGCAAAAGACAACGGTTCTATGAATTGTTGTCTCTTGGCGCGTTTTTTTGGACAATCGACAACGGTTTTTGAAAAACGTTGTCGATTAGCGTGTTTTTTGACAAATGAACTGTTGTCTATTAGCGTAATTTTTTTTTGACAATCGACAACGATTTTTTAAAACCGTTGTCGATTGGCGTGATTTTTGGACAAACAACAACGGTGTTGGAATAAGTAGCGACGGTTTTAGAATAACCGTCGCCACTTATTGCAACGATTTTCGATAAACCGTCGCTACGGATAGCGACAGTTTTAAGTAAATTCGTTGCATGTTTAAAATTAGCGACTTTTTTACAACCCCCGTTGCTAAACTTAGCGACAGTGTGATATTAACCGTCGCTACATTGAGCGACGGTTTCTATCCAAACCGTCGCAAAAAAAACTTGCGACGGTTTTATAAACCCGCCGCTACATTTAGCAACGGTTTTTCTAAAACTGTCGCTGAATTTGGCGACGTTTTATGAAAACCGTCGCTAATTTGAAATTAGCGACGGTTTAACCCATTTTTCTCCACCACACTTAAAATTTTTTTTCTCTTACACAATTTTATCACTTCACACAATACTTAAAATTTTTTTCTCTTACACAATTTTATCACTTCACAAAACACTTAAAATTTTTCTCACTACTTCATAACACATAAAATTTTTCTTTCTACTTCATAAAATTTTTCTCACTATTACTTCATAACACTTAAAATTTATCTCTCTTACATGATTTTACTACTTAAAAACACTAAAATTTTTCTCTTTTACACGATTTTAGTTTCGATTGTTAGTTTCTTTTAGATTTATTAAATTATTAAAAGAATTTTTTTTTAATTTTTCGAAACAACTTAGCGACGGAAACCATGATTAAAGATCGTCGCTAAAATTAGCGACGATTATATGCTGACCGTCGCTAATGTTAGCGGCCGTATATTTAACCGTCGCTAAGTAGCGACGGTTGTGAATAAATTAGCGACGATTTGCAAGTTCCACCTACAACAACGGATAAAAACCGTTGTCGTTGAACGGACTTTCAACAACACCATCAGTTACAACAGTTTTAAAAAGTCTACGACAACGGATTTTATCCGTTATCGTATGCCGTTTTTGTTGTAGTGGTTGATTGATTAAAGTTGAGCTTAATCATCAGCAGTATGCCACCGCTTAACTGTCATATCAGATCTAGTAGATGATCAATGCGGTTCATCATCAGCTGAGTCCAGTTTGATCAGCTCGACCAGTTTGGAAACACAGAGATCATGTCCAAGGCAGCAAACTGTTTTTCTGGCAAGAAGACTCAAGATCGTTACAGCACTTCAAAAGTTCAAGGCAACTAGTTCTCAGTATATTCAGTTCTGTCATGCATAAATTGACTAATATTTGATGTTGTTTAAAATATGCTATTGTAGTAGCAATTTCTCTTATAACTGATGATGTACTTAAATGTTTAATAAAAGGAAAATCTAGTTGATTAAATAAACATCATGTGTATCCAATTATGTTTCTATATGATTGAAATGATATCTCCAGATTTCTTGCATACACTGCTTGAATGATTAAAGCTACCAAATTTTGGTATAGATAATTATTTTTTAAAAGAGGAGTTTTCAATTCAGTTAGTGAGGGAGAGCTTTATTTCCCTCGAACTGAAAACTTTTAAAACTCGTTTGTAACCTTGTTTTAAATTCAGTTATTGAGGGTGAGCTTTCTTATCCCTCGAACTGAAAATTTTCTTTAATTGTTTTTAAATGTTTTCGATTTTCACAAAGGGAAAATCAGTTATTTTTTAAAATCGTTTTAACTGTTCAAGTTTTGTGATCATCAAAAAGGGAGAGATCGTTGGAACAATTCATGTTCGCAATCTTGATTTTGATGATAACAAAACTTGTTATTTTGTTTCTAATAATTTACCTAAGTGCGCAGGAAGCTGGAACTGATCAGGCTTTGAACTTGCCAGTTATCGAACCAAAACTGAAGCTAACAGATGCGAACTGAAAGTGTCAGCTGATTGCCCAAACTGAATCAGCTCAACTGATATATTAAAAAACAGTTCAACTGATTGTCTAGCTGATAGGCAGTTCAGCAGAAGACCTTCAAAAGCCCAGCCAGCTGATGAAGTGCTCAACTTATGAAGAGCCCAGCTGACCAGTTCGACTGAAAGAGTGAAATCAGTTCAACTGAAAGAGTGAAATCAGTTCAACCGACAAGTCAACTAATTTCACTAGCCCAACTGAATATCAGTTCAGATGACCAGTTAGGTGCATCAGTTAGGATTAAATCAGTTGCAGAACTTGACAAGCATATTCAATGGAATACAACTGTGCACAAAGGTACAAAAGCAACTGTATTATCAAAGTACAATAATGGACGTTGTAGCAAAGCTTAAAGACAAAAAGTTCCAGCATAGATTTCGGAAAAGTCGAGACACGAATCTCAAGGAACGAGCTGCAACATATGCATTTATTGAGTCTCACTGTACGATCAGTTTCCCGCCTATAAATAGAAGATCAGTGAAGACCAATAAAAAACAAGTGTGTGAAAAACAGAGAAAAAGGGCACGTATATTGCATATCAGCTTACAAGAAGCAATCATCCGAGAGGGAACACTTCATCGTATTATCGACTTAGATTAGAAGCACAATTCTCTCCGTGTGTGAGAACAATTTCGTGTTGTACTCAAAGATTAGTTCTCACACAAACACACACACCTCCACTCGAAAATAGCCTTGCACAATGACATTAAACTTGAGTATGTAGTATTTGACACACAGACGTTAAACAAGTATTGACTGGAAGGTGCTGCCTTCAGTCTATTCTAAGAGTTCAGTTAGGCAGTTGGGTAAGTCTTAAGCTGAGTGGGTTTATACAAGGTGTTGTATAAATCAAAGTATTCTAGTGGATCCTACCCGAAGTGGTAGAAGGGGTGATGTAGGAGTCGTTGAAGTCTCCGAACATCCATAAACATATCTTGTGTATTTAATTGTTTAACTACTTAAACTGATTTGATCAATTAGAGCACCCGTAAGTTCAGTTTTCACCATAACTGAACTGATATATGTCAAAAATGATTCCCTTTATTTTCAGTTATTTAGTTACACATGATATAAAATATATTAGTGTTTCTTAACGAATGATTACTTGGAGTGTTTTCCGCTTGGTTTATAACCAAACTCGATTTAATTCATCGGTGTAAACATTTTTAGAACACGAGCTATTACAGCTCTTGGAGAATATATATTGTGTTTGAAGCACCTCCCAGGTGCCCGAACCGATCTTTCACTAACTTAACAATATTTCAAAATAACGTTAACTCTAACAACCTATTGAAAACCACTCAAAAAGCATCTTAAAAGTCGTAAAAATCTTTATCATAAACTTAAACATAAATGCGGAAAACTAGATCTGGTCCTCGGGTTATGTGCACCTTCAGTCCAGTAAGATCAACCATCCAGTCCCTCAACATCAATATCATACTCACCTGCATCGATCACACCTAGTGAGTCTATTGACTCAGCAAACCATAACCGTGATAACGAGTAATACATATACAATCACATACAAAAGTGAAAATACTTTTACTTAACATAACATTTCATGATCATGCATAAACATAAAACTTTTTTCCATTTATCATATACATTTCGTTCCCATCATATACGTATACATTTTCCTTTTCGTTGATTTCAGATAGTTAATTGTGATTTTCGTATCAGCTGAAGATCGATGAATCCGTCTACGTGTAACCACAGTACTGGGCGGCGAGGACATCAGTGACACTCTCACCCGTCAACTGAGCCTTGGCCTTACATATCGTCATAATCATCGTATCATCGTATTAGTCACAATTTCTTCCATTCCTTCCACTTTTCGTATTTTCATCACTTATAAAGATTCAAGCATACAATAATCATTTTTTTAAAACCAAGTATGCAACATATCTTTTAGCATTATCGTTTAATCATAAAATTTCATAAACATTTAAAACAAGCATATTATCATTATTTACAGCATTCAGGGCACTGACATGACGTTTACTATTTTTTTAGGTATAGAATTACCGTTTTACCCCTAGACATAAAATTTCTCGATTTTGAATTTTTTTTACTTTCGTTGACTCTAGACCATCCCAAATAATTATTTAAGTTTAAATTAAATTTATTATATTTTTATTTAGATTAAATTCATGGCTTTATATTTCTTTCAAAATTATTAATTCGTAGGGCATTTAATTCCCGGATTAATTCAAAATTTATTGTTAAACTCCCAAATTTTAAACATATACTTTTTATTGCCTAAAATACCCTTGTGAGCCATGAGTCACCCCCGTGGACCCACGGATCAAAGCCTTAGCCATTAAACCCTAAAATTGAACCCTTACTTAACCCTTGAGCCAACTCTCATTTTCTTCGAGCCATACCCGAGCCACCCCGAGCCAAGCCCTTCCCAGATCACCTCTGGACCCTACTTGCTAGCCCCCGCAGAAACCTCATGCACGAGCCATGCGAGTACCTTTACCCTTGCGCCTAGGACTCCCCACGCACTAAGACTCCTAGCCCGATCACCACCCGAGCCCTTACCCTCGTGACCCTCACTGGACCACCCTCAGACCTTTCCTAGCCCAGCCCTGACCACCCTAGCCGAGCCAAGACTCCTCATGCACAGCAACTATTCTCGTTGGCTTGGGAAGAGTCTCACCGTGCATGGGCTCTTTCCCTACTGTCGTGCTTGAGTCTTAATGTGGCTAGGGCTCTTCCTCACACCTTGTCATGTCCATCCCGAGCCGGGTCGAGCCCTGGTTCGAGCCGTACGCTGCGAAGCCTCCTAACCGAACCCTTTCACACCAATTCATGCAATTATGTTCAATCCTTATACCGGTTCATGTGCAGCCTCTAAACCGTGATCTAGGGACGCTTAAACTCTTACCTTTTGGTGTCCCTATGATGGCAGCTCCTTCATGCAATAATATATCAAGTTTTGGAACATGAAAACATAATTTAATAAAACCACAAGCATAGAAACAAAAATAATCATAAGGAAATCATGTTTTCATGCAAACTATGATCAAACACGTAATAGGGTGTGATAGATGAGAAAAAGAAAGTTAAGGCGTGCCTTTGCGTATATTACGCACGAAAACGTGTTGGCGATGCAAATAACGACGACGTAGAACACTCTAGGCTGTTTTTTCTCCAAAAACCGTGGCTTTTCCTCTCAAATCTTGTGTGTGTTCATGTTTTCTGCTGCTGAAGGAGTTCTATTTTGTTGTGTGTGTGTTGGGGGTGAGTTTGAAGGGTTATGGGGGAGGATTTGGCCTATTTAATTGTTTTAAACCTCCTAGTACAAGCCTAGGCCCATTAGCATGGTACAATAGGCCCAATAAGCACATTAGTGCATATTTAAAATATTTTGTTTAGAAAAGTTCGTGAAAATATTAGCCGAGTTCTCGAAAAGTTTATATTTTAGTCGAAAATCGAATACCGTTAAAACTTACGTCTCGGCATATAAAATCACCTCAAAACTCCTTGTTTTCAAAAATATCATAAAGAATCAACCTTATTTTAAATAATTAAAAAAATTATCTATTAAAAATCTTTTCCATTTTTCAGCCTGCGTGTGAGAACCGAAAATTTTCATTAATGTAATCAATAGTTGGTAAGGAAATTTGTAGGATTTGATTTTGTATAAAATAATAATAATAATAAGATATGCACCTTGGGAAATTAATTGTTGGAAATAGTTTTGCCAAGTCAATAATGATATACCAAGGCATGCATATTTTCGAATTTTTGGGAGGAGATATTGCAAGATTTGAGTATCATACAAATTAAAAGAATTGAGGCTTGATAATTTCTAAAGAATTTCGAAAATCCCTTGACTTAGCATCTCAATATTCTATCCAAACAAAAGGGAAAAGAATCAAGGATTAAATCTCTCAACTTAGGTAGCAAGATTTTCGAAAATGGCAAGGGAGGTTGGAGTCAAATTTGTGAGATTTGCCATGATTTTTGGTAGGATTTGAGTACCAAATTTAGACCCTTTTCCCTCACCTATAAATACCCCATCAAGCCTAGCCATTCTTAAACCTATAATTTCGAAAATTCTGGCTGCAAGTTTCGAAAAATTCAGCAGCTCTCCTTAGCCAAACTCTGCACAAAAATCGTCTCAAGGTCGTCCAAGAAATCGAAGCCGAAGCGCCGTCTGAGCAAGAAGGAGAAGCAATCCAATTCTCGAAGCCAAACACCTACGTTTCTAGCATAAATACATACTGTAAGTGGGCTTATTTTTAAACTTTAAAATTTCGGATTTGGGTATGCATGTTTTCGATTTTTACAAGAAAAATAAATAGTCGAGTACAATCTCCTTTCTACGCTTTCGTGTAATTGTCATACGATTTCAAAAGCACTGTGAGGAGTCGACTGTATACGGGAGGGAATCCCAACCACGACGTACCCTTACGCGGTGGGGGACATAACTGCTATACGGCCTCGTCCCCTTAGAGGAGTAAAAATTAGGGACTGACGTCAGTAAACCGTAGAAAATAGATGAGTCACAGTGCTGGGTCAAAGTTTATGCATGTGTTATGAAGTACGTATGAACTCATGATTTATGATTCGAAATTTATGCATGTTGTCTTTATTGTGCTCGATTTTCCCCCACTTGCTGAGTATTCTCAAATACTCACCCCCTTACAACCCTTCCCAGATAAGTCCGAAGAACAGATTGAGGAGGAAGAGTCCGAGCAGTTTTGGGGATGGTGATTGCTCAAGGAAATCGATTATGTTTACGTTATTATTAATTAGATTTACGTTTCCGCATTAAAACTCTGTCGTCTTATTTATTTCGGTAATTGTAAAGACAATTGCTATTTAATTTGAGATTATGATATATAAACTGGTTCGGTTTATACTGTTCTACAAGAGGCTTGTTGTTGCGATTGTGTGATTGTTAAACAACGCCGGTGTCATTCCCGAGTTTCGGGGCGTGACATTTAAGTGGCATCAGAGCCGCCAGGTTCATAATCCGAGTGGAAAAAATCGATTTTCAAAAAAAAAAACCCTAAAAATTTTCGGTGGAATTTTAACTTGAGGCCGATGCTACCCCCTCCGAAACGGCCCAACGAGCAAGGCTCTAAAGTCGTGAGCATCAGGCTGAAATCACGAAAATCCTTCGTTTAGGCCTCCGAAACGTCGTTTTTGCCGTTTTAGGAAATATTCGTAGACCCTATAACTTCTCGTAGGAAATTCCGAATTCGATTCCGTCAATTGTCCCGGAATCCTCTGGACATATTCTTCGAACCCATATGTCAAATTCCAAACTTTCCATTTTTGGAAAAAAAATATATTTATTTAAATTTCGAAAATTTCATATATATTGCATATTCTCACTTGTTATATACTGTCTATTTCGGATTCTGAGCATTTCCATTTTTTTGATTTCAGGAAATGACTCCATCTACCCCTATGCGGCCCCACACCCGTGCCCAAGCTGCCATTCGTCTGAAGGAGCTTGCCCTTCACTATCAGTCCCGTCAGATTCGACGACTTAGAGCCCGATTGAGTGAGAGGAGGAGTGAGGTCGAAACCTTAACCGCTGAGAAAGAAGAGATTCAGGTCCGCCTTAATCAGTCTATCTATCAAGGTGAGCTAGTTAGGAGTGATAACATGGACCTCAGAGATGTCATAGAACAATGCAAATATCAAAATGGAAAGTTGCGAGAGGATGTGGAGCGCTATCTCAAAGAATTGGAGGAAGAAAAACAGCTGAATGACAGGAGCAAAAAGAGACTCGAAAATCTAAGTGAGGCTATAAGCTGCATTGCCAAAGTGAACCACCAGCTGACTCAACAGGGTGAAGCGCTGAAAAACAAGATCAAGGAGAATAAGAAGGGGTACGAACTACGCCACCAGAGTACCATAGATCTGTTGGACGAGGCAGAGGCAGATGTTCAGGGGTGGAAGACGCAGGTGGCCCAGCTTAATGCAGAGAATGCCCAGCTTAATGCAGAAAATGCACAGCTCAATGCATAGAATGCCCAGCTCACCCACATGGTGGAGCTACTGCAAGAGGAAGAGCCGGAGGAGGAACCGAAAGAGGAGGAGCCGATAGAGATCGACGAGCCTATAGCTGCCATTGGAGATGGAGAGATAGATGATTAGAGTTCCTTAGTTACCTTTCCTTATTACTAGGAGTTTATCCTTCCATTGTTGCTATTTTATTCAGTATGATTTATTTCCATTCAGTACGCTTTGTTCATTCAGTTGTTTCTTTACATTCGAAAATTAATAAAAGAATGATTATTTATTTATCGCAGTCGTTCATCTATATTCAAGTTATGGTTACTTATTAACTTCAGTTGTTCCAGCATAACTTATCTATTCAATCTTGTTATATATACAACAAATTCTTAGAAGCGTTTAACTTGTAGGAAATGGCCGGTAGACCACCAAGACAAAACCGCAACCCCCGTTATGCTAACAACCACAACAACAACACTAATGAAGAAGGCAACGGGCCTCCACCTCAGTTCAATCTCAATCAAGCGGACCTAATGGCTATAGCCACGATCGTGGCGACGACACTTCAGGGGTTAGTGAACCCCAATGCTAATCAGCAGCCCACACCTCTACCACAGCATGGGGTCAAGTTTCATTATGAATCACTGCGCAAGAACAGGTGCCCAACTTTCAGTGGCGCTGCCGACCCCGAAGTTAGCCAGAGCTGGCTCAAAAGCGTGGAAACTCAGTTGAGACTGTTGGAAGTCCCGGATGCACTAAAAGTGGACGTGATAGTGCCCTTCCTGGAAGACGAGGCAGCTAAATGGTGGGAAGCAGTCTCGCCAGCCATGACCGCTGCTGGACAAATCACATGGCGAATCTTCCGAGAAACATTTCTGAAACAGTACTACCCGGCAGAAGTCAGACTGCAGAAGCTAAGTGAGTTTGAAAATCTCAGCCAGGCCCAGATATGTCAGTAGTGGAATATACCTCTCAGTTCAATGCCCTTGGATCATATGCTCCAGCGATTATGGCGGATGAAGTTCTGAAATTGCACCGCTTTAAGAAGGGGTTGAACAGCAGGATCCAATCAGCTCTAGCGGTCTACCAACCTGCCAACTTTTCAGATTTGATGGGTGCGGCTATCCGAGCCGAAGCTGATATTTGTCGAAGAGAAGGGGAAATCAGGAACAAGCGACCCCCTGTCAACCCGCCTTCTCAGGGCACACCAATGTTCAAGAGGCCCAATCAGTCGGGTGGACCTCCCTCAGGGAAATTCCCCGCCAATAACAATGAAGGACTCAAGCCATGCTCAACATGTGGCTTCAAGCACTCCGGGGAATGCCGAAGGGCCAGCGGTGTATGCTTTGGATGTGGGAAAGCGGGGCACCGAATTGCAGAATGTCCTACCGCTACCAACCGACCAGCAGGGCCAAACAGAGGAACTGAGCCAAATACGGGAGCAGGACCTAGTAAACCAAAGGAGGACAAACCCAATGCTAGGATCTTTGCCATGACTCAGGAAGAGGCTGACGACGCAACTGAAGTCGTGTCAGGTACCATTCTAATTAAATCAGTACCTGCCTACGCATTATTTGACTGTGGTGCTACACATTCCTTTATGTCTAAGAAGTTTGCTAAGAAGTTAGGAAGTAAGCTTAATAAACAAACTGCACCTTTCCGAATAGCCACACCTACTAATAGAGCCGTTGAAACGAACCAGATTTACAGATATTGTAAAATCAGTATTAGTGATCAGACTTTTAGCGCCGATTTGATACAGTTGATCATGGTCGATTTCGACGTAATCTTAGGAATGGATTGATTAGCAAGAAACAGTGCAATAGTAGATTGTAAAGGGAAGAGAGTTAAACTCCTAACCGCAGAGCAGAAGGAAGTCGTGTTTCATGGTAAATCCAGGGAACGGAAGTTGCTACTTTCCGCATCTCAAACCTGGAAATCCATGAAATCCGGGGAGGACATCTACCTAGCGATGGTCAGGGAAGGAAAAGAAGAAGTCGAAATGAAACTGGAAGACATCCTAATAGTGAGAGAGTTCCCAGATTTTTTTCCTGAAGAGCTCTCAGGGACGGTCCCGGACCGTGAGATTGAGTTCGAAATCAACTTGGTTCCCGGTGCTGCACCAATCTCTAAAGCACCCTACAGAATGGCACCAGCCGAACTCAAGGAATTAAAAGAACAACTCCAAGAATTGATAGATAAAAGGCAGATTCGACCGAGTGTGTCCCCGTGGGGAGCTCCAGTACTCTTCGTAAAGAAAAAAGACGGTACTATGAGATTATGCATCGACTACAGAGAATTGAACAAGATCACAATCAAGAACAGGTACCCTCTACCTCGGATAGACGATCTGTTTGATCAGCTTAAAGGAGCCGCCGTCTTTTCTAAACTGGATCTGAGGACAGGTTATCACCAGTTGAAGGTCAGGGCTGAAGATATCCCCAAGACAGCCTTTCGAACCAGGTATGGGCATTACGAATTCACAGTGATGCCTTTTGGTCTGACCAATGCACCGGCAGCATTCATGGACCTGATGAACAGAGTATTCAAGCCATTCCTGGATCAGCTCATAGTGGTATTCATCGACGATATCCTCGTCTATTCTCCTGACGAGACGAGCCATGAAGAGCACCTTCACCTTGCTCTGCAGACCTTAAGAGAGAATAAGCTCTATGCTAAGTTCAGCAAGTGTGAATTCTGGCTAAGGAGTGTGTCATTTCTGGGACACGTGATTTCGAGAGAAGTAGTGTCAGTGGACCCAAGGAAGGTAGAGGCGATTACTGAGTGGCCGAGACCGAAGAACGCTACCGATATCAGAAGCTTTCTTGGATTGGTAGGTTACTACCGGAAGTTCGTCGAAGGGTTCTCCTCGATAGCCGTGTCACTGACGAGACTCACACAGAAGAATTCTAAATTCATCTGGAATGACGATTGTGAGAAGAGTTTCCAGACATTGAAAGGAAAACTCGCATCCACACCAGTGTTAATATTGCCTGCAGAGAATAAGGATTTTACCATCTACAGTGACGCATCTAAGGAAGGTCTGGGATGCGTACTCATGCAGGAAGGAAGAGTGATCGCCTACGCATCAAGGCAGTTGAAACCGCATGAGCAGAATTATCCTACTCATGATCTGGAACTGGCAGCGGTTGTCTTTGCCTTAAAGATTTGGAGGCACTACCTCTATGGTGCTAAATGTGAAATCTTCATAGATCATCAGAGCCTCAAGTACTTGTTCACCCAAAAGGAACTTAATATGAGGCAAAGGCGATTGATCGAACTTCAGAAAGATTATGACTTGACCATAAGTTACCATCCGGGTAAAGCAAGCAAGGTGGCTGATGCGCTAAGTCGGAAGGGCCGTGGCAAGGTAACTCTAGCGTCCCTCTCGGCCCAGCCATGTCTGCAGGAGACCGTCAAGTTAAACCAGGATCGAGACCCGGTACTGACTAAACTTAAGGAGCAGGTCAGAGAAGGGAAGATTCAGGATCATCAGATTGATGACAAGGGAATTTTGTGGATGAAAGGAAGGCTGTGTGTGCCCGACAGCGACAACCTTCGCCAAGAGATAATGGCAGAGGCGTACAAGTCAAAATTCGCAGTCCATCCAGGCAGTACGAGAATGTATAGGGACCTCAAGAATAGTTTCTGGTGGAATGGCATGAAGAGGGACGTAGCGGAATTTGTCTCCAGATGTCAGGTATGCCAGCAGGTCAAAGCAGAACACCAGCGACCTGGAGGATTACTGCAACCTTTGGAAATTCTCGAATGGAAGTGGGAGCATATTTCCATGGATTTTGTGGTAGGATTGCCAAAGTCTAGGCAAAGCCACGACGGTATATGGGTGATCGTGGACAGACTCACAAAGACTGAACACTTCCTACCCGTCCGCATGAATTACAATCTCGACTAATTGGCTTCACTGTACATGGACAACATTGTGAGGTTGCATGGAGTTTCAGTGAGCATCCTATCTGATAGAGACCCGAGGTTCGTCTCGCACTTTTGGAAGAGCTTTCAAGAGGCCATGGGAACGAAGTGACCCTCAGTACTGCTTATCATCCCAAAACTGATGGGCAAACGGAGAGAACCATACAGACCTTAGAAGATATGCTGCGAGCGTGCGCCCTTGAATTCAATGGTAACTGGAGCACTCATCTACCCTTAATTGAGTTTGCTTATAACAACAGCTATCACAGCAGCATCGGAATGGCACCATACGAAGCCCTTTATGGAAGAAAATGTCGATCACCACTTTATTGGGACGAAGTTGGAGAGAAAGCCTTAGTGGGACCCGAGCTAGTGCAGATGACTGTGGACAAAGTTAAAATTGTCCGAGAGAAACTCAAGGCAGCTCAAGATCGACAGAAAAGCTGGGCAGATCTTAAGAGAAGGCCGGTAGAGTTCAACGTGGGCGAGAAAGCTTATGTGAAAGTCTCGCCTATGAGAGGAGTTGTCCGATTCAGTAAGGCCGTGAAACTAAACCCTCGATATGTTGGACCCTTTGAAATCTTGGAGAGAGTGGGCACGTTAGCATGCAGACTGGCGCTCCCACCAAGCATGTCAAGGATACACAACGTGTTCCATGTGTCCCAACTAAGAAGGTACATTCCAGACCCGAGTCACGTATTAGAAGTAGAACCGCTCTTGATCGAAGGGAACTTGGGAGAAGAACTGAAATACGAAGAAGTCCCTATCAGAATCGTGGACACCAAAGAACAAGTTCTCAGGCGACATATCATTCCTTACGTCAAAGTGCAGTGGTCCAACCACACGGAGCGAGAAGCAACTTGGGAAGTTGAAGAAAAGATGCGAAATGATTATCCCTACCTATTTGGAGACCAAGCCAACTCCAGTTTCGAGGACGAAACTTCTCTTAAAGAGGGAGGGATGTGAGAACCGAAAATTTTCATTAATGTAATCAATAGTTGGTAAGGAAATTTGTAGGATTTGACTTTGTATAAAATAATAATAATAATAAGATATGCACCTTGGGAAATTAATTGTTGGAAATAGTTTTGCCAAGTCAATAATGATATACCAAGGCATGCATATTTTCGAATTTTTGGGAGGAGATATTGCAAGATTTGAGTATCATACAAATTAAAAGAATTGAGGCTTGATAATTTCTAAAGAATTTCGAAAATCCCTTGACTTAGCATCTCAATATTCTATCCAAGCAAAAGGGAAAAGAATCAAGGATTAAATCTCTCAACTTAGGTAGCAAGATTTTCGAAAATGGCAAGGGAGATTGGAGTCAAATTTGTGAGATTTGCCATGATTTTTGGTAGGATTTGAGTACCAAATTTAGACCTTTTTCCCTCACTTATAAATACCCCATCAAGCCTAGCCATTCTTACACCTATAATTTTGAAAATTCTGGCTGCAAGTTTCGAAAAATTCAGCAACTCTCCATAGCCAAACTCTGCACAAAAATCGTCTCAAGGTCGTCCAAGAAATCGAAGCCGAAGCGCCGTCTGAGCAAGAAGGAGAAGCAATCCAATTCTCGAAGCCAAACACCTACGTTTCTAGCATAAATACATACTGTAAGTGGGCTTATTTTTAAACTTTAAAATTTCGGATTTGGGTATGCATGTTTTCGATTTTTACAAGAAAAATAAATAGTCGAGTACAATCTCCTTTCTACGCTTTCGTGTAATTGTCATACGATTTCAAAAGCACTGTGAGGAGTCGACTGTATACGGGAGGGAATCCCAACCACGACGTACCCTTACGCGGTGGGGGACATAACTGCTATACGGCCTCGCCCCCTTAGAGGAGTAAAAATTAAGGACTGACGTCAGTAAACCGTAGAAAGTAGATGAGTCACAGTGCTGGGTCAAAGTTTATGCATGTGTTATGAAGTACGTATGAACTCATGATTTATGATTCGAAATTTATGCATGTTGTCTTTATTGTGCTCGATTTTCCCCCACTTGCTGAGTATTCCCAAATACTCACCCTCTTACAACCCTTCCCAGATAAGTCCGAAGAACAGATTGAGGAGGAAGAGTCCGAGCAGTTTTGGGGATGGTGAATGCTCAAGGAAATCGATTATGTTTACGTTATTATTAATTAGATTTACGTTTCCGCATTAAAACTCTGTCGTCTTATTTATTTCGGTAATTGTAAAGACAATGGCTATTTAATTTGAGATTATGATATATAAACTAGTTCGGTTTATACTGTGCTACAAGAGGCTTGTTGTTGCGATTGTGTGATTGTTAAACAACGCCGGTGTCATTCCCGAGTTTCGGGGCGTGACACTGCGGTCTTCGTCCTCGATCGCATCTCGAATAACCTTTAAAAATACAGTTTTGTGCATTCAAGTAGAAAACTCCTTCCTAACCCTATAAAATATTTAACATATTTAATTTAAGCAATTAAAATCATTTAATTAGCTATTTTCTATTTTCTCTAGATTTGCATGCAGTTGGATTACGTCATTTTATTTTTGGACCTTATAATTCCTCTCTCCCTTAAATAAAATTTCATCCTCGAAATTAGAACATAACGGATAACTCCGGGTAGCGACTCCTCATGTCCCTCTCGGTCTCCCAAGTAGCTTCTTCCTCCAAGTGATTTAGTCACTTGACCTTGATTATTGGTATAACTTTATTTCGAGGTCTTCTTTCTTTTCTAGCCAAGATTTTTATAGGTCTTTCCTCATAAGTCATGTTTGGATTCAATTGTATATGTTCATGATTTAGTACATGTGGAGGGTTTGACATATACTTTCGCGATATAGATATCTGGAACACATTGTGTACTCCGGATAGCATTGGTGGCAATGCCACTCTATAGGCTAGTGTTCCAATCCTTTCTAAAATCTCAAATGGCCCTATGAATCTTGAACTAAGTTTGTTTTTCTTGCCAAATCTCATAACACCCTTCATAGGTGCTATATTCACAAAAACGTGGTCGCCTACTACAAACTCTAGCTCTCTTCGTCGCTTGTCAGCATAGCTTTTCTGTCGGCTTTGTGCAGTCTTCATTCTATCTCAAATTTTAACTAGTAGCTTCGTTGTTTGCTTGACCAAGTCCGGACCAAATTCTCCTCTTTCACCAACCGCGTCCCAATGTATGGGTGATCTACATTTCCTCCCATAAAGTGCCTTGTAAGGGGCCATCCCAATCAATGATCGATAGCTATTATTGTAGGTAAACTCCAGTAGTGGCAACTTCGGTTCCCAACTACCTTGAAAATCAACGACACAAGCTCAAAGTAGATCCTCCAAAATTTGAATCACTCTTTCGGGCTGACCATCGATCTGAGGATGGAATGTTGTACTCAATAATAATTTAGTTCTCATCGCTGCATGCAGAATCTTCCAGAAAGATGATGTAAATCTCGGGTCTCTATCAGAAACAATAGATACGGGAATCCCATGCAGACGAACTATCTCACGAATATACAACTCAGCATACTGTGTCATGGTGAATGTCGTCTTGATAGGTAGAAAAATGCGTTGATTTCATAAGACGATCTACTATCACCCATATAGCATTAAACCCCTTGATAGTCATCGGTAATCCGACGACAAAATCCATAGTGATATTTTCTCATTTCCACTCGGGAATAGGAAGTGAATTAAGTTTTCCCTCCGGCTTCTGATGCTCGACTTTAACTTGCTGGCATGTCAAGCACTAGGATACAAATTGTAGGATATATCGCTTCATGTCTGGCCACTAATACAATAATTGAAGATCCTTGTACATCTTCGTGCTTCCAGGATGAATGGAATATGGCGTGTCGTGGGCTTCCTTCATAATGACCTCCCTCAAAGAATCACCACTAGGAACCCATAGTCGATTTCGATAACGAACTATACCATCCACCTCAGAATACATCTTCCAGCCCTAGGCTTCATCTCTCGCTCTCCACTTTTTCAATTGCTCATCATTGGACTGTCCCTCACGGATTCTATCTTTCAAAGTCGACTGTATTGTCATGATGTCAAGATTATGAGCCTCTCCCCTAGCATACATTGTAATCTCAAATCGCTGAATCTCGGACTGCAGTGGTCTTTGAAGTGATAATTGAGTAATAACTGTTGTAGTACTACTCAATGCATCCGCTACTACATTAGCTTTTCCCGGATGATAGCTAATGTCATAGTCGTAGTCTTTACCAACTCTAGCCATCTTCTTTGCCTCATATTCAGCTCTTTTTTTGTGAAGAAGTATTTCAAACTTTTATGGTCGGTGAAAATCTTGCACTTCTCCCCATATAGGTAATGTCTCCAAATCTTCAGACCAAATACCACTGCTGCAAGCTCAAGATCTTGAGTGGAGTAATTTTTCTCGTGAACCTTCAACTTTCTCGACGCATAGGCTATAACTCGGTCATTTTTTAATAAGAACTGCACCCAAACCTAGTTTCGAAGCGTCGGTATAAAGAACATACTCTCCTTGTCCCGATGGCATCGATAATACTGGCGCTGAAATCAGAGTTTGCTTCAACTTGTCAAAACACTCTTGCCACTCGGATCCCCATATAAACTTTGCATATTTCTTCGTCAAGGCGGTCATGGGTACCACAATAGATGAGAACCCGTGAATAAACTTTCGATAATAGCCAGCTAGTCTCAGGAAACTACGCATCTCGGTTAAGCTCTTTGGTACGGGACATTCTTTCACTGCTTTCACTTTACTCGGATCAACCACAACTCCATCACTAGAAATGATGTGACCTAAGAACGCCACTCTATCAAGCCAAAACTCACACTTGCTGAATTTTGCATATAATTTCCTATCTTGCAGTACTTGCAGTGCTGTACTCAAATTCCGACTATGCTCCTCTTTACTCTTCGAATAGATCAAAATATCATCAATGAAGACTATAATAAATTGATCCAGATACTGCTAAAATACGCGATTCATGATATCAATGAAGATCGCTGGCGCATTGGTCAACCCAAATGGCATGACCATAAACTCATAATGCCCATAAAGAGTCCTAAAAGCAGTCTTATGGACATCGAACTTTTTCGCTTTCAACTGGTGGTATCCAGAACGAAGATATTCTCAAGGAAAGTGAGATTGATAAATTTGACCGTAGAGTTTAGTCTGATTCAGACAGCATTATCAAAAGTACGCTTCTACAATGAAATAATAATAAAATCTGGATTTGTCGGGATGAAAGATGGTAAAGAGACCTTTCTAAGTTAATATATTGTATAAAAAAGAGAAATGATATAACTCAGCAATAATCATCTAAACCAGATTATCCCTAACTCAAAGTGAGTTTTTTCATTTGGATTTGTTCCACGGCAGTGAGAGAATTCCCCTAATATGTATAGAGGAATTTAAGAATGAGTGTACCAAATAGGAATTTTTTAAAAAAATCTTATTCTAGGAGGGTGGGAGGACTCGAACCTGAGTCATTATAAGGGGGAAACAAGATGAGACCATTAGAGCTAAAACTCAGTCTCATACAAAATATGATTTGAACATTTAAAATAAAGATTTGTTGAATATATATATATAGAGAGAGAGATACTATATTAGCTAGATTCGTTCTAGTTTGTCACAATTGAAAACGTCAAATAATTAGATCATTTTGTAGTTAAAAAAAATGTATTTTTCGGGGGCCAATGGCAATGAACCATGGCCTTGAGTCTAACATTTCAGCCCAAATAACATAAGTTTGAGCCTGTTTGATCAAAGCCCACAAAAGAAACATTGCCTTTATGTTATAAAGTATAACTGAACGTTGACGAGCTTTTAAGATCTTATTACACACATTTGAATATTACACGTCATATTAATTTTTTTATTAAATAAAGTGACGGAAAATAGTTTCTCATTTTCCATGTGGAAACCCCATTTTAGCCTTTATACCAAAAAAATACCCAGATTTAAATCTTTTTTAGAAAATTATAGATTCTACAAAATTCAATTTTAATCAACTATGTATTGAGGCGTGACATTTTTAGTCTAACGCGTTTTGTTAAATTTAATTATAGTATTGTAACTATGTTTTTTTAATAAGTTTTAGTCATTTTCATCCAAATCATTTAACTAAATTGTTAAAAATATTATTGTTAAAATTTATAATTATATTGTAAAACATATGAATATAACTCGAGGAATTTTTTTAATCACGTATTTTATAAAAATTAACAATGATATTGTCATTTAATTACATTATTTTGGGAAAAGTGACTAAAATTTTATATTAAAAAAAACATAGTTGCAACACTATAATTAATCTAACAAAATATACAGAACTTAAAAACACCACACACCAATATACACATATTAAAATTGACAATTTTCCTATGATTTGACTTGTAAGTAAATATTATTTTCAAAGGAATTAATAATCAATAATCCTTATGTAGCACAAAACTATAAGTATTCGAAAACATTAAATCTTCAGAAGAGAGAAAAAGGAAAGACTTGATCGTCAACATGCAGAAGTAAAACTTTGTTTACATGGAGAGTCATGGAAGAAACTTCACAAAATCAGCCTAAACAATTGTCAGAGATTTTCTTGAATCTCGAACTCGATAGGGAAGACTTCATAAAAATTAGAAGCTTTTATGAAATCGAAGGGCTAAAACATTCATTGCAGCTACCAGCCTGATCAGTTTCCCAGGTCCGCCTCCGTCCTTCCACCTCCGAAAAAGGATTCGCCGCCAAGAGTGCTTCCCTCCGAAATCGCCTGGAAAGCGTCACATCATACATTGCGCGCTTCTCATGGTCGGAAAAAGTAGCGTACGCCGCGCGCACTCTTATAAACTCGTCGGTAGCTCCTCCGCCTTTGGATGCGACGTCGGGATGCAAAAGTCCTGCCAGTTTTCTGTACGCCGACTTGATCTCTTGACACCAGGCACCGGAATGAATCCCCAGGACGTCATACAATGACCCAGTGTGCAGAGATGTTTCATTAACCCTCTCAGCTGTGGCGTAACCGGCGGAGATACGGAGCTGGTGGCGGAAGCAGATATTCGTCGGAGAATATGGAGCAGGGACGGCGGAGAATCGGCGGCTGATGATTTGATTCGATGGTGACAATGATATAGAAGCCATTACGGAATTGGTCACGATTGTAGATTGAATTGGTTATGAATGAAGAATCGGTTCGAAGGGTTTAGTTTTATAGAGCGAGCTAATTTGAACCAGAATAGGACTTATCCACGTGTCCATGTATAAAGTGACGATCCATGTAAAATATTATTTTTAGCCCATGTGTAGTTTTAATCTTATAAATATAGTTTTTCCACATAAATTTCATAATATATTATATATCCGGATTTCGAAATTATATAGCTAAAACTCGGTCTCGTACCAAATATCTTTGAGAATATTGATTATCCTTGTAATTTATCAAATAAGTCTTCAATTCTTGGTAGATGATAGTTATTCTTGATAGTGACTCTATTCAGCTCTCGATAATCAATAGAGAGTCGCATAATACCGTCCTTCTTCTTCACAAACAATACCGGTGCGCCCCACAAAGAACAACTAGGGCGAATAAAACCCTTGTCCTGCAAATCTTGAATTTGATCTTTTAACTCTTTCATTTAGACATGTGCTAGACGATAAGGTGCTTTAGAAATGAATTCAGTGTCCGACATCAACTCAATAGAAAATTTCACCTCACGATCAGGTGGGATGCCAGAAATGCCCTAAGGGAAGACACTAGGAAAGTCTCTGACGATGTCAAAATCCTCTAACTTCTGACTGATAGGGGCATGTGCTGCAGTAACACATGCTAGAAAAGCTTGGCATCCTCGTCTCATATGCTTCCTCGCGCACATACAAGAGATAATATGAGGCGTTTGCTTGTTCCTCGCCGCCTCAAAAACAAAAGATTTCCCACTAGGCGGTCGTATAGACACTGTCCTCTGCCGAAAATCTATCGAAGCTCCATTCACTGATAACCAATCCATGCCAAGTATGATGTCGAATTCAGACATAGGGAGTATGATAAGATATGCCCGAACCACATATTTTTGTAAACAAAGCTCCAGATTCTTCATAATGCTAGTAGTGACCATTTGATCTCCAGAAGGGATAGAAACTTTGAAACCCAATCTCATATCCTCAGGTATAATATTCAGTCGTTTGACGAAAGTCTCGGATATAAAAGAGTGTGTAGATCTCGAATCCAGCAATGCATAGGTAGCTACACCTATAATGAATATCCTTCCTGCTACGAAAACGCTTTTAAATCCATTCATGTTGAAGCTTAAGGAATTTCTATCATTATTTTCCTTATATTTTATGAAGATTAGTAATTGGACCCTGTTATTTCTAGGAAAATTCACGATTCCCCCTTTATATTTCAAATAATTGAATTTAACCCTTTAATTCCTTCGAAATTACATTTTAGTCCCCAAGATTTTTTAAAAATTACGATTTTGGCCCCTTAGACTTCGAAAATTGCGCTTCTGGTCCCTTTATTTTCCGAAAATTCATTTAGGTCCTTAAACTTTCGAAATTTTGCATTATAACCCCAAAATTTTCGGAAATCACAATATAATCCCTAATTTTTGTTAATTACAATTTAGTCCCTCAAATTTTTGAAAATATCCAATCGTGCCCAAAGCTTTGATTTTTTCCTCAATTTTTAGCCCTAAAACTTTCATTTGAAAATAATTACCTCCCTTACATAATTAAGGCTCAAAATTCCAGTACAAAATATACGGTTTACATTATCATGTCTTAATTTCAACTAACATAGGGCATGCAACCTAATTTCCATTAAGTAATTCTTAACTGGATAAATGCCATGCGAGAAGAGCTTAATCAATTTACCCATAACAATGTCTGGAACTTAGTTCCAAGACCCATTTCTAAAACCATTATAGGTACAAATTGGGTATATAAAAACAAACTGAACGAAGATGGTTCAGTTGTGCGCAACAAAGCGAGGCTTGTAGCATAAGGATATAGGCAAGAAGAAGGAATAGATTACGATGAAACTTATGTACCAGTTGCAAGACTGTAAGCAATCAGAATGTTCCTTGCTTATGCCTCATTCAAGAACTTTCAAGTCTACCAGATGGACATGAAGAGTACATCGGTCAGTTGCAAGAAGAAGTATATGTTGAACAGCCACCAGGTTTTGTTAATCACTCTCTTCCTGATCATGTTTATCATTTGAACAAACCCTTATATGGCTTTAAACAAGCTCCAAGAGCTTGGTATGAAACTCTTTCAAAATTCCTAACTGATCATGATTTTACTGTTGGATCAGTTGATAAGACTCTGTTCAAATTTTCAAAGAATGATTACATTTTACTTGTGCAAATATATGTTGATGATATTATTTTTGGGTCAACTAACCCCAAATTATGTGAGAAATTTACCAAGTTAATGCAGGAAAAATTCGAGACGAGTGATGGGTGAACGGACATTTTTACTCGGTCTGCAAGTGAAACAATTGGAAACCGGTATTTTTATCAATCAGACTAAATATACTAAGGAATTGCTTAAGATTTTTGGCATGGAAACATATTCAGATGCAAGTACTCCCATGAGTTCATCAATCAAACTAGACAATGATCAAGGTGGGATATCAGTTGAGACGACACTTTACAGAGGTTTAATAGGTTCATTATTTTACTTAACTGCTAGTCGTCCTGATATTGTATTTTCTATTTGTATGTGTGCTAGATTTCAGGCAGATCCTAAGCAATCGAATTTGTCAGCTGCCAAATGCATTTTAAAATATCTTAAAGGCACACAAAATGTGGGCTTATGGTATGCTAAGGATTCTTCTTTCAATTTAATTGGATCTTCAGATGCAGATTATGCAGGATGTAAGCTAGATCGTAAAAGCACCAGTGGATCATGTCAGTTTCTAGGAGACAGACTGATTTCATGGCTCAACAAGAAGCAAACATCCATAACAACTTCCACAACTGAAGCATAATATCTTGCTGCTGGAAGCTGCTATGCACAACTGATCTGGATTCAGCAACAACTGAAAGATTATGGAGTCATTGCAAAAGAATCTCTAATATTTTGTGATAATACAAGTACAATTGAAATTACAAACAATTTGGTTCTCCACTCAAGGACCAAGCATATTGATGTCAGGCATTACTTCATCAGAGATCATGCTCTGAAGAAAGAAATAAGGCTGGAATACATATCAATTGAACAACAAGCAGCTGACATCTTCACCAAACCTCTACCAGAGACTAAGTTTTCTCACTTTCGCAATATTCTTGGTTTAATTGATTTGTCTTAACTATATCAATGATATTGTTGTTATGTCAGTTGTTGTTAATTTTTATTCAGTTATTCATATATCAATTGTTAACTATTCAGTTAGTTAACTGTTTGTTAACTGATATCAGTTCATATACAGATAAGGAAACAACAATGAATCGAAGTTACAATTTTATTGATAAAATCTCATCCAGATTACACGATTCAGTTCCCTTTCAGTAGTATCTTGCCAAAGGTACATCCAATTAGATAATTCATGATAGTTAATTCTTCTGAAGCTTTCTGAAGAAGAAATCTTTTCCAGCAAATTCCACTTCTTCATAAGCATCGGCTGAATAAGACCTTCATCAGTGGCAAGGTCTGAAGTATGGTTGACTTCAAGACGCCTCTTATATTTTCTTGTAGTTGCCCTCTGCTTATCAGTAGCAACTAATCGATCACGTTGAATGGTCTGGAGCTCGTGTATCTTTGTCCAAGTGGACATGACCTTTGTAAAGACGAGTTCTTCAATGGATTCCTTTAATCTCTCCAAACGGCAAGGTGTTATTGCAGAAAGAGGGACGTTGGAACTGGTTGAACTATCCATCGATGTTTAACTGTTATTATCTAATGACTTTGCTCTTGTGTATAGAGAGACTGATATTGAAGAAATAGAAGAAGACAAAGAGACACTAGTCAACTGCTAACCCTTCAATTTATTCAGACTAAGCTTCTCTTACTCTTTATTTTTTTAATACGCATTTATTGAGGGGGAATATCAAATATAAACGGTTAACTGAGAAGACAATAGTCAGTTGGTCTTCAACTAAAATGACTCAACTTTCAACTTATCACTCAGTTGCTGACCTAACTGATCTTCTCCAATAAGTTAACTAATTAATCGATAAATATTCCATAATAAGTTATGTGACTGATAATTAAGCATTTAATGCATGTGTTTCAATGAATAATATTTTAAAACGTGGCCCCACGTAGTCCATTTAAATTATACACATGTTTTCATCACACGTACACATGATTTTGTTCGATTTATCTTGGACTGACACGTGTCCATAGATTTGAACAGTCACATACATATGTACTTGTCCCCGCCTCATTTCAGTTTTTTTTCCACGCATTTCAATCTACAGAGCAAATCAATACACAGAACCTTCTTTCTCGCAGATAACCAATCTTTCAGCAATGGCAAACCAAATTCTAGCATACATGTTGAACACAATGGCTATGGATTTTGATTCAGTCATGTCTGTCAAAGACGAGGATATCAAGAGTGTGTTTATCAAACTGGAGGCTGCTGGACTAAAGACATTTTTTGGGACTTTATTCCCAAGAAATTTATCCAAAAGAGATTCAGGATCTCTATGCAAATGGATTTATTTTTGCGGACGGCAACATCTCTAGCACCGTCAACAATCAGTTGCTGATAATCGACGAAGACTCCTTCAACAACATTTTTCAGCTGCCAACTGATGGATTGGCAAATATTTCTGAGGTGAAAACTTCTGACGTTGAGGAGATGCAAACTCTCATGTCTGCTGATGGATGGAAAATCAAGGGTTCCGATCCCAAAATGGAACTGAAGCTAGAAATTCATTTACTGGCCTATATAGTGGCTAAAGGGCCACTAGCCAAATCAGGGTCTTTTGCTGCTCTCACATTGGAGAAATTTCAAGTCATGACTGCTATCATGGCTGTAAAAATACTAAACTTGAAAGATATCATCTTCAACCTTCTTAAAAACATGTTTCAATCTTCAAAACAATCAAAGAGATTTGCTGTGCCGCTCAGCTATTTGCTGAAAAATAAGGGCTTAGTGAGTGACTCATCTGAGAGGTCATCAATGTTCAGATATTCAATGACAAGAGTGTTTAGATGCCGAAGCTCAGGCTGGACATCTCTCCTGAAAAATTCATTCAGGTGAAAAAGGAGATTGGGACGCAAGAGGCTCACAAACCAGTGAAGAAAGCCAAAGAAGACAGATCAGAAGAAGACAATTAAACGCAAACTGATTGTCAGTGAAACTAATTTTGAAAAGACTCATTCTCCTAAGATCGCCAGAAGCCCAGAACTCTGAAGACAAAACCAGCAATCGTTGTGGGCACCATCCCAACTGAGAGGCTGATAATATCTGGAGCTGAACAGCCGATCCAGGCTACTCCGTTGTTGGCAATATCAGTTAAATATTTAACTGAAGAGCAGTTACCTCCACCTACTGCTCCTCTCAAGAAGACTATCACCAAATTCGGTGATAAGAAGAAACATGTTGGAGTTAAAGCTCCAATAATCACTATCTCTGGCCCAACTTCATTGCTTTTTGCCAGACCCAAAGGGGTAGTGATTAGAGAAATGATTGATGCAACCAGATCAGGACTGAATATTCCTCATGTCCTGATTGACTCAAAGGGCAAGGAAAAGATGATAGAAGATCCCTGTCACGCCCCGAAACTCGGGATTGACACCGGCGTTGTTTAACAATCACACAATCAAAACAACAAGTCTTTCGTAGCACAGTATAAACCGAACCAGTTTATATATCATAATTTCCACGAAATAAACATTGTCTTTACAATAACGAAATCCAACGAAATAGTAAATAATGCGGAAGCGTCTTACAATTATTAAATCATAAATTCGAACATAACTACTACTGGTCTCGTGAATCACCATCCCCAGAACTGTTCGGACTCCTCTTCCTCAACCTGTTCTTCGGACTTATCTGGGAAGGGTTGTAAGGGGGGTGAGTATTTTGGGAATACTCAATAAATGGGGGACTTTGAACACAACATAACCAATTTAATAACATTTTCAAAACATATCATAAACGTACATCATGCTTTTCGCAAACGTAACATAAATTTCAAAACATAATAACACTACGATTTTTCACCTTTAACGGTTTACTGACGTCAGTCCCTAAGTTTTAATCCTTTAAGGGGGCGAGGCCATAAAACAGTTCTATCCCACTGTTAAGGGCCATATGTTGGAATTCCACCCATTTTCAGGGTATCCTCACAGTGTCAAACATAAACGTAATAACTTTCGTAAAAACGTATAGACAAAACGACGGTACTCGACCGTATTTTTAAACCACAAAACCGAAATTTTCATGTGCATAAAACAAAATTTAAAACAGCTCACTTACAGTGTTTGGATGTACTTAAAAAAACGTGGAGTGAACGGCTTGGTTTGGATCACTTTGCGCTCCTCGTCCGGGTAGCGCTCCGGCTCGATTTCTTTGACGATTTTCGGGACGATTTTTGTGCAATATTTTGGCTAGGGAGAGTTGCTGAATTTTCGAGTTTTTCAGCTCTAGGATTTCGAAATTATGTGTGTTGAATGAGTGAGGTTGATGCACTATTTATAGGGGAGGAGGGTGGAGCTAAATTTGGCACTAAAATCATACCAAAAATTCATGTCAAATCTCCTAATATTGACTCCAAATATCCTTGCTATTGTTGATGATTTCTCTTCCTAATTCGTGAGATATAAATCCTTGATTTATATGAATATCCGAGATTTTCTTTATCTTGTTTCCTTGCATCTTGTATGATATACTAATTTGTAATATTTCCTACCCCAAAATTCGAAATTTGCTTGACAATAAAGATTTCAACATGTCCATCTTATTCTAATACAATAAAAAGAATCTTATGCTAATAAAATTTCCTTCCAAATTTTAATTACATTATTGCAAGATTTTCGGTTCTCACAATCCCAGAGCCACAAATACAATTCAAACCCATATTGACCTCATCTGGAAAGAGGTCAATGAATTTTCTGAGACTAAGCTTAAAGCTTATGATGAATGGGTATGGTTTAGGACTGAAGTGTTTGCCAGAAAACTGCATAAGAAATCAGTTTTGAAGAATTTTATTGCCCTGGAAACTATAGTCCTAAAAATTGTCAAAGCAGCTTCAGTGGTTCAAGCGTTGTAGAGGAAGAAGTACTTCTTTGATCAAGTACGAGCAAACAAGTTCAGACAAATGGTTGTTCAGCTACGCCAAAATTATGATCCTACCAGACAATTGCCTTTACTGATAAAGCAGTTCATGATTAGTTGGACTCAGATCTTATATCACTGCAGATGGAGAATAAACATTGGGAACTGAATAAAGAACTGACTATTCCAGCAACTTCCCACAATCTCTCATCAGAAGAGGACGCTGAACAATCAGTTCAACCGCAAAAGCCATCCCAGGAACCAGTTGCTTAATCTTCTGAGCAAGTAATTGCTCCTTCCTCAAAGTATGCGAAACCGTCAACTACTGCTCCTCAATCATCAACTGCAGAACTTCAACTTTATACTGATGCTGAATTATCATTGGCAAACATTGATGAATTTATTAAATCAGTTTCCTCTGATATTCAGCAGACTACTACAGAAGCAGTTGAAGAACTATTCGTAGCTGACGAGCCAGCCTCACAGGCTACTTTTCAACCGACTGAAGGGCTAGTTCAGTCGACAGCCACGACTGAACATACAGTTATTATAGGAACTGAAGAGGAAGTTCAATCATCTGCCATGACTGAACAAACATTAACTAAAGAGGTACCAGCTGAGCAGCCAACTACAGTTTCAGTTGTTTAAACAACTGAAGAACTTATTTTTGAATCAGCTGAGCAACCAACTGAAGAACCAGCTATTATTTCCGCTGATCAACCAACTTCAGAGCCTTCTAGTTCCGCTGATGTTCCGAATCTCTCTTCTTCTCCACAACTTCAACAGGAAGCTATACCAGAGAATATTTCAGAAATGGTCAATCTTAAAACTGAAACAACTGACAGGACCTTGGTAATTTTTAATCAAGAAAATCGGGAGCAGGAACCAGAAGCTTCTGAGGCCATGCCTCCTGGTATATCAATAGAAACTGAATCATTGTCGAAAGAAATTCAGGCCATTCAGACCAACCTTGTCGGTGTATTGAATTCCATTTCTGACATCAAGTCAACCCAATTTCTGCAAACTATGAGGTTCGACTCTATAAAAGAGAATACTATAGGAAGACTACAGCAAATCCAAAAAGATTTAACTTCATTAATTTTCCAAATAGAAGAACTTCGGAAAGACAGAGCGTCAGCTGAAGCACATTTCCAAACTCAAGCCTTGGTTACAAGACGCCTTGATTTTTTTGAAAATAATGTCTCAAAAAAATGGAATTTCTGCAAGAAATCCTGTTGAATGCAGTATCAAACCTCTCATCGGAAGTCCTTATTTTATCCAAAAAGGTTGATGGGTTTGAAAAAAGAGGGAAGAAGAAGGAAAAGATCAGCCGGAGCAATCTACAAAGTTAATCAAGAAGAAATAGAAAATTATTTGGCAGATTTTTGAAGATTATTTTAGTCAGTTAGAAAATTCTTTATTCTTCCATTCTTTGTACGAATATGTACACTGAAAGAGTTGTCAATAAAAGATTATTTTATCTACAATGAGTTCAGTTAATCAGTTCATATTTTCTAAGTTTTGTCAAACACCAAAAAGGAGAAAATTGTTGGAAATTGAATTTCGGAAGTTTGACAAACTGAGCATTTAATAGATTGAACTAACTGATCAAGAATACTGATAGAAACTGATCTAAAATATGCAAACTATCGGTTGCCCATAACTGAAGATTAGTACAGAGTTTTTCAAAGACAACTGACTGATCAGTTGGAACTGATCAGTTACTACTAGCAAACTGAAGTACGCAGATAACTGACTGATCAGTTGGAACTGATCAGCTACTACAATCAGTTGTAAGCTTATCAGTTACATTCTATTAGCTGATCCTTCAGCTATACACGTCATCAGTTAAGGAAAATGCGTTCAACCAACAACTACACAAAAGCTGACTGCAACAAGTAGTGGGATAGCCGCATGTCAGAAAATTTGCATTGTACGATTATCAGAAGAATGTTGGCGTGGAAAACAACGGATAGAAAGTTTCAAATTGTATTTAATATTACCGTTGGAGGCAAATCCTATAAATAGCAGAGATGAGCAGCTGAGAAATACACTCAACTCTCCACGAATTAACTCGATCGATATACTTTCAACTAAGCTGCTACTCTGCTGAAATCTTTGCAAACTTCAAAGCTCACACTTATTGTATACATTCATAGCATTCAAGGCTATAGTTCGAGCTTACAAGCACAAACTGTTATCATTACAATACTTGATCTTGAAGAGATCAGTTGTGCTAAATTATTTCAGTTCAGTTGAGTGCTGTAAACGGTTTTGTAACTAAGAGTTTCAGTTTGGCATTGTTAAGTCCAAAACTGAAGTGGGTCTGTACTATTTTTTGTATCGATCATGGTCTTTTAGTGAATATCGTATCCTTGTGATAGAAGAGGTGACGTATGAGTGTTTGAAATCTAAGAATATCCATAAAAACTTGTGTCTTCTTATTTCAATTTTATTCTATCTATCAGTTAGTTTATTTACGAACTTTTATTGTTAACTGATTGATATCGACTGAAAATATTCCTGAGTATCAGTTTATCACTAAATTGACTCATAAATCGAGAAAAGGTTGTGAAAATTGTTAGTGTTTATTCAACCCTCCCCCCTTCTAAACTCTTTCACCTTTAGGTAATCATATCACAATGTTTGGAATTTAGTTCCAAGACCAGTTTCTAAAACTATTATAGGTACAAAGTGGGTCTACAGGAACAAACTGAACGGAGAAGTTTTAGTTGTGCGTAATAAAGCGAGGCTTGTAGCACAAGGATATAGGCAAGAAGAAGAAATTGATTACGACGAGACATATGCACCAGTTGCAAGACTGGAAGCAATCATAATGTTTCTTGCTTATGCCTCATTAAAAGACTTCAAAGTCTATCAAATGGATGTCAAGAGTTCATTCCTAAATGGTCAGTTGCAGAAAGAAGTGTATGTTGAACAACCACAAGGTTTTGTTAATCACTCTCTTCCCAGTCATGTTTATCACTTGAGCAAAGCTTTATATGGTCTTAAACAAGCTCCAAGAGCTTGGTATGAAACACTTTCAAAATTTCTAACTGATCATAATTTTAATGTTAGATCAGTTGATAAGACTTTGTTCAAATTTTGAAAAAATGATCATATTTTACTTGTGAAAATATATGTTGATGATATTATTTTTTGGTCAAATAATCCCAAATTATGTGATAAGTTTTCCAAGTTAATACATGAAAAATTTTAGATGAGTATGATGGGTGAACTGACGTTCTTTCTTGGTCTGCAAATGAAGCAACTTGAAACTTGTACTTTTATCAGTCAGACCAAATACACGAAGGAACTGCTTAAGAAATTTGGCATGGAGACGTGTTCAGCTGCAAATACTCCCATGAGCTCATCGCTTAAATTAGATAAAGATGAAGGGGGAATATCAGTTGAGACGGCACTCTACAGAGGTTTAATAGGTTCTTTATTATACCTAACTGCTAGTCGTCCTGATACTGTATTTTCTTTTTGCATGTGTGCTAGATTTCAGGCAGATCCTAAGCAATTGCATTTCTCAGCTGCCAAACACATATTGAAATATCTTAAAGACACACAAAATGTGGGCTTATGGTATGCTAAGGACTCATCTTTCAATTTAGTTGGCTATCCAGATGCAGATTATGCAGGATGTAATGTTGATCGTAAAAGCACCAGTGGATCATGTCAGTTTTTAGGAGACAGACTGATTTCATGGTTCAGCAAGAATCAAACATCCATAGCAACTTCCACAACTGAAGCAGAATATCTAGCTGCTGAAAGTTGTTGTGCTCAACGGCTCTGGATTCAGCAAAAACTGAAGTATTATGTAGTCATTGCAGAAGAATCACCCATCTTCTGTGATAATACAAGAACGATTGCAATTACATACATATTAGTTGCATTATTATGTCAGCTAGTGGTGTTAGCCAGTGGTTATTCAGTTGTTTTCAACTGTTTTTCTGTTAATATCAGTTAGGATGTAAAGCAATAAAGTATAGACAAGCATTAACTGAAATATACCTTTATTGATTACCTAACTGTTTATTACATTGTTTATGTCAATCTTTATGTCAGCTATTACATTGTTTATTTCAATCTCTATTGCATCTAGCCAGGATGTCATCCATGCGGATAACCTGCCAGTGGCAGACTTCGTAAACTCATGGGAAAAAGCAATGTTTTTCAAAGTCTTCTACTCCTTGAGAAGCATCAGGTGGAAGATACCTTCATCTGTGAATATGTCTGAAGCCTTAGTGACGCCAAGATGCCACATATATTTAGTTTCAGGTTCCACTCACTCTCTAGTGACAACCGGTTCTTCCTCTCGGGAGGACTGGAGCTCCTGGATTTTTGTCTAGTTTGACAACGTCTTTTCAAAGACAAGGTCTTCAACCTTCAGCTATCGAGCAGTTTCAATGGATAGCTTAAACTCCTCAGCCAAAACTAGTTGTTGTGAAATACCTGCTGCATCCATTTGTTGTTGTTTAATTTTTACTATTTGCTTAAATAATCAACTGATATGGTGAGGGTTCACTTCACTCTTATTTATAGATAAGCTTCGAGTCATCTGAAGAGACACTTGTTATCTCCGATGATTTAGCTTCCAAAGATAAAAATTCTCTTATATTTATGCGATATGTTAAGGAAAAATTGTTGACTTAACTTAAAATTATTTACATTATTTTATGTCAGTCAGTATTGTTAGTCAACTGGATTTCAGTTAGTTTGCAAAGAGAACATAGCAGTAAAACTGATGAGTAGCAATGAACTGAAATAGAAATTTTATTGATAATATCTCTCTGCTATTACACGGTTTAATTCCATTTCTACTTCATCTAACCAAATGGATAACCAGCTGGACATTTCCCTAGAAATTTTACTAAAATCCTCTGTGAAAACAATTTTTTACAGTATCCTATACTCTTTGCTGAGCATTAGGTCGTACAAACCTTCATCAGTTACTAGGTCAGAAGTGTGAATGACATCCAGACGACGCTTATATTTGATTTTAGTTGCCTTCTGTTCATTTGTTGCAAATAATCTATCTCTTTGAATAGTCTGCAGTTCATGAACCTTCGTCCAGGTGGACATTACTTTGTCAAAGACAAAGTCTTCGATATCCATCTTCCATGTTTCCACGAATGAAAGCTTTCCTGAAGGATCAGATTTCTCGGAACTGCTTACTTTGTCCATCTGCGATTGATTTATATTATCTGTAAAAATGCTTCGCGTCTGATAAATTTGATATTATTTATAGACAAGCTCTAATTGAAGAAACTAAAGAAGATGAAGAGACACCAGTCAAACGAATGAAATTAATTCATCGAGGACGAGATTCTCTTACTCTCTTTACTTATATGCATCTATTTAGGGGGAATATAGATAATAAATTGGTTAACTGATAAGACAATAGTCAGTTGGTCTTCAACTGAACTGATTCAGTTCTCAACTGATCACTCAGTTATTGACCTAACTGATCTTATCCATAAGTTGACTAATTAGCGATTAAAATTCCATATTAAATGATGCGACTGATAAGATTACGCACTTAATTATGTCTTTCATTGAATAGTAATTGAATATGTGGCCCCACGTAGACCAAGAACTTTCTATTAACGATTACACACGACGTACACACGTTTTACATCAATTAATTTTGGACTGACACGTGTATAAAAAATTCGAACAGTCACCAACATAAGAAATGAACCCGCTTCATTTCAGTTTCTTTACGAGCACTTCGACTTACAGAGCAAATCAAACTACCAAAGCATTTTCTCTTACGCATATCCTCCAACAACTCAAAATTGGCAAGCCAAATTCCCGCATACATCCTCAATGCTATGGCTAGTGATTTTGATTCAGTCATCTTTGTTAAGGATGAATCCATTCGAAGTGTCTTTCTAAATATGGAAACATCAAGATTGAAGAAGTTTCTAGGGTCATCTACTCAGGAAATCTACTCTGAAGAGATTCAAGACTTCTACGAAAACGGCTACATCACTGCTGAAGGGAAAATCACAACCACTGTCGACAGTAAGTTGCTGGTCTTAGATGAAGAATCATTCAGCACCTTTTTCCAACTGCCCTCGGATGGTCTTTCTCACTTCTCTGAAGTGAAAGTTGCTGATGTTGAGGAGATGCTAACAATTTTATCTTCTGTTGGGAAGAAGATAAAAGTTTCTGATCCCAAGAAGGAGCTCAAGTATGAATAACAGTTGCCGGCAGACATAGTTGCCAAGGGTGTTTTGGCTAAGGCATGCTCTTTTTTGCTGCCCTCACCCTTGAAAAATTTCAAATTATGGCTGCTGTGATAAATGGATGGAAACTGAACTGGTTGGCCATTATTTTCAACACTCTGAAAAATATGGTTCAGTCGACAAAACAGTCCAAACGCTATGCCGTGCCTATCAGCTCCCTCTTGAAGAGCAAAGGTTTGGTAGATGACTCGGCTGAGAAGTCATTCAAATACAAGGTCTTCACTACTAAGAACGTTCAGCCACCGAAGACCAAGCTGGACATTTCTCCTGAGCAGTTTCTAAAAGTCAAAAAGAAGATTGGGACAAAGGCTTCTCCCAAGTCAATGAAGAAGGCCAAGGACTTGGCAAAGTCAAAGAAGGCAATAAATAGAAAATTGATTGTCAGTGAAACTGAATCAGAGAAAACCCCTTCCCTGAAAATTTGAAAAATCCAAGGACCCAGAAAACCAAGCCTATTGCAGCCATTGCATTTGAGAGACTGAAGCCAACTGGAGCTGAACAGCCCATAAGTGCAATACCGATCAGGGCAGTTCCAGTTGCTCCCTCAACTGATCCTCAGTAACCTCCTCCAACTGCTCGTTCATAGAAGACTATCACCGAATCTAGTGATTAAAAAAAACAAGTTGGAGTGAAGGCACCACTGGTCACTATCACCGGTCCAACTACACTACCTTTTGCAAGACCAAAGGGAGTGGTGATACATGAGAAAGTGGATTCAACAGTTTCTGGGCTGAGCATTACTCATGCCCACTCTGACCCAAAAGGTAAGAGCAAGATGATTGAAGAGCCCATACCAGCAAACCCGATTCAGACTCATATTGACCTGGTATGGGAAGAAATAAATGAGTTCTCTAATTCAAAGATGAAAGCATACACTGAATGTGCCAGATTCAGGACTGAAGTGTTTGCCAGATTCAGGACTGAAGTGTTTGCCAAGCGATTGTAGAAGAAATCGGTTTTGGAAAAATTCATCGCTTTGGAAACAATAGTCCTTAAGGTATTTAAAGCTGCCACGATTGCTCAAGCGCTGGAGAGGAGGACTTACTTCTTTGATCTTATGTGTGCCAAAAAACTGGCTCGAGTCATAACTCAGCTACACAAGAATTATGATCCTACCTGTCCAACTGTCTTCAATGACAAAGCAGTTTTTGATCAGTTGGCCACGGATCTCTTATCAGTGCAGATGAAGATCCAAGATTGGGAAATGAGACAATAATTGATTATTCCAGCTAATTCCCAAAGTCCATCTTCCGAAGAGCAGGCTGAACCTTCGACGCATCAGCCAGCGCCATCCCAATAAGCAGTTGTTGAACAGTCTGAGCAAGCAACTTATCTTTCTTCCAAGGATTTTCAGCCTTCATATTTTGCTCTTCCATCTCCTCCAGCAGGTCTTCAACTTTACACCGATTCTGAGTTGTCGTTGGCAAACGTTGATGAAGTAATACAATCAGTTGCCGCTAACATCCAGCTGAATGCTAGAATTTATGAACTAGTTGAATACCTCATCAATACTGAACAAACAGCCTCAGAGGCTATAATATCCGAAGTTGTAGAACCAGTTCAGTTGCCTGCCACAACTGAACGAGTGGTTCAAGATGAATCTGATATGGCCCACTTGAACTCAGAACCAACTGAAGTAGTACCAAATGAAGAGCCAACAGAGATGTCAGCTGACAAACCAACTGAAAAGCCTACCAGATCTACTGCTTAGACTTCAACCCAATCTCAAGAACCTCAACAGGAGGTAGATGAAGAAATTATTCAAGAAATGGTTAAAGCTGTGACTGAATCACCAAATAGGGCCTTGGTCATTTTCAATGAAGAAGACAGGGAGCAAGAACCAGAATCGTCTGAAGCCTTGTCTCCTCACATACCAATGGCTACTTATACTATGATAGAAGATATTATGTCAAGTCTGCACAATTTAATTTCAACAACTATCTCTGATATGAAGGCAACTTAATGGCTGCATACTTTAAAGATTGATTTCACAAAGGAGAATACCTTAAAGAGCATACACCAAGTTACTAAGGATATCACTTCCTTATTTCTCCAATTGGATCAATTGAAAAAGGACAGAGTGACACTTCCAGCACTTTTCCAGTCTCAGGACATGGTAATCAATAGAATGGTTTTTATACAAACCAGCATGACCAAGAGATTGGATCTGATGCAGGAACAGATGATGAATGCTATATCTATAGTCACCTCAGAAGTCCGTATATTATCTGGCAAGGTTGAAGGGTTTGACAAAAAGGGGGAAGAACAGCAGCAGATATCTAAGAAAAGATCCAGTCAACCAACTGATCAAGGACCAGCTGATAAAAAAGCAAAGAAATGAAGAATTCCAGATCAATTAGAAGACGACATCTTTATTATTTTATTCTTTGTACGAATCTGTACACTGAAAGAAGATTCTTTTATTCAGAAATTATTTTATTCTTTCATTCTTTGTACGAATCTGTACATTGAAAGAGTTATCAATAAAAGATTATTTTATCTACTAGAGCTCTGTTTGATCAGTTAATTTGTTCTATGTTTTGTCAAACACCAAAAAAGGGGAAATTGTTGGAAACGAAATTTCGGAGTTTGACAAATTAAGCGTGAAAAGAGTGAACAAACGATCAAGAAAACTGAAAGTAACTGAACTGAAGATTCGTAAACTGATAGTTGCATAAATTGAAGATTAATGCGTATAAAATTCTAGGCAACTAAACTGAGCGAAACTAACTCAAATGTGTTGTCAACTGAACGATCAGTTGAGACTTATCAGTTACACATCAGTTAATCCTATCGGCTAACAAAGTCAACTAATTTTATCAGCTTTACACGTCATCTATTAAGGACGTAGCCAACAACCAACAGTTTGTACAGAAGCAGTGGGAATGCCGCATTACAGAAAAGATACAGTTTACGAATGTCAGAAGAACATTGACATGACTATACAACATATATAAGATTCAAATGCATTCATTGTTAATGTTGAAATCAAAGCCTATAAATAACCGAGAAGATCAGCTGAGAAAGACACGAAAAGAATAACACAACACATACGAAGTTAACTGAGTCATCCGATTATCAAGCCTTTCAGTTAGAACTCTTCGCATATTCTTTCAAAGCTCAATTTTACAAAATCTCACACTTATCATACATATCCATAGCTTTTAGGATATACTTTAAGCTTCAAGCACAAACATTTATTGTTGTTTTATTTGATCTTAGTAAGATCAGTTGTGCTTAGAAATTACATATGTTGAGTACTGATACAAATTGTAGTGATACTAAGAGTTTTAGTTTTGGCATTGTTAACTCCAAACTGAAGTGGGTTTGTACCAATCATTGTATAGATCAAAGTCTTTTAGTGAATATCCTATCTTCGAGATAGAAGGGGTGATGTAGGAGTTATTGAAATCTGCGTGTAGAGGCCCGTATTTCGTATTTGAAAATTTGCGAAATAATTTAAAATTTTTCTCTTTAAATAAATAACGTGCCTCATCCATAAATAAACTGATAAAATATTTAATGTTTAAAGTAGCAGTGGAAGTAAATAATGTTTTCAAAACCACAACTTAAAATATTTCTTCAAAGTAAAAACTGAGTTTGAACAAAAATAGTAAATGATAAACATGAGGTCCTCGGGTTCCTACTACTGCCGACCCAAGCTAGCTCACTGGTCCCCGCCCTCGGCCTCGACCTCATCAGTACCTACAACAATCAAGTCTAGTGAGTCTAAAGACTCATCATGCATATATCGTGAATAACAAGTAAAATATATCATAAAATTTCGTGCCATGTAAAGATATCATATCGTTAAGCGTAACGTGAAAGTCGTGTCATGGATAATTATAAATACGTGCATATCTGAAAATCATACGTAAAAGCTTGCTCGATAGAGCTCCGTTATAACATATCATATCGTAATTTTCTGTAGAGATAATGTTCTACGCAAGTGGCCCACAACATAACATAACATAACATGCACGCCTGATCAGACTAAACCACAGTATACTGGGCGGTAGAGATCATCACAGTCCTTGGACTGGATATCCGTACTCATACGTGAAAATGAACCGGTCGTAAGTCACCGGGTGAAGTAATAATCCCATAAGCTGAATCCCATAAGCGTGAGGTGGCCACAAGACATATCGCATATATCTCAAAAATAAACATTTTATATTATGCACGTAATATAATTAAAATCCTGTTTTACCGAATGGGTTGGATCGTTCCCAGGCTCGCTGCGACCTAATTCTACTAGGAGAACATGCAAATAAACTTAACTTGACCAACACTTCGTAATCGAACCCAAAAACGAGACAATTACGCCCAACAAACTTAGTATCTAACCATGACTCCGTACCAACCCGAACCAACATCGAACCATCATTTAGTCATGATTAAAATACACCTAAAATACTGGAAAATATATATCAAGGGCTGTAATACACGAAAATTGTGCATGGAGGCCAAAATCATGAAACGCTATTTCGAGAGTCACTTTGGTACATTGCACCGTAAATTCTCGTATGATCTCTAAACTTAACCGAATCACGAACAGCCAAAAACATGACCTTACTAACTCAATGAGGTACTGTCCAGTCCAACGCCATAGGCTAAAAGCCAACCAAGAACTCGAAACAAGCCTCTGAACCGAAGCTAGAGCTGCTGTCAACAAAATTGCAGCAGCAGCTGCTGTACTTCCTTTGCTTCGTTTACGAGGCTCTCGGCCATTGGGGCTTGAACCACCAACCAGAGCCTCTTCCCAACATCCTAAGGTGTGGCTTGAATCATGTCTAAGGGCCCTAGGCCAACCACAATCCAAACAAACACCTACGACAATTCGAAGCTCCACCCGAGAACGCCATGCTGTACCGTGGGGGGTGTTGCTTCATTTTGTTGTTATGTATCATTCCAGTGGCCATATGATTGACCATGGCTTGATCTAGAAACCATGGGGTATTGTGTGAAACATGGATAAGGGCTAGAAGCCAACCAAGATCCACACAACAACCTAGAAATCGAAAGCAACTCACGCAACCAAAATCGGGAACTTGAAAACCGAAGGGGCACTTGTGTTGTTTGTTTAAAAATATCGATGGGACCATGAACCAAGCCATGAAAGGCTGACTTGGTCACGTCTTAGGCATGCTATGGGACAGTTCTAACCATGGCTACAGGCCCTAGGCCAGCCACAATACAAACCCTCACCTTAGGTATCCAAACAACCAAAAATCGAGACACTTATTGCAACTATGGGGAAAGTTGCAATCACGTCTCTTCCTAACGTGCATGGGCTGGAACCAACGAACCAACATGATCTTAACACACCCTATTATGTGTCTATATGCAGCTTTGAGCGCCTGGAACCGAGCCACACCCTGAAATCACAAAAACAATTCACCCGTGAAGCATGAAGGGATGGCAGAAAAATCTCTGCAGAATTTTGTTCAAGTTGTTGTCATGATTTCGCTTTTCCTTAATGATTCATGCACATATGATGTTTTAAAATAATTATATGACTTGATTGAAGAGAAAAGAAGGACATATACATGCCTGGAATTTGATTTTTTGAAAGAGCAAACCAAAACGACGAAAGCGGCGCGGCAGAGACGGAGTTCTCTTTTCTTTTCTACTTTTCTCTCTTTTTCTTCCTTGAAGGCTCACGGTTTTTCTACTGAATATGCTCTGAAATTTCGAGAATGAGGAGAGGGAAATGGCTAGGAGATGAATGAGGAAGTTGCGAAATAGATGGGAGATTTGAAAGGCAAGATAAAATCTTTCTATCCTTTGAGTTTGTTAGATAGGAAATGATATGATATCAAGGGATTTGAGGGATATTTAGGAGGTGCATGGCCGATTTCTTCTATCAAATATGGGTAGGAATATTGCTTAATTAATAATTATTGAAGATTTAAAATGAGAGAATTAACTATGCCATGAAAGGATTAAGGAAAGATATCAATAGAGAGTTACTAAAATTAATCAAATCCTCAAAGTGTGGTGGCCGAAATTTGCTAGATAAAATGGGGTAAAATATTGCTTAAATTATTAATTTTAACTCTTTAAAGTTTTAAACACTAATTATATATTTTAGTGAAATAGTAAATTTAGTTTAGGATGGTAATTATCTTGCATGCATGGTAATTCTTTAAAATAAATTACTAACATATTAAGTTACAATTTCTTAAATAAAATAAGCCTAGATTAACTTATATCAATTGGTCATACATTTTAATTTAGGCTTTTAATTACTTATTGGACATAAAGGAACTTATTTACTATTTATCTCTAATTAATTAATTAAATCCTTAAAAATAACTTATTCCTTATCTTAAATTAAGTCTAGGAATATTTTCTTATTATTAAATTTTATCTCAATACTCCAACTGCAGTCCGGCCTCGCTTATTCAACCGAAAAGATAAAAACTAAACTACTGCGTAAAATAAATGATCATGACTAAACAACTTTTAAAATGCTTTAAATATAAAAGAAATCATTTTAGATTTTTAAATAATAGTAAGTATGCATGGCTTATACGTAGTCTGATTTAACGGGTTCTACACTGCGAACATCCACAAATCTTGTGTTCTTTCTTATCATTTATATTATATATGTCGTTCAGTTATTTCCGCATTTTTATGAAGTTAACTGATTGACATTGACACAACAAGATTCCTGAATTCAATTTATCACTAAACTTATTCATCCATCGAATAGTAGTGAAAATTGTCAAGTGTTTATTCAACCCTCCATTCTAAACACTTTATGACACCTAACCGATCCTAACACGATCCACTCAAGCGTTAGCGCCTCTCTCACTAGCATAATCACCTGCAACATTCAAACATAGTGAGTCTAATCACTTAGCACGTTCTAAACAGGAGTAGCAAATAATACATATACAAGCACATGCATTAAAATCATACTTTTTTTAAAATATTTTTAAGCATAAATAGATCATAAATCGTAAGATCATAAAATCGTAAAGCTTTCAATCCTTTATCATTTTGGGTGAAGTTTGATCCTTGAAAGTGACTAGCCTTTTATCCTCTGGTCGACTGATCAGTCTTAGCTCACCATTGCGCATGGGGACGGGCACTAGGCACCGACGTAAAAAAACGGAAATACGATCGTTGGGCTCTTGACCGACGATTTCGGTTGGGAATAAATATAGCAAGCAGACTAGGTCAATTTATAGTAAATGGACGATAACTCAAATTATCGATCTCACAGAGACTAATATTTAAGTACTAAGATTGAACTATTCAATTTAATCTAGGCAAACAATAACAAGTGATTTGGAGATAATTAAACTAATTAAATTAAACTAAATTATGCTAAATTAATAACTAAGATCGAATTTGCAGAACAGGTTGGAACTTGGATATTTTCATATTCAACAAAATGACCGGGAACACATAACGGTACCAAAATTTGATTATTGTCACGCATTGGAATTATTTAACCACAGATTATTCGATGTCACAATAAAATTCCCTAATTTTACTATAAATCTATTTCTAGAATTTATAATCTTATTTTCATTTAACAGTCCAATAATTTCTAATTGAGTTTAATTAAACAAAAATGCATTATTTAATGATGGAATCACAGCTGTCGCCTAAAATCGCACATTGAAACCGAATACAATTTGTAGTCGGTTTAACCGTGTGTTGATTAATATTTTTGAAGCTAAATTCAATCTATTCTCTTTCGAGTCAAGATCGAACAACAAACATGCAAATAATTGGCCAAATTAAAAGCACGAAAATTACGCAAACATTAATCAATAACATAAAATTAATTCATCAATCAAATAATGCAATGAATGAACAAAATCAATAGTTTGTCCCTATCGTGGTCACGATCACAAGAAAAACTACTCAATAAATTCAAAACTAGAAGAAAATCTAATATTCGAATTCATGAATAAAAATAAGAAAAATAAGAGAGGAGAAAATCTCAGCGATGGTGCGCGAATCTTGCGTGTGAAGCGCGATTTTCTCTCTTTTCTCCCAAGCCGTCGCCATCTTCTCTTCAATTCTCCAAAGTGTAAAAAGCGTCCTCTCAATATCTTAGGTTTTCTCTTTTATATCTTCTTTCCAAAAAGCCCCCCAAAACTTGTTATTTTCGAGCCATAATTAATATCTTCTCAAAATCTCCAAAAATTATTCGCCAAATCTGAATCTGATATCAAGGGCACGGACCCCGTGTATGCCTCAGGGTTAGGGTCCGTGTCTCTTCGTTGCAAAATACTGTCCGGGAAATATGGACACGGGGTCCGTCGTGGGGTCGATGTATACACTGTAAATTTCATTCTCGAAGATAATTGACACGGACCACGGGTATATGTTCGGAGTGGGGTCCGTGTAGACACTGAAATATTCTTCTTTGGAGGATGATGGACACGGACCCTCACGCGGGGTCCGTGTAGGGGTCTGGATACGCTCTTTGAGCTATTTCCTATTTTCTGGGTATTTCTGACATGGCATTACGAAGCTTGACTTTCTTTCCCTTTCGTTGGCTTTTATCATATTTTGGTCAAACTTGCAAATAGCAATAATAAAATGAATTAAGCGCAACACTCGGAATAAAAATGCCAGATAAGCACGAATACGACAAAATAAAGTCCCTAAAATGCTATGGAATTCGTGCTTATCAGCTCTCTCTGGAGCCTTTTCCCGTAAACGGGCTCCCTCTTGGGCCTTCTCCCTCACGATATTTTCAAAAATCATTTATCCTCTTTGTCACAATCAATTCACATCCTTCAAAATATTTTTTTTCTTTCATTTTTAAATCAGAAAATATCATGACTCCAAAAATCGCATTTTACAATAAAAATTGCACAACTTTACCATAAATCATATAATATCATATTTTCATCAAATCATCATAATATAACATTTAACATGCGTTATGACCCTTCGGGACGCTCCCAACCCTTTTTGTACTACTCAGATGTAAAATGACTATTTTGCCCCTAGACGTAAAATTTCTAGATTTTTATTTTTTCTTACTTTCATTGACTCTAGACCATCCCAAATATTATTTAAGCTTAAATTTAATTTTTTGCTATTTTTATTTAGCTTAAATTTGAGGCTTTAGATTGAAGAGTTTAATTCCCGAATTAATTCAAACTTTAATATTTTCTTCCTACATATTAAACAGACATTTTATACATAAACTAACCTCATGAGCCATGAGCCAACCCCGTGGACCCCCGGTTCGAGCCCCTTTCAAATCCAACCCATATTTCGAACCCTAGGCTACCCCATCGAGCCACCTTTGTTTTTTCTTGAACCATGGCCGATCCACCTCGAGCCATCCCTTGACCAGACCTCCCAGGGACCCTACTGACCATGCCTAGCCCATCAAACCAACCCCTATCCCATGCCACAGCCTCCTGCACCAAACAAGAGCCGTGGCCGAAAATTGCAACTAGGACTCTTTTTTTTCGACTAGGACTCTTCACTCAAACCACCCCCGAGCCCAAGCCCTCCTGACCCTCACTAGACCATGCTCCAATCCCTGCTCGCCAGCCCATCCAGCGCCGAGTCCCTACAGCCGCGCGAAGCCGTCTGCGTGCACCAAGGGAGAGTCCTAGCCCCACAGAACTCTTCCTCGGTTGCTGTCCAAGAGTCCTGCTAGGACTCTTCCTAACACCTAATCACGCCCAGCCCAGCCCTGACCGAACCATGCATGGTGTCGAGCACTTGGCCGAGCCCTTCCCATCGAGTATGGCTAGGAAACCCCAGGATTCTACCCTTCAACGTGAACAGCCCCTTCCAGCTCGTGTCTAGACATCATTTCAATCCTAAAACATCCATGTTATGTTCATAAATCATCCCAAGTTGGCAGCCTATCTCTTGGAAATCATAACATTTTCAAAACAAGCGTAAAAGCATCAAAACTTTGAAAATTTTCTTTCCATCGTTAAACCAATCTTGCATACGTATTTTTCAAGCAAAAATAATCAAAACATGCATAATATTGTTTGAATGTTACGTCAAAGGAATTTATAAACGTGTCTTTACATTTTAGAACGCTCGAATATACGATTGTCGGCGTGGGGCACGAAGAAGAACGAACGGGCGACGAAGACTCCTTGTTTTTCCTACTCAAAATTCTCGAAAATATGTGGTGATGTGTTTCGGCTGGTATGGTGCCAATAATACATAGGTTTTTATGTTTTATATATTTTAATTTACAAGATAATGAGCTTGGGTTTTGGGCTTTAAGGTTTAGGAGCAATTGGGCCTACTTATTCTAGGTAAATTAGGCCCAATAACACCTATTTAATTGAAAAATAAAAGTTTATGAAAAATTAGTTTTTGAAAATAATGCAATTGATATTTTAAAAGTCCCTCGTTTGCCCAAAACCGGCTCCCCGGATAAAATCGAGATCTTCTCGTAAAATAATTTGAACTCTAACATTTTCAGAAAAATTTAATCATATTAATAAGCCTCGAAAATATTTATTTTTTCTTGGTCGTCTTCGATCTTCTTTCCCCAGCCTATTATCAAATATTCAGGTAAAATCCTTCAATTTCATGAAATCATGCACTTTAAACATTCAAGAATTTAAAATAAATCAATTAAGTGTTTAAATCAATTAAGTAAAATAAATATGTAAATTAAATCATTTGCATGCATGCGGTTTACGTGGGTTGTCTTTTTGGACATTACAAGTTAACAAGAAAGCTTGTAAAATTCCATATGAAATCTGGAATAATGTGAAATGTTTTATATATAATAACGACAAGTATTGTCTATATACTTTTATGCGAAATCTGTTGCTGGATTTTTTATATGATATTCTGCTATTAGTAAAGCCTTTAGAGTGTTTAATAACAGAACATTAAATGTTGAAGCATTAGTTCATGTGGTTTTTTTTTATGAATCTAATGGTATTCCTGAACAATCTAAACTAAATGATCTGAGCAATCGAATGTGAAGCATTCATTTAGATCTAGAAGATGGTGAAGTTGAAGTGATTGTGCCAAGAAGATCTTTCCAGTCCCTTGAACCTGAAATACCTGAGCTAGAACCAGAAGATCAAATCAACAGGGATCACAACAATGTGAACGATAATCATATCGATCAAGAACAACATAATGAAGTTCTAGTACAAAATGATGTGGATCTGCAACCAGTAGAGGATATATTTGATCCTCCTCTCTGGTGGAGTAAAATTCACCCTAGTCCAATAGTAATAGGTAACCCTGCATGCTTTTTTTATATCACAAATTGAACTTATAAAGAGATATAAAGACCTTGATGATCCTAGTATGATAAAACTTGTGTAGGAATAGTTAAATCAATTTTATATAAACAAATTTTAACCATCAATCTGTTATAGGAACCAAATGGGCCGGGTATAAAAAATTAATTGAACGAAGATGGATTAATAATAAAAAAATAAAAAAAGATTGGCAGCACAGCACAAGGATTTAGACAAGGCTACTGCTTTCTACAGTTCTACTCCAGAATGGACTTTGTATAAGATAAACCCATGTTTCATGCAGATGCACGCCTTCCAGGGCGTGTAGTTTTCTAATCTATATGTCATTTCAAGGAAATAGTGTCTAAGATTTTGATTATTTGTGGATTAAAAAAAGTGTTATAGTAGTTGTTGATTGGTTCTTTCCGTTTGTAATTTATGTTACTCATCAATTTTTTTGGTTCAAAATGTAACTTATTTTTAGTCTATTGACTCAAGGGGTTTGGTGAATAAGTTGGTAAGAAGAAGAGTGATGGGTTGTATTCATTCTATTTTTTTAAAGATTTTTATGAAATTTTTAAATCTAGATTTATTCAATTTAAACTTTTATATATTTTATATCTGTTTATTGGTATTCAACATGTATTTTGATAGAGCTTAAGAAAGTCATGTAATATTTAAACTTGACTTTTTAAAACTTTACAAAAGTCAAGAGGTATCTAAAAAATCCATAGATTTTCAAGAATTCTTATTTTACTATTTATGTACAAAACTTGAAGCCTTATGTACAATTATAGAAACTCTAAAATTTTCTTCCACTTATAGCAAAGATTTTGATGAACTTTTTTTTTTGAAAATACTCTCTCTCTTTTATCTCAAGACGTCTCTAGTGTTCTTCACTCTATATCAAAAAAAATTCTTCTATTCAAAGATAAGATTGGTCATTCTTGAATCATTATATATTATATTGCTAATATTTATGTATAAAGAGATGAATTGTTGTTTTTTCTTGAATCATTATGATAATTGTATTTCATAAAGTTTCTTTCATCTCAAAAAAGATGAATGCTCATATATATGTGTAAAAAGGATTGTAGTAATAGTTTGGTGGTTTTTATTCACCACATAATATATATTGTCTCTTTGTTTGTTTTAATGCAAGTTTATTATTTAGGGAGTAAAAAATAAAAATATTCAGCTTAAGAAATTCCATTTCATTTGATGGATAAGCAAGTCTATGTAGTTGGACTTAAGTTTTTATTTTTAAAAAATATTGGGTAGTGATATCCACTTATATTAAAGAAAAAAATTAATAAATTTTAAAACAAAATTTATTGAGAGACTGCTTAGTCCAAATAAGATTGATTTTAAAAAAATTTGTGCATAACTGAATCTGTTTTGCTATTTTACATTTAAAAAATAGACTTTGTATTTGTTCATTAGTGCAGGGATCTGCTCATGATTCACATGTGTTGACTGATGTTTTATCAAGGTGTACGTTATCATCTTCAAGAATTCACATGTAGAGGCCCGAAATTCGTACTTGGAAATTTGCGGAATAATTTAAAATTTTTCTTTAAAAGTAAATAACTCGCCTCATTCATAAAATAAACTGATGAAAATATTTAATGTTCAAAGTAGCAGCGGAAGTAAATATCTGTTTCAAAACAACAACTTAAAATAATTCATCATGATAAAAATGAGTTTGCATAAAAATGATAAGTAAACTGATAAATGAGGTCATCGGGTTCCTACTACTGCCGACCCAAGCTAGCTCACTGGTCCCCGCCCTCGGTCCCGACCTCATCAGTACCTACAACAATCAAGTCTAGTGAGTCTAAAGACTCAGCATGCATATATCGTAAATAACAAGTAAATATATCATAAAATTTCATGCCGTGTAAAGATGTCATATCGTAAAGCGTAACGTGAAAATATCTTGTCATGAGTAATTATAAATACGTGCATAACTGAACTGAAAATCATAAGTGAAATGTTTGCTCGATAGAGCCCTGTCATGAAATAGCATATAATAATTTTCTGTTGAGAATATGTTCTACGCAAGTGGCCCATAACGTGAAATGAATCGTCTGATCAGACTAAACCACAGCATATTGGGCGGTAGAGATCATCACAGCCCTTGGACTGGATATCCGTACCCATACATGAACATGAACCGGTCAGTGACCACCGGATGAAGTAATAATCCTATGATAAGCTGCAATCCCATGAACGTGAGGTGGCCACGAGCAATATCGCATACATCTCAAAAATGAACATTTTATATTTTTATGCACGTAATATAATTAAATATCGTGTTTTATTTTACCGAATGGGTTGGATCATTCCCAGGCTCGCTGCGACCTAATTCTTACATGAAAAATATGCAAATGATTTTTCCTTGAAAATAACTTAGTCATCGAACCCAAAAACGGGGCCAACTAGACTAAAAACTAAATTTCTAACCATGACTCCGTACCAACCCGAACCAACATCGAATCATCATTTAGTCACGATTAAAATACACCTAAAATGATGAAATAAAGCTCCGAAAATTGTACAAGTCGAAATTTGGTGAATGGAGGCCAAAAACAAGAAACGCTCTTTCGAGAGTCATTTTGGCACATTGCACCGTAAATTCTCGTACGACCTCCATACTTAACCGAAACACAAACGGCCAAAAACATGACCTTCCTAACTCAATGAGGTACTGTCCAGTCCAAGGCCATAGGTTAAAAGCCAGCCAAGAACTCAAACGAGCCTCCGAACCGAAGCACCAAGTTGCTGTTCAAAATTACAGCAGTAGCGCTTGCGCTTCCTTGCATCGTTTGCGAGACTAATGGCCATTGGGGCTTGAACCACCGACCAGAGCCTCTTCCCAACACCCTAAGGTGTGGCTTGAACTATGGCTAAGGGCCCTAGGCCAGCCACTGTAGAACCCGTAAATTAGAATACGTATAAGCCATGCATAATTCTAGTATTTTAAATTAAAATGATTTTATTGCATGAGTATTTAAATGCTTTTCTTTAAAGTTAATTATTTTATGCAGTAGTTTAAATTTTTATCTTTTCAGTTAATTCAGTGAGACCGGACTGGAGTTGGAGTTTTGAGATAAAATTTTAAATTTAGAAAAACATTCCCAGAGTTTTTTAATTTCAAATTCAGCCACCCTCTTGGTGTCACAACAATTCTTTGACAACTCACCACCTTTGACCCATTCCTTGTCATTTCTTAACATGATAATCCTTTAATCTATTAAACCCCATTAATTAATATTAGATCAATATCCTTGCATAGTTTAGCATGTAGAATCGGTCATCCCTCTCCAACAATTACTTTGATATCCAACCATTTCAAATTCAAAGAGAGCAAGACTTGGTCTTGCCATCCCTTTTATATTGCAACCCCTCCCCTCACTCTCCTAACCAACATTCCCCCTTCCTCATCACCGAATTCAGAGAGAATTGAGAGAAAAATCGTGAGCCTCATAGCTAGAAACAAGAGGAAAAATCGAGTAGCAAGCAAGAAAGAAAATGCTCCGTCTCCTCCGCGCCGCGTCGTCGTTTCGTTCGTTTTCTTTTCAAAACGAACCAAGGCATGTATATGTTCTTCTTTGCTCTTCAATCAAGTTTTATTATGATTTTTAAACACTACATGATCATGATCTTTCAACCAAAACCGAAATACATGACAACTTTTTCAAAAAAAATGAAGTGCAGAATTTTTGTTCTCCTTTCATGCTTCACGGTTCGCTTGTTTTTGTGAGTACAGGTGGATGGTTCGATTCCAGGATCCCAAGGCTACATCTAGACATGTACTAGGACATGTTAGGATCATATTGGTCCATTCGTTCAAGCCCCATACTCGCTGGAAACAGAAAATGACAGCAACTCCCCAAACATGTCCCATTTGCATTCGATTTTCTTGATTGATGTCAAAGGTTGATGGATCTGATCTTGGCTGCCCTAAGGGCTATAGCCATGGTTAGAACATCTCCTGGTGAGGTCTAAGACGTGATCAAGTCGCCCTTTTGAGTCTTGGTCCATGGTTGAATCGGTTTTTAATTAAAGAAACAAGAACAGTCCCTTGGCCCCTTTCCCCTACTGCATGTGTTGTTCGGTTTTTGGTTGAATGGTGTGGATCTTGGTTGGCCTCTGGCCCTTAGCCATGGTTCAAACCATACCCTAGGATGTTGGTAAGAGGTTCTGGTCGATGGTTCAAGCCCCAATGGCAATAAGCCTCACAAACGACGCAAGAAAACCAAAGCGCAGCTGCTGGAATTTTTGGACAGCAACTTGCTGCGTCGGTTCGGAGGCTCGTTCGAGTTCTTGGTTGGCTTCTAGCCTATGAACTTGGACTGGACAGTGCCTCATCGAGTTGGTAAGGTCATGTTTTTGGCCGTTCGTGATTCAGATCATTTTAGAGGTCGTACGAGAAATTACGGTGCGATGTGCCAAATTGACTCTCGAAAGAGCGTTTCATGTTTTGGCTTCCATTCACCAAAATTTCGATTTGCATCATTTTAGGAGCATTATTTCATCATTCTAAGTGTATTTTAATCATGACTAAATGATGGTTCAGTGTTGTTTCAGGTTGGCACGAAGTCATGATTAAATACGAAGTCGTTGGGCGTAATTGTCTCGTTTTTGGATTCAATTACAAAGTTTGGTCAAGAAAATCATTTGCATATTTTTCATGATAAAGTTAGGTCGCAGCGAGCCTGGGAACAATCCAATCTATGTGGTAAAATAATACAGGATATTTCATTATGCCAATAATTATATTACGTGCATAAAAATGTAAATATTCATTTTTGAGATTTATGCGATATTGCTTGTGGCCATTTCACTATCATGGGATCATTGTATTATCCGGTCGCCAGTTACCGGTCAGTTCAGTTTAGTTCCACCCAGTATACTGTGGCATTAGTCTGATCAGACGTTCATTACTTCACCCGGTCGCCAGTTACCGGTCAGTTCAGGTCAGTTCAGTGCAAGGGCCACTTTCGTGGACCATAATCTCACCAGAAAATTATTACATGCTATTTCATTACAGGGCTCTATGGAGCAAACATTTCACTTATGATTTTCAGTCAGTTATGCACGTATTATAATTGCTCATGGCAAGTTATTTTCACATTATGCCTCATGACATGTTATTTTTACTCCCATGCAAATTTATTATATTATTTACTCCTTATTTACGATATATGCATGCTGAGTCTTTAGACTCACTAGACTTGATTATTGTAGGTACTGATGAGGTCGGACCTGAGGGCGGGGACCAGTGACCTAGCTTGGGTCGGCAGTAGTGGAACCCGAGGACCTCATTTACAGCATTTGCCATTTTTATGCTCAAACATTTTTATCGGTTGTTGGATTACTTTAACTTGTTATTTTGTGAGAAATAATTTCTTCCGCTGCTATTTTGAACATTAAACTTGATTTATCAGTTTATTTCGTGAATGAGACATTTTAATTATTTTAAAAAGAAAATTTTTAATTTTTCCGCAAATTTTCAAACACGAATTTTCGGGCCATTATAGCTGGTATCAGAGCAATGGTTCTGTAAAGGGTTGTACTACTACTGACCACGAGAAACTCATGAAGTCACGTCTTCGGTCTGTAAGTTTTACATTTACGCATTTTATTCAAAGCATGAATTATTTAACAGCATGTTTTCATGAATTATTTTACGTCCAGATTTTTATGGCTCAGTATTTAAATTTAAATAAATTATGGAATTATGCATGTTGGTTACGTATGGGTTATGTATGGAACAGTATGCCCCCTAGACGCATTCTCGAGCGCACTAGAAATGATGAGCCTCGCCATGAGGACAGGGAGGAGCAGAGGCAGGAGAGAGACTTACCACCTTCACCACCCCCTCCACCTGACATGAATGCCCAGATGCTAGCTGGGATGACTCAGTTCTTCGCACAGTTTGCGGGGAACCATGCTGTGGCGACCAGGCCGACAAGGCCCGAGGCTGTCTATGAGAGATTCATGTAGATGCTTCCTAAGGAGTTTTCAAGGACGACGGACCCCATGATTGCCGAGGGCTGGATTAAGTCCCTCGAGGTTATCTTCGAGTTCATGGAGCTTAGAGATGCTGACAGAGTCCGATGTGCCACCTACTTATTCGGAGGAGATGCCCGCTTATGGTGGGAAGGAGCGTCAGTAGCCCTGAACTTGGCTAAGCTGAGCTGGACACGCTTCACGGAGGTATTCTACTCCAAATATTTCACTGAGGAGGTGCGCACCAGGTTGACCACGGAATTCATGATCCTGAGACAGGGAGATCTGACTGTTACGGAGTTTATCCGTAAGTTTGAGAGGGGTTGTCATTTTGTGCCCCTGAACGCGAATGATGCTAAAGCCAAGTTGATGCATTTTATGGTGGGTCTACGGCTGATCTTGCGCCGTGATGTTAGGGTGTCTGACCCTACTACTTATGAGGTCGCTGTCTCCAAAGCTCTAGCCGCAGAGCAAGATCAGCGTGATATCGAGAGAGACGGCCAGGGCAAGTGCCAAGTCCAGGTACCATACCGCCCTCCTCCTCAGCAGCATCAGCAGCAGAACAAGAGGCCTTTTCACGGGCCGCCTAAAAACAGAGGTCAGTAGCAGCAGCAGCAGCGGTGACGCCCAGCCCCGAGGACTTTTGAGCACCCAGTTTGCCCTAAGTGCTCACGCCGCCATCCTGGGCATGCATGTTTGGTTCAGGGAAGTGTTATAAGTGTGGTAGTCCAGACCACTTACTTCTGCAGTGCCCTTAGAGGAATCTGCCTACCCAAGGCAGAGTTTTTGCTCTCCATGCCACGGAGACCATGCTTATGACAGGTACCTTTAAGCTTTAAGTTTACATTTGGGATTTAATGTTTTGGGTTAAGATTTTTGAACATAGAATTGCAGTAGGATTGCATGCTCTACTCAGTATTATTTTTGAAATTTAAGTTAGAAGAACTTTGACATTTGCATGTCTATAAGTTAGTTCTTGTGATTATTGGGTTCAGTTTAGTATTCCAACCTTTCAGGGAGAATATTTATATCTGGTTCCGCTACGAAGGCCTTGATAGATTCAGGGGCCACTCACTCATTTATTTCGGAGTTCTTTGCTAATTTCCTCAAGGTCAAGACCGTTGGGCTAGATGTAGCCTACTCAGTAGTATTGCCTTCTGGTGAGGAGATGGCAGCTGCCAATGTGATCCGAGACATAGATCTTGAGCTCCATGGCAACCTCGTTTATGCGGATCTGATCATGTTGCCGATGCCAGAGTTTGACATCATTCTAGGGATGGACTGGCTATTGCGGAACAAAGTTTTTATTGACTTCCAGCGGAGATCTGTTCTAGTCCGACCGCCTGGAATGACGCAGTTCTTATTCGAGCTAGACAGGTACTTTCCCTTACCGCGCATTATTCCTTATGTCAAGGTTAGGAAGCTCATGCATAGAGGGTGTCGGGCATTTCTAGCGACCTTTGTATCTGTCCCCGAGGCACTCAGTCAGTCAGCCGCAGATGTTCCGATTGTTAGAGACTTCTTAGACGTTTTTCTGAGGACGTTTCTGGTATGCCACCCGAGAGAGAGGTGGAGTTTTCCATCAAGCTTATGCCAGGTACGGTTCCGATCTCCAAAGCACCGTACCGACTAGCACCGACAGAGATGGCAGAGCTTAAGAAGCAGATACAAGAACTTCTAGATAAGGAGTTCATTCGCCCGAGTTTTTCACCATGGGGCGCGCCAGTCTTATTTGTGAAGAAAAGGATGGCTCTATGAGGCTTTGTATTGACTATCGGGAGTTGAACAGGGTTACAGTGAAGAACAAGTACCCACTTTCGAAGATCGAGGATTTGTTTGACCAGTTGCAGGGAACTTCGGTATTCTCCAAGATAGATTTGCGTTCCGGTTATCACCAGTTGAGGGTGAGAGATGCTGATGTTTCCAAGACTGCCTTCAGGACTCGTTATGGCCACTATGAGTTCCTTGTGATGCCGTTCGGTGTGACGAATGCGCCAGCGATCTTCATGGATCTCATGAATCGCGTATTTCAGCCGTATCTTCACCAGTTTGTGATAGTATTCATAGACGACATTCTCGTCTACTCCAAGAATCAGGAGGATCACAGCAGACATCTGACCACAGTGCTGCAGACCTTGCAGAAGCACAAGTTATTCGCAAAGTTCAGTAAGTGCGAATTTTGGTTAGAGAATGTGGCATTCTTAGGCCACATTGTTTCTAGCAGTGGTATTGAGGTAGACCCAGCGAAAGTTTCCGCGGTCAGAGATTGGGTTGTGCCGCAGAATGCATCAGAAATCCGTAGTTTTCTTGGGCTAGCAGGATATTATCGGAAGTTCATTAAGGGATTCTCCTCTATTGCCGTTCCACTCACATCATTGACCAAGAAGAATGCTAAATTTGTGTGGAGCGAGGAGTGTCAGAAGAGCTTCGATACTTTGAAGAAAGCTCTTATCTCAGCACCAGTTTTGGTCATGCCGTCAGGGCCCGGAGATTTTGTTTTGTATACCGATGCTTCGAAGCTCGGTTTGGGCTCAGTGTTGATGCAGCATGGGAAGGTGATAGCATATGCTTCTCGACAGCTGAAAACCCATGAGAAGAACTACCCTACCCATGATCTAGAGTTGGCCGCCGTAGTATTTGCCCTGAAGATTTGGAGGCATTATTTGTATGGAGAAAAGTGCCAGATCTTTACCGACCACAAGAGCCTCAAGTATTTCTTTACGCAGAAGGAGCTGAACATGCGTCAGAGGCATTGGTTGGAGCTTATGAAGGATTATGACTATGACATTAGCTACCACCCGGGTAAAGCTAATGTAGTCGCAGATGCATTGAGCAGAAAAGTCGCAGTGATGGCTCATTTGACGATTCAGAGACCTCTTCAGCTGGAGATGCAGAGGTTTGATCTAGAGTCATATCCTTGAGATAGAGTTCCCCGTCTATGTACCTTGACTATTCAGTCCTCTCTCCTTGACCGTATTCGCAGTGGTCAGTCAGCAGATGAGCAGTTAGCAAAGTGGAAGCAGAGAGATGAGGCCAAGGACAGTGTCTTGTATTCAGTCAGCGACGGTATTGTGAGATACCGAGACAGGATGTGGGTTCCCAACAGTGGTTCTATTCGAGCAGATATTCTATCAGAGGCCCACATGTCGCCGTACTCTATTCATCCAGGGAGTACGAAGATGTACCGAGATCTGCAGTCATTGTATTGGTGGCCTGGGATGAAGAAAGACATCAGACGGTTTGTATCCACGTGTCTAACTTGCCAGTTAGTGAAGGCGGAGCATCAGAGACCAGCAGGTTTGCTCAAGCCTCTTTTCATTCCCGAGTGGAAGTGGGAGAATGTTACCATGGACTTCGTGTCCGGATTGCCGAAGCCAGTCAGAGGATCAAATGCTATCTGGGTGATTGTAGATCGTCTTACAAAATCAGCGCACTTCTTGCCTATTAAGACGACTTTCACCATGATTCAGTATGCAGAGTTGTATATCCGGGAGATAGTCCGACTTCATGGTATTCCAGTTTCTATCGTATCTGACAGAGATCCCAGATTCACTTCCTCATTTTGGAAGAGTTTGCATTCGACCTTGGGTACGAAGTTGCTGTTTAGCACAGCTTTCCATCCTCAGACAGATGGGCAGTCAGAGCGAGTTATTCAGATTTTGGAGGATCTTCTCCGTGCTTGCGTGATTGATTTCTCTGGGAGTTGGGAGTCGAACTTGCCATTAGTGGAGTTCACCTATAACAACAGCTTCTAGTCGTCTATTGGTATGGCTCCGTATGAAGCACTATATGGCCGCAAGTGCAGATCTCCTGTTCATTGGGATGAAGTAGGAGAGAGAGCAGAGTTGGGTCCAGAGATTATTCAGCAGACTGCCGATGTAGTAGTCAAGATCCGTGATAGGATGAGGACTGCTCAGAGCCGACAGAAGAGTTATGCGGATCAGAGGAGGAGAGACCTAGAGTTTACCGTTGGCGACCATGTCTTTGTGAAGGTAGCACCTATGAAGGGTGTCATGCGGTTCGGAAAGAAAGGGAAGCTCGGTCCGAGATTCATTGGACCATTTGAGATCCTCGACAGAGTTGGGACTCTAGCTTATCGTGTGGCTCTTCCGCCGAATCTGGCCGGATTACACAATGTGTTCCACGTCTCTATGCTGAGGAAGTACATGGCAAATCCTTCGCATGTCTTGAACTTTGAGCCGTTGCAGCTTACTCCGGACCTGTCTTATGAGGAGAGACCAGTGCAGATCTTAGACAGACAGGAGAAGAAGCTTCGGAGCAAGCAAGTTAAGCGAGTGAAAGTCAAATGGCTCAACCATTCAGAGGAGGAAGCTACATGGGAGTCTAAGCCAGAGATGAGGAGTCGGTACCCCGAGTTATTCGGTGAGTTTTAATTTCGAGGACGAAATTTCTTTTAAGGCGGGGAGAGTTGTAGAACCCGTAAATTAGACTACGTATAAGCCATACATAATTCTAATATTTTAAATTAAAATGATTTTATTGCATGAGTATTTAAATGCTTTTCTTTAAAGTTAATTATTTTATGCAGTAGTTTAAATTTTTATATTTTCAGTTAATTCAGTGAGGCCGGACTTGAGTTGGAGTTTTGAAATAAAATTTAAAATTTAGAAAAACATTTCCAGAGTTTATTTTAGCTAACTAGTAAATTAATTTAAGTTAAAAGGAGGTTTAAAGAATTATTTAAGTAACTTGAGGTAAGTAGGAAATAAGTTCATTTAGGTTCCATAATTAAGGTGTTAAGTCCCTAAATTATTTGAAGGATAGGTGAGGCTCTAAAGATTTAAAATACACTAACTAAATAATATTTCTCTTCATTTTTTTTATTTCAAATTCGGCCACCCCCTTGGTGTCACAACAATTCTTTGACAACTCACCACCTTTGACCTATTCCTTGTCATTTCTTAACATGATAATCCTTTCATCTATTAAACACCATTAATTAATATTAGATAATTATCCTAGCCTAGTTTAGCATGTAGAATCGGTCATCCCTCTCCAACAATTACTTTGATAGCCAACCATTTCAAATTCAAAGAGAGCAAGACTTGGTCTTGCCATCTTTTTTATATTGCAACCCCTCCCCTCACTCTCCTAACCACCATTCCCCCTTCCTCATCACCGAATTCAGAGAGAATTGAGAGAAAAATCGTGAGCCTCATAGCTAGAAACAAGAGGAAAAATCGAGTAGCAAGCAAGAAAGAAAACGCTCCGTCTCCTCCGCGCCGCGTCGTCGTTTCGTTCATTTTCTTTTTAAAACGAACCAAGGCATGTATATGTTCTTCTTTGCTCTTCAATCAAGTCGTATTATGATTTTTAAACACTACATGATCATGATCTTTCAACCAAAACCGAAATACATGACCACTTTTTCATAAAAATGAATTGCAGAATTTTTGTTCTCCTTTCACGCTTCACGGTTCGCTTGTTTTTGTGAGTACAGGTGGATGGTTCGATTCTAGGCTCCCAAGGCTACATCTAGACATGTATTAGGACATGTTAGGATCATACTGGTCCATTCTTTCAAGCCCCATACTCGCTGGAAACAAGAAATGACAGCAACTCCCCAAACATGTCCCATTTGCATTTGATTTTCTTGATTGATGTCAAAGGTTGATGGATCTGATCTTGGCTGCCCTAAGGGCAATAGCCATGGTTAGAACATCTCCTGGTGAGGTCTAAGACGTGATCAAGTTGCCCTTTTGAGGCTTGGTCCATGGTTGAATCGGTTTTTAATTAAAGAAACAAGAACAGCCCCTCGGCCCCTTTCCCCTACTGCATGTGTTGTTCGGTTTTTGGTGTAATGGTGTGGATCTTGGTTGGCCTCTAGCCCTTAGCCATGGTTCAAACCATACCCTAGGATGTTGGTAAGAGGTTCTGGTCGGTGGTTCAAGCCCCAATGACCATTAGCCTCACAAACGACGCAAGGAAACCAAAGCGCAGCTGCTGGAATTTCTGGACAGCAACTTGCTGCGTCGGTTCGGAGGCTCGTTCGAGTTCTTGGTTGGCTTCTAGCCTATGGTCTTGGACTGGACAGTGCCTCATCAAGTTGGGAAGGTCATGTTTTTGGCCGTTTGTGATTCAGATCATTTCAGAGGTCGTACGAGAAATTACGGTGCGTTGTGCCAAATTGACTCTCGAAAGAGCGTTTCATGTTTTGGCCTCCATTCACCAAAATTTCAACTTGTATCATTTTAGGAGCATTATTTCATCATTTTAAGTGTATTTTAATCATGACTAAATGATGGTTCGGTGTTGTTTCGGGTTTGCACGGAGTCATGATTAAATACGAAGTCGTTGGGCGTAATTGTCTCGTTTTTGGATTCAGTTACAAAGTTTGGTCAAGAAAATCATTTGCATATTTTTCATGATAAATTTAGGTTGCAGCGAGCCTGTGAACGATCCAATCCATGTGGTAAAATAATACAGGATATTTTATTATGCCATTTAATTATATTACGTGCATAAAAATGTAAAATATTCAATTTTGAGATTTATGCGATATTGCTTGTGGCCATTTCACTATCATGGGATTATTGTATTATCCAGGCGCCAGTTACCGGTTAGTTCAGTTCAGTTCCACCCAGTATACTGTGGCATTAGTCTGATCAGACGTTCATTACTTCACCCGGTCGCCAGTTACCGGTCAGTTCAGTTCAGTTCAGTGCAGGGGCCACTTGCGTAGACCATAATCTCACCAGAAAATTATTACATGCTATTTCATTACAGGGCTCTATGGATCAAAAATTTCACTTATGATTTTCAGTCAGTTATGCACGTATTATAATTGCTCATGACAAGTTATTTTCACATTATGCCTCATGACATGTTATTTTTACTCCCATGCAAATTTATTATATTATTTACTCGTTATTTACGATATATGCATGCTGAGTCTTTAGACTCACTAGACTTGATTGTTGTAGGTACTGATGAGGTTGGCACCGAGGGCGGGGACCAGTGAGCTAGCTTGGGTCGGCAGTAGTGGAACCCGAGGACCTCATTTACAGCATTTGTCATTTTTAGGCTCAAACATTTTTATCAGTTGTTGGATTACTTTAACTTGTTATTTTGTGAGCAATAATTTCTTCCGCTGCTATTTGAACATTAAACTTGATTTATCAGTTTATTTCGTAAATGAGGCATTTTAATTATTTTAAAAAGAAAATTTTTAATTTTTCCGCAAATTTTCAAACATGAATTTTCGGGCCATTATAGCCACGATCCAAGCAACACCAGAAACATCACCATGCTTCCAACCGAGAACCAAACTGCATGCGTGGGACGTCTTGCTTGTTTTGCTGTCAAATGAAGGATCCAATGGTATAAGATTAACCATGGTCCATGATAGACATGCTAAGGTGTTGCATGAGTCATGGCTAAGGGCTAGAAGCCAACCACAACCCACTTGACACCATAAAACCGAAACTCCACACTCTCGACCATAACCAAAATTTTAAAACCGAAGGGGCGCTGTTCTTTTTTGTTTTAAAAATCGAGAGGGACATGAACCAAGCCATGAAAGGACATCTTGGTCACGTCCTAGACATGTCAAAGTGGGATTCTAACAATGGCTACAGCCCCTAGGGCAGCCAAGATCATAACTCTCCCTTAGACAACTCAAACAAGAAAATCGAGACATAAAAATCGCGGCATGGATTGTTGACCGACACCTTCCTAATACCCTCTATTACGAGCCTAGATGCAGCCTTGAGCCCCTGGAAAGTGAGCCACCCTGAAACCATCAAAAACATACCAGCCGTGAAGTGCAAGGAAAAATCCGAAAATTTCTGTACAATAATTTGAAAGTTCATGATAAAATTTCGGTTTTTAGCTGTTAAAAATATTGAACAAATGAGGTTAAAAAAATGTATATGACTTGATTGAAGAGCAAAAGAAAATATACACATGCCTTGGATTTGTTTTGAAAGAAAACAAACGATTACGACGACGCGGCGCTGCGGAGACGAAGTTGCTTCAGTTTCTCACTTTCTCTCTTAATTCTCACGATTTTACTCTAGTGTTTACTCTCGATTTCCTCTTGGTGAAATGCGTAGAATTTTGGTGGTAAGGGGAGAGGGAAATGGTTAGGAAAAGTGAAGGGAAGTTGCAAGATATAAGGGAATTAAATGGCAAGATCAAATCTTGCTTTCTTTGAATTTGTTAGATAAGGAAATAGTTGATATCAAAAGATTTTTGAGGGATAATTGAGAGGTGAGCATGGCCAATTTTTTTTGTCTAGGTACAAGGGAGAAAATTGCTTATTTAATAATTATTGATGATTAAAAGGTTGGGGATTATCTATCAAAATGATTAAGGAAAGAATCAAGGGAAATGAGTTGTCAAACCATTTAAATCTTTCCAAAGGGGATGGCCAAATTTTTCAAATAAAAATGAGGGTAGGGAATTGCTTAATTAATAATTTACTTGGTGATTTAAAAGGTGGGGGAATTATCTTCAAGAAAATATTAAGGAATGTTATCAAATAGTAGTGAGTTGTAAATCCAAATCAAATCTCATCAAGGTGGCCGATTTTCTATGATAAATGGGAATGAAATAATGCTAGATAAACATGGTAGAAATATTGCTTAATATTAATTAGTGGTGAATAAAATTTAGGGAATTATCTATCAAGAAAAGGGTAAGAAAATATATCAAAGGAAATGAGTTGACAAATTAATTAAATCCTTAAAAGGTGATGGCCGAAAATTACAATAAAATGGAGGGGAAAATATTTCTTAATTATTGAATTTTAAATCTTTGGTGTTTTATCTACCCATTAAATATTTTATTGAATTAATAAATTAATTATTGAACCTAAAAGAACTTATTTACTACTTATCTCAAATTACTTAAATAATTACTTAAACTTTCTTTTACAATAAAATAACTTATTATTTATCTTAAATAAATTCTGGGAATGTTTACTTAATATTAAATTTTATCTCAATACTCCAACTCTAGTCTGGCCTCACTTATTTAACTGAAACGATAGTAACTAAGCTACTGCGTAAAATAATCAAATTTAAAGAAAATAATTTAAATCCTCATGCATACAAATCATTTTAATTTAAATACTAGAAATTATGCATGGGTTATACGTAGTCTGATTTACGGGTTCTACAACTCTCCCACCCTTAAAAGAAATTTCGTCCTCGAAATTAAAACTTACCGAATAGCTCGGGGTACAGAATCCTCATCTCTGGCTCAGACTCCCACGTAGCTTCCTCCTCTGAATGATTAAGTAATTTGACTTTCACTTACTTAACTAGCTTGTTCTGAAGCTTCTTCTCCTGTCTGTCTAAGATCTGCACTGGTCTCTCTTCATAAGACAGGTTCGGAGTGAGCTGCAACGGCTCAAAGTTCAACAAGTGCGAAGGATTTGCCATATACTTCCTCAGCATAGAGACGTGGAACACATTGTGTACTCCGGCCAGATTCGGCGGAAGAGCAACACGATAAGCTAACGTCCCAACCCTGTCGAGGATCTCAAATGGTCCTATGAATCTCGGACTGAGCTTTCCTTTCTTCCCAAACCGCATGACACCTTTCATAGGTGCTACCTTCACAAAAACATGGTCGCCAACAACAAACTCTAGATTTCTCCTCCTCTGATCCGCATAGCTCTTCTGCCGACTCTGAGCAGTCCTCATCCTATCACGGATCTTGACTACTACATCGGCAGCCTGCTGAATAATCTCTGGACCCAACTCTGATCTCTCCCCTACTTCATCCCAATGAACATGCGATCTGCACTTACGACCATACAGTGCTTCAAACGGAGCCATACCTATAGACGACTGAAAACTGTTGTTATAGGTGAACTCCAATGGCAAATTCGACTCCCAACTCCTTGAAAAGTCGATGACACAAGCACGGAGAAGATCCTCCAAAATCTGGATAACTCTCTCTGACTGCCCATGTGTCTGAGGGTGGAAAGCTGTGCTAAACAACAACTTCGTACCCACTGCTGAATGCAGACTCTTCCAAAATATGGAAGTAAATCGAGAATCTCGGTAAGACACTATAGAAATGGGAATACCATGAAGTCTTACTATCTCTCGGATATACAACTCTGCATACTGAATCATGGTGAAAGTCGTCTTAATAGGCAAGAAGTGCGCTGATTTGGTAAGATGATCAACAATCACCCAGATAGCATTCGATCCTCTGAATGACTTCGGCAACCTGGTCACGAAGTCCATGGTGACATTCTCCCACTTCCACTCGGGAATAGAAAGAGGCTTGAGTAAGCCTGCTGGTCTCTGATGCTCTACTTTCACTAGCTGGCACGTCAGACACTCGGATACAAAACGTCTGATATCCTTCCTCATTCCTTGCCACCAATACAACAACTGCAGGTCTTTGTACATCTTCGTACTCCCAGGATGAATAGAGTACGGCAACATATGGGCCTCTGATAAAATATCTGCTCGAATAGAATCGCTGCTAGGAACCCACATCCTGTCTCGGTATCTCACAATACCGTCGCTAACTATATACAAGATACTGCCCTTGTCCTCATCTCTCTGCTTCCACTTTGGCAACTGCTCGTCTGCTGACTGACCAATGCGAATACGGTCTAGAAGGGAAGACTCAATCGTCAAAGTAGATAGACGGGGAACTCTACCTCGAGGATAAGTCTCTAGGTTAAACTTCTGCATCTCAGATTGAAGAGGTCTCGAAATCGCTAGATGAGCCATCACTGCGACTTTCCTGCTCAGTGCATCCGCAACTACATTAGCCTTACCCGGGTGGTAGCTAATGTCACAATCATAGTCCTTCACTAGCTCCAACCAACGCCTCTGACGGATAATCAGCTCTTTCTGCGTAAAGAAGTACTTGAGGCTCTTATGGTCGGTAAAGATCTGGCACTTTTCTCCATACAAATAATGCCTCCAAATCTTCATGGCAAAAACTACGGCGGCCAACTCTAGATCATGGGTAGGGTAGTTCTTCTCATGGATTTTCAACTGTCGAGAAGCATACACTATCACCTTCCCGTGCTGCATCAACACTGCGCCAAAACCGAGCTTCGAAGCATCGGTATACAAAACAAAGTCTCCGGGCCCTGACGGCTTGGCCAATACTGGCGCTGAGATAAGAGCTTGCTTCAAAGTATCGAAGCTCTTCTGACACTCATCGCTCCACATGAATTTAACATTCTTCTTTGTCAATGATGTAAGTGGAACTGCGATAGAGGAGAATCCTTGAATAAACTTCCGATAATATCCTGCAAGGCCAAGGAAACTGCGGATCTCTGATGCATTCTGCGGCACAACCTAATCCCTGACTGCTGCAACTTTCGCTGGGTCTACCTCAATACCGCAACTAGAAACGATGTGGCCTAAGAATGCCAACTTCTCTAACCAGAACTTGCACTTACTGAACTTCACGAATAGCTTATGCTTCTGTAGGGTCTGCAAAATTGCGGTCAGATGTCTGCTGTGATCCTCTTGATTCTTAGAGTAGAGTAGAATGTCATCTATGAATACTATCACAAACTGATCAAGATACGGCTGAAATACGCGATTCATGAGATCCATGAAGATCGCTGGCGCATTCGTCAAACCGAAGGGCATCACAAGGAACTCGAAGTAGCCAAAACGAGTCCTAAAAGCAGTCTTGAGAACATCGGCATCTTTCACCCTCAATTGGTGATAACCAAAACGCAGATCAATCTTTGAGAATACTGAAGCTCCCTGTAGCTGATCAAATAAATCTTCAATCCGCGGAAGTGGGTATTTGTTCTTCACTGTAACCCTGTTCAACTCCCGGTAGTCAAGGCAAAGCCTCATCGTGCCATCCTTCTTCTTCACAAACAAGATTGGCGCGCCCCATGGTGAAAAACTCAGGCGAATGAACTCCTTATCAAGAAGTTCCTGAATCTGTTTCTTAAGTTCTGCCATCTCTGTCGGTGCTAATCGGTACGGTGCTTTGGAGATCGGAGCCGTACCTGGCATAAGCTCAATAGAAAACTCCACCTCTCGCTCGGGTGGCATACCAGAGACGTCATCAGGAAATACGTCTAGAAAATCCCTAACAATTGGGACATCGGAGGTTGAGTGGCTGGGTGCCTCGGGAATGGATATAAAAGTTGCCAAAAACGCTCGACACCCTCTATGCATGAGCTTCCTAGCCTGGACACAAGATATCAAACGCGGTAAATGAAAGTACCTGTCTGGTTCTAATAAGAACTGCTCCATCCCAGGCGGTCGGACTAGAACAGATCTCCGCTGAAAGTCGATCAAAACTATGTTCCTTAATAGACAGTCCATACCCATAATGATATCAAACTCTGGCATCGGCAAAACGATGCCATGAAGCTCGAGGTCTATGTCTCGGATCACAATAGTAGCTGCCATCTCCTCTCCCGAAGGCAGTACTATTGAATAGGCTACATCTAGCCCGATGGTCTTGACCTTGAGAAAATTAGCAAAGGTCTCCGAAATGAATGAATGAGTAGCCCCTGAATCTATCAAGGCTTTCGTAGGTGACCCGGCTATAAAAATTCTCCCTGAAAGATTGGAACACTAACTGAACCTAATAGTTACAAGAACTAAACTTATAGACATGCAAAGGCCAGAGTTCTTCTAAACTAAATTTCCCGAAAATAACATTGATTAGAGCATGCAATCCTATCACAATTCTAAGTTCAAAATCTTAATCTAGATTCCCACAACATTGAATTTCAAATATTAACTTAAAGCTTTAAGATACCTGTCATGAGCATGGTCTCCGGGTTCGGCTCCGCTGCATGGAGAGCAAAGACTCTGCCTTGGGTAGGCAGACTCCCCTGTGGGCATTGCTGCAGCAAGTGGTCTGGACTACCACACTTGTAACACTTTCCTGAACCATACAAACACGCTCCAGCATGGCGGCGGGTGCACCTAGGACAGACTGAGTGCTCAAAAGTCCTCGGGACTGCGCGTCCCCGCTGCTGCTGCTGTCCTCTGTTTCTGGGTGGGCCATGGAAAGGCCTCTTACTCTGGGGCTAGTGCTGAGGAGGAGGGCGGTGTGGCACTCGGACTGGTTGCTTGCCCTGGCGGTCTCTCTCTATATCCTGCTGATCCTGCTCTGCAGCTAGAGCTTTGGAGACAGCGACATCATACGTAGTAGGGCCAGCCACCCTAACCTCACGGCGCAAGATCGGCCATAGACCATCCAGAAAGTGTCTCAGCTTTGCTCCGGCATCGTTGGCAATCAGGGGCACAAAATGATAACCCCTCTCAAACTTACGGATGAACTCCGTAACAGTCATATCTCCCTGCCTCATGAACTCCCTGGTCAACCTGGCACGCACCTCGTCAGTAAAATATTTCGAGTAGAATACCTCGGTGAAGCGCGTCCAGCTCAGAGTAGCCAAGTTCAGGGCTACGGATGCTCCTTCCCACCATAAGCAGGCGTCTCCTCCAAATAGATAGGTCGCACAACGGACCCTATCCTCGTCTCTAAGCTCCATGAACTCGAAGATAACCTCGAGGGACTTAATCCATCCCTTGGCAATCATGGGATCTGCAGTTCCTGAAATCTCCTTCGGTCTCATCTTCATGAACCGCTCATAGGTAGCCTCAGGCCCTGCCGACCTGGTTGCCACAACATTGTTCCCCGCGAACTGTGCGAAGAACTGAGTCATCCCAGCTAACATATGGGCATTCATGTCCGGTGGAGGTGGAGGTGGTAAATCTCTCTCCTACCTATGATCCTCACCGTCCTCATGACGATGCTCATCATCTCTCATGTGCTCAGGAATGCGTCTAGGAGGCATATTGTTCCATACATAACCCATACGTAACTGACATGCATAATCTCTATTATTTCTTCAAATTTAAATAAATACTGCGTAATCAAAATCTGAACGTAAAATATTTCATGAAAACATGCTGTTAAAATATTTCATGCTTTTAAAGAAATACGTAAACGTAAAACTTACAGACCGAAGACGTGACTTCGTGAGCTTATCGAGATCAGTAGTAGTACAACCCTTTACAAGAACATAGGCTCTGATACCAGCTGTTGAGGCCCGAAATTCGTACTTGAAAATTTGCGGAATAATTTAAAATTTTTCTTTAAAAGTAAATAACTCGCCTCATTCATAAAATAAACTGATGAAAAAATTTAATGTTCAAAGTAGCAGCGGAAGTAAATATCTGTTTCAAAACAAGAACTTAAAATAATTCATCATGATAAAAATGAGTTTGCATAAAAATGATAAGTAAACTGATAAATGAGGTCCACGGGTTCCTACTACTGCCGACCCAAGCTAGCTCACTGGTCCCCGCCCTCTGTCCCGACCTCATTAGTACCTACAACAATCAAGTCTAGTGAGTCTAAAGACTCAGCATGCATATATCGTAAATAACAAGTAAATATATCATAAAATTTCATGCCGTGTAAAGATGTCATATCGTAAAGCGTAACGTGAAAATATCTTGTCATGAGTAATTATAAATACGTGCATAATTGAACTGAAAATCGTATGTGAAATGTTTGCTCGATAGAGCCCTGTCATGAAATAGCATATAATAATTTTCTGTTGAGAATATGTTCTACGCAAGTGGCCCATAACGTGAAATGAATCGTCTGATCAGACTAAACCACAGTATACTGGGCAGTAAAGATCATCACAGCCCTTGGACTGGATATCCATACCCATACATGAACATGAACCGGTCAGTGACCACCGGATGAAGTAACCCATGATAAGCTGCAATCCCAAGAACGTGAGATGGCCACAAGCAATATCGCATATATCTCAAAAATGAACATTTTATATTTTTATGCACGTAATATAATTAAATATCCTGTTTTATTTTACCGAATGGGTTGGATCGTTCCCAGGCTCGCTGCGACCTAATTCTTACATGAAAAATATGCAAATGATTTTTCCTTGAAAATAACTTAGTCATCGAACCAAAAAACGGGGCCAACTAGACTAACAACTAAATTTATAACCATGACTCCGTACCAACCCGAACCAACATCGAATCATCATTTAGTCACGATTAAAATACACCTAAAATGATGAAATAAAGCTCCGAAAATTGTACAAGTCGAAATTTGGTGAATGGAGGCCAAAAACAAGAAACGCTCTTTCGAGAGTCATTTTGGCACAATGCACCGTAAATTCTCGTACGACCTCCAAACTTAACCGAAACACAAACGGCCAAAAACATGACCTTCCTAACTTGATGAGGTACTGTCCAGTCCAAGGCCATAGGCTAAAAGCTAGCCAAGAACTCAAACGAGCCTCCGAACCTAAGAACCAAGTTGCTGTCCAAAATTACAGCAGTAGCACTTGCCCTTCCTTGCATCGTTTGCGAGACTAATTGCCATTGGGGCTTGAACCACCGACCAGAACCTCTTCCCAACACCCTAAGGTGTGGCTTGAACCATGGCTAAGGGCCCTAGGCCAGCCACGATCCAAGCAACACCAGAAACATCACCACGCTTCCATCCGAGAACCAAACCGCACGCGTGGGACGTCTTGCTTGTTTTGCTGTAAAATGAAGGATCCAATGGCTATGAGATTAACCATGGTCCATGATAGACATGCTAAGGTGTTGCATGATTCATGGCTAAGGGCTAGAAGCCAACCACAACCCACTTGACACCATAAAACCGAAACTCCACACACTCCACCATAACCTAGAATTTTAAAACCGAAGGGGCACTGTTCTTGTTTGTTTTAAAAATCAAGGGGGACATGAACCAAGCCATGAAAGGGCATCTTGGTCACGTCCTTGACATGTCAAGGAGGGATTCTAACCATGGCTACAGCCCCTAGGGCAGCCAAGATCAGAACTCTCCCTTAGACAACTAAAACAAGAAAATCGAGACATAAAATCGCAGTATGGATTGTTGCTGTCAAAATGGTTTCGTTGGGCCGCATGGACCGCAACCAATGGACCGACACCTTCCTAATACCCTCTATTACGAGCCTAGATGCAGCCTTGAGCCCCTAGAAATCGAGCCACCTTGAAACCATCAAAAACATACCAGCCGTGAAGTGCAAGGAAAAATCTGAAAATTTCTGTACAATAATTCGAAAGTTGCATGATAAAATTTCGGTTTTTAGCTGTTAAAAATATTGAACAATAAGGTTAAAAAAAATGAATATGACTTGATTGAAGAGCAAAAGAAAATATACACATGCCTTGGATTTGTTTTGAAAGAAAACAAACGATTACGACGACGCGGCGCGGCGGAGACGGAGTTGCTTCACTTTCTCACTTTCTCTCGTAATTCTCACGATTTTTCTCTAGTGTTTACTCTCGATTTCCTCTTGGTGAAATGCTCAGAATTTTGGTGGTAAGGGGAGAGGGAAATGGTTAGGAAAAATGAAGGGAAGTTGCAAGATAGAAGGGAATTAAATGGCAAGATCAAATCTTTCTTTCTTTGAATTTGTTAGATAAGGAAATAGTTTGATATCAAAAGATTTTTGAGGGATAATTGAGAGGTGAGCATGGCCAATTTTTTTTGTCTAGGTACAAGGGAGAAAATTGCTTATTTAATAATTATTGATGATTAAAAGGTTGGGGATTATCTATCAAAATGGTTAAGGAAAGAATCAAGGGAAATGAGTTGTCAAACCATTTAAATCTTTCCAAAGGGGATGGCCGAATTTTTCAAATAAAAATGAGGGTAGGAAATTGCTTAATTTATAATTTACTTGGTGATTTAAAAGGTGGGGGCTGGGAATTATCTCCAAGAAAAGATTAAGGAATGATATCAAATAGTGGTGAGTTGTAAATCAAAATCCAATCTCATCAAGGTGGCCGATTTTCTATGATAAATGGGAATTAAATAATGCTAGATAAACATGGTAGAAATATTGTTTAAATATTAATTAGTGGTGAATAAAATTTAGGGAATTATCTATCAAGAAAAGGGTAAGGAAAGATATCAAAGGAAATGAGTTGAAAAATTAATTAAATCCTTAAAAGGTGATGGCCGAAAATTACAATAAAATGGAGGGGAAAATATTTCTTAATTATTGAATTTTAAATCTTTGGTGTTTTATCTATCCATTAAATATTTTAGTGAATTAATAAATTAATTATTGAACTTAAAAGAACTTATTTACTACTTATATCAAATTACTTAAATAATTCCTTAAACTTTCTTTTACAATAAAATAACTTATTATTTATCTTAAATAAATTCTGGGAATGTTTTCTTAATATTAAATTTTATCTCAATACTCCAACTACAGACCGGCCTCACTTATTTAACTAAAAAGATAGTAACTAAGCTACTGCGTAAAATAATCAAATTTAAAGAAAAGAATTTAAATCCTCATGCATAAAATTAATTTTAATTTAAATACTAGAAATTATGCATGGCTTATACGTAGTCTGATTTACGGGTTCTACATCACAGGTCAAGATCGTCACCCTGAAGTTGCTAAGAGTTGTTCCATATTCGTCATGCTTCTTTGAGAAATGCTATTGAGTGAACATTTGATATATTTAAATAATGATTCAAAATATTCAAGATGTCTGCTCCAATTCCATATACGACCCAAACAGAGCTTGTATTGGCTTGTGCTGGATTACACAATTTTCTTCGAAATAAGTGTCGGTGTGATGAATTTCAAATTGAACCAGATAATGAAGCTCAATTGTCTTCATCGGCACAAGTTTATGAAGATAACAACTTTGATCAGTTATTTGATACTCAAGAACAACAACGAGCAATGCTAATTAATGGAGGGATACACTAGCAAATGGAATATGAAGCAATGTTGATCAAATTGTCAATAATAATTAGATTTTTTTTATAAAAGACTACTCATTATTTTGATTGTTCTTTAATAAAAATTTATTATGAACTTATAAAATATTATTCATTAATATGTTGAATTGACATAAAGAATTGAAATTTTAAGTTGAATAAATTAGATAGTTCATTTGTTGTTTTTCATTAATTAAATTAATTTAATTTTTAAGTAAGTAAAATTTATTTACATTCATAAATTAAAAATAATTTAAAAGTGCTTTATTGTGCGTGTGTGTGTTAATTTGTGTTCATGTCCCTTGCATTGGCAACTGGAACGAATGGTGGAAAAACTTACTACTTTGAGATATTCTCTCGCCTAAGACTCTTAGTCTTTTGCGTTTCACATTTTTGTTAGGTCATGACCAACACTAATGCTATTAGAGTAGGTGTCCATAAAGCCAACTTTTGGCTCATGCTTTATTGACTCTAATGTAAAACAATCTTTACTTTAATAATATTTTACGATTTTATTCGATTATGGCATTATACTTTATCTGTATACCCATGCAATCAGCATAGATAAAGTTCTTGATTATACTTTAATGCAAATGAATCGTAATTCGATGTTGAATCTCATTTGTAAACACTGTATAATTTAAATTTGTTCCTAGTCGATTCAGCCGCCTAAAACATGGATAAAGGTCTCTTGAGATCGAGACTAGCATCTGTGATGTTGTGTACCGCGTTTCTTGGTAAAGGCATAGAGATGTCCAAACATGCAGATGAGTAGTCATATGATGATTATACCGAACTACCCTCCCTCGGACTTTCCAAGTGGTTATCATTTATCGAGTGGATGAGTCCACCGTTATGGTTGTACACCATTAGTCCTTTGACCCGGGACAATGTAGGGGCTATACGTACTAGCATGCACTTTGATCCGTTTATCGACTCCATCGAGGGTCATCAGGTGGCGAGGTAGGGTGTAGTTTCGAAATACGTAGAAGCAAATGCATTGTAGCAGGGATTCACCATTCGCCTACGGGTGAAAATATCCTATGTGATCTGATGAGTTAATAGTGCAATGAGTCTCTGGCCAGAGCAAGAAATGTGCTTTAGGGAAAGGTGTTTTCCTAGTTGCACATGCCATGCGACTATTAGTACTCAAAGATAAATTACATCGTTATCGAATTCATATGCAACTCTCGATATACCAATGGTTGCAGATTCGATCGGGATATATGTGTTGAAGGGGTCGTAATGTACGCTAACCATGACTAAAGGTTCTTGCAGGCACTATCAGTGATACCTAGGGGATCATGGGGCGATGCTACTAGATGCTCTTACCATGATCCGATGGGTGCAATCAGAAATGAGTTCTGACATTCTTGATCAAGGAGTTGATGAAAAGAATGAGGTTAACTAGGGTAAACCCGAATAAGAATAAATGTTATTCTAAATCAAATGGAGATGTGAACCCACGGCTAGCTGTATCCCTGAACCATTGAGGGTCACACAAGTATCGGATTCTGTGTTCCCGTTGAGATAGCCAAATTTCAAGGAGTTGAAATTTGGCGACTAAAGTTTGATGGAGATCAAACATGAAGCTTATAAAGGAGTTTATGAGCTGATTCCATAGGATGGAAGAAATGGAAGTTAGCATGACAGCTAAATAAAGAAGGAGAGTTGAACTGGCTGTTTTGTGAAGGAGTTCACTAAAACTGGCAGCTACCTAATATGGTAAATGAAAATTTTGATCTTCGAAATTTTCGATTTTCATTATATGAACAAGATTTGTAACCTTGGTACATCGGCGCTCTCGGATCGTCGATCGTGGTTATAATGAGTCCGGAATCATTTTTTTAGTGAATTTGGAATTTACTAATTAAATTATTCTACTAGTAGTGGTGACTACTAACATGCACAAATTCTCATAAATATTCTAGAAGAGTTTAGAATTAAATTAACCAAGGAGTTAGTTTATAAACTAAATAATTTTTATTTAATTTAATATACATATACATGTAATTATTTTATATGGTGATATAAAATATGTGTATATAATATTATTATATCATGTATTATTAAAAGTTAATAAATACATTATATATATTAAATATAATGAAATTATTAAAGTTCTTGTGAGAGAGGAACTCCTAATTAGATTAGGAGTCTCACTCTATATATACACCACAAAGACTCATAATTACTAACCCTAATTTTTGCACAACAAAATCTCTCCTCCCTCTTCATTGAAACACACAGCCACCTCATGGAATTGGGAAGAAAAATTTGGTCAAAAGCAAATTAGATTTGCTTAATTATGGATTAAGAATCCATAATATTTGGTTAAGAATCAATTAACAAAATCTCCCCATTTTTTTGATGGAGAACTCTCGGCCATACTTTAAAGAGGTTGGAAAATTTTGGCCAAGTTATTTTTTCCTTCAACCACCGCACCGTCAACGCTACACCGTTACCGGATTTTGGAAATTCGGAGTGTACAGTCTCAACGCACAAATCGCTTGAGATTTCTAGTGCAATCCAAGCGAGGAAGATAATTTTCGATCGTGGACCTAATTAGGCGATCAAAGGAGAAGAGCAGTTCGTAGGGATTTACAAGAAAGACTATCTCCGCGTAAAAATCGGAATAGTTTAGAGTCTAGCGTTGAGAACGCAAATGTATAATTCTAAACATCCTATGGATGTTTTTAAACACACGACACCGAAGAACAAAAATTTAAACTTCCGCTGCGTCTTAGGTGCGAGAAAACGATGTCCCAACAGATGCATAAAGAATCGACACGGTCGAAAAAACCTATAATTCCAATTCTAATCTTTTAAAGTATATCGATGTCAAAGCGCCGTGTTTTAATCGTCATCCTAATAAACTAATCTTAAAAGATTAGGATTTCAAATTAGGATTATCGCCGAATGTTATCATTCTTTGCATAAGATAAGACAAATATGAAAAACTAACAATAGATTCTGAATGGTTGCAGGTGCAAATTTACTTTAATGGAGACAATACGAGGGAATACAGTAATCCCAGGAATGAATTGCAAGCTCTGAATAATCTACTTGAAGCCACTGAGAAGTCATGTCCGGTGACCAACACAAGATGAAAAATGTTATGCAGAAATAGTTGATAGGATCCATAAGGTTGGAAGTAAATATGGTGTAGAGTCGAAATTTGTTGGATGCTCTAACTGGGATGAAGAAAAGTGTATTGGATTGGTATGTCGATAATGGTGTAAGGACAAAATTTGATATATCTTGTAAGTGCAATATTCCTAAACCATAATTTGTTGAATTTCTTTCCCTTTATGATTAAGACAAAAACTTGTGTGAGACAGTCTCACGGGTCGTATTTTGTTAGACGGATCTCTTATTTGGGTCATCCATGAAAAATATTACTTTTTATGCTAAGAGTATTACTTTTTATTGTGAATATCGGTAGGACTGACCCGTCTCACAGATAAAGATTCGTGAGACTGTCTCATAAGAGACCTACTCTATGAATAAATAAGTGAAATGTGGAATTTAGTCGGTTTCAATATTCATATAAAGGATTGGTTTTTTGGGTAAATGAATGAAGAGGTTTAATATAGAAAAATTGTTCCTTTGCCGTTATTTTCATCATCTAGATACTGAAGGAGCAGGGAGAGGAGCCATAGCTACACAAGACCTAAAAGTAGGAGATATTGCTTTGGAGATTCCTGTATCTATCATCATCTCGGAGGAGCTTGTGCATGAATCTGACATGGTACACCTTGTTGTCTAGTAAGAATTTAATCACTCGTTGACTTGCCACACCATTTCGTTATATGTTATGTACTCAGCTCAAGTTCAAACGGGTAATCATGGTTTCTTGGAGACATTGCCGGACAAATCTAACACTGGCAAGTCTTATATTAATTAACACTATGTACTCAATTGGAATCACCTCTTTCCTTCTATTTATTATCTCGTTTATGTTGTTTGATGTGTCAAACTCTCTGGAGAGTATTAGCTCAACTCTTTGCCGATATGTTTGTTGACTCGTAAAGTACAATTTGGAAGTTGACACTAATTAACACCAAATTAAATTAACTGGAGTAAAAACAAGTTGGAATTTTAATGGGTTAAGGTAAAGAAGTTTTCTGACCTGTCATAGCTTCTGCTTTAGTTACGGATGCCGCCTCAAACTGTTGATTGTGCTTGCTATATACTTAACATTGTCTTAACTGGACTTTTGCCATTTGATAATTTTTTAAATACAGGATTGAGCTTTGAAATTGATGCTGTCGTGACATTAGATGGAACCTTACTGTTAGAAGAAATTGTGCAAGCCAAAGAGATCATTCAACCATTTCATCTCAATCATAACGACCCGTATGTTCACAAATAACAGTAGTTTTCTCTAAATTACATATAATTCTAAACAATTTCCATGAAGTACATCAGCACTATGGAAGACCAATTTCTACAGAAAAAATTATTCATCATCAAAGTTTCATGGCTTTTGGTGTAGCTCTATTAGGTTGTTGCTATTAGAGTAGATGCTCTGTAAGCCAACTATTGACTATGAAATTTATTGACTCAGCTGTAATGAACAATCTTTGTTTTAATATAATGAATTAATTCGTGGTTTGTTATTTCAAATCTGTATACACATGTGATTAACATAGATAAAGACCTTGATTATACTTTAATACAAATAAATTGTAATTTGATGTTGAAACTCTGTTGGAAACTTAATTTCAGAGTTTGAAAAATTGAGCATGAAAAGATTGAACAACTGATCAAGAAGACTGAAAGTAACTGAATGAAAGATTCTTAAACTGATAGTTGCCCGAACTGAAAATTAATGCGTATATAATTCAAGGCAACTGAACTGAGCAGAGCTAACTGAACTGTGCTCCCAACTGAATGATCAGTTGAGACTGATCAGCTACAATACGATCATTTGAAAATGATCAGTTAATCATATCGGCTAAAGAAGTCAACTGATCAGCTATACACGTCATCAATTAAGGAACGTAGCTATCAGCCGACAATTGTACAAAAACAGAATGTAACGCAAAGTTGCAACGTCGTATTTCAGAAAAATACAGTGTATGATTGTCAAATGAATGTTGGCATGGCTGTACAACTGATATAAAGATTCAAAATGCATTTGTAGAGGCCCGTATTTCGTATTTGAAAATTTGCGAAATAAATTTAAAATTTTCCTTTAAAAGTAAATAACTTACTTTATTCATAAAATAAACTGATAAAAAGGTTTAAATGTCAAAATAGCAGCGGAAGTAAATACTGTTTCAAAACAATCACTTAAAAATATTTCAACAAGACAAAATGAGTTTGAGCATAAAAATGGTAAATAAACTGAAACATGAGGTCCTCGGGTTCCTACTACTGCCGACCCAAGCTAGCTCACTGGTCCCCGCCCTCGGTCCCGACCTCATCATTAACTACAACAATCAAGTCTAGTGAGTCTAAAGACTCAACATGCATATATCGTGAATAACAAGTAAAATATATCATAAAATTTCATGCCATGTAAAGATATCATATCGTAAAGCGTAACGTGAACATTGTGCCCTGAATAATTATAAATACGTGCATAACTGATAATTGTACGAAAATGTTTGCTCGATAGAGCCCTGTCATAAAATAGCATATCATAATTTTCTGTTGAGATAATGTTCTACGCAAGTGGCCTATAACGTAACGTAACATAACATGCACATCTGATCAGACTAAACCACAGTATACTGGGCGGTAGGGATCATCAAAGTCCTTGGACTGGATATCCGTACCCATACATGAACATGAACCGGTCGTAAGTCACCGGGTGAAGTAATAATCCCATAAGCTGCAATCCCATAAGCGTGAAGTGGCCACAAGACATATCGCATATATCTCAAAATAAACATTTTCTATTTTATGCACGTAATATAATTAAAAATCCTGTCTTATTTTTTTACCAAATGGGTTGGATAGTTCCGAAGCTCGCTGCGACCTAATTCTAACATGAGAAACATGAAAATAAACTTAACTTGACCATCACTTCAAAATCGAACTAAAAACGAGATTATTACGCCCAACAAACTTAGTATCTAACCATGACTCCGTACCCACCCGAACCAACATCAAACCATCGTTTAGTCAAGATTAAAATACGCCTAAAATACTGGAAAATAAATACCAAGGGCTATAATACACGAAAATTGTGCATGGAGGCCAAAATCATGAAACGCTCTTTCGAGAGTCACTTTGGCACATCGCACCGTAAATTCTCGTACGACCTCTAAACTTAACCAAATCACAAACGGCCAAAAACATGACCTTCCTAACTCAATGAGGTACTGTTCAATCCAAGGCTATAGGCTAAAAGCCAACCAAGAACTCCAAACAAGCCTCTGAACCGAAGGAAGAGTTGCTGTAAAAAATACAGCAGCAGCTGTTGTGCTTTCTTGCTTCGTTTACGAGGCTATTGGCCATTGGGGCTTGAACCACCAACCAGAGTCTCTTACCAACATCCTAAGGTATGGTTTGAACCATGGCTAAGGGCCCTAGGCCAACCACAATCCAAGCCAACACCTACGACGATCCCAAGCTTCACCTGAGAACCACACATGGCACGCATGGGGGTGTTGCTTGTTTTGCTGTCGTGGATCATTCCAGTGGCCATGTGATTGACCATGGCATGATCTAGACATCATGAGGCATTGTGTGACCGATGGCTAAGGGCTAAAAAGCCAACCAAGATCCACACAAACTTCGAAACCGAGACTACACATGCAGGGAAAAGAAAGGGGATCGAAGGGGCACTTGTCTTGTTTATTTTAAAAACCGATGGGACCATGAACCAAGCCATGAAAGGTCATCTTGGTCACGTCCTAGACATGCTAAGGAGGGGTTATAACCATGGCTACAGCCCCTATGGCAGCCAAGATCCGAACCCTCACCTTAGGTAATAAACCATGCAAATCGAGACTCATAAATTGCAACATGGAGAGTTGCTGTCAAAAATGGTTTTGCTGGGACGAAAGGGTTCAAACCAATGGATTAATCCCTTCCTAACACACTCTATAACATGACCATAAGCATCCTTGAACGCCTGGAACCGAGCCAAACCCTGAAACCACAAAAACAATACCAAACGTGAAGTGCAAGGAAGGCCAAAAATCTGTGCAAAATTTTTATAACACTTGCTGTCAATTTTCGGTTTATGCTCCATGAAACATGATCATATTATGTTTTAAATTACTTATATGGCTTGATTGAAGAGAAAAGAAACGTATATACATGCCTGAAATTTGTTTGAAACGAAAACAAATCAATTACGACGAACGCGGCACGGCGGAGACGGAGTTCTCTTTTCTTGTTTGATTTCTCTCTTATTTCTTCTAGGAGACTCACGATTTTTCTTGCTGAAATGCTCAGAATTTTCGAGAGAATGAATGGAGGGAATGGCTAGGAGTGAAGGGAAAGTCTACTAATTAAATGGGATAGAATGGCAAGATCCAAAATCTTTCTATCCTAGTGTTTGTTAGGTAAGGAATGATATGATATTATTTGATTGAGGGATGAGAGATGACCGATTTTCTCTTGTCAACTAAGGTAGAAATATTACTTAAATCATTAATTATTGGTGATTAAAATAAAGGGATTATTTACCAAGAAAGGGATAAGGAAAGTGATCAAAATGGTGGGTTGTCAAACTAATTAAATCCTACAAGGTGAATGGCCGAAATCTTGCTTTTATTTGGAGGTAAAATATTGCTTAAATGTTGAATTTTATCTCCTTAAAGTTTTAAACACTAATTATGTATTTTAGTGAAATAGTAAATTTAATTTAGGATGATAATTTTCTTGCATGCATGGCTAATTTTTTGAATTAAATTACTAACATGTTAAGTTACAATTTCTTAAATAAAATAAGCCTAGATTAATCTATCTCAATTGGTCACACATTTTAATTTAGGCTTTTAATTAAATTATTGGACATAAAGGAACTTATTTACTACTTATCTCTAATTAATTAATTAAATCCCTAAACATTCTTTTTCATTAAAATAAATTATTCTTTATCTTAAATAAATTCTAGGAATATTTTCTTATCATTAAATTTTATCTTAATACTCCAACTCCAGTCAGGCCTCGCTTATTAATCCGAAAAGATGCAACTAAACTACTGCATAAAATGACTCAAAAAATTTAAAGAAAAGAATTTAAATCCTCATGCATAAAAATCATTTTAATTTAAATAATAGTAATTATGCATGACTTATACGTAGTCTGATTTAACGGGTTCTACAGCATTCATTGTTACCGTTGGAAGAAAAGCCTATAAATAGCCGAGAAGATCAGCTGAAGCATAATAATTAAGTTACGAAGTTGCCCAAGTTATCAATAAATATAGTCAAGAACTCTGCTTATATTCTTAAAATCTCACGCTTAGCATAAATATTCATAGTTTTCAGGCTATACTTTGAGCTTAAATCACAAACACTCATTATTGTATTATTCGATTTTGTAGAGATCAGTTGTGATAAGAAGTAACACATCAGTTGAATATTGATAAATTGAATCGATACTAAGAATTGGCAGTGTTAAGTCCAAACTGAAGTGGATTTGTACAAATCTTTGTATAAATCAAAGTCTTTAAGTAAATATCATATCTTCAAGATAGAAGGGGTGACGTAGGAGTAATTGAAATCTCCTAACTTCAACAAATCTTATGTTCTTTCTTATCAGTTATATTCTATCTGTCTTTCAGTTATTTACGCACTTTTATTAAGTTAACTGATTGACATTGACAACAAGATTGTTGAATTAGTTTATTACTAAACTGATTGATAAGTGAAAATTGTCAAGTGTTTATTCAATCCCCCCTTTTAAACACTTTTTCACTTCCAACCGATCCTAACAAGTGGTATCAGAGTAGTTGAATCTTGTTCCTGAATATTTCCAGCTTTACATCTGAATACTATGCCTTCATTCAATAAAATTCCAATATTCTCCAGAGAAGATTTTGATGTTTGGAAGATAAGAATGCAGGCACATCCAGCTACAAAGATGATGATATGTGGTACGTTATTACTGATGGTCCAATGAAAATATTGAAAGCAAACATTGTTGTTGCCATAACTGATGGTGAATCACACCGCATTGAAAAGCCCAGAGAAGAATGGACAGCATAAGACAAAAGAAAAGTCAATTTGGACAATGTGGCGAAAGACATCTTGTACAAAATGCTGTATAAAATTATTTTTAGCAAGATAAAGATGTGCATGACTGCAAAAAAAATCCGGAAGAAGTTAATTCAACTCTGCAAGGGCAATGAACAGACTAAAGAAAACAAACTCTCAGTTGCTATTCAAAAATTCGACAATATTAAAATGAAGACTGGAGAATCTATGAACGAATATGATGAGAGAGTCAGCAGCATCATAAATGAACTGAATGCACTTGAAGAAGTGTATTCAAACAAAGAAGTCGTGCTGAAGGTGGTCCGAGGTCTTCCCAAGGAGTGGGATGTTAAGACCATGGCCATGAGAGAATCAAAGGACCTGAATAAGGTCGAACTACACGATTTATTTGATGATCCAAAAGCCTATGAGTTTGAGTTGCAAACAAGAGAAGGAGAACCTTCTACACCACCAGCTACAACCGCTCTTAGTGCTCATAAACTGGAACCAACTGGTTCAGCTGAGAAAACTGCAGATCAGTTAAGTAATGACGCAATGTCATTATTTGTGAAAAAGTTTGGAAAGTTCATGAGGAGAAATCAAGGTTTTTACCAACGAAACTATCAGAAGAACAATTACAAGGAAGAACCAAATTATTGCTTCAACTGTGAAAAGCAAGGTCACTTCATTGCTGACTGTCCAAAACCAAAGAAAGACAACAAACATTCAACTGATAAAGGCAAGAAATCAGTTGAATACAAGAGAAGAGACATGAATGATAAAATGTCATTCAAAAAAAAAACATGAAGTACTACTAGCTGAAGAGAGAAAATCTAAATGGGCAGAGATTGACAGTGAAAAGTAAGATTCAGAAAACTCAGTCAGCTCTAGTGACGATGAAGAAGAGGTTAAGTGCTTAATGGCAAACTATGCAGATCTAGAGTCAACAAGTGAACATGTATTTGATTTCATCTCTACGTATTTTACACGAGAAGAACTCATTACCACTCTATATGACATGGTAAATGAGTATCACAAACTTGTTCTCTCATTTGAAAAAGCCAAAGCTGAGTAAAATGACCCCAAGGACAATAAAACAGAAACTGATGAGTCAGTTGAACTGTTGAGTCTAAAAAAGGAGATTGCAAAGAAAAAAGCCGAAATTATCGAGAGCCAATCCTTGATTCATCAGTTGAGATATAAGATTTCAAAACAAACTGACTTGACTCAGGCTTGGAATAAGTTATCAGTCACTTTGACTGAAATGCGGAGTTCGCAAAAATCAGTTAATGATAAAACTGGTTTAGTCTTCAATAGCATCGATGAAACCTCTCCCAGTGATACATTGCCAAAGTTGAATGAGCATAAAGGAAAGTACATTACTTATGGAAATCAACTGTGACACATGAAATCTTGGAACCAAGTAAACATATTGTTCAACCGATTGAAAATATGAACAAAGCTAAACGGTTTGGAATTGGTTATAGCCCTAAGAATTCAACTGATTCAAAGAGATGGTCACCTAAAATGTTCAGCTACAAAAGTCAGTACTCTAGGAATAGCTATTACAATTACTATAACTCTAAGCCAGTTCAACAGAGATATCAGATAAACAAGAATTTGAAGAAGGTTAATAATCATACTATTTCGTCCACACATCACACACCTAACACACACAAGCTGGGGAAAATAATTTGGAACACAACAACTGGTAAATCAGTTAGACTGATATAAGTTTGGGTTCCTAAAGGACTAATCAGTTCAAAACCCAAATAAATGTGGGTACCAAGATTGTATATTGTATGTGATTGCATGTAGTAGGTACAACAAAAGAATCAATTTGGTACTTGGATAGTGGTTGCTCGCGAGATATGACAGGGGTTGCTGAATTGCTATCCCAACTGATCAAATACAATGGTCCAAACATTAATTTTGGAGACAATTTTAAAGGTAAAACATTGGGTAAGGGTAAGCTTATCCATGGTAACTTCATTATTAAAGATGAAACATCTACTAATTTAAAATGCGGAAATATATTTTTTTAAAAGCTCACATTTTCGGAATTAAACATCTAAATATTTTGCATGCATGCAACCCTGCTGAAAAATATGCCATTTGAAAATTAATCTTAAATAATCAACAAATAAAAATACTATAATTTAAAAAGTACAAACTCGGCCCTCAATCATGCATGAATAAAACAAAACAAGTAAAATCCTTAAAATTAAAAGCGTATCATAAAGAAAAACGTGTAAGACTGATCATGTCTGCTCAAAACTCATAAAAACGTGATGTGCACAAAAGTGTGGTCCTCCGGTCGTGCTCGCACATCCAGCCCTGCATACTCAGAGTTCAGCACCACTAGTCTCCTCATCTAAATGCTCACATGCATCAAACATGCCTATTCAGTCTAAAGACTCAACACACTTGTACCGTTAATACCAAGTACATATACGTAGCACACATCAGTGAAAATATCGTAATCAACATACATTTCATGAACTTAAAAGCATGAACATAAATATGTCGTATAAAATCATAAGGTGTCAAAACATGTCTCAACTTATCATCATATATGTGTACATTTCCTTTTAATTGAATTCAGTTCATTAGTTGTGACTTTCGTATCAACTTTATTCGATGGATCCATCTAAAAATCGCGGTACCCGACGGCGAGGACATCAACGACAGCATTACCCGTCCACTGAGCCTTGGCCTCATCTAATAATATCTCATATAATCATGCTAGTCACAACCAAATCCCATCCTTCAAAACGTGTCATCATGTTCACCACTTAATAAAAACATGCAAAAACGTAAATTTTCCTTGAAATCAATCATGCACCGTATTTTTCATATTTACATAAAAATCATATACCTAATGTTTAAACATTTAAAATATGATAAATTTGTGCTCAGGACACCGCCAGGACTAAAATCTCCCCTAGGTGCAAAATGATCATTTTGCACCTGGAAACCCAAAATGACCAATTTACCCCTGGACTTCTAAATTTCGACCCAAAGCTTACCAAAATCCTTAAAACATCTCAAAAACATATTTAAAATTATTTTTTAGACGTAAACTCGAGCCCGAGCAAAAATTGACCGATTCTTTTTAAAACTAGGACCAGGCCCGAGAAAAAATTGATCGATTCTTTTTAAAACTAGGACCAGGCCCGAGCAAAAATTGACCGATTCGTTTTAAAACTAGGACCGGGGGCCCGATTTTAATCGAATCGACCCGAAACTTAATCAAATTTTCTCAAACTCAAACCATGCCTAAAATACATCCTACCAGCCTCTAAACCTCATTTTCCAGCCCACTAAAACCCACGAAAATGAGGTCACAAGCTGATGGAATTTTCAGCCAAGTCCCATTCGAAAACCCTAGGTGCACTACCCTCCATAATCTCGCCCCTAACTCAAGACTGAACGGACCAGCTCCTAACCAACCTCTCCTAGACTACCCTAGGACCCTACTGGACTAAAACAACCCAAGGACTCAGCCCCATGCACAATGGAAATCGCATCCTCTCGCTAGCCACCCAAAACACTCAACTGTGACCTCTCTTTGGTTCGTCTCCCTCGTGCGGCCCTAGAGTCAAGACATGCGGTGTTCAAGCTCTTTTAGATCTTGGCTCAAACCCATCAGAAACAAGTCCAAGGCCTGGAGTCGCCCTCACACCGTCGGCTTCACCCTCGGCTCGTACCACAACCCAAAACAAGACACACATCAACATAACCTCTCGGCCATCAACACAAAAACGAGCACACCCTTGACTTCCTCCCTTATAAAGACCCTTACCATTAAACACATCCCCTTTAAATTGACAACCAGCAGCCCCTTGCAAGAAAATACATGAAAGCGTGAGTGTTGAACAAAAGAATGCATGAACTTAAACAAAAACCCAAAAATCTCCATGTTTTATGCTGGATCTAGAAATCCTTATGCAAGTAAACACATATCAGCAAGAATGTAGCGTGTATGATGCAAAAATAAAAGTACATGGCGTGCCTTGATGTTTTGTGAACGAAAACTTGGAGTAACACGCATCGGGGAAGCGTCGGAGGAGCGGGGAGGGACTTGCTTGAAGAAAAATAGGAGAACCGAGACCTTCAGCTGCAAACTTGCGTGGAGATGTGCTGCTGAAGGAGGGGTGGATGGCTGATATGAATAGGGTTAGGTTTAGGGAGTGTTTAGGGTAGTAGTTAAATAGATAATTAAAATGCTAATGGGCCCTAATTTTGATTTAAAAAAGATTAAAAGGGTTTTGAGCCCATTAAGCTTAAAAATAGGCCCAAGAGATATTTCATTTTGGTAAGTTTTTGAAAATATTGCTCGAACCCTCAAAAAGTCCTCTGTTTCGATAAAATTTGCGTACCAATTAAAAATATGCTCGGACGGGTAAAAATACCCAAAAAAGCCCTTTTCTTGAAAAATATACCTAAAACATCTCGTATTAATTAATAAAAATTAAACATGTAATAAAAATAATTTTCCTGATATTTCCCCAGTCTCCGTTCCTCGATCGAGCGCGAAGTGCATCTAGAAACCCTAACGCGTGAACTTTTTTAAAAAAAAACGTGAAATGAACCCTATCATGCAATAATTAAGCATTAAATGCATAAAAATAAATAAACACACCTTTTAAATATAACCCTAGATTGCATGCATTCAGGTTACGTAAATTAAATTTCCTAAACCTTACAACTCTCCCCCCTTTAAATAACAATTTCGTCCTCGAAATTTAGAACATACCGAATAACTTCGGGTAGTGACTCCTTATCTCGGTCTCCGTCTACCAAGTAGCCTTCTCCTCGGAATGATTTAGCCACTTGAATTTGACCATATGGATCACCTTGTTCCGGAGCCTCATCTCATGTCTGTCTAAAATCTGAATGGATCTCTATTCGAATGATAGGTGCGGTGTCAGCTGAAGTGGCTCATAGTTCAGCACATGCGAAGGATTCGACATGTACTTCCGTAGAATAGAGACGTGGAACACATTATGAACTACCGCCAGACTCGACGGCAATTCAACTTTGTAAGCAAGTGTCACAAATTTCTCTAGGATCTCGAATGGTCCGATGAATCTAGAGCTGAGCTTGCCCTTCTTCCCAAATCTCATCAAACTCTTCATCGGTGCGACTTTCACAAAAATGTGATCTCCTACTGCGAACTCGAGATCTCTGTGCCTCTGATCTGCATTGCTTTTCAGACGGCTATGGGCAGTCCTCATCCTGTCCCAAATCCTGTCCACTAACTCTATTGTCTGCCTGACAATATCTGGACCCAACCATGCTCTCCCTCCTATCTCATCTCAATACACTGGCGACCTACACTTTCTCCTATACAGTGCCTCGTATGGAGTCATACCGATCGATGCCTGGTAACTGTTGTTGTATGAGAACTCCACAAGAGGTAACTTCGGCTCTCAGCTTCCCTGGAAATCGATAATGCAAGCTCGGAGTAGGTCCTCCAGAATCTGAATCACCCTCTCTGATTGTCTGTCTGTCTAAGGACGGAAGGCAGTACTGAATAGCAGCTTAGTACCCAACGCCTGACGGAAACTATTCCAGAATGCAGACGTGAACCTCGGATCCCTATCTGACACGATGGACACTGGAATAATCCCATGCAGTCCGACTATCTCTTTGATGTACAGCTCTGCGTACTGAGTCATTGTGAAAGTCTTCCTGATAGGTAGAAAATGAGCTCATTTAGTGAGCCGGTCTCAAGATGGCATTATATCCTCCAGTAGTCCTCGGAAACCCTGTCACAAAGTCCATGATCATGTTCTCCCATTTCCACTCGGGAATAGAGAGTGGTCTCAGCTTTCCTGCAGGCCTCTGATGCTCTGCCTTGACCTGCTGACAAGTCAACCACTCGGAAACAAATCGCATGATATCTCTCTTCATGCCCGGCCACCAATAAAGAGTCTGAAGGTCTTTATACATCTTCATACTCCCTGGATGGATGGAGTACGTGGTGTTGTGGGCCTCGCTCAAGATATAAGCTCTCAGGGAATCATTGTCAGGAACCCATAGACGCTCCCTATATCTGACTATGTCATCCACAACTGTCTATAGTCTCTGGCTCTTAGCCTCGTCCCTCTGTCTCCACTTCTACAACTGCTCGTCAGAAGTCTACCCTGCCCAAATTCTGTCTCTCAATGTCAGCTGTACTGTCAGAGTAGCAAGATTTGCCCCTAGCATAAACTGCAGGCTCAAATCTCTGAATCTCTGCTTGTAGTGGTCTCTGTACCGACAAATGGGCAATCACTCAGTGCTTCCTGTTCAGAGCATCTGCAACCACATTAGCCTTACCCGAATGGTAGCTAATGTTAAAGTCATAATCCTTCACTAGCTCTAATCATCTCCTCTGCCTCATGTTCAGCTCTTTCTGTGTGAAGAAGTACTTCAAGCTCTTATGATCAGTAAAAATCCTGCACTTCTCTCCATACAGATAGTGTCTCCAAATCTTCAGAGCAAACACCACTGCGGCTAGCTCGAGGTCATGAGTCGGATAATTCTTCTCATGAATCTTCAGTTGTCTCGATGTGTAGGCTATAAACCTGTCATGCTGCATCAAAATCGCACCCGAACCGAGCTTCGAAACATATGTATAAACCACAAATGCTCCCTGCCCTGATGGCATAGCTAGAACTGGTGTTGTGGTCAATTCTAGCTTCAACCTGTCAAAGCTCTCCTGGCACTTAGATCGCCATAAAAACTTGGCATTCTTCTTCGTCAAGGCGGTCATAGGCACCGCAATAGAAGAGAAGCCCTGAATGAATTTCATGCATTACACTGGCCAATCTCTGACTGCTTTGAACTTACTGGGGTCGACCTCTATGACATCTTGAGATACGATGTGGCCCAAGAATGCTACCCTGTCAAGCAAGAACTCGCACTTACTGAACTTGGCATACAGCCGTCTGTCCTGTAAAGACTGCAGTATGGTCCTCAGGTGCTGACTGTGCTCCTCCCTGCTCTTCAAATAGATCAGAATGTTTTCAATGAAGACTATGACAAACTGATCCCAGTATGGCAGAAACACGTGATTCATGAGATCCATGAAGATCGCTGGCACGTTCGTCAAACCCAAGGACATCATCATAAACTCATAGTGACCATAACGCGTCTGGAAGGCTATCTTATGCACATCAAACTCTCTCAACTTCAGCTGATGGTATCCAGATCGGAGGTCTATCTTGAAGAACATTGATGCTCCCTGAAGCTGATCAAACAATTCATCGATCCTCGGAAACAAATACTTATTCTTGACTGTGTAACACCCTTACCCCATGTCATTAAACTATAAATGCAATAATGTGGAAGCCTAATAAAAGATTTGGAGAAAAATAATAATTAACAAAATTTTTGCAAAGTTTACCCATAAATATAAAATTACCAAATATTCCCAAGCAAACAAAATAAATATTACCACAATCAATCTTTCCAAAATACACATATATTCTCAAAACCTCCACCAAACACATAGATCCCATATCCAGAAATACCAAGTGTTTGACAAAATTTAAGACATAATTTTCTTGGTCAAAACATGAACCAAGGTACAATACTCAAAACAATTTTATAATTGCCACATTTTAACAAAACATCAATCTCCAAGCTTTGGCACATGCACCTTCCATGCCTCGACACTTCTATCGATATTCCATTTTATCTGCATCACATGACATAACTGGAATGAGTTTACAAAACTCAGTAAGTGGAACTTTCAATAACAATTACATATACAATAGTGTAAAGGAAGGAATCATTACAATTGAACCATAGGAAATGTCATCGTTCAATGGAATATATAGATAACAATTATAAGATGGCATTTTATCAACCATTTCTCTCATTTTCCTTGTATGGCATTGATAAGTCATCCGTCGATGGTATACATGTACATTTCAGTCAAAATCAGTCACTGTACATGTTAAATGTTGATCAAATTCCGTTATGTGGGTTTAGAAATGCTAGAAGCACCACCACTACCATATAACTATCAAGCCATAAAAAGAACCATTGAATCATTTTATCAAACATGTGGTCTGCAAGAATTAGAACTAGCTCCTTTTTTAGCAATTGGCATCAAAATTCCTTTCCTTTTCTTTCAATCAATGAACCATTACATAGCAAGTATATAATCAATGGATTAAAGGAGCTAGGAACAATAACAACATCATTCATCATATATATATAGACCATGAGATGCATTTAAGGAAAAAGCCCACTTAAAACCAATAGAACTTGTTGTGATAGCTTCTTGTAGTTGATCCTGCAACACAAGATCAAGATTATACCATTAACTTCACATCTTCAACCTATAAACTATCATTCAAGCCTAAACCACCATTCCCTTCACTTCAACCAAATACCCAAAAGATAAGTTTCCTTACCTTGGTTACTTGCTCTTGAGGATATGAAGATCACACCTCCAACTTGAAGATCCAAACCTTGGAAAGAAAGGAATTAAGAGAAGAAATGAAGAATCCTAGCTCCCCAAGTCGATGGACGCAAGAGGAGTAAGTGAAATGGCTAACTTATTGGCTTAGAAACTCTTAAAAATGTGTTTTCTACACCATAGACACGGACCTCGTGCCCCCCTCCGTGTATAGGTCCGTGTACACACTGTCCAAGGGCCAAAACTGCACTTTTTTTTCCTTATTAGCCAATGTGGTAAACATGAAAGTTGTAGCCCTATGTCTTTTCTTGAACTTCCCACTAGTTTCAGGTCATTTAAAGGTCGGAGTAAAAGGTCATGCCCATTCTACCAACATGTGTCAGTGCAGAAAACGGCGATATACATAATACACTTCGGGCCATTTTTGACTCATCGTCCTCAACTATTTGAACAAAACTCAAAACATGAAAGTTGTAGCCTTGGATCTTAACTTTCTAATGCAATTAGCCTCATGTCATTTGGATCAATATCTCATTCATTATGCTAAAAACCGTAACAAATACTAAAATTTTCATACCGTTTCTGCACCCCAATTACCTATTTGGCTCAAACCATTCAAACCATCAATCCAACTCCCAACATTATACCTTCACAACAATAACAAATCCTCAAATACACAACCATCTACTTAACCATACCAAAACCATAAATACAATGCAATAACCATATTGATGCTATAACATGAAATACCAACCCTTCCATCAACTATATTTATAAACCATAACAATAACCATGATCAATAATAACTTAACCATATATCCATAACACCAAACCATAGAATAACATCATTGACAATAGAAGGATAAAAGGTTGGGATGTTACAATCTCCCCTCCTTACAAAAATCTCGTCCCCGAAATTTTCTTACTTCAAAATAAATCTGGATAACGTTGTCTCATATCTTCCTCCAGTTCCCATGTAGCCTCTTCAATCACATGATTCCTCCAAAGGACTTTAACAAAGCCAATTTCTTTGTTCCTTAGCACTTTAACTTTGCTGTCAATAATTTGAACCGGCACTTCTTCATAGCTCAGATTAGGCAAAAGATCCAATGCTTTGTGTCGAAGAACATGGGATGGATTGGACAAATACTTCCGTAACATTGAAACATGGAAGACAGTGTGAACTCGATCAAAATCCAGAGGCAAAGCCAATCGATACGCTCTTTCACCAATCCTATCAAGAATCTCGAAAGGTCCAATATTGCGAGGACTTAACTTACATTTCTTTCCAAACCTCATAACTCCCTTGAGGGGAGATATCTTAACGAACACTTGGTCACCTACATTGAACTCCAAAGGCCTTCTTCGAACATTCGCATAACTTGTCTGTCGAAATTGAACCGTCTTCATTCTCTGTCTGATCAGTGCGACCACATCAACCATTTTTTGAACCAACTCGGGTTCCAACATCTTCCTTTCTCCTACTTGGTCCCAATATAAAGGTGATCTACACTTCCTACCATATAATGCTTCATATGGTGCCATGCCAATCGATGACTGGTAGCTGTTATTATATGGAACTCGACAAAAGGTAACTTCGAATTCCAACCACCCGGAAAGTCAATAGTACAGATCCTCAACATATCCTCCAAAATCTGTATAACTCTCTCTGATTGTCCATCGCTCTGAGGATGATAGGCTGTGCTAAAGGCCAACTTTGTACCCAAAGTTCTATGGAGACTCTTCCAAAACTCAGACGTAAACCTTGTATCATGATCTGAAACAATAGACACAGGTATCCCATGAAGTCTTACAATCTCTTCGACATACCTCTCTGCATATTGAGTCATAGAATATGTCATCTTGACAGGGAGAAAATGTGATGACTTGGTCAATCTATCCACGATCACCCAAATAGAATTATAGCCCTTCTGAGTTATTGGCAAACCAACAACAAAATCCATAGTGATGTGTTCCCACTTCTATTGCGGTATAGGTAAGGATTGCAATAAGCCCGCCGGTCGTTGGTGCTCAATCTTTACCTGCTGACAAGTCAAGCATTCAGAAACAAATGCTGCTATATCTTTCTTCATACATGGCCACCAATACAATCGACGAAGATCTTGATACATATTGGTGCCACCTGGATGTACTGAATAAGGTGCAGTATGAGCTTCCGTCAAAACATCACGACGAATAGCATCACCAACAGGAACACAAATACGGCCTTGAAATGTAATCAGGCCATCACTGTTCAATCAAACTCAGAATTCCCCTTCTTCTCTACCTTTGCTCTCAAGTCCAACAAAAGAGCATCCAACTGTTGCTCATGCTTAATTCTATCAATCAAAGTCGGTCAAATAACTAAGGCTGAAAGTCGAGCGATCGTACCTTCCTCAACCAATGCGATCTCACTTATCTGCAAATCCAACAACAGAGGCTTTTGAATCATATATCCCAATTGAAGACATGACTTTCGGCTCAATGCATCAGCAACCACATTCGCTTTTCCTGGGTGGTAACTAATAGTGCAATCATAATCCTTCATAAGTTCTAACCACCTTCTCTGACACATGTTCAGTTCTTTCTGAGTAAAGAGATACTTATGACTTTTATGATCTGAGAAAATCTCACATTTCACGCCATATAAATAATGTCTCCAGATCTTCAAAGCAAATACCACGGCTGCCAACTCAAGATCATGAGTTTGATAGTTCTTTTTATAATCCTTCAATTGACGAGAAGCATAAGCAATAACTTTGCCTCGCTGCATCAACAAAGCACCGAGACCTTTCTTGAAAACATCTGTATATACCACAAAGTCTTCAACTCCCTGAAGAAGTGCTAACGCTAGAGATGAAGTCAATTTGTCCTTCAATACTTGAAATGCTTGCTGACATTCATTAGTTCATTCAAACTTAACTGTCTTTCTCGTCAGAGTAGTAAGTGACAAGGCTAAAGAAATCATCAATAAAACGGCGATAGTACCCAGCCAACCCAAGGAAACTTTGTACCTCAGCAACTGTCAAAGGAATAGGCCACTTCTTAACTGCTTCAATCTGAGCCGGATCCACAGCAATTCCTTCCTTGGAAACGATATGACCTAAAAATGCAACTTGCTCCCGCCAAAATTCACACTTCTTGAATTTAGCATATAACTTGTCGTCCCTCAATTGCTGTAACACGATCCTCAAATGCTCCCTATGTAGATCTCGAGTCTTTGAATAGATTAAAATATCATCAATGAAGATAATAACGAATTTGTCCAAATATGGCTTGAAAACCCGATTCATAAGATCCATAAATACATAAGGATCATTAGTTAATCCAAACGACATAACCAAAAACTCGTAGTGACCATACCAAGTTCGAAAAGCCGTCTTAGGTATGTCACACTCCTTTACTTTCAATTGATGGTACCCTGACCGCAAATCAATGTAGGAAAATACGGTAGCACATTGCAACAAATCAAAAAGATCATCAATTCTGGGAAGAGGATATTTGTTCTTGATCGTTACTTTGTTGATCTCTCGATAGTCAATACACAGTCTCAAAGACCCATCTTTCTTCTTCACAAATAATACCGGTGCCCCCCATGGAGATGAACTTGGTCTAATAAAGCCCTTATCTAATAACTCTTGCAATTGACTCTTCAACTCTTTCATTTCAGTTGGGGCCATTCGATAAGGGGCTTTAGAAATCGGTGCGGTACCTGGTATAATATCAATAACAAATTCCACCTCTCTATCCGGTGGTAATCCCGGCACATCATCCGCAAAGACATCAAGATAATCCCTCACAATATCAATGTCGCTCACATTCCCACTCCCTTCTCTTGTTATATCCACCACCGATGCTAGAAACCCATAACAACCCTTAACCAACATCCGTTGCATTTGCAAGTAAGAAATAAAAGAAAGATCAAGCGAAGTACCTAACCCCGTGAAGACTCTGCAATCACCACGCCCTAAAGGAAAATGCACTGTCTTGGCTACACAATCTATCACAGCTCGATAAGTAGATAACCAATCCATTCCCAAAATAACATCAAACTCAATCATGGGAATGAAAATCAAATCGGAATTCAACAATTCCTCATCTACTTGAACAGGGCACGCTCGAATCACACTTGAAGAATGAATATAATCTCCCGAAGGAAGCACAATAGAAAAGTGGACAATTTCACCAATAGGAGCAAGACCCAGAGAACGCATAAATTGCTCAGATATAAAAGAATGTGTGGCGCCAGTATCAATAAGAGCAGTAGCTACCTTTCCTGAAATAAGAATGGTACCTGAAATGATTGACGAATCAGGATTAATTCCTTCCTTGGTCAAAGAGAAAATACGCACCTGAACTCGGCCGTTGCCCGATGATTGAGTGCAATTGATCGCAATGTGCCCAACACCTTCACATCTATAATATTTGTTGCTTCCAACAAGGCACTCTCCTTTATGTAGTTTATGGCATTTAGGACATAAAGGCTTATCTGATTCGGATGACACCGCAGGAGCTTTACCGCGATATTCTTCCTTTCCTTTCCCCTTGTGTCCTCCTTTTCCTCCTTGAACTGAAGCTTGACCCTTTTGGACAAATTGTTGCCTCCTGAATTGTCTTTCTTACTCAATCTCTTTCTCATCATATTCGGCCATCAATGCTTTCTCAACAATCTCCTTGTAAGAATTAGCCTTCGACATTCGAACATCTCTTCGAATCTCCGCCCTCAACCCCCGCATAAAATGCTTGGCTCTATCTTTGTAGTTGCTAGCAATGAAAGGAACAAAAAGACAACCTTCTTCAAACTTCAAGATGTAATCATTCATGCTCATTGTCCCTTGTTTTAGCTCCAAGAATTCTTTCACCTTGCGGGCTTTAACATCGCTAGGAAAGTACTTGTCATAGAACAAATCTTTAAACTCATTCCATTTCAATGTTTGAACATCAATCGTTACCTTGGTTGCTTCCCACCAAATTCTTGCGGTCTTGGTTAAGAGAAACAAAGCACAACTCACTCGATCTTTATCACAAAAGTTAAGGTAATCAAAGATCGCCTCGACCGCCTTCACCCACTCCATTGCAATCAAAGGGTCCGAACTCCCTACAAATTTGGGTGGATTCATCTTCTTGAATTTATCATAAGCTCCCTCAACAACTCGTTCTTGAACTCGTTGATCATGGCCTTGGCCTCTACCTTGAACCAGTGTTTGCAATCGGAGAAGTTGCTGGATTTGTTCCCCATGCACTTTAGCTTGCTCATGAAGTAGCCTACTAAACTCATCAACTACATTAGGGGAAGTACTGTCTCGGTCTTCTCCGGCTCTCCTACTAGGAAGTACTTCAGGAGCTTTTCTCTTAGGTGGCATTTTCCTATATTGCATCTCAATTTAAAATCATTTTCAAAACATATTACATGTAAAGCTTATCATCATACCAATTCATCAATGAGATGCAGAAAGATACATACCGAAGTGTCACAAGCATAGGAAGACATGTGCCAAATCATTGGTCCGAAAAACGTTGCTCTGATACCAATAAATGTAACACCCTTACCCCATGACATTAAACTATAAATGCAATAATGCGGAAGCCTTATAAAAGATTTGGAGAAAAATAATTAATAAAATTTTGGCAAAGTTTACCCATAAATATAAACTTACCAAATATTCCCAAGCAAAAAAAATAAATATTACCACAATCAATCTTTCCAAAATACACATATATTCTAAAAACCTCCACCAAACACATAGATCACATCTCCATAAATACCAAGTGTTTGACAAAAGTTAAGACATAATTTTCTTGTTCAAAACATGAACCAAGGTACAATACTCAAAACAATTTTATAATTGCCACATTTTAACAAAACATCAATCTCCAAGCTTTGGCACATGCACCTTCCATGCCTCGACACTTCTATCGCTATTTCTTTTTATCTGCATCACATGATATAACTGGAATGAGTTTACAAAACTCAGTAAGTGAAACTTTCAATAACAATTACATATACAATAGTGTAAAGGAAGGAATCATTACAATTGAACCATATGAAATGTCATCGTTCAATGGAATATATAGATAACAATTATAAGATGGCATTCTATCAACCATTTCTCTCATTTTCCTTGTATGGCATTGATAAGTCATCCGTCGATGGTATACATGTACATTTCAGTCAAAATCAGACACTGTACATGTTAAATGTAGATCAACTTCCGTTATCTGGGTTTAGAAGTGATAGAAGCACCACCACTACCATATAACTATCAAGTCATAAAAAGAACCATTGAATCATTTTATCAAACATGTGGTCTGCAAGAATTAGAACTAGCTCCTTTCTTAGCAATTGGCATCAAAATTACTTTTCTTTTCTTTCAATCAATGAACCATTACATAGCAAGTATATAATCAATGGATTAAAGGAGCTAGGAACAATAACAACATCATTCATCATATATATATAGACCATGAGATGCATTTAAGGAAAAAGCCCACTTAAAACCAATAGAACTTGTTGTGATAGCTTCTTGTAGTTGATCCTGCAACACAAGATCAAGATTATACCATTAACTTCACATCTTCAACCTATAAACTATCATTCAAGCCTAAACCACCATTCCCTTCACTTCAACCAAATACCCAAAAGATAAGTTTCCTTACCTTGGTTACTTGCTCTTGAGGATATGAAGATCACACCTCCAACTTGAAGATCCAAACCTTGGAAAGAAAGGAATTAAGAGAAGAAATGAAGAATCCTAGCTCCCCAAGTCGATGGACGCAAGAGGAGTAAGTGAAATGGCTAACTTATTGGCTTAGAAACTCTTAAAAATGTGTTTTCTACACCATAGACACGGACCTCGTGCCCCCCTCCGTGTATAGGTCCGTGTACACACTGTCCAAGGGCCAAAACTGCACTTTTTTTTCCTTATTAGCCAATGTGGTAAACATGAAAGTTGTAGCCCTATGTCTTTTCTTGAACTTCCCACTAGTTTCAGGTCATTTGGAGGTCGGAGTAAAAGGTCATGCCCATTCTACCAACATGTGTCAGTGCAGGAAACGGCGATATACATAATACACTTCGGGCCTGAAACGTCTTCCCTTTTTATTGCTTTAAAAGTACTAGAAATTTTTTTTAAAAGCCCACACACTAGGCCGAACCCTCATCATCCATGAAAATATTTTTATAAAATATTTTGCACCACTTTAAAAATAAACGTATACCAACTAGAATTTGAAATACCAAAGGGAACGTCAAAGCATGAAATCGTCAATTGTTTTACCCACCTAAAAAGCAATAAATTTGAAAAGTATAGCCCATACTAAACCTCTCAAAAATCTCTAAAAAGCATCAATAAATAGTCTTAAAATCTTTAAAGTAAATCATGAATCAAAAATCATAAATGCGGAAAATAGAAGCGATGGTCCTCGGGTTGTGTGCACCTTCAGTCCAGTTAGGTCAACCATCAAGACCTCCATCAAACTCACCTGCATCAATCACACCTAGTGAGTCTAATGACTCAACACACCATAATATTTATAACAAATAATACGTATAAAACCACATGCAACAGTGAAAATACTTTTACGTAAAAATAACATTTCATGACATGCATAAATAAACCTTAACTTTTTTCTTTTTACTCAACATGACATAACATAAAACCTTTTAACATGATCATAAACATTTTTCTTTTCCTTTACCTTTGTTGAATTCAGATCGTTAATTGTGACTTTCCTTAAACCTCAAAAGACGATGGATCCATCTACATGTAACCACAGTACTGGGTGGCGGGGATATCAGCGACACTCTCACCCATCAACTGAACCTTGGACCATCCTCTTTCGAATAGAAATACAATCGTCAGGGCTCCCTCTGGGGCCTTTCCCATAAATGGGCTCCCTCTGGGGCCTTTTCCCCTCACGATATTCTCATTCTTACCTTTACCTCATATCCTCATATTCGTAATGATGGAAATACGATCGTCGGGCTCCCACTGGGACCTTCGCCCTCATGATATCTCCAACATTATCGAATTAGTCACAATTACTTCACTTCCTTCAACGCTTTACATTCACATCATTTTATAAAATCATGCATAACATAAAATTTTCGTTTTTGAAACCAAGCATACAACATGTCTTTTAAATGTCTTCCTTAAATAATAAAAATCTCATAGATATTTAAAAATCATAATTTAATCATGAACTTTTCATAAAAATTTGAACATAATCATAAAAATAGCATTTAGAGCACTGTCATAACACTTACTAATTTTTTAGGTGTAAAAAGACCATTTTACCCATGCACTTGACATTTTACGTTTTTGACTTTTTCTTGATTTCTTTGACTCTAACATGTCCCTAATAATTATTTAAGCTTACAAGAATTTTCTCATTTTTTTATTTGGGTTTAAATCGATGACTTTTAAATTAATCTTTAAGTAAGACATATTAATGCGTTTTAATCCCTAATTAAACCAAACCTTAATATAAAATTCCCAAATTAAAAACTTAGCCTTTTAATAAATATTTGAGCTTAAATATAATTTCCCCTAATTTTATAAAGCATAAAACTAGGCTTTTCAGTTAATTCGTTAATTAGCGTTTCGTGCGACAATTAAATCCCGGATAAAACCAAAACTCGTTATTTTGATCCCAAATTTTAAACATTGCATTTTTATGATTTATTCTACCCTTCCAAGTCATGAGCCACCCCCGTGGACTCATGGATTCAATTTTTATCTTTTAAAATTCGAAATTGACACATTAATGAACCACCCGAGCCATCTCCCGATTTACTCGAGCCACGCCCGAGCCACCTCGAGCCAAACCCTAACCAAACCACCTAGGGACCCTACTGACCAAGCCCAGCCCATAGAACCAGCCCCTAGGTCGCACCATCACTCCTGGAAACCGACCCAAGTTCTGCCCCTTGTGTGCGTGACTCCCTTCCCTTCCCCAAGACTCCTAGCCAACTAGGACACCTCCATCCCTTAACCACCTGACCCCTCATGACCCTAAACTACCATGGACCATGCCTGGACCCAGCCCAGACCAACCCTTACCCTGAAACCCCAAAACCGAAGCTCCTGGATCAGAAGCACTACCTGCGCGTCCCTTGCTGTCCTACGGTCCTACTGTTTTTTTCGAGCCAGCATCGAGCCAGCCGCACCAGCCCCTATTCCAACCACTGCCCCTCATCCTAGAACCCTGATGGACCCCTATCCCAGCCCCAAACCGAGCCACAACCCCTCTGCACATCAGCTGGTCGCGAGAGGGCTTGGGAAGAGTCCTAGCTGTCGTGGACTCCTCCCCAGCCTGAACCATGAGTCCTAGCCATGCTAGGACTCTTCCTAAGACCTAGCCATGACCCAACCTAGCCCTCCTCAAGACCTGGTCGAGCCCCTAAGCCCCATGCATCAAAACGAGTCCCTATGAAGACACACAAATTCTCGGCCCTTCTTTGGCCCACGGTTCCAGCTTTGTTCCTTTTTAATTTGCAACGTTTTTGTGTGTTTTAGGACTCTTAAATATGCAATAAAACACCCTTAATCCATACCCAAACCATGGCAGCCCCTTAACACAATTTCAACTTGATTTTTGAACCAAAACACAAGAGTTTAACACACAAATATGCATAGTTACGAAAATATCATGATGTGCAATTTGTTTTTTCATGCAAAACGATTTTAAATAATTACTATGGTGTGAATGATGAGAAAAAGGAGAATATGACGTGTCTTTGCGTTTTAAACGCGCGAATAAACTTTGACGTCGAAGAACAGGGGCGAGGAGACGATGGCTTTGATGCTTCCCTTGCAAAAACCAAAAATTCTTCTTCAATTGTGAGTGTGTGCCGTGAGGTTTGCAAAATATTGGGGTGCTTAATTCTGAAAAATGGCGTGAATTGAATGGTGTAGGGTTTTGGGTGATTTACATAATATATATCTAATTAAATACTAACAAGGCTTTAGGCCTACTAAGCTCATAATTTAGGCCCATTAGTCTTAATTAGGATTTAATTAAAAATATAAAAATAGTTTTGTTAAAATAAGTTTGTAAATTTATTTGCCGGGCTGCTAAAACGTTCGCGTTTTTGTTAAAAATCCAACACCGATAAAAATTATGTCCCGGCGTATAAAATCACCTCAAAACCCCTTATTTTCAAAAATATGAAAAAGCATCACCCATATTTTAAATAATTAAAAGCAATTATTTAATAAAAACATTTTCTATTTTTCAGCCATCGGTCTCCGTTCCTCGATCGCAACTCGAATAACCTTTAAAAATACATTTTAATGCAACCATGTAGAAAAATATATTTTAAACATGAAAATTTGCACAACATAATTAATTGATGCGATTAAAATATTTAATTAAAATACACAAATAATTTAATAACTTCTATGCATGTGGTTCGTGTGGACCTTTAAATTTTCGGGGCGTTACAGGGCCACTTTTGACTCATCTTCCTCAACTATTTGAACAAAACTCAAAACATGAAAGTTGTAGCCTTGGATCTTAGCTTTCTAATGCAATTGGCCTCATATCATTTGGACCAATATCCCATTCATTATGCTAAAAAACGTAACAAATACCAAAATTTTCATACCGTTTCTGCACTCCAATTACCTATTTGGCTCAAAACATCCAAACCATCAATCCAACTCCCAACATTATACCTTCACAACAATAACAACTCCTCAAATACACAACCATCTACTTAACCATACCAAAACTATACAATAAATAACCATGAATACAATGCAATAACCATATAGATGCTATAATATGAAATACCAACCCTTCCATCAACTATACTCATAAACCATAACAATAACCATGATCAATAATAACTTAACCATATATCCATAACACCAAACCATAGAATAACATCATTGATAATAGAAAGATAAAAGGTTGGGATGTTACAGACTATGACCCTGTTCAGCTCTCGGTAGTCAATGCATAGTCGCATGTTGCCATCCTTCTTCTTGACAAACAGAACTAGTGCGCCCCATGGAGAAAAGCTAGGGCGAATGAAACCCTTATATAGAAAATCATATATCTGATTTTTCTGTTCTTTCATCTCGGTAGGTTCTAGACGGTACGGTGCCTTAGATATCGGCATTGTCCCTGGCATTAGCTCAATAGAGAAGTCCACCTCTTCGTCTGGTGGAAGGCTTGAAACATCATCAGGAAAAACACTGGATAACTCTCTGACCACCTCTACGTCCTCTAGCCTCTGATCGACTGGCCCAAACACGGATACAATGCTGGCCAAAAACACCCGGCAGCCTCTCCTCATAAGCTTCCTCACAAACATGCAGGAAATGACGTGTGGCATCTGCTAACGTCTGGCTGCCTAAAAAACAAATGGCTTTTCATTGGGCGGTCGGACAGATACTGACCTCTGTCGAAAGTCTATGACAGCTCCGTTCAAGAAAAGCCAATCCTTACCCAGAATAATGTCGAACTCCGGCAACGGTAGCACTATCAAATCTGCCTGCACCGTATATTTCTGTAACCGAAGCTCCAATCTCTTCACTATCTGAGAAGTGAACATATGATCCTCGGATGGAATCGATACTCTAAACCCTGAATCCATCGCCACTGGTATGATTCCTAGCCTTTTGATGAAATATTCGGATATAAATGAATGTGTAGCTCCTGAATCTAGGAATGCATGCGTTGCTACACCTGAAATATATATCCTCCCTGCGACAAAACATACCATCAAATCTAATCGTGTTGAAGCTTAGGAAATTCCTTACCGGCAATTATCCCAAAATCCTCGAAGAATTATTTAATTAACCCAAGTATTCCTCAAAAATTTGGAATTTGCAGTTTAGCCCTTAAATTTTTGAAAATTTGAAAATTGACTCCTTTAAAATTTCGAATTCTAACCCCAAAAAAATCGTATAATTCCCGAAAAATTAGAATTAAATCTCCAAAAATCCAGAAGGTTCGAAAAGAGTTCCCAGAAATATCGATTTTAGCAATTAGGTCCTCAAATTATCGGTTATTGCAATTGGGTCCATAAAATTCTTAAATTAAACAATTAAATTCTTAATCTCAACTAGGTAGAGCATGATCCAAATTCCTTCTATTTGATCAATCCCATAAATTAATTAATAACAAACGTATAACCCATGCAATAGAGCGATAATTTAAAATCTTAAACATGAGGTTTACCAGTAATCAGTGTCGAGTCTGGCTCTGCTTTGACCTCCTCAGCATGCATCACATATGCTCGGCCAGTAGTGGGGCCCTTGTTCCTAGGGCAATCTGCTGCTATATGGCCGTCAGGTTTGCAAATGAAGCATTAAAGGTCCCCCACATTCACTTGCCGAAATGGAACCTGTTACACTATGTGCAAGGCTGTCCGTCCTCTGGCTTAGGCGCCATGTCTCTGCTGCTAGGGCCTCCTAAAATGTCCCTGGGGCTTCTGCTGCCCCTGCTGCATCGGTGGCCCAGTAACCTGCTTCTTCTGCATCTGGGAACTGTACTGAGTCTGATGTCTCTTCCACTGCATCTCAAAATCGATGTCTCGCAGCGCCTACTTCGCTTGAAAAACACAGCGGTGGCCTTGTCATAGCTCGCCGGCCTCATCAACATGAATTCCCGGCGCCAGGGTGGGTCTCAGTCCATCCATAAAGTGCCTCAGCTTCTGAGAGTCGTTTCTAGCGAGTTTCTAGCGATCATGGGCACTAAATGGCAGCCCATGTCAAACTTTCGGATAAACTCCGCCATAGATAAGTCCCCCTGTCGGAGATTCATGAACTCTCTCATTAGGCGGCTCCTGACATCAGATGGGAAATACTTGCCATAGAATATCTCCTTGAACCTGTCCTAGGAGAGAGTAGCCAAGTCCACGGCATGCGCGGCTCCCTCCCACCATAGGGATGCAACATCCCTCAGTATATAGGTGACACACCTTACTCGGTCGTCATCTCTCATCTGCAAGTACTCAAAATGCAGCTCATCCCTCTGCCAAGAATGGATCAGTGGTACCCCCGAACTCCTTCGGGTTGAGCCATCTAAACTGCTCAAGAATATCGGTCTGCGGTCTGGGAGCCTGCTGTACCTGCTCTAATAGCCTAGCCACACCCTCCAGAACACGGGTGGCTGCATCCATAGGCGGTGGTGGTGGTGGAGGGCCCCTGCCATCTCCAGAAATATCGTCCTATCTATATGCATTGGGGGCACGTCTGGGAGGCATGATATCTGAATACAGTGCAATTTTAAAATTAACCCATCATGAAATTTAATCTAGTTTTTAAAACAAAAATTCTTAAATTGTGAAAGCATTTAAACATGTAATATAAATCATAACTCATGTAATCATGCAGGTGATAGCAGTAAATCATTTAAAACATTTAAATCATAAAAGCTTACAGACTTGAGGATTGAAGACTGAGCGGCAGAAGCTGACGGTGGCACAAACCTATACAGGATTCTTGCTTTGATACCAACTGAAACATCTACTGATTTAAAATGCGGAAATATTTTTTAAAAAAGCTCATATTTTCGAAAATAAACATCTAAATATTTTGCATGCATGCAAACCTGCTGAAAAATATGTCATTCAAAAATTAATCGTAAATGATCGACAGATAAAAATACTGTAATTTAAAAATTGCCAACTCGGCCCTCAATCATGCATGAATAAAACAAAACAAGTAAAATCCTAAAAATCAACAGCGTATCATAAAGAAAAACGTGTAAGACTGATCATGTCTACTAAAAACTCATAAAAACGTGATGTGCGAAAAAATGTGGTCCTCGGGTCGTGCTCGCACATCCAGCCCTGCCTACTTAGAGTTCGGCACCTCCAGTCTCCTCATCTAAATGCTCACCTGCATCAAACATGCCTATTCAGTCTAAAGACTCAACACACTTGTACCGTTAATAGCAAGTACATATACGTAGCACACATCAGTGAAAATACCGTAATCAACATACATGTTATTAACTTAAAAGCATGAACATAAACGTGTTGTATAAAATCATAACGTGTCAAAACATGTCTCAGCATATCATCATATACGTATACATTTTCTTTTAATTGAATCCAGTTCATTAGTTATAACTTTCGTATCAGCTCTATTGTATCAACTCTATTCGATGGATCCACTGAGATTTGGCCTCAGCTCATAATATCTTATATAAACATGTATCAGCATATCATCATATACGTATATAAAACCGCGGGACCCGGCGGCAGGGAGATCAGCGACAGCATTACCCGTCCACTGAGACTTGGCCTCAGCTCATAATATCTTATATAATCGTGTTAGTCACAACCAAATCTCATCTTTCAAAACGTGTCATTATGTTCACCACTTAATAAAAACATGCATAAATGTAAATTTTCCTTGAAATCAAGCATGCACCGTATTTTTCATATTTACATAAAAATCATAAACCTAATGTTTAAATATTTATAACACGATAAATTTGTGCTCAGGGCGCCGCCAGGACTAAAATCTCACCCGAGTGTAAAATGATCATTTTGCCCCTATAAAACACAAAATAACCAATTTACCCCCAGACTTCTAAATTTCGACCCCCTGGAAACCTTAAATGACCAATTTACCCCTGTACTTATAAATTTCGACCCAAAGCTTACCAAACTCCTTAAAACATCCCAAAAAATATTTAAAAGTATTTCTTAGACGTAAACTCGAGCCCGGTCAAAACTTGACCGATTCGTTTTTAAACTTGGACCGAGGACCCGGTTTTAACTCGAATCGACCCGAAACATAATCAAATTATCCCAACTCAAACCATTCCTAAAATACATCCTACCAGCCTCTAAACTACATTTTCCAACCCACTAAAATCCACGAAAACGAGGCCACAAGCTTCTGGAATTTTCAGTCAAGTCCCATCCGAAAACCCTAGGTGCACTACCCTCCATAATTTCACCCCTAACTCAAGACCGAACGGACTAGCTCCTAACCAACCTCTCCTAGACCACCCTAGGACCCTACTGGACTTAACCAACCCAAGGACTCAGCCCCATGCACGTTGTAAATCGTGTCCTCTCTCTAGCCACCCAAAATACTCATCTGTGACCTCCCTTTGGTTCATCTCCCTCGTGCGTCCCTAGAGTCAAGACCAGCTATGTTCAAGCTCTTCGAGATCGTGGCTCAGACCCATCAGAGACAAGTCCAAGGCCTGGAGTCGCCCTCACACCATCGGCTTCACCCTTGGCTCGTACCACAACCCAAAACAAGACAAACATCAACATAACCTCTTGGCCATCAGCACAAAACCGAGCACACCCTCGACTTCCTCCTTTATAACGACCTTTACCATCAAACACAGCCCCTTTAACTCGAAAACCAGTAGCCCCTTGCACGAAAATACATGAAATCATGAGTGTTGAACAAAAGAATGCATGAACTTAAACAAAAACCCAAAATCTCCATGTGTTATGTTGGATCCAGAAATCCTTATGCAAGTAAACACATATCATCAAGTATAAAGCGTGGATGATGGAAAAATAAAAGTACATGACGTGCCTTGATTTTTTATGAACGAAAACGTGGAGTAACACGCGTCGGGGAAGTGCAGGAAGAGCGGGGAGGGACTTACTTGAAGAAAATTGGGAGAACTGAGACCTTTAGCTGCAAACTTGCATGGAGATGTGCTGCTGAAGGAGGGGTGGATGACTGATATGAAAAGGGTTAGGTTTAGGGAGTGTTTAGGGTAGTAGTTAAATAGATAATTAAAATGCTAATGGGCCCTAACTTTTATTTAAAAAGGATTAAAAAATTTTGAGCCCATTAAGCTTAAAAATAGGCTCATCAAGTCCAAACACACTCTCGAATCATTCGGGTAAGTTTTTGAAAGTATTGCTCGAGCCCTCAAAAAGTCCTCTGTTTCGATAAAATTTGCGTACCAATTAAAAATATGCTCTGACGGGTAAAAATACCCAACAAATATCATTTCTTGAAAAATACACCTAAAACACCTCGTGTTAATTAATAAAAATTAAACATGTAATTAAAATAATTTTCCTGATATTCCCCAGTCTTCGTTCCTTGATCAAGCGCGAAGTGCATCTAGAAACCCTAACGAGTGAATTTTTTTAAAAAAAAATCGTGAAATGAACCCTATCATGCAATAATTATGCATTAAATGGATAAAAATAAATAAAAACACCTTTTAAATAAAATCTTAGATTGCATGCATTTAGGTTACGTAAATTAAATTTTCTGCACCTTACAAAAGATGTCTTACTAGTTGAGAATTTAAAGTATAACTTGATTAGCATCAGTCAGTTATGCGAAATAAATTTCTCAGTCCAGTTCAAAAAACACATGTGCAAGTTAAAGACTCAACTGATGAGATCATTTTAAATGTCAATCTTTGTGGCAATACTTATAAAGTCAATTGGACTAATCAACTAATGCACCAGTATGTTTTTTAGCATCAAAATCTTCTAAAAACTGGTTGTGGCATTAAAAGTTGAACCACTTAAACTTTAAGCTTATTGCTTATCTGAGTAACCATGATCTTGTAACTGGTCTGCCTAAAATAGACTTTTCAAAAGATAAAATTTGTTCAGCATGTCAGTTTGGTAAACAGTAAGATCTTTATTTAAAAACAAGGATATTAAATCTTCATCCAGATGCTTAGAACTGCTGCATATGGATCTTTTTGGTCCAATACCATTCATGAGTTTAGAGGGAATGAAATGCACCTTGGTAATTGTTGATGACTTTTCAAGAATACTTGGGTTATTTTTCTTAAATCAAAAGACCAAACTGCTGCACAAATGATTAAACTTTTCAAAAGTTTATTAAATGAAAAAGCAGTTGGTATTGAAAGAATAAGTTCTGATCGAGGGACTGAATTCATCAATTAAAATCTTTAACAATTTTTAGAAAATGCTGGGATTAAGCATGAGCTCTCAGCAGCAAGAACTGCTCAGCAAAATGGTGTAGCTGAGAGAAGAAATAAAACTCTTAAAGAAGCTACTAGAACAATGTTGCTGATTCTGGTATTTCTCAAAGATTTTGGGCAGAAGCAGTAAACACTGCATTTTACACTCAGAACAGATCAATGATTATAAAAATCATTTCAAAATGCCATATGAGATCTGGCATGGACAAAAAAGTGTGGTATCCTATTTCAGAATATCCGGCTGCAGATGTTTTATTCACGATAATGACAAAAATCATTTGAAAGAATTTGATGCAAAATCTGAAGAATGAATATTTATGGGTTATTCATCAGTTAGTAAAGCTTATAGAGAATCTAACAAATGCACTTTGAATGTAGAAGAGTCAATTCATGTTGTATTTAATGAATCTGTACTAACTGATAAGTCAACTGATCCGGTTGAGCTAGTTGATTGCTTTACAGATATAAGTTTAGAGGATGACAGTGAAGAAGAAGTTCATATCAATCGAGATCTCCTTCAAACACCAGAACCAGATATATTGGATCAATCATTTGAACAAGAAAGTGTTCCTAATAATTAGTTGATGGAGCAAAATTATGAAATTCAAATACTAACTGAAGCCGCAGCAACTAAAATTGAAGAAAACGTTCAGTTACCAACTGAACCAGTTGCTGAAATCGATCCAACCAATGGTGAATACAGATGGAAGAAATCACACCACCAGACCTAGTGATAGGTAATCCATCTGATCCGGTAGAAACTCGGAATCAAATGTTTAATTAATTTATTCATTCAGCCTTTGTTTCCCAACTGGAAACAAAGAAAACTAATGAAGCTCTTGCTGATCCTAACTGGATAAATGATATGCATGAAGAGCTAAATCAATTTACCCATAAAAATGTCTGGAACATAGTTCCAAGACCAATTTCTAAAACCATTATAGGTACAAAGTAGGTCTATATGAACAAACTTAATGAAGAAGGTTCAGTTGTGCGCAATAAAGCGAGGCTTGTAGCACAAGGATACATGCAAGAAGAAGAAATTGATTACGAGGAAACATATACACCAGTTGCAAGACTGGAAGCAATTAGAATATTCCTTTCTTATGCCTCATTCAAAGACTTCAAAATCTACAAAATGGATGTCAAGAATGCATTCCAATGGTTAGTTGCAGAAATAAGTATATATTGAACAACCATCAGATTTTGTTAATCATTCTTTTCCTAATCATGTTTATCATTTGAACAAAGCTCTATATGGTCTTAAACAAGCTCCAGGAGCTTGGTATGAAACACTTTCAAAATTTCTAACTGATCACAACTTTACTGTTGGATCAGTTGATAAGACTTTGTTCAAATTTTCAAAGAATGATCATATTTTACTTATGCAAATATATGTTGATAATATTATTTTTTGGACAACTAACCCCAAATTATGTGAGAAATTTTCCAAGTTACTGCAGGAAAAATTTGAGATGAGTATGATGGGTGAAGTGACGTTCTTTCTTGGTCTGCAAGTGAAGCAACTAAAAACTAGTACTTTTATCAGTCAGACCAAATACATGAAGGAACAGCTTAAGAAATTTTGCATGAAGACATGTTCAGCTGCAAGTACTCCCATGAGCTCATCGATTAAATTACATAGAGATAAAGGAGGAATATCAGTTGAGACGACACTCTACAGAGGTTTAATAGGTTCTTTATTATACCTAACTGCTAGTCGTCCTGACTCCCGATATTGTATTTGATGTTTACATGTGTGCTAGATTTCAGGCAGATCATAAGCAATCGCATTTTTCAGCTGCCAAACGCATATTTAAATATATTAAAGGCACACAAAATGTGGGCTTATGGTATGCTAAGGACTCATCTTTCCATTTAGTTGGCTATTCATATGCAGAATATGCAGGATGTAATCTTGATCATAAAAGAACCAGTGGATCATATAAGTTTCTAGGAGACAGACTGATTTCATGGTTCAGAAAGAAGCAAACATCCATAGAAACTTCCACAACTAAAGCAGAATAACTAACTGCTGGAAGCTGTTGCGCTCAACTGCTCTGGATTCAGCAACAACTGAAGGATTATGAAGTCATTGCAAAAGAATCACCAATCTTCTGTGGCAATACATGCATGATTGCAATTACATGCAATCCAATTCTTCACTCCAGAACCAAACATATCGACGTCAGACATCACTTCATAAGAGATCATGCTCTAAAGAAGGCAATCAGGTTGGAGTACATTTCAACTGAACAAAAAGCAGCTGACATCTTCACCTAGCCATTACCTGAGACTAAGTTTTCTTACTTTCATAATATTCTTTGTTTAATTGATTTGCCTTAATATTAGTTGAATTGCTATGTCAATTTGTGGTGTCAGTTAGTAGTTGTTCAACTGTTAGTAATTATCTTTCAAATTAGTATCAGTTATAATGCAGAAGGAATTAACGCTGTAAAGAATACACAAACATTGACTGAAATAAACTTTTTATTGATTCGAACGAATAGCTATTACATTGTTGATTTCATTCTCTACTGCATTCAGCCAAGATCTCATCCATGTAGATAACTTGTCAGTGGCAGTCTTCATGAACTCATCTGAAAAAGCAATGTTTTTAAGAGTCATTTGCTCCTTGAGAAGCATCATATGATAGACACCTTCATCTGTGAAGATGTCTGAAGCATGAGCAACGCCTAGACGCCACATATACTTATTCTCAGTTGCCACTCGCCTTCGAGTGACAACCAGCTCATCCTCTCTGGAAGACTGCAGCTCCTGGATTTTAGTCCATGTTGACATTGTCTTCTCAAAGACAAGATTTTCTATTTTCAGCTTTCGAGCAGCCTCAATGGATTGCTTCAATTCCTCAGCAATGTCTGGCTACTGTGTACTGCTTGATGCGTCCATTATGTGATATTTGCTTAAATATTTAACTGATCTTTTGACTAACTTCACTCTTATTTATAGATAAGCTTCGAGTCTTCTACAGAGACGTATTTATTATATCCGACGATTCATCTTTCAAGGATAAATATAAATATTTTTGCAACATATTTTAGAGGAAATCATTTACTTGACTTTATATTATTTATGTCATCAATTATTTAGTAAACTATTATCAGTTAGTGTGCTGAAAGAAAATAACAATGAATCGGAATAACAATTTTATTGATAATATATTTCTGCTATTACATGATTCAGTTCCCTTTCAACGGCTTCTAGCCAAAGGGACATCCAACTAGATACCTCTCTGCAGGCAATTCATCTGTATCCCTCTGAGGAAGCAATTCTTCCTAGCATTAACTGCTCCTTGATAAGCATCAAGTAGTAAAGACCTTCATCAGTTACAAGGTCTGAAGTGTGAATGACGTCGAGACGCCTCTTATACTTGATTTCAGTTGCCTTCTGTTTATCAGTAGCAACTAATCTATCTTGCTGGATGGTCTGCAATTCATGTATCTTCGTCGAGCTGGACATGACTCTTTCAAAGACATAATCTTCGATGTCTCTCTTCCAACTCTCCACGCGTGGAAGTCTTGCTGACGGATTAGGATTGTTGGAACTGCTTGGTTTATCCATCTGTGCTTAATTGTTATTATTTGCGTAAATATTCTGTATCTGATGAAGTTGATTTTATAGACAGACTCTAACTGAGGAAACAAAAGAAGACGAGGAGACATGAGTCAACAAAATGCAACTAATTTATCCAGGATGAGATTCTCTTCCTATCTTTTACTTATATGCATTTGTTTAGGGGGAAAGTCGATTAGTTAACTGATAAGCCATTCGTCAGTTGATCTTCAACTGAACTGATTCAGTTCTCAACTAATCACTAAGTTATTGACCTAACTGATCTTATCATATAAAGTTAAATGATTAATCAATAAGTATTTCATATTAAATTATGGGACTGTTAAAATTATGTTTTTCATTGAATAATAATCAATCACGTGGCACCACTTAGTCCAAATGTTTTTCATTCACGATTACACACGAAGTACACACATTTTTAAATCAATTCATTTTGGACTGACACATGTCAAAAAATTCGAACAGTCACTAACATAAGAAATGACCCCGCTTCATTTCAGCCTCCTAACGTGCATTTCACTCTCAGAGCAAATCAATAACACAGAGCTTTTTTTCCACTCATATATTCAAATTTCCAGCAATGGCAAGTCAAGTTCCCGCATACATTCTTAATGCAAAGGCTATTGATTTCGACTCAGTCCTATGTGTCAAGGACGAAGCTGTCAATAATTTATTTCTCAAGCTGGAAGCAGCTGGACTCGAGAAATTTCTGGGATTATCATCTCAAGAAATTTATCCCAAGGAGATTCGGGATCTTTATGCTAATAGCTTCATTTCTGCTGACGGAAAATCACAACAACAGTCAACATTCAGTTGCTGATCATTGAAGAAGACTCCTTCAGCGATCTCTTCCAACTGCCTTCTGATGGCTTGGCTCACTTTTCTGAAGTGAAAACTTCTGATGTTGAGGAGATGCAGACGCTTCTATCTGCTGATGGACGGAAAATCAAAGTTTCTGATCCAAAGAAAGAACTGACCCTTAAAAAGTTCAAGTAATGACCGCTATCATGGGTGGACGGAGACTGAAGTGGTCAGTTATCATTTGCTATGCCACTCAGCTACCTTCTGAAAAACAAAGGTTTGGTGGATGACTCTTCTTAGAAGTCATCAAAATTCAAGGTCTTCACTGCCAAAAATGTTCAGCAAACAAAAACCAAGTGGGACATGTCTTCTGAGAAGTTTGTTAAAGTCAAGAAAAAGATTGTGACGCAGGCAGCCCCCAAATCACTCAAGAAGACCAAGGACTTGGCTCGGAAAAATGCAATCAAGAGAAAATTGATTGTCAGCGAAATTGAATTGGAGAAGAGTCCATCTCCGAAAATTTTAAAGAAGCCAAGGTCCCAAAAGACCAAACCATCTGCTGCTGTGGCAACTGTCCCAGTTGAAAGATTGAGGCAAACTGGACGTGAACAGCCTATCAGTGCCATACCTATCAGGGCAATTCCAGTTGCATCCTCAACGGAAATTCAGTTACTGCCTCCAATTGTTCCATCTAAGAAGATTATCACCGAATTTGGTGATAAACAAAAACAAGTTGAACTGAAAGCACCACTGATCACTATCACCGGACCAACTACACTACCCATTTCCAGACCCAAGGGAGTGGTGAGACGTGAAAAGGTGGATTCAACAATGTCAGGACTGAGTATTTCTCATGTCCTCACTGACCCGAAAGGTTAGGGCAAGATGATTGAAAAGCCAAGACCAACCAACTCGATTCAGACTCACATCGACTTAATATGAGATGAGGTAAATGAGTTTTCTAAATCAAAGTTGAAAACATTCAATGAATTGGTCAGATTTAGAACCGAAGTGTTTGCCAAGAGATTACAAAAGAAATAAATTTTGAATAAATTCATCGCCTTGGAAACTATAGTCCTAAAGGTAGTCAAAGTTGGCCACAATTGCTCAAGCACTGGAGAGGAGAACCTACTTCTTTGATCTGATGTGTGCCAAGAAGCTAGCACAAGTCATCGCTCAGCTATGCAAGAACTATGATCCTACCAGTCCAATTGCCTTCAATGACAAAGCAGTTTATGACCAGTTGGACACGGATTTATTATCATTGCAAATGAAGATAAAAAAAATTGGGAAATGGGTCAACAGTTATTTATTTCAAAAAATTCCCAAAGTTCATCCTCAGAAGAGGAGGCTGAACCATCAACTCAACAGCCAGAGCCATCCCAGGAAGCAGTTGCTGAAATAACTGAGCAAGTAATTGTTCCTTCTTCAAAGGATGCTCAACCGACATCTTCTGCTCTTCAATATCCTCCCGTAGGTCTTCAACTCTATAACGATGTTGAGTTATCACTGGAAAATGTCGATGAAGTAATACAATCAGTTTTTGTTGATATCCAACTGAAGGTTCTAACTGAAGAATTAGTTGAAGACCCGAGCAAAACTTAACAACCAGCCTGAGAGGATATCTTACAAGAAATTGAAGAACCAGTTTAATCGCCTGCCACGACTGAACAATTAGTTCAAGCTGAAACAGAAGTGGCTCAATTGTACTTAGAACCAACTAAAGAAGTACCAACTGAAGAGCCGACTGAAGTATCAGCTGATAAACCAACTGAAGAGCCTTCCAGCTCAACTGTTGTTCAAATTTCTACTCCTCCTCCAGAACTTCAACTGGAAGTAGTTGAAGAAATTATTCCAAAAATGGTTGCGGTTGTGACTGAATCAACAAATAAGGCCTTGTAATCTTTAATAAAGAAGACAATGAGCAAGAACCACAATCATCTGAAGCTCTGTCTCCTCAGATACCAATAGCTACTGATTCCATGATAGAAGACATTCAGTCCAACCTTCTCCATTTTATTTCATCTATTTCTGATATCAAGTCAACCCAATTGCTGCAAAATTTGAAGATTGACTCTATGAAGGAGAATACAATGAAGAACCTACAGCAGATTATAAAGGATATCACTTCCTTATTTCTCCAACTAGATCAAATAAAGAAAGACCGAGTGACGGTTCAAGCATATTTCCAGACTCAAGATATTTTCAAAAATCGCATTGAATTTTTGGAAACAGTAATGACAAAGAGAATGGATCTGATGCAAGAACAAATAATGAATGCAATATCTAATGTCACTTCAGAAGTCCGTGCATTATCCAGCAAGGTTGATGAGTTTGAAAAAAAGGGGGAAGAGGAAGAACAACATAAGCTATCTAAGAAGAGACCAAGTCAACCGACTGATCAAGGACCAGGTGATAAAAGAGCAAAGAAATGAAGAAGTCCAGATCAGTTGGAAGATGGTTTTTTATTCTGTTGGAAGTTTTGGCAGATTTCTCAGTCAGTTATTATTTTATTCCTTGTACGAATCTGTACACTAAAAGAAGATTATTTTATTCTGAAATTATTTATTCTTTCATTTTTTGTAAGAATCTGTACATTGAAAGAGTTATCAATAAAAGATTATTTTATCTACGAAGAGTTCAGTTTGATCAGTTCGTAAATTCTAAATTTTGTCAAACACCTAAAAGGAAGAAATTGTTGGAAACTTAATTTCGGAGTTTGACAAATTGAGCGTAAAAAGATTGAAAAACTGATCAAGAAGACTGAAAGTAAATGAATGGAAGATTCGTAAACTGGTAGTTGTTCGAACTGAAAATTAATGCGTATATAATTCAAGGCAACTGAATTGAGCAGAGCTAACTGAACTGTGCTCCCAACTGAACGATCAGTTGAGACTGATCAGTTACACTACAATCAGTTGAGAATGATCAGTTAATCCTATCAGCTAAACAAGTCAACTGATCATCTTTACACGTCATCAGTTAAGGAACATAGCTATCAGCCGAAAAATGTACAAAAGCAGACTCTAACGCATAGTGGGAACGCGTCGTTTCAGAAAAGCTACAGTGTACGATTGTCAGAAGAATGTTGACATGTCTATACAACGGATATAAAGATCCAAAATGCACTCGTTGTTACCATTGGAAGCAAAGCCTATAAATAGCCGAGAAGATCAGCTGAAGCAGAATAATTAAGTTACGAAGTTGCCCAAGTTATCAAGCAATATAGTCAAGAACAATGCGCATATTCTTAAAATCTCTCAAAAGCTCACGCTTAGAATACATATTCATAGCTTTCAGGCTATACTTTGAGCTTAAAGCGCAAGCACTCATTGTTGTATTATTCGATCTTGTAGAGATTAGTTGTGCTAAGAAGTTACACATCAGTTGAGTACTGATAAATTGTATCGATACTAAGAGTTTCAGTTTTGGCAGTGTAAAGTCCAAACTGAAGTGGGTTTGTACAAATCTTTGTATAAATCAAAGTCTTTTAGTAAATACCTTATCTTCGAGATAGTATGGTTATGTAGGAGTTATTGAAATCTCCAGACATCCACAAATCTTGTGTTTTTTCTTATCAGTTATATTCTATCTGTCTTTCAGTTATTTCCGCACTTTCATTAAGTTAACTGATTGACATTGACAACAAGATTCTTGAATTAAGTTTATTACTAAACTGATTCATCCATCGAAAAGAAGTGAAAATTGGCAAGTGTTTATTCAACCCCCCCCCCCCCCCCCCCCCCCTCTTCTATTCACTTTTTCACTTCCAACCGATCCTAACAAACTCATTTGTAAACATTGTATAATCTAAATTCGTTCCTAGTCTATTCAACCGCCTAAAACATGGATAAATGTCGCTTGAGATCAAGACTTGCATCTGTGATGTTGTGTACCATGTTTCTTGGTAAGGTTATAGAGATGTCCAAATACGCAGATGGGTAGTCATATGATGATTATACCGAACTGCCCTCCCTAGGATTTCCAAGTGGTTATCATTAATCGAGAGGATAAGTCCATGGTTGTGAATGTACACCTTTAGATTTTACAACCCAGGATATCACTGAGGCTCTATATGCTAGATTTTTGTTTTGACTCGTTTACCGATTCCATGAGGGTCATCAGGTGGGGAGATTGGGTACAGTTGCGACATAAGTAGAAGCCAGTACATTATAGTTGGGAATTCACCGCTCACCTACGGGTGTGGATATCCTGTGTTATTTGATGAAATAATAGTGCATGAAATCTCTTGCCAGAGTATTAGATGAACATTAGGGAAGGAGTTCTCATATTGTACATGCGATACCACTGTTTATTTTCAAAGATGTGTCACACATTTATCGAATTCTTATGCAAACCTCGATGAATCAATCGTTGCAGATTCGATCGGGATATATGAGATGAAGAAACCGTATTGTACGTTAATCATAACCGATTGGTTCTTGCAGGCACTATCAGTGATACCTAGGGAATCATTAGGCGGTGCTACTAGACGCTTTTACCATGATTCGATGGGTTTAATCAGAGATATGATCTAGACATTCTCATGATCAATTGTCGATATATATAATGGGACAAATTAGGATAAGCCCGAATAAAAGAATATGTCCTGAATCACAAAGAGTTGTGAACCCACGGCTAGCTGTATCATTGAACCATTGAGGGTCACACAAGCACTGGATCATTTGTTCCCGTGGAAAGAAAATAAATTCAATGAGTTGAATTTATATAAAATATTAAATTCAAGGAGTTGAATTTATGATAACCAAATTTCAGAGAATAAATTCAAAGATTTGAATTTATGATATTTAATTTGGAGAGAATAAATTCCAAGGTGTTGAATTTGTAAAATATGATAATTTAATTTAGTAAACTAAAAAAGTTGAGTCTATTAAATATTTAATTAAATATAGTGGGAACTATGTCTAATGGGCTTGTAGGAGTACAAGTCCAACATACTAAATAATTAAAGTTCTTAATGAACCTTGATTAATTGACTAAACTAGTTGGACTAGCCCAATTAATTAATCAAGCCTATTAATATTAATTAAGAGGCCCAAATATTATAATATGTTAATTAGGTCATGAGGCTTGGTTTAAATAGGAGACTCAAACCCTAGCCTCATAACACACCATATTTTCGAGAAAGCCTCCCCCCTCTGCTCTCCAATTTTCGGGTACCCTTTTGGAAAAAGGGATTGAGTCGTCTCTCGAATTTTGCTCTCAAACGTTGAAAGTTCTTCCAAATATTCTAGGGCTATTTGGAAGAAGAACTAATCTTCTAGTCGTGGACCTGATTAGAAGATTGAAGAAATGAGATTTGAAGAACGTACGTGAAATTTACAACAAGAGCTACGTTCGCTTATATCGGCGTAGTTGGAGCCGAGTGAAAAATTTACTAAGGTAAAAGTTTTAAACATCCTATGTATGTTTATTCAATTCAAACCATACGAGTGCTCAAACAATATCTTGAATGTCAAGATTTTAAAAAAAATTTAAAAACATCCGCTGCGTTTGGGCACGAGAGAACACAAATCACAACAGCTGCAATTATTCTCAATGTCCAATATGTTGTTTAATTATGTGGTACATTGACCAAAACATGGCTTTTGAGCTACTGTACAATTAACAAGATTTGAGTCTCTATGACACTAACGGCTGTAATTTAGTACAATTTCAATCTTACTGACATAGCATTGTAATGCATGACTTCAAATACAATTTTTTTTTGTTTCAGGACCTACGAGTTCAATATGACGAGTTATTTCTTGCGCTGATTGGTCTTCATCCTGACGTATTTCCGCTAGAGTTGTACACATGGGAGCAAACCGTCGGAAATCCGTCGCTACTTTTAGCGACGGTTTTTCATGATGTCGGTCGCTAATTTTTTCAGTAAAATAACAAAATTTACTTTTTAATAATTTAATAAATCTAAAAAAAACTTACAATCTGACTATGCTAACAACATTCATGATCTTAACTAACACATGAAAATTTACAATAAATTGAAGCGAAAAATTTTACCCTAAATCGAAACTAAAATAGTCTAAGAGAAAAATTTTGAAGTGTTGTGAAGTGGTGTGAAGGAAAATAGATTGAAAACGCGGATATTTATAGACAATTTGCGACGGTTTTTGACTAATCGTCGCTATTAGTGACGGTTAGTCAAACACTGCCGCTATTAGCGACGGTTTTTGTTGGAACATTTCATATTCACAATCTTTATTTTAATGTTAACAAAGCTTGTTTATTTATTTCTAATGAGTTATCTAAGTGCGCAGAAACTGAAACTGACCAGACATCGAACTGATCAGTTACCAACCTTAAAGTGAAGCTATCGAGATGCAAACTAAAAGTGACAAATGATTGATCGAACTGAACCAGTACAACTGAAGTATCAAAAGCAGTTCAACTGATTGTCCAGTTGCTGATGAAGTGTTCAACTTATGAAGAGCCCAACTGATCAGTTCAACTGAATCAGTGAAATCAGTTCAGCTGACGAGTCAACTGATTTCACCTCACCAGTTCAAGACCAGTTCAACTGATCAGTTCAAAACATCAATTAGGAGCGAACCAGTTTGCAGATACGACAAGCTTAATCCAGCTATGCACAAAGGTACAAAAGCTATTGTACGATCAAGGTACAATAAGAGACGTTGCAGCAGCGCTTAAAGCTAAATGTTCCAGATATCTATTTGGGAGAACAAATTAAAACTGCAACGGATTCATTCACTGAGTCTTAGTGTACGTTCAACCAAACTCCTATAATAGAATCCGAAGCTCAGTGAAGACTATGATGAGAGTTGACGTGTGAAGATAAAAATAAAGGGCACGCATATTGCATATCAACTTACAAGAAGCAATCATCCTAGAGGGAATACTTCATCGTGTTATCAGCTTAGTTTAGAAGCATATTTCCTCAGTGTGTGAGAACACTTTCGGGTTGTTTTCAAAGATCAATTCTCTCACACACACACACCACCACCCAAATATAGTCTTCCACAAAGACGTTAAACTTGTTTATTTAGTCTTTCTCACATAGACATTAAAGAAGTGTTTACTGGAAGGTGCTTGCCTTCAGTCTAGTCTAGGAGTTCAGTTAGGCAGTAGTGTAAGTCCTAAGCTGAGTGGTTTTGTATAAAGAGTTGTATAAATCAAAGTCTTCTTGTGAATCCTACCCGAGGAGGTAGAAGGAGTGACGTCGGAGCAGTTGAAGTCTCCGAACATCCATAAACATATCTTGTGTATTTTTCTGATTAACTTTTGTTTTCAAACTATTTGGATCAGTTACAGTATTCGACAGTTCAGCTGTCACCATAACTGAACTGATGAATGCAAAAATTAATCTACCCTTTTCAGTTATTCAATTACATAGGATATACAAAATATATCAGTGTTTCTTAATGAAGGATTATTTCGAGTGTTTTCTGCTTGGTTTTAACTCCAAACTCGATCTAATTCATCGGTGTATACATTCTTAGAACACGAGCTATTGCAGCTCATTGATTTATTGTGTTTGAAGCACCTCAAAAGTGCCGAGCACACGTCCCATCAATTGGTATCCGAGCTAGCTGTTCTAAGAAGGACATTTGAAAACTGATAGTCTTTTTAAAATGTGTTTTAAAATGGTTTTCAAGACCCTCTGATAATTATTTTTTTTGTTTGATGTGCTATTTTGTTGTTTAGCTGTTTGCAGGATTTTTGAGTTCAACTAACAGTAGAATAGCTAAACTGATCAGCGGACAACATTTCAGTTGCTAGCTTACCAGTTCAACTTATCAACAGACGAAACCCAACTACCAGCTGAAACTGATGAGATAAGTGAAGCTTAATCATAAAAAGTGTCGTCTCTTCATTGCCATATCAAATCAATATAGATTATCAATGCGGTTCAGCATCAGTTGAGTCCAGTTTGCATCAATTAAACCAGTTAGCCAGCACGGAGATCAACTCCAAGGCAATTAGCTGTTCTTATGGCAAAAGAAACTCAAAATTGATGCAGCATTCCAAGCATTCTAGGCGACCAATTGTTGGTACACTCAGTTCTATTTTATATAAACTGACTGATACTTGATGTTATTTGATATTTGCTAAGTGTAGTTGCAATTCCCTTAAATAAGATGGTGTGCTTTATATTAATACAAGGCACGCATAATTGATTAAATTAACATCATGTGTATCCAGTTAGTTTGCATGTAACTGAACTGATTTTTCCAGTTTATATGTTGCCTTAACTGCTTGAGTGTTTATTAATAAAACATCTTTTTAAAATCGCGTAAACGATTATATTTTTTAGGGGGAGTTTTTGATTCAGTTCTTGAGAGAGAGCTATTCTTTAAAACTGATTTTAAATTTGCTATCCCTTGAACTGACAAATTGTTTTCAAATCGTTTTATTCAATTGTTGAGGGGGAGCTTTCCTTTTTGCTATCCCTCGAACTGAAAGTTCTTTTATTCGCTTTAATGTTTTTAAGCGTTTTTTATTCTTACAAAAGGGAAAAATTATTTACTATTTAAATTTAATTTAAATCGATTTAAATGTTCAAGTTTTGTGATCATCAAAAAGGGAGAGATTGTTGGAACATTTCATGTTCGCAATCTTTATTTTAATGTTAACAAAACTTGTTTATTTATTTCTAATGAGTTTACCTAAGTGCGCAGAAACTCAAACTGCCATGCACCAAACTGATCAGTTACCTAGCTTAAACTGAAGCTATCGAGACGCAAACTGAAAGTGACAACTGATTGATCGAACTGAACCAGTACAACTGAAGTATCAAAAGCATTTCAACTGATTGTCCAATTGGCAGGTGGTTCAGAAAAAGACCTTCAGAAGCCCGGCCAGCTGATGAAGTGTTCAACTGATGAAGAGTCCAACTGATCAGTTCAACTGAATCAGTGAAATCAGTTAAGCTGACAAGTCAATTGATTTCACCTCACCAGTTCAAGACCAGTTCAACTGACCAGTTCAAAACATCAGTTAAGAGCGAACCAGTTTGCAGATACGACAAGATTAATCCAGCTGTGCACAAAGGTACAAAAGCTATTATACGATCAAAGTACAATAAGAGACGTTGCAGCAGCTCTTAAAGCCAAATGTTCAAGATATCTATTTAGGGGAACAAATTCAAATTGCAACGGATTCATTCACTGAGTCTTACTGTACATTCAGCCAAACTCCTATAAATAGAAGCCGAAGCTCAGTGAAGACTATGATGAGAGTTGACGTGTGAAGATAAAAAGAAAGGGCACGCATATTGTATATCAGCTTAAAAGAAGCAATCAGCCCAGAGGGAACACTTCATCATGTTATCAGCTTAGTTTAGAAGCATATTTCCCTCCGTGTGTGAGAACACTTTCGGGTAGTTTTCAGAGATCAGTTCTCACACACACACACACACCACCCAAAATACAGTCTTGCACAAAGACGTTAAACTTGTGTATGTAGTCTTTCTCACATAGACGTTAAAGAAGTGTTGACTGAAGGTGATGCCTTTAGTCTAGTCTAGGAGTTAACTTAGGCAATAGTGTAAGTCCTAAGCTGAGTGGGTTTGTACAAAGAGTTGTATAAATCAAAGTCTTCTAGTGAATCCTACACGAGGACATAGAAGGGGTGACGTAGGAGCAGTTAAAGTCTCCGAACATCCATAAACATATCTTGTGTATTTTTCTGATTAACTGTTGTTTTCAAACTGTTTGGATCAGTTAGCGTATTCGTCAGTTCAGTTGTCACCATAACTGAACTGATGAATGCAAAAACTAATCTACCCTTTTTCAGTTATTCAATTACACTGAATATACAAAATATATCAGTGTTTCTTAACGAAGGATTATTTCGAGTGTTTTTCGCTTGTTTTTAACTACAAGCTCGATCTAATTCATCGGTGTATACATTGTTAAAACACGAGCTATTGCAGCTCATTGATTTATTGTGTTTGAAGCATCTCAAATGTGCCGAGCACACGTCCCATCAGTTTTATATTAATCTGTCGCGATTAGCGACGGTTAAAAAAATTGTTGCTATTAGCGACAGTTATTATTAAACTGTCAGTAATTTAAAACTTTTTAGGATGGTTATTATTAAACCGTCGCTAATTTTAATAAACCGTCGCTAATTTTGAATATGCGACGGTTTAGCTTAAAACATTTGCTATATATAGCGACGGTTTTAAAAAATTGTCCCTAAATTTCGCGACGGTTTAAAGACCCCGTCGCTAAATTTCACGATGGTTTTGCTAAAACCGCTGCGAAATATAGCAACAGTATAATAGAACCGTTGTTGTGTGTCCAAAAAATACGCTAATAGACAACAGTTTATAGAACCGTTGTCTTTGTGAGAACCCGGATTTTTCGAAGCAAAGCACCTCAAAAAGCTCGGAAAGTATCTCAGAAAGAAACCGAGGCAATGCAAAACCTTGAGAATTTAGGGTACGTCACTTGGAAAAGAAACCCTCAGCTCAAGGAAGCTCATTGATTGCCGGGGAAGAAATCCCTAGCTCATGAATTCAATATCCTAGCTCAAAGAAGCTTATCCTTTCTTCTCCTAAAAGAACCAAAATGGAGCTAGGAGAAGAGCTAAATGATTGGACAAATTTAATGTGCAAGAAATGACCTTTGAGTTAACCAAGAAGAGGAGCTAAAGGTTTGGACAAACTTATTGTGCAAGAGATGACCATTGAGTTAACCAAGGAAGGAGCTAAATGAGCTAAAAGTTTGGACAAACTTATTATGCAAGAAATGACTATTGAGAAAACCAATGAAAGAGCTAAGGGAGGAGCTAAGAGGCTAGGAAAAATTTAAGGTGCAGGAAATGACCTTTGATGCTTGATATACCTTGACCATCATTATGAGCACAATTACTCCTTTTCTTGGGCTCCAAGTGGTCGACAAAATGGGGTAGGGAAAGGCCATTGTGGCATCTATAAATAGGACATCAAGGTGATAGAAAAATCATTCCAAAAAGCCTCCAAGTTTCGGCCCTCCTCAAACCTCTCCAAAATTTCGGCCAAGCTTAGCAAGAAAGAGGAAAGAATTTTCGTGCATTCAAGTGCTAAAACTCTGTGTCGACGTGCTGCTCGATTGAAGATCCTTTCGTTAAAGTCAAGTCGAAGTGCTGCCAAAATTTCAGAAGGAACCGTTGTGCCAAGATCTGCAACGTTCGAACCTATCATCAAAATACGGTAAGTGGGCTTTTGTTACGTATACTTTTTGTATTTTTAAATCTTGAATATATGAATTATGACATGCATGAAAGTGTGTCCTCATTTTTGAAAAAAGGCATGATGTCCGTCTTTTAAAATTTCGATCGATTATGTGTTCTTTTCTATGCTTCGAAATTCTTTGGTTCCGCTGAATCCGTCTGAAACTCTGATATCTGAAAACTTTGATACGTTCTGTCTGGTAAACTTTGAATTCTGTGTTGCACTGTTATGATTCGAATTTGAAATGGGAAGAGAATTTTAATTCTGTCTGGCCCCCATTGGTGGGTATAAAACCATGTTCTGTTCTGGCCCCCATTGGTGGGTATAAAACCATGTTCTGTCTGGCCCCCATCGGTGGGTATAAAACCGTGTTCTGGCCTCACCCCTTTGAGTACTAACATATTGGGGACAATTTGACCATGGAAATGAGATGAGTAACAGTGTTATGTCTGTTCCGATCTGTTCTGTTCTGAATTGTTCTGATCTGTTTCTGAACTGCTCTAAATCGTCTGATAACCTCTGTCTCATATTTGTTTCGTTTCTGTTATGATGAGTTAAAAGTAATCAGATTTGAAAGTTTGTTAAAGAAATGTTTTAAAGTTTAAGTTCTATATGTATAATTGAAAAATCGATCGACCCCCACTTGCTGAGTGTTTCCCAAAACACTAACCCCTTACAAATTTCAGATTAAAATGAAGTGCAACTGAATGAGGAGGAACAAGAAGCCTTCTGGGGATGGTAGCCGATGAGCAAGATACAAGAAATCAAGACTTTATTTTCCTTTTGTTCAGTTTCCGCATTTGCAACTCTGATGTGTTTTTATTCTATTGTCAATGTAAAGACAATGTTTTATTTATGAAAAAGACTGGTTTTTGGCATTTCGATACGAGGCTTAATTGTTTTCAAGTAATTGTTAAACATTGCCGGATGTCACAGACGCTTCGGACACGGGGCGTGACATTTAAGTGGTATCAGAGCCGCCAGGTTCATAATCCCGCTGGGATTTTGACAGACAAAATTTGTAGAAGTCAAATTTTGGCAAAAGCCTAGTACATTCTGAAACAAACTCTCATTCTTTCCAAAATTCTTTGAGAAATTCGAAATCTATTCCCTTCAATCGTTCTGCAAATTCTTAGTATCGAAAATCCCACGACAACATTGTTTGTGCCTTTCTATTCTTTATTCGATTCTGGAATTTTACCTCAACGGATGCCTTCGTGCTCGTGCTCAATCCGTCCTTCGCAAGCGTCAACATACCATTGAAAACCAAACACGAGAGATTGCAACCCTAAAGGATCAACTCGCTATAGAAAAACTAGAGAACAAGAACTCGTAAAGATTAAGAACCTACTTCAAACTGATATACAATGTCTCACCTATCGCCTTGATAGATCAAAGAGCCAGCTCACCCTAACACTACGTAACCCATCTCACGTGATACGACCCCTAATCGAAAGTTGATAGTAAAGATTGAAACTGAGAAGGATCTTGCTCATCGCTCTCTTTATCAACATGAAGACCTTTCAAGCAAGCAAGAACTTTACATCTCCAAGCTTCATGGTGATATGGATAGAATGCAAGAACAACATAACTATATGTACCTTGTCATGGAAAACATGGAAGAAGAAGAAGAAGAAGAAGAAGCACCTATGGAAGTAGTGGAAAAAAGAACAGTGATGATGAAGAGATGATAAGGTAGGCTAGACTGGTATTATAGTTATATGATACGATAAGAAAGAAGTGTAACATTTCTTTGAGAATGTACAGAGATAAGTTGAATTATATTTTTGGGAACATACCTATCAGAGATAATTTGACTTATATTTTTGGGAATACAAATACTCTGATATAAGTTGACTTACATTTGGGAATTTACTTATCAAATATAAGCTTCCGACTTAAGATGAAATGTTTGATTCGGGTATAATAAATTATTTATGAAAATATGAGATAAGAATTATATAAGTTTTGATATTCAGATATAAAAGTTGATTTTTATGTCAATAATTAATGGTATGGACATTTAAATTTGGGATATTAAGCGATAATTTTAAATATGTAAGATTTTGGAATATTTAATAAAGGTAAGAAACAATAACTTGAGTTAAGAAATTAAGGTCATTACCTTAGGTAAATAAAAAGAGTTATGAGATATTGGTGGACATCGAGGGAAATGTAGCAGGCATAATAGGTTCTGACTCTTCTTATAGTAAAAAAAAAAAATAGGGCAAAGATTTGTGGAGAAAGACATCCAATGAAACTTGTTTGTATTAAAGCATGTTAGGCTCATAGTTTTGATTAAAGACAGATTTAGTAAAAGAATAATTACTTGAGGAATTAGTTTCTTCCGTACAAGATTGAAAGAAATTTTAACTAGGTTATTAGGACTTAAGTCAATAGGCTGATAAGGAGTTATGTTCTAAGATTCTATATTGATTTTAAGTTTTGAGATATTAATCGTGATAATTTTAAGATAGAATAAAATAAGTATGGATACGCATATATTCAGTGCCAATTTTATTTAGTGTACTATGGTAAATTTTAACATCATTCTGAGAATTGGTTGGTTGAACAAGAATCATGCAGTGATAGATGGTCGAGGTAAGAATGCCAAACTCCAATCCAAGAATAAATCATATTTTATGGCAATGATAAGGAACAGAAATCCTTCCTTTCTGCTTCTCAGATCTAGAAAAGCCATGGAGTATGGTTAAGAAGTCTAACTAACAATAATGAGATAAGAAAAAGAAGGAATTGAGCTCAAGATATAAAATATTCTTGTGGTACGGGAGCTTCGGAAAGGTTACTTTGAATTATCTCAGATTGTGAAGTAGAATTCGAAAGTAACTTGATCGCTCGTGCTACACTAAAATCTAAGGAACCCTAGCAAATGACTTCAATTGAACTCAAGAAGCTAAAAGATCAATTCCAAGATTTTTTAGTCAAAAACAAATCAGACTAAGTGCCTCTCCTTGGGGAGCTTCAGTCTTATTGACACAAAAGAATGGTGAAAGCACAAGATAGTATGTCGATCTACAAAGAACTCAATAGGATCAAGAACAAATGTCATCTTTCAAGAATAGTTGACCTTTTCTATCAGTTAAAAGGAGCTAAGATCTTTTCAAAGCTCTATCTAAGGTCAGACTACCACAATTGAAGGCCAAGGCAGAGAATATTCCTAAAACAGCCTTAAAAAGAAAAGGGTATGGACACTATGAGTTCACGATAATATCTTTTGGCCTGACCAATGTTCCAGCAACATTCATAGAACTCATGAACAGAGTGTTCAAGAAAATTCCTCGACAAGTTTGTGGTAGCATTTATTGATGATATTCTTGCATATTCAACAAATGAGTAAGACCGCGAGGAAGATCTTCGTCTTGCTCTACCGATGCTCAGAGAAAAATAACTAAATACTAAATTTAAGAAATGTCACATTCTTCGGTCATATAATCTCTGAAATGGGCATATCAATGGATCACCAATAAGGTGGAGGTAATCATAGACTGCCTTGATCGAATACTGGAATAGAAATTTGAAGTTTTTGGGATTAGTTGGCTATTAAGAAAATATGTTGAAGGATTTTCTTCCGCTCACCAAGCTCACTCAGAAGAACTCTAAATTCAATTAGAGTGAAGAATGTGAGAATAGTTTTTAGATGTTGAAAAAAAAACTCGTTTCCACGCTAGTATTAGTACTTCCCGAAGAAGGCAAGAATTTCACAATTTACAATGATGCATCAAAAGAGGATTGTGATGTGTTCTCATTCAAGAGGGCAAGTAATTGCCTATGCATCGTTGAAATTAAAACCATGTCAGCAAAATTATCCAACACATGATAGTGAATTAGCCACAATTATATTTGAGCCCAAGATCCAGGGAATCAATTTCTTTGGTGTCAAATGTGTGAAACTTATCGATCATCAAAGCCTCAAATACTATTCACACAAAAGGAATTAAACATGAGGCAAAGACGGTGAATCGAACTATTGAAGATATTTTAGGGTGTATGCCATGGACCTCGGAGGAATTAAATAAACACCCCCGCTTGATTGAATTTGCCGATAACAATAATTATCATGGAAGTATTGAAATCAGAGAGAAAGCTATCATGGTACTTGAATTGTTTATAAAGTAGCTATTATCAAGGAAAAAACGCAAGGCAGATCATGATCGGCAAAAGAGCTGGGCTGATTTAAAGTGAAAACCGTTGGAGTTTGAAAATGGTGTGAAAGCTTATGTTAAAGTTTCCCCTATGAAAGGAGTGGTTCAATTCAGCAAATTTAGAAAGATAAATCCAACGTATGTCGGACCTTTCGAAATATTGATAAAAATGGGAAACCTAGCTTATCAGCGGGCTTTACCACCATGCATGTCAAGGATTGACAACGCCTTCCACGTCTCACAGCTAAGAAAGTATGTCTCATATCCAAGTAGCATTCTTGAATTTGAACCGCTACTAATCAAAGGAAATGTGAACGAGGAAATGAAATATGAAAAAGTCCCTATTCGAGTAATGGAAACCAAATACCAAGTTCTGAGATGCCGAACAGTTCTATATGACAAGATAAAATGGTCAAATCATATGAAACGAGAAGCAACTTGGGAATTTGAAGAACGTATGCGCACTCGGCACCCTCACCTCTTTAGAGATTTATCTAACTCAAGTTTCGAGGACGAAACTTCCAATAAGGAGGGTGGGATGTGAGAACCCGTATTTTTCGAAACAAAGCACCTCAAAAAGATCGAAAAGTAGCTCAGAAAGAAACCGAGGCAATGCAAAACCTTGAGAATTTAGGGTACGTCACTTGGAAAAGAAACCCTCAGCTCAAGGAAGCTCATTGATTGTCGGGGAGGAAATCCCTAGCTCATGAATTCAATATCCTAGCTCAAAGAAGCTCATCCTTTCTTGTCCTAAAAGAACCAAAATGGAGCTAGGAGAAGAGCTAAAGGATTGGACAAATTTAATGTGCAAGAAATGACCTTTGAGTTAACCAAGAAGAGGGGCTAAAGGTTTGGACAAACTTATTGTGCAAGAGATGACCATTGAGTTAACCAAGGAAGGAGCTAAATGAGCTAAAAGTTTGGAAAAACTTATTATGCAAGAAATGGCTATTGAGAAAACTAATGAAAGAGCTAAGGGAGGAGCCAAGAGGCTAGGACATATTTAAGGTGCAGGAAATGACCTTTGATGCTTGATATACCTTGACCATCATTATGAGCACAATTACTCCTTTTCTTGGGCTCCAAGTGGTCGACCAAATGGGGTAGAGAAAGGCCATTGTGGCATCTATAAATAGGACATCAAGGTGATAGAAAAACCATTCCAAAAAGCCTCCAAGTTTCGGCCCTCCTCAAACCTCTCCAAAATTTCGGCCAAGCTAAGCAAGGAAGAGGAAAGAATTTTCGTGCTTTCAAGTGCTAAAACTCTGTGTCGACGTGCTGCTCGATTGAAGATCGCTTTCGTTAAAGTCAAGTCGAAGTGCTGCCAAAATTTCAGAAGGAACCGTTGTGCCAAGATCTGCAACGTTCGAACCTATCATCAAAATACGGTAAGTGGGCTTTTGTTACGTATACTTTTTGTATTTTTAAATCTTGAATATATGAATTATGACATGCATGAAAGTGTGTCCTCATTTTCGAAAAAAGGCATGATGTCCGTCTTTTAAAATTTCGATCGATTATGTGTTCTTTTCTATGCTTCGAAATTCTTTGGTTCCGCTGAATCCGTCTGAAACTCTGATATCTGAAAACTCTGATACGTTCTGTCTGGTAAACTTTGAATTCTGTGTTGCACTGTTATGATTCGAATTTGAAATGGGAAGAGAATTTTAATTCTGTCTGGCCCCCATTGGTGGGCATAAAACCATGTTCTGTCTGGCCCCCATCGGTGGGTATAAAACCGTGTTCTGGACTCACCCCTTTGAGGACTAACATATTGGGGACAATTTGACCATGGAAATGAGATGAGTAACACTGTTCTGTCTGTTCCGATCTGTTTTGTTCTGAATTGTTCTGATCTGTTTCTGAACTGCTCTGAATCGTCTGATAACCTCTGTCTCATATTTGTTTCGTTTCTGTTATGATGAGTTAAAAGTAATCAGATTTGAAAGTTTGTTAAAGAAATGTTTTAAAGATTAAGTTCTATATGTATAATTGAAAAATCGATCGACCCCCACTTGCTGAGTGTTTCCCAAAACACTCACCCCTTACAAATTTCAGATTAAAATGAAGTGCAACTGAATGAGGAGGAACAAGAAGCCTTCTGGGGATGGTAGCCGATGAGCAAGATACAAGAAATCAAGACTTTATTTTCCTTTTGTTCAGTTTGTGCATTTGCAACTCTGATGTATTTTTATTCTATTGTCAATGTAAAGACAATGTTTTATTTATGAAAAAGACTGGTTTTTGGCATTTCGATACGAGGCTTAATTGTTTTCAAGTAATTGTTAAACAATGTCGGATGTCACAGATGCTTCGGACACGGGGCGTGACAGTCTTTGAACCTAAAAAAACGCTCAAAGACAACGGTTTTTAGAAAACCATTGTCTTTGACCCCCAAAAAGACAACGATTTTCTAAAAACCTTTGTCTTTTGCTTTAAAAAATGCTATATTGTCAAAAATAAAAGACAACGGTTTTAGTGGAAAAATCGTTGTCGTATGTGTGTTGTTGAATGACAAATTTCTTGTAGTGTAACCACCTTTGATATTTTCATTTTTTGTATTTCGACGTGTTTTATATGTTATTCTTAACATATCCTATGTACTACTTCTGTTCTTTCGATTTGATCTTTTTTTTTATATTTTCTAAAACAGCTCTTTCTCATGTGATTAATACTATACTACATGAATTTCTAATAAATTATATCCGATGCTACTCTCACAGTGTGTGTTTTGGTCAATTTGATGCAGCTGCGTTTGTTTCCTGAAACCCCCGTTGCTATATACTTACTATATTTGTGTTTCATCTCGTCTTTTCTAATATATTTATGATGTAGTAAAATCTTGTTTATTCTAGTTTCTATTGATGTGTTTCCTTATATTCGAAATTCTCTTAAGTTAATAGTGAAATAATAGCTTTAAATTTGATTTTAAAAATAACAACTTTCATTCTATAATCAAATTGTAAGACATGCCCCACGCTTATAAATGTAAAACTTATTGCTCCTCAGTCCCATATTGCCACAAATCTTTATAACTGAATACTCGATCGGCAGAGTTCGATATTTGGCAGGTTGAAGCACTACAACAATAAATGGCTATTGTGACACTTTTTTGTAGACACTTTTAATTAAATGTTGTTACAAATACTTAATAATGACACTAGTAAAAAATTAATAATGTGTAAAATAAAAAAAACATATTAGATTAGTTATCCTGACATTTTTAATTGATGTCTTTTTTATATGGAGGGAAACAATTTTTTTCCCACATCGTAAAAAATCATTAAAAAACTAAAATTTGTCACTATAAATAAATGTGGGAATATTTGGGTTGGATAAATATTGGAGGAGGGAAAAAAATTGTTTCCCTCCATATAAAAAAATGACATCAATTAAAAATGTTAGGATAACTAATCTAATATGTTTTTTTATTCCCACTTTTATTTTATCTATTTTTCCCTCCTCCAATATTATCCAACCCAAATATTCCCACATTTGTTATTGTCACTATAAATAACATACACGACACTTTTAGTTGTGATTATAAATTATTTTAACTGACATATAAATTTTTCATTATTACTATAATAACAAGGCATGTATAAATGTATTTAAAACATGAGTTTTCCTGACATTTAAAATTATCATTATATGAATAATTAGTAATACATATGAAGTTGTCATTAACATCTTATAATGACATTAAAAAATGTCAGGAAGTTTAAGACGATATTGGAATAGAGGGCATTTGTTAAAGGTGTTACTAAAACTTAAATGTCACTAAATACTGAATATGATGATATTTATGAATGTCACCATAAGCATTTATTCTTGTAGTGAAGATTGTGAAGGTGGACGAATCGCACCTGAATGGCTTACTCACATGGTTCGTGGCACATGGTATTCAAAAGATCATGGAATCTTTCAGTACGGATTGCCGACTCCATTACTGGTCATTCTACGTAGAGCTCGAAATCTGAACTGGCAATAAGTACCATTGTACGTTCTCTAGTCCTTACGACTTGTACTACTACTCTAATAAACTCCCATCCAAGATATGCTTATTAATGATTCATCTTTGCAACGCTTTTTAGACACAAGAAATCTTGGAAACGGAACTCGATGTCCTTAGAGATCTTAACTGCACCTTTCAAGACAGGATGGATGACCTCGGGGACGAAAATCTTGATGACCGGTAAACCATTGATCGTGTAATATGCATAAATCTTTTGAAAAAAGGCAAAAATGTTTGAATAACGTGTCATTAATAAGCATTTTGTATGCTAGGGAAGGAGCGAGTTGGGATGTGAAGATTGCAAGTGAGTGCAAACATTTACAAAGGAAGATTATCTCCTCGATCTTAACTTCGTGTAGGACTGGCTTTGATTTGTTAGAACGTACGTGAACTCCTCAAATGTACAGGTTAGCTAGCTTAGCTCGCATGCCGAGTTTATTTGCTCTCCGAAACGATTAACTTTCATCACTAGTGTCTGTTGAGTTGAATTATTTGAAAAAACTGTAATACGTTGATTTTCGTTGCTTCTTGTGTATCTGCAGTTTTAAGAAACTGCTGCCTATGTTTTATGTTATTTGATTCTTGCTAGGTGATCCATTTTCCATTTCTCAACTTAAAAACGAAAATTATGTGCATTATATAGTAAAAATTAACTTCAGGAATTTCTCTTTCTAAATATGATATTTATGATAAGATTTTTATGATATGATATTATTGATTTTAAAAGAGTTTATTTATAATAAAACTCTTGATTTTCATATTTTGTAAATTTCTTTTTGAAGATAAACCTTAGGAGATGTGGAAACTATAAATAAGATAAACAAGCTAAGGAAATGGTGCTCTTCGATTATTCTGTTTTTGACTCTTCGCTTGAAAGTTTTCGTGGCTGCGTACTGGTGCTCTTTAGCTCGTTGTGAAATTCAGAGCAATACTATTCACAAGGACGTTACTGTTTTGAAGAGTGATATTTCACGTGTTGCCATGATTGTTGGAGACATCTGCAGACAACGCACGTGCAAGTTTTGGATGAAGATCACGTTTTGTTGCTTCAGTTTTTGGCACTGTGTTTTTGCTTTCTTGATTACGTTTTAGTGGTGTTAGTTGTTTTAAAAAGCAGTTTGTTTTCTCAAAGTGTTGAGAAAATTGATTTTCTTTAAAATCACCAGTGATTGATTTTTATAAAATGAAAAGGTGTTTTCTAGTAATTATTTTGTCCTGGGGCACACCACACAAGTATTTTATACTTGTTCACAATTAGTTCTGAGTTATTTTAGTTTAAGCTATTTATTTGTGTTATATTATTCCGATGCGTGTTGTACCAAGTGTTACAACATTTAAATCTGATACACACAAACTCTCGTATACTTTTTATGATTTATGTTAAACAAAATATACCCAATATTTGATCTAGACAACCTTGAATTGTGTTTGCAAATACATACATACATACATACATATATATATATATAGTTTTGATATGTCGTCCACTTATCGTGTCCATCTATGTGATATATATATATATATATATATACAAAAATGTTACCCTACACACCAAAGGTGTGTACTTCCCTGGGCGCCGCTGAGTTGGCGTCAAGGTGGCTACTATTTTTTTTTCCAGTTCAATTGTGTTAATACACAAAATCAGAAAGTAATTGTCTTCTTCTCAAAAAAAAAAGCTATCGACACGCCCCCACTTCACCGCCCAATCTACGCCCAGGGAAGAAACTCATCCACCGCCCAATCTCCGCCCAAGTTTTCCAATCTCCGTTGTACCAAGGTATGCACCGCTTATCTTTATTTTTGTTTATTTGTTGAACAAATTTATTTTTGCCACATTAATTAGGGCAAAACATCGCTTTCATGTACAAAGTAGGAGGACGGCAGAGTTGAACAGATTGAAGGAAGATTCAATCTTTTAAAAACTTATTACAGCCATGGTTTATCGTATCTGTCATGGAAGTTTTTATTATTTTTCAATCAAATATATTTTTTGTTACAAAAACGATCATCTTTCTGTTTCTTTTTCGTTTTGGCTTACAAAGAAAGTATGTCACCATATTTAAAAATAAGTTGGTAAGTGACATCCCGATGGGAAAAATGGGTAAAAAACGTACAGCAGCACACTGAAGTTGAACAGTTTCTCCTTTGTCCTGCTGCGCACGAAGAGAAGCTTAAATAAAAAAAACCCCGAAATTTCCCCTCTCAGGTCCCGATGATGCGTGAATTTAGTGAATGAGATTGAGATGAATATTGGTTTTATTCATGTTGTGTCTAAAATGTATTTTGTTTGCAAGAGTTATGTAGTGGGATAAACACTCTGGTTTTATTAACATTTTTTGTTCCTCCATGGAGTTCTCTACTCAAGATAAGTTATAATTGTTGTGCCATGTCTTTCCTCCAAGGAAACTTTACTAAATCCATCAATTGAAGCAAAAAAATTCATTCTATCAGGAATCGATATCTGAACATACAAGACAGTAGCTAGTATGAGTTATAACACAATTTGATGTTTTTCTATTTTCTTGTTTTTTCCCACCTTTTTCATTGTTATGATTGGGTGGTTTTTGGGATGTTTTCTTTTCTATATTTTTTGTTTTCAATGGTAATACACTTTCATTGTTTTTTTAAGTGTATTTATGTATTTGAGTGCACAAATTTATTTACTTATATCTTAATTTAAACTCCACGATTGAGATTAAAGTAATACAACAATTTTTTTTTGAATAACTACAATATAATGTTCATCAAATTGTTCTAAAGTTTCATATTTCTCAGTAATGGAAGTAAATACCGGAGATGATCAGCAATTCATTCCCCAAGTTGCAGACGATCGAAAGCCAAAAATTGGGATGGAATTTGTATCATTAGAGGATGCATTTTCGTTCTATAATCAATACGCACGAGAAGCAGGATTTAGCGCAAGAATAAGCAACAGCAAGAAAAATAAGATAACAAATGAAGTTGTTTGGAAGAAATTTGTATGCTTTAAAGAAGGGCGTACAGACGAAATAAGGTGGAATAAACAAGAAAAAGGTGATCAACCGAAAAATGAAAGAGCTCGCGGCGAAGTTAGAACTGGATGTAAGTCAAAGATTTCAATTGTCAAGAAACAAACTGGTCCTAATTGGATTGTCAGTACATTCATGGAAAGCCATAATCATCCACTCTCAACTCCTTCGAAGATGCATTTACTACGCTCACATCGTAATGTCTCGGCATCAAAGAAAGCATTGACTCAACAGTTTTCAGAAGCAAATGTGCCAACTTGTCAACAAATGCGATTATTGGAAATAGAGTATGGAGGGCCCGAGCATGTAGGTTGCACTGAAAGAGATATTAGAAACTTTGAGAAAAAGCTAAGAGATGAACAAAAAGGTATCGATGCCGAAACACTGATTGAGTTCTTTGCATCTGAGAAAGACAAGAATTCCTCTTTTTTCTTTGATTATGAGACTTATTCAGATAAAAGATTTAGCATGTGTTTTTGGCAGATCCTGTGTCAAGGAGGGCAAACAGTGTATTTGGTGATGTTGTGGTGTTTGATACGACGTATAACACTAATAAATATGGTATGATTTTCGCACCATTTGTAGGAGTTAATCATCATCATCAGACAATTGTGTTTGGTTGCGGTTTTTTAACTGACGAGAAAACTCAGTCTTTTGTTTGGTTATTTAACAAGTTCATAAAAGCAATGCCTAAAGGTGCACCAAACGTGATAATTACTGACCAAGATCCTGCTATGACGAAAGCCATTGCACACGTTTTCCCTAAAACAGTGCATCGATATTGTTTGTGGCACATATTTAACAAATTCTCAGATAAATTAAACCCTATAACTTTTCGCGACTACTATCGAAACATAAAGAATGTTATTCAAAATTCCACAACACCTGATGAATTTGAGAAGTCGTGGGAAGATGTTATCAAATGTGCTAACTTGGAGCAAAATGATTGGTTGTCATTGATGTATGAACTGCGACAGAAGTGGGTGCCAATATATTTTAACCATATATTTTGTGCTGGAATGTCAAGTAGTCAGAGATCTGAAAGTTCACATGCATTTTTCAAGAGGTATGTCTCTAATAAGAATTCATTGATGGATTTTATCACCCGTTTCAATAGGGCACTCCGGCACCAAAGGCACAATGAGCTAGTTGCTGACCATATTGACATGAATGAGCATCCCAAGATCAAGACAAACTGGCCAATGGAAGCTCAAATGGTTAAGGTGTATACGAAAAAAAAATATGTGGAATTTCAAAGTGAAATGTGTGAGAGTCATGGTTATTATGTGCAACAAGTATCTGTAGAAGTTGAATTAGTGGTTTACAATGTGATGAATTTTCAAACTTGTTCTTCCTCCAAATCAAGGATGCTCACACATAATAAACAGTTGGATTATATATCATGTAGTTGTATGAAATTTGAGTTTGAGGGTATACCATGCAGACAAATGTTAGCTTTTTTTCGTATCAACCAAGTGTTTCAATTGCCTGATAAGTATATACTCAAACGGTGGACACGAGATGCAAAGGTTGGAGCAATATATGCTATGGCTGAGCAAAATGTCATCGACGATCCAAAAATGTGTTTGATGTCAAGACACTCGAGGTTATCCTATAAAGCTTCTGTAGTAATTGATGATGCATCATTGACTGATGAAGGAACAAAATTCTTCGATGAACAATTAGATTATATTTTAAAAAAAATTAAAGAGATTAACATCAGTAGAACATTCAACAATGGAAGTCAAAAGAAGAATATCATGGATGGGGTCTCTGGTATTACCGATCCTTCTGAAGTAAGAACAAAAGGATGTGGGAAGAGGTTTAAATCATCAAAAGAGAAGTCAACCTCAAAGACCAGGCTATGTCGTGGATGCGGGCATCGAGGTGTGTCACATGACAAGCGCAACTGTCCAAATTTGCATGACAAGTATATGTTGATTAAGTTTGTGTTTGTTTTATAATATTTTCACAAACCAATTAATATCTTTAATTTTTTTTTGTAAATATGACTATTTATCATTTATCAGATCAACTGTAGATGATCATCATAACAATGATGACAACATAAATGAAGAAGATTTTCCATCGATGACTGGTACTTGAAATGCTACATCTTTTTTTAAACAAAAGTTTCGCATTAAAAGATTGACATTTATAATTTTCTTTATTATTGCAGGTGCTAGCAATATGTGGATAACTGGAATACGTTTGGATGAATAAATTCATTTATGTGTCATGTTGTAGATGACTAGTAATTTTTTGTGCTTTTTTTCATTCAATTCCAACGATGAGATGGATAAGTTCTATTGATTAGTTTGGGTTGTTTGGTTATTTTAACAGCTTTAGTTAATAAGGATGGTGTGTGATGGATACGCAATGCTGTAATAAATTTATTCATGATTTTCTTGACAAAAAATTTTCTGCTTTCATTATCAAATGTAATGAATAGCCTACTGGTGGCCTTTTTTGATTCAGAATGGTAATTTTGTTGGTCATCAAAAATCCGAGTTCGGATGCATAGTGGGAAGAGAAATTGTAAGTTGCACTAATGTTTTGGAAACATTGTATAACAATAAACTTATTGATGAAATAATCGCGACGTTGTGCAATCATATGGATAATTTGTTGTGTGTGCGTGGAATAAACTGAAAAGGAAGAACATATGAAATAATAATAAGATTTTTTTCCTATACTTTTTTTAAGGTTAGAAATAATGAATGATTCACAAGATCAAACAGCTAAGCCGTGGAGGGGATAATACTTATGCTTATATCATAAATTGAGAGTGATGGAAAACTAGCCTATGGAGTTGGCAGTCCTATCGAAACGGTTTCACGAAAGGTGATGTTACATAACCGTGCTTAATAATGAATATGATTGAGTTTTATACTCTTGACGAGTCTATTGTGAAGTGGTGTATTTTTTACTTCACACACGTATCATCTATGTGGATGGATAGGTGTGGTCACCTCTTAACTTTTTACCCCTCACTACAGACTACTGTGGCATAAATTTTTTGGCTGATGGTTTTCTGAAAACCATTTCTGTTGTCTATGAACATGACTGGGGGACGACAGCCCTTCAAGGCCCATCAATTTGGCAATAATATTTGGCGAGCATCTCTTTGGTTCAACTTCGTTCACATGCCAGTAACTTAATCATCGGTGTTCCAGTGGCTCTTCCTGAAGTGCGTTGGCCAAATTCCAACACAAATGGATGGGGAAAAGTTTAATTAGCAAGTTTTAGAACCATGGCAGCATCTAAGCAAAATAGCAAATGATTTTCCTAATTTCTTACTGTGAAATCATAGAGATTAAAGAAAAGATAAACTCACCATATCATTCTTGGTGCTTCCATCAATATAAACACGAGAATCCATAGACAATCTTGAGCAGTCCTTCTACTTCTGCTTCTGCATCTGCATCTCCTTCTGCATCTGCATCTGCCCATTTTCTGTAAAGAATACAAATTACTCAGCCATCTAACCCACAAAGGGTTGCCGATAGCTTTTTTTTTTGAGTAGAAGTGGTGGGCGTGTCGATAGCTTCTTCATTGGTGGATGAGTTTCGATCCTGGGCGGAGATTGGGCGGTGGATGAGTTTCTTCCCTGGGCGTAGATTGGGCGGTGAAGCAGGGGCGTGTCGATAGCTTTTTTTTTTTTGAGAAGAAGACAATTACTTTTCTGATTTTGTGTATTAACACAATTGAATTGGAAAAAAAATAGTAGCCACCTGGACGCCAACTCAGCGGCGCCCAGGGAAGTACACACCTTTGGTGTGTTCATCATTGATTAGATACACACACATTAAATGTTGCTCACTTATCGTGTCAACCTATGTTCCTATCATTGATGTTATTCTCACATGTACAATTTTCATATACTTCATCACATTCAATAAGTAAATATCACTTTACGATGAGTTAGTTCGAGCAACATATGAAAATTGTGTCTATATATATATATAGTACGAAAAAGATGTTGAAAAAAAAAATTAATAGGTATGTATCAATGTGTATAAAGCGGATGCCGTCAAGTGAACCTCACATTGCGGCTTTGGTTGTCAATGAGCTGGAAGAAATTAATTGTAGTTTATAATCCTTTATATTTAATTTTAAGGGATAATGATAATAAGCTTAATTAATTGTGGTTTATTTGTAGAGACGACTTATTATTTAAAAAATGTGTGACAGCATGCTTTAACAAGATACCTTTTTAATGATCTCAACCGACAATTCTTTAAAAAAAAAATTATTGAGCCGCATGGGTTGTGTCAAAATATAAATATGCTAAATTTAATATTGGATAATTTAATTAAAAAATTATATTTAAAACGCTAAAATTTGATTGTAATCACGAATATGTAATTTTTTGATAAGAAATGAGAGAGAAATGATTTTTATCGTAAAACCGCTCAAGCTGTGAAAATTTGTGCATGTTATTCACGTTTTCTCCAGTTTTGGTCGCAGGCTTCGTTGGGATCTCCTGAATCTTTGCTGTTGTGGTTAGGGCAGCATGTCCAGAGCGTTCCAACGAAGCCCTTGACGTTTTTAAGTGTGTTCGATGTGCAAAAAAGAATTTATTTTTGAAGTATGCTAAATGTCTTGTGGCCAACTATGAACGGGTTTGGAAGCCGGAGAACGTACGTGTCCGGGGACCTCTCCACCCTGGTAAAGTATGACCGGGTTTTGATCAGCACTGGAAAGCGGTAAATTATGACCAGGGACCAATCCACACGGTAAAGTATGACCGAGGATCTTATGTCTGTGGTAGTGGGCATCCCTGCCAGCCCAATACTGTGGTTTAGGATGATCAGGCGCGATATATATGACTTGCTTTGAAACATATCTCTACGCAAAATGATGATGATTATGTATGTTCACGTATGTATGATGCAAGTACGTTTATTAAAATTATGAAAATTTTACGATATGATGGCACATCTATGTTTATGTAAGTACGTTCAAGTTTAAGTATGTATCCTCTACTTTAAAATGCATTTGATTTTTTACATATTACTTGTTATTCTCAGTTTATACATGTTGAGTCTTTAGACTCACTAGACTTGATCGATGCAGGTGAGGACGAGTTTGAGAAGGTGAGAGGTGGGGACCAGTGAGTCGGCTCGAACTGCGCGGAGGCTAAACCCGAGGACCGCCTATGTTTTTAAGAATTTTCAAGCACGTTAATTTAGTTACTCTGATTTTATGAAACTATTTCACGATTTCTAAATGAGTACCTTTTTGGCAAACTTTGTTTGTAATCGTTTTTATTTTAAATATTTTAGACGAACATTTTATTTTTATTGCAATTTGAAAGATTATTATTTATTTAAGAAAATTTCTATTTTTCCGCAAATTTCAATTAGTTTAAAAATACAGTATATTACAGTTGGTATCAGAGCCGTGTTATGGTAAAGGATTATGCCTACTGCCAGTTGTGAGAATCTCACGAAGTCACACCTCAAGTCCGTAAGTTTTAAAGTTTTAAATTCTTTCTTGTAGTAAGCATCAAAGTCATGATTTTAGCATGTACATGTTTAAGTTCGATTTACGTTCATTTTATGATTATATGGATATTATGTTCATGCATGTTGGTTTACTTGTTGGGTAAATTTTGGAACAGTATGCCTCCTCGACGTATGATCGCTCGTGGAGCGGGTGAAGAGGACATAAAGGCTCGGTATGGGGAGAGGGCCACTCCTCCTCGCCCACCGTCAGATATGCAAGCACAGATGCTTGCAAGGATGACACAATTCTTCGCACAGTTTGCGGGGAACAATGCTGGAGTAGATACGGGAGCGAAGCCTAGGCCAGAGGCGGTGTATGAGAGATTCGGGAGAATGGATCCAAAGGAGTTCTCGGGGATTACTGACCCGACGATAGCTGAGGGATGGATTAAGTCCATTGAAATATTTTTTGCTTTCATGGAGCTGCAGGATGCAGACAGGGTCAGGGATGCCACTTTCCTGCTGACAGGAGATGCCAGACTGTGGTGGGAGAGCGCATCTGTGTCAGTGAACTTGCAACCATTGACTTGGACTAGTTTCAAGGAGGTCTTCTACTCCAAGTACTTCACTGAGGAAGTACGCTCCCGCTTGATCAGGGAGTTCATGACGTTACGACAGGGAGACAACAGCGTGGCAGAATTTTTCAGGAAATTTGAGAAGGGGTGTCACTTTGTGCCCCTCATTGCAATGATGCCCGAGAGAAGCTGAAGCATTTTATTGATGGGTTACAGTCGATCTTGCACCGTGATGTGAGAGTTGCTGGTCCTACTACTTATGTTGTTGCCGTGTCGAGAGCCCTGCCGATAGAGCAGGACCAGAGGAACATTGAGAATGACAGGCAGGGCAAGAGATCCTATCAGGCACCTCAGCAGCAGCAGCAGCCTCAGTTTAAGAGGTCTTTCCAGGGACAGCAGGGGAAGAGGCCATTTCAGGGACCGCCAAAATGCAAGGTCCTATTCCTCAGCAGAAGGCTCCTCATAGGCCTGGTGAGTACCTAGTGTGTCGGAATTGCCACCGCCAGCATGCGGGACAGTGTTTATGGGGATCGGGCAAATGCTTCAAGTCTGGAGCCAGCGATCATATGCGGAAGGAATGCTCGCAGTGGAGGCAGCCGACCCAGGGGAGAGTGTTCGCCATGCAGGCAGAGGAGGCGAACCCAGACACGACCCTGTTTACTGGCAACTTATTTAATTCAGCACCGTATTATTTTTGCCATGGATGTTTTGAATTTGATTTGGAATTATTAGTATGTTGTTCCGTATTTTTGGTGACTTGGGATAAAAATTTCCAATTATGCATGAGGTTAAGATTAGTATTTTGGGGTGTAAGTTTTTGTGTGTTGTGCTAACGTCTCTCAGGAAATATCTTCATAAAGAGAGTCGTCACGAAGGCCTTGATAGATTCGGGGGCCACTCACTCTTTTATCTCGGAGACGTTCACTAATCATTTGGATGTCAAGTCCATTGTACTAGACGTGAACTGCTCAGTGACAATCCCATCAGGGGAAGAGTTATCAGCTACTAGCGTGGTCAGAGATATTGATCTTGAACTGCAGGACCACCTAGTGTATGCCTATCTGATTGTGTTGCCGATGCCAATATTTGATATTATATTGAGAATGGACTGTCTGACGAAGAACAAAGTTATTATTGACTTTCAGAAAAGGTCAGTGTTGGTAAGACCGTTTGGCATGGAGCAGTTTCTTTTTGAGCCAGAAAGATGGAGAAGTTTCCCTCGCATGATCTCTTGCATGCAGGCGCGGAGACTTATTCACAAGGGGTGTCAGGCTTTCTTGGTCAGTATTATTTCCACACCTAATGCACACACTTCGTCGATATCTGATGTATCACTAGTCAGAGATTTTCCTGACGTTTTTCCTGATGATGTCACAGGCCTTCCACCATAGAGAAAAGTGGAGTTTGCCATTGACCTTATGCCAGGCACCGTGCCAATCTATAAGGCACTATATCGTTTAGCTTTAGCTGAGATGTTAAAGCTCAAACAGCAAATTCAGAAGCTCCTAAACAGAGAATTTATCCACACTAGTTTCTCACTATGGGGCGCACCAGTGCTTTTTGTAAAGAAGAAAGATGGGAGCATGAGGTTGTGTATCGATTACCGACAACTGAACAAGGTAAAAATCAAGAACAAATACCCACTTCCCAGGATCGAGGACTTATTCGATCAGTTGCAGGGAGCTACAGTGTTCTCTAAGATAGATCTACGATATGGGTATCATCAACTGAAGGTAAAAGATACAGATGTTCATAAGACAGCCTTCAGAACCAGATATGGGCACTACGAGTTCTTAGTAATGCCATTTGGACTGAAGAATGCTCCAGCAATTTTTATGGACCTGATGAATCGAGTATTTCAGCCCTACCTAGATCAGTTCGTCATAGTGTTCATTGACGACATTCTTATCTACTCGAAGAGACATGAAGAACATAGTCAGCATTTGGGTACAATTTTGCAGGTCTTGCAGAGTCCCAAGTTGTTTGCAAAATTCAGTAAGTGGGAACTCTGTTTCGATAAAGTAGCATTTTTGGGTCATATTATATCTAGCAGTGATATTGAGGTGGACCTACTAAAGTGGCAGCAGTTAAAGATTGGGTTGAGCCGAAGAACGCATCAGAGATCCGTAGTTTCCTAGGCTTGGCAGGATACTACAGGAAATTTATTCAAGGGTTTTGCTCGATTGCAGTGCCACTCAATTCATTAACTAAGAAGAATGCGAAATTTGTATGGAGTGAAGGATGTCAGAAGAGCTTTGATACTTTGAAGCAAGCTCTTATCATAGCGCCAATGTCTGTAAAGGCCCGTATTTCATTTTCATTATTTTGCGGAATAATTAAAATTTTTCTAAATAAATAATTATCTTGTCTCATTTAATTAAAATAAACATGTAAATGTTTTTTAACTTTAAAATAACAGCGGAAGCAAATATTGTCTTCAACCAACAATTTAAAAATAATTAAACGTAAACATCAACTTAAAAATAATCCAACGTATTAAAACTGAGTTTGAATAATAAAAGGTGCATAAATTAAATCATGAGGTCCTCGGGTTTACTACTGCAGTCCCAAGATCGCTCACTGGTCTCCGCCCGCGGTCTCGACCTCATCAATACCTACAACAATCAAGTTTAGTGAGTCTAAAGACTCAACATGTATATATCGTGAATAACAAGTAAATATATCATAAAATCGCATGCAACGTAAAAATAAAGTATCGTAAAGCGTACGGTGAAAATCGTATCATGAATAATTATAACTACGTGCATATCTAAAAATCATACGTAAAAGCTTTGCTCAATAGAGCTCTGTCATAACATATCATAATTTTCTGGTAGAGATAATGTTTCTAAGCAAGTGGCCCATAACATAGCGTAAGCGCCTGATCAGACTAAACCACAGTATACCGGGCGGTAGAGATCAATCACAGCCCTTGGACTGGATGTCCGTACCCATACATAATCATAAACCGGTCGTAAGTCACCGGGCGGAGAGGTCCTCGGTTGTTCCTACCGACTTCCAAACCCATAAGCATAAGGTGGCCACAAGACATATCGCATATATCTCAAAAATAAACATTTTATATTTTTATGCACGTAATATAATTATAACCTTATTTTTTTTACCGGATGAGTTGGATCGTTCTCAGGCTTGCTGCGATTTACTACTAATATGTGACACATGAAATAAATCTTAACTTGATAAAATCTTAACAATAGAACCAAAAACGAGACGATTCGGACCAACAAATTGATTTTTAACCATGGCTTCGTACCAACCCGAACCAACATTAAACCGACGTTTAACCATGATTAAAAATACCCCAAACATACTGAAAAATATGCATAATAACTGTAAAACACGAAAATGAGTGAAAGGAATCCAAAAACATAAAACACTCTTTCGAGAGTCATTTTGGCACCTTTCACCGTAAATTCTCGTACGACCTCTAAACTCGACCGAATCATGAACGGCCAAAAACATGACTTTCCTAACTCATTGGGGTACTGTCCAGTCCAAGGCCATGGGCTAAAAGCCAACCAAGGACTCAAACCACCTCCTGAAACCGAACTCATAGTTGCTGTCACCAACAGAATTTACAGCAGCTGCTATTGCGCGTGTGAGGGGAAAAATTCGAAATTTCATGACCATTGGCTTGAACCACCAACCAGAGACTCTTACCAACATTCTAAGGCATGGCTTGGACCATGGATAAGGGATAAAAGCCAACCACAACCCACGCCATTACCTAAGACAACCGAAAGTATCAACCGAGTGCACCAAATCTGTGCAATGAAATGAATTGAGTTGTTTTACTGTCGTGGGTCGTTCCAGTGGCCATTTCATCAACCATGGCTCGATCTAGACATGATGAAGTGTTGTATGAACCATGGCTACAGGCTAGGAACCAACCATAATCCACACAACATCCAAAAACCGAAAGGGCATATACACAGAATTTGAAGAAACCGAAATGCATTTGTGTTGTTGTTGTGAAATTCTGAAGGATCCGTGTACCAGGCTTGGAAAGGACACCTTGGTCACGTTCTAGACATGTTAACGGATGATTCTAACCATGGCTACAGTCCCTAATACAGCCAAGATTCGAACTCCCACTTTAACCACCCAATGACAGAAACTTTGACACAAAACTGTAACTCATGGAAATGTTGCTGTAAATTCTTTGTTATGCTTGTATGGACTTGAACCATTGACCCAAAAACATCCTACCACATTCTAATTTATTCCTAAATGCAGCCCTATGTGCCTGGAAAACGAGACAACCTCCTGAAGCACCAAACAATTCAAAACCGTGAGTCACAAAGAGTAAGCCGAAAAATCTGTGCAGAAACTTTTGTGTTGTTGCTGTCAAAATTTCGGTTTTACCTCATGAATCCTGAACATATAATGCTTAAAAATATTTATAGGACTTGATTGAAGAGCAAAGAAACAATATATACATGCCTGGAATTTGTTTTGAAGAAAAACATATCAAAACGACAATACGACGCGACGGGATCGGAGTTGGCTTCCTTCTTGTTCAGCTGCTGTTATTCTCGATTATTTGCTGATACTTTCTTCTGTAATTTTGAAGGTGGGGTTGTGGGGGATGTAGGCAAGGAAGGTGAATGATTTAATAGGTGTTAAAGGTGACATTATATGCCTTAAAATGAGAGTTACAAGTGAAGCTTTGAATGGAATTTGAAATGCATTTTGATTCCCTTTTTCTGCCGATTCTTTTCTCTTCTTCTTGCTGTTGTTTACGTTTTATTTGTTAGCATGAAGGGGTTGAGGAGCTTCAAAGAGAATTATGATACATGTATTACCCCTAATTATGGAGTTTAAAAGTGGGAAATGAATGCACTATAAAAAAACATTTAGTTGTAAATTTGAATGGGTTTGAATTGCTTCTTCTTCACTCCTTATTGCCGTTGGTTTTTTTCTCATTTCTTTGCTGCATGGTCTCATTCATTTTCTAGTAAATTATTTGGGGAGAAATGAGGTGCTTTATTGCATTTAAATTTCCTACTAATTAGAGAATTAGAATAGGACATGAATACACCATGAAGTGTAATTAGAGATAGTTTGAATGGAGAGTTATCAACCTTTGAAATATTTTAAATGTTGGTCATTATTATTAATTTGCATTGTATATTTTTATTTAAACCTTGCATTTTAATTGTTTAAGATTTTAAACCTTCATTATATTTATTTTAATGCATTAACAAATTAATTTAGTTTAGCATCTTTCTTAGAACTTTTGCATGGCATACATGACCTCAATTTAAATGTTTAAATGCTATGTTTAATTTCTTGAATATATTTACCCTATATTAGTTCATCCCCAATTGTTTACCCATTTTACTTAAACTTTAATTAAATTGAACCTAATACAATTTATTTACTAATTTGACTCCCATTAATTTAATAAATCCTAAAACATTCTTTTTCTTCAAATTAAATTATTTCTTGACTTAAATTAAATTTAGGAATATTTGTCTTATTATTAATCTTATCTCAAATCTCCAAACTCCGGTCCGGCCTCGCGTATTTATCCTGAAAAGATAATACTAAACATCTACCTTTAAAATAAATAATCATGATTTAAAACTTCATATTTAATTTAAATAATAGAAATTATGCATGGCTTATACGTAATCTGATTTTCGGGTCGTTACATTAGCCATGCCAGTAGGGTAAGGCAATTTTGTGCTATAAACCGATGCTTCTAAGCTCGGGTTAGGCGCAGAATTGATGCAGCACGGTCGGGTTATAGCTTATGCCTCAAGACAGTTGAAAGTGCATGAGAAGAACTACCCGACTCACGATCTCGAGTTAGCTGCCTTAGTCTTTGCGTTGAAGATATAGAGACATTATTTGTACGACGGAAAATGCCAGATATTCACTTATCACAAGAGTCTCAAGTATTTCTTCACGCAGAAAGAACTTAACATAAGACAAAGACGGTGGTTGGAGTTAGTAAAAGACTACGATTGTGAAATTAGCTACCATCCAGTGAAAGCTAATGTTGTGACAGATGCTTTGAGCAGAAAAGTTGCAGTCGTAGCACAGCTGCGCAGATATCTCTTCAGTCAGAGATTCAGAGGTTTGGCCTAGAAGTTTATCCTAAGGACAGAGCTCCTAAGCTGTCTAATCTGACAGTCCAGTCTTCTTTTCTGGACCGAATCCGTAGAGGTCAGCCTTCGGATGAGCAGTTACAGAAATGGAGACTGAAGGATGGAGCCAAGGGCAGTGTACTCTACACAGTGTCTGATTGTATTGTGAGATACAGAGGAAGGATGTGGGTTCCTAGTGTTGATTCGATCAGAGAGGATATCTTGTCAGAGGCACATATATCTCTGTATTCCATCCATCCAGGAGGTAGCAAGATGTACAATGAATTTTCAAATACTGTCTTGGTGGCAAGGTATGAAGCGGGACATCCGCCGATTTGTATCTGAATGTCTCACTTGTCAGCAAGTGAAAGCAGAGCATCAGAGGTCAATATGAATGCTTAAGCCGCTCCCTATCCCCGAGTGGAAATGGGAGAATATCACCATGGATTTTTTTTTGGTTTTCCGATGTTAGTCAGAGGATCCAATGCCATTTGGGTTATAGTGGATTGACTTACTAAGTCAGCACATTTCTTACTGATGAAGACGACCTTCTCCATAACTCAGAATGCAGAGCTCTATATCCGGGAGATAGTCAGATTGCACGGGATCCCATTTTCTATCGTGTCCGACAGGGACCTGAGATTCACATCGTCCTTTTGGAAGAGTTTACATGCAGCCATGGGGACGAAGCTGCTATTCAGTATGACATTTCACCCTCAGATAGATGGCCAGTCTGAGAGAGTTATTCATATATTGGAAGATTTCCTTCGAGCTTGTGTGATCGATTTCCATGGGAATTGGGAATCGAAGCTATCTCTAGTTGAGTTTACCTACAACAACAGTTTTCAATCATTTATAGGTATGGCTCCCTACGAAGCATTATATGTAAGGAAGTGCAGATCGCCGATTCATTGGGATGAATTCGGTGAGAGATCAGAACTTGGTCCAGAGATTGTTCAGCAGACTTCAGATGTGGTGGTCAAGATCCGAGACAGGATGAAGACCGCCCACAATTGCCAAAAGAGTTAGGCTAACAAGAGAAAAAGGGATCTTGAGTTTTCCGTAGAAGATCACATATTCGTGAAGGTATCACCTATGAAGGGTGTTATGAGGTTTGGAAAGAGAGGCAAGCTGAGTCCGAGATTTATTATGCCATTCGAAATTCTTGACAGGGTTGGGACACTTGCTTATCGTGTAGCTCTAACGCCAAATCTGACCGGAGTACACAATGTGTTCCACGTCTCGATGCTGAAGAAGTATATGACAAATCCTTCGCATGTTTTGAGTTATGAGCCGTTGCTGCTTGCTCCAGATATGTCATATGAGGAAAGACCTGTCCCAATTCTAGACAGACAGGAGCGAAGACTTCGGAACAAAGTGATCAAGTTGGTCAAAGTCCAGTGGCTGAATCAATCAGTGGAGGAGGCCACTTGGGAGGCCGAAGCAGACATGAGAAGCCGCTACCCAGAGTTGTTTGATTAGATCTAATTTCGAGCATGAAATTTATTTAAGTGGGGGAGTAATTGTAGAACCCAAAATCAGTAACATAAACCCTTGCATTTATTAAATTGTTAAAATTATTTATTGAATTTTTAAAATGATTTTTAACCATGCATGATTTTAAATTATTACATGTTATTGTGATGCACGTTAAAATGTTTTCTTGAGTTTTGTGTATCAGGCGAATATTCGATGCGGGATCGGGAAAAGAGACCAGACCGGTGACGATTTAGGCGATTATGAAAATGTGGTATTTTATTTCATGCCAAGAAAACAATATTTTTATTGATTTACCAAATTTTAAACATTCTAGAGCCTAATTTAATTTATTAAGTGATTACAAGATTTTTAGCTTTTCAAAATTTCTAAGTTTAGTAGTGGGGAATTTTAAGTCTTGAAAATGAATTTTATTAAAACTTTGTTTGGGGTTAAATAATTAGATTAGTATTATTTTATATTTAATTATTTAATTAAACAATTCTTTAACCCCTAATTAATTAATTAAGCAAAAACTATCCCTCCTAAACTTACACACACGCGCACACACACACTCACGTTATATTTTTGAGAAAAACCTTGGGTTCTTGAGCTCTAGCAGCAGCCCCCTTTCCCCTTACAAATTCCCGAAGATTTACGTTGGTTTTTCGAGCAAAAATCGTGTAGCAAGCGTTCCCCGGTCATCTCCCGCAATCCACCGCGTCGATATTCGTTATCTTCAAGCGTTTCAAAGCAAAGGCATGTATATTCTTTCGTTTTTGCATCGATCTTGTCATAGTATTTGTTTTGATATTGTGTGCAAAAATTCATGTGTGATATGCAAAATTTGAGCAAAAAATGGTTGGATGGATTTTGAAACAATTTTTAGATCTCAAAAATCGAGTTCGCTGTCATTTTGATTACTGTGAATTTTTGGTCAACTTTTTGGAAAAATTTTCAACATATAAAACATAGTCCTTTTTGTTACCTTCGATTTGACAGTAAATTCATAACTTTTGGAGAAGAAACGAATGATTTATGGTTATTTTTGTGGGACTGCTCAATCTATGAAATTTCTGTGTCACAAAACCCGTCATCCTCTATTATTTTGAATTCTGCAACTTATAGGTTGGTTTTCTGGAAATTTTTTCGACATATGATTTGTAGTACTCACTGTTATATTTGATTTTATAGCAAATTTGTAATTTTCTAATAAGAAACGAGAGAGATATGCTTTTTATCCTAACATCGCACAACCTGTTAAATTTCTGTATCATAAAACCCGTCACCCTATGTTATTTTGAATTCTGCGACTTATAAATTTGTTTTATGGAAAATTTTTCAACATATGATTTGTAGTACTTTGTGTTGTATTCGATTCGATAAAAAATTCGTAATTTTTTGATAAGAAATGAGAGAGATATGATTTTTATCATAACATCGCACAAGCTATTAAAATTTGTGCATGTTCTTCACGTTTTCTCAAGCTTTGATCGCAAGCTTGTTGGGATCTCCTGAATCTTTGCTGCTGTGGTTAGGGCAGCATGTCCAGAGCGTTCCAACAAAGCCCTCGACGTGCAAAAAAAATGTTTTATTTTACAGGTATGCTAAATGTCTTGTGACCAACTATGAACAGGTTTGGAAGCCGGAGAACGTGTTCAGGGTCCACTCCACCCCGGTAAAGTATGACCGGGTTTTGATCAGGATTGGAAAGTGGTAAAGTATGACCAAGGACCAGTCCACCAGGTAAAGTATGACCGGGAATCTTATGTATGTGGTAGTGGACATCCCTGCCAGCCCAGTACTGTTGTTTAGTCTGATCAGGCGCGATATATACGACTTTCTTTGAAACATATCTCTAAGAAAAATGATGATTATTATGTATGTTCACATATGTATGATGCAAGTACGCTTATGAAAATGTTTATAAAAATTTTACGATATGATGGCATGTCTATGTTTATGTAAGTACATTCAAGTTTAAGTATGTACGCTCTACTTTAAAATGCATGTAGTTGTATTATGTATTACTTTTTATTCTCAATTTATACATGTTGAGTCTTTAGACTCACTAGATTTGATCGATGCAGGTGATGACGAGTTTGAGGAGGCGAGAAGTGGGGACCAGTGAGTCGGCTCGGACTGCACGGAGGCTAAACCCGAGGACCGCTTATGTTTTCAATAATTTTGAAGCATGTTAATTTAGTTACTCTGATTTTATGAAACAATTTAACATTGTTTAAAGGAGTACCTTTTTAGTAAACTTTGTTTGTAATCGTTTTTATTTCAAATATTTTAGACGAACAGTTTATTTTTATCGCAATTTGAAAGATTATTATTTATTTAAGAAAATTTTTATTTTTTCGCAAATTTCAATTAGTTTAAAAATCTCTGTATATTACAGAGACAGTTAGAACCAACAATCAAATAGGGATCCACATCGTTTGATTGAAAAAGTTGGATTCATTACAAATTTTGCATGATCACTCTCCTGGAACACCAGCGCAATTTGATGTGCAAACATATTTTTGCATGCCCGGTGGGACCAATGCATCCAAAGCATACTTAGAAGCATAAATAAATTCCTCAATCTCAGGGGAAGGATCATCATTCACATGAAAAAGAGTCTGATTTTGGAGGAAGGTCATTTGAGAAACTAGAACATGAGTTCGAGGAAGAGATTCTGAAATAAAGAGTTGCATTTTCAGTTGGTTAGGAAGTTCCCGTTAACATCATGATGTCTATGAAGAAAAATATACGCAGTGAACTCAAATAAATGACTAATGTCTTTAATAATGACATGGTGGACTTTATGGAAAAAATTAAGGAGCGGAGGATATTTCCAAAAGGTAATAATAATCATCGGTGGACGACAAACTCAAATACACTGAAACTAAGCAGTTCATGGATCAAGGCCAAGGATCGGGGAATTCTCATGAAAAAGAAGCTCGCCTCTTGGAGGAATCACTAATTTTTAATTCTCCTAGGGAAGGAAAGTATACTCCTCGCTAGAGAAAGTATTATTCGTGGACAAGACACCAAAACTGCAATAATAACAAACAAACAATCAATCATATTTTTGATGTGACGTCTTCTAATATACAGCCTGAAATGTATGAGGATGGAAGAATGTGATGAATGTGATAGGATCAGTTGAACTGTTTAGAAAGGGATTGAACAAATACTTCCAAAATTTATTTCTTAAAAATTAATTCAGTTTGGTTAGAAGCTGAACTTGGTAATCTCGATTGTCAATGTCAGTTGACTAACAAAATATGTGCGGAAAGAAGCAAAATTGACATATTAGAATAGTTCAATTAATAGTTTGGCTATGTAAACTGAAAGCAAAATGTACACAAGTTTTTTTGTGGTTGTTCGGAAAATTCAAGCTCCTACGACACCCCTTCTACCTTTTGGGAAGATTCACACTCAAAGGCTTTGATTTTTACAAGTGAATTGCAAAAAAAAAAAAATAGTTGCTTTTTGACTTAACACTGTCAAAACTTGAACTCTTAGTCTACTCAATTGAATGAAGAAATAGTATATAAAATGTTATTAGTTTTTCTTTATTATTCCAGTTTACATAAACCAGTTTAGCTTGTGGACCGTTCGGTTCGGTTCAGTTCAGATGACTCAGTTTAGCCTTGTTTAGTTTAGCTTAGATCATTTTTTCAAAATGTGGGCAGCTGAAGTCATCTGAGCTAACATAGTGTTGAATTTGGCGGAGAGTTGAGTGTAAACTGAATCAATGAACTAGATCCATGTTATGTGTAAGAACATCGTGAGAACTTGTAAATTGTGAATTTGAAGCACCGTTCTTTCTAATGAAAAATAATTGAATAAATAACGTGTTGACATCTTTATATAGACATGTGAGGTCATTGGACACTTTATCTTTGAGATTCTCAACATCAATTGCTGTCAGTTTTTGATCCATCTTGACTGGTGAAAGAATAACATTGATTCCAATCATATTTGAAAGAATAATATCCACTGGAAAATCATCTCAAAGCTCCAATTCTGGTGATTCAACAATAATATGAGCTTTTGGATCAGGAAAAATGATCAACTGACTGCTCGGTTCAGCAACATCAATTTGCTCCAACTAAAGTGTTTGCGATTTGCTTAACTAACTCAACAACTTTAGTTATAGTTTCTTGAATTTCAATTTGGTTTGCTACTGAAACTGACTCTTCGAGTACTGATGGGTTCGGAGCAAGCTGGTTCCTCACAGATTCAAACATGAAACATGTCTCAGGAGCTACAACTTCATTAATTTGAACTTCCACATATTAAACTAGAGAAGAATTGGCTGAACAAGAGTAACAATTTCTCTCACAAACTCCACTTCTTCAGTCTCAACTGTCAACTATTCTTCTGTTCTCAGCAAATCAATAACTCTATATATGGAATAGAAGTAGTTTCAGCAACAAAACGTTCAATGTGAGAAAGAATCTCCTTATCCATAGTCTTTTCCTGAATTTGAATTTATTCCCCCATTGCGGGTTCCTCAGTTTCCATCACAATTGATTATTTGTCAATTTCTTTCTGATGAACTTCTGCAATGCTTTTGGTTTCTGTCTTATAACTTTTACCAACATTAATTAGTGATACTTCCTCAACCGGTTTGGTTAACAACAAATATTTTGGGGTTAAGCTGATTGAGGATTCAGCTGAGCCAACAACTTTCTCAGCTGAACTTGAAGATTATACAATTTGGCTTGACTCTAGTTGATCTTGACCAATCACTTCCTTTGGAGCTGGAACTGATGAATCCTTTTTTCTGTTGTTCCTCTTGATTCAGTTCAGTTTTGGTATAATCTTCTTGAATAGACTCCTTGATAGATTTTTTACTCTTGTTGTCAACTAGAATGAACAACTGTTGGTCTATCTCCCAAAACTTGACTTCCATTTGCAGTGAGGTCAAATCTACATCCAACTGAATGAACATAGCTCGATCATCATGGGAAGTTATACATGTTAGATAATAATTTCTCTTCGATTCCTCACAAATCAAGGTAAGTTTCTTAATTCTCATTAAATCAAAGAAATATTCCCCCATCTCCAACACCTGAACCACTAATACTTATTTCATATCCTTCATCGTCGTCTTCTCAAGAGCAACTGAACTTCTTTAAAGTCTCTTTCTTCTTCTATTTGTGAGCTTATTTCATAGTATTCAGTTTTGGAGTCTACGTACTCATTCACCTCGTCCATTAAAAAATCTATTTGAGTTTCTACTGTAGATAGCGGTTTAGAATCCTCAGTTTCAACCATCTTTTCTTTTATTTTCCCTTATGTCCCTTTAGAAGAGATCTTGAGTCCAGCTCAGACCCGGTATACTAAATAGAATCCCTGATAACCGCACCTTTAGACCTTGTTGCCGGTAGAATTGTAGGTGGAGCAAATGTTTGCATATAATCAACTATCCCAACCAAGGTCAAATTCTTTGCATGCTTAGCAAAAACTTCCTTGTCAGTTGTGTAGAACCCGTAAATCGGACTACGTATAAGCCATGCATAATTTCTAGTATTTAAATTAAGATGATTTTTATTGCATGAAGATTTAAATTCTTTTCTTTAAATTTAATTATTTTACGCAGTAGTTTAATTGTTACCTTTTTAGTTAAATAAGTGAGGCCAGACTGGAGTTGGAGTATTGAGATAAAATTTAATATTAAGAAAACATTCCTAGAATTTATTTAAGATAAATAATAAGTTAATTTAATGTAAAAGAATGTTTAAGAAATTATTTAAATAATTTGAGTTAGGTAGTAAATAAAGTTCAATAATTAATTTCTTAATTCACTAAAATATTTAATGAGTAGATAAAACACTAAAGATTTAAAAAGAAATATTTTCCCCTCCATTTTATTCAAATTTTCGGCCATTTCACTTTTAAGGATTTAATTAATTGCCAACTCTCCATTTTTGATATTTTTCCTTAATCCTTTCATGGCATAGATAATCCTCTCATTTTAATCCTCATTAATTAATATTTAAGCAATATTCCTACCATGTTTATCTAGCCATATTCCATCCCCATTTAATTAAATAAAATCGGCCCCCTCCCTCATTTCTAGATTCAAAATATTTGACAACCCTTTTTCCTTGATTCTTTCCTTATCCGTTTTCTTGGTAGATAATTCCCTCACCATTTAATACTTAAATAATTAAGCAATATTTTACCCATTTTTAAAAGCTAGAATTCGGTCCCCATTATCAATTCAAAGATTTGCTTTGACACCTCAACATTTGATATCATTCTTCATTCTTTTCTTGGGAAATAAATCCCTCACCGTTTAATCACCAAGTAATTAATTAATTAAGCAATTCTCTACCCTATTTTGAATGATAGGAAAATCGACCATGCACTCATAAATATCCCTCAAAAATCTTTTAATATCATTCTATTTCCTTATCTCACCAACTCTCAAGGATAGCAAGATTCATTCTCCCTTTTTCTTGCAATCTTCCCATTTAATTCCTAGACTCTTCTCCCTCCCTTCCACCGAAATTCAGAGCATATTTCAGAGAAAAAGATTGAGAGAAACCGTGAGGAATAAGAGAGAAAAATCGAGTAGAAACGAGAAAGCGAAGCACTCCGCCTCCTCCGCGCCGCGTCGTCGTAATCGTTTGTTTTATTTTCAAAACAAATTTCCAGGCATGTTTATATTTCCCTTTACTCTTCAATCAAGCCATATTAATATTTTAAACCATCATACTCATGATTTATTTAAGCAAGAACCGAAATTTCATGACAGCAACTTTCGAAAATGTACAGATTTATTTCGGCCCCTCTTGTTCTTTCACGGTTTGGCTTGTTTCTGTTGTTGCAGGGTTTGGCTCAGGTGCAGGCTCCCAAGACCGCACCTAGTCATGTACTAGGATGTGTCAAGATCACTTTGGTCCATTAGTTCAAGCCCCATGCATGCTAGATTTGAGAAAATGACAGCAACTCCTCCCTAGTGTCACTTTGCATTTTGGTTTTTCTGTTTTGCTGTCAAAGGAGAAGGTTTCTGATCTCTGCTGCCCTAGGGGCTATATCCATGATTAGAACCCCTCCTTGGAAGGTCTAATACGAGACCAAGTCGGCCTTTCAAGGCTTGGTCCATGGCTACATCGGTTTTTCATACAAAACAAGACAAGCCCCCCCTTCGAACCCCTCATTGTTGCATGTATAGGTTTAGAATTTCAGAGGTGGTGTGGATCTTGGTTGGCTTTTTAGCCCTTATCTACTGTTCATACCATACCTCTTGATGTCTGGATCATGCCATGGTCAATCAAATGGCCACTGGAATGGTCCGTGACAGCAAGAACGAGCAAGATACCCGCACGCGCAGATTTGGCTCTTGGGTGGAACGTGTGACTGGTTTTGGTTGTTCGCTTGGATTGTGGCTGGCCTAGGGCCCTTAGCCATGGTCCAAGCCACACCTTAGGATTTTGGTAAGAGGCTCTGGTCGGTGGTTTAAGCCCCAAAGGCCATTAGCCTCGCAAACAACGCAAAGGAACGCAAGCGCTGCTGCTGTATTTTTGTGACAGCAAGTTGTGCTTCGGTTCAGAGGCTTGTTTGAGTTATTGGTTGGCATTAAGCCTATGGCCTCGGACTGGACAGTGTCTCATTGAGTTAGGAAGGTCATGTTTTTGGCCGTTTGTGATTTGGTCAAGTTTAGAAGTCGTACGAGAAATTTCGGTGCAATGTGCCAAAGTGACTCTCGAAAGAGCGTTTCATGTTTTGGCCTCCATTCACCAAAATTTCGAGGTACTGAAATTTTAGAAACATTATTTCATCATTTTAGGTGTATTTTAATCATGACTAAATGATGGTTCGGTGTTGGTTCGAGTTGGCACGGAGTCATGATTAAATACTAAGTCATTGGGCGTAATTGTCTCGTTTTTGGATTCAATTACAAGTTTTGGTCAAGTTAAATCATTTGCCTATTTTTCATGACGAAATTAGGTCGCAGAGAGCCTGGGAACGATCCAACACATTCGGTAAAATGATACAGGAATTATAATCATATTACGTGCATAAAAATATAAAAAAATTCATTTTTTGAGATTTATGCGATATTGCTTGTGGCCACTTCATTATCATGGGATTATTACTTCACCCGGTGGTCACTGACCGGTTCATGTTCATTTATTGGTACGGATATCCAGTCAAAGGGCTGTGATGATCTCTACCACCCAATATACTGTGGTTTAGTCTAATCAGGCGATCCAGTTCAGTTCAATTCAGGGGCCACTAGCGTAGAACATAATCTCAACAGAAAAATTCATGACATGTTATTTTATGACAGGGCTCGATTGAGCAAACATTTCACTTATGATTTTCAGTTCAGTTATGCACGTATTATAATTATTCATGACATGATATTTTACGTTACGCCAGACTCATGATATTTTTACCATGCATGCAATTTTATTATTATTACTTGTTATTTATGATATATGCATGCTGAGTCTTTAGACTCACTAGACTTGATTGTTGTAGGTACTGATGAGGTCGGAGCCGAGGGCGGGGACCAGTGAGCAATCTTGGGTCGGCAGTAGTAGGAACCCGAGGACCTCATTTTCAGCATTTACTATCTTATTTCAAACTCAGAATTATTTTAATTAATTTGCAAACAATAATTACTTCCGCTGTGCTATTTTGAACATTAAACTCTATTTATCAGTTTATTTTACGAATGAGGCATATTACTTATTTTAAAAGAAAATTTTAAATTCTTTTTCCGCAAATTTTCAAGTACGAATTTCGGGCCTCTACAGCTGGTATCAGAGCCTATGTTCTTGTAAAGGGTTGTACTACTACTGATCTCGAGAACCTCACGAAGTCACGTCTTCGGTCTGTAAGTTTTACGTTTACGCATTTCTTTTAAAGCATGAAATATTTTAATAGCATGTTTTCATGAAATATTTTACGTTCAGATTTTGATTATGCAGTATTTATTTAAATTTAAAGAAATAATAGATATTATGCATGTTAGTTACGTATGGGTTATGTGTGGAACAGTATGCCTCCTAGACGCATTCATGAGCGCAAGAGAGAGGATGAGCATCGTCATGAGGACGGTGAGGACCTTAGGCAGGAAAGCGATTTACCACCTCCACCGGACATGAATGCCTAGATGCTAGCCGGTATGACGCAGTTTTTCGCACAGTTTGCGGGGAACAATGGTGGGGTAGCCAGGCCGACTGGGCCTGAGGTTACCTATGAGCGGTTCATGAAGATGAGACCGAAGGAGTTCTCAGGGACGACAGATCCCATGATTGCTGAGGGCTGGATTAAGTCCCTCGAGGTTATCTTCGAGTTCATGGAGCTTAGAGACGAGGATAGGGTTCGTTGTGCGACCTATCTATTTGGAGGAGATGCCCGCTTATGGTGGGAAGGAGCATCCGTAGCCCTGAACATGGCTACTCTGAGCTGGACGCGCTTCACCGAGGTATTATACTCGAAATATTTTACTGATGAGGTGCATTCCAGGTTGACCAGGGAGTTCATGACCCTGAGGCAAGGAGATATGACTGTTACGGAGTTCATCCGTAAGTTTGAGAGGGGTTGCCATTTTGTGCCCCTGATTGCCAATGATGCCGGAGCAAAGCTGAGACACTTTCTGGATGGTCTACGGCCGATCTTGCGCCGTGATGTTAGGGTGTCTGGCCCTACTACGTATGATGTCGCTATCTCCAGAGCTCTAGCTGCAGAGCAGGATCAGCAGGATATAGAAAGAGACCGCCAGGGCAAGTGACCAGTCCAAGTGCCACACCGCCCTCCTCCTCAGCAGCAGCCACAGAATAAGAGGCCTTTCCACGGCCCACCCAGGAACAGAGGACAGCAGCAGCAGCGGGGACGCGCAGCCCCGAGGACTTTTGAGCACCCAGTCTGTCCTAGGTGCACACGCCGCCATGCTGGAGCGTGTATGTATGGTTCAGGAAAGTGTTACAAGTGTGGTAGTCCAGACCACTTGCTGCAGCAATGCCCACATGGGAGTTTGCCTACCCAAGGCAGAGTTTTTGCTCTCCATGCAGCGGAGACGAACCCAGACACCATGCTCATGACAGGTATCTTAAAGCTTTAAGTTAATATTTGAAATTCAATGTTTTGGGAATCTGGATTAAGATTTTGAACTTAGAATTGTGATAGGATTGCATGCTCTAATCAGTGATACTTTCGGGAATTAGGTTAGAAGAACTTTGACCTTCGCATGTTTATAAGTTAGTTCTTGTGATTAATGGGTTCAGCTTGACGTTCCAACCTTTCAGGGAGAATTTTTATAGCTGGTTCACCTACGAAAGCCTTGATAGATTCGGGGGCTACTCATTCATTCATTTCGGAGACCTTTGCTAATTTTCTCAAGGTCAAGACCATTGGGCTAGATGTAGCCTATTCAGTAGTGTTGCCTTCTGGTGAGGCGATGGCAGCCACCAATGTGATCCGAGACATAGACCTCGAGCTTCATGGCAACCTTGTTTATGCGGATCTTATCGTACTGCCGATGCCATAGTTTGACATCATTCTAGGGATGGACTGGCTATTGCGGAACGGAGTTTTGATTGACTTCCAGCGGAGATCTGTTCTAGTCCGACCGCCTGGGATGACGCAGTTCTTATTCGAACCAGACAGGTACTTTCCTTTACCGCGCATTATACCTTGTGTCCAGGCTAGGATGCTCATGCATAGAGGGTGTCGGGCAGTTTTAGCAACCTTTATATCTGTCCCCGAGGCACCCAGTCAGTCAGCCTCAGGTGTCCCAATTGTTAGGGATTTTCTAGACGTATTTCCTGATGACGTCTCCAGTATGCCACCCGAGATAGAGGTGGAGTTTTCCATTGAGCTTATGCCAGGTACGGTTCCGATCTCAAAAGCACCGTACCGACTAGCACCGACAGAGATGGCAGAACTTAAGAAGCAGATTCAGGAACTTCTTGACAAGGAGTTCATTCGCCCGAGTTTTTCTCCATGGGCCGCGCCAGTCTTGTTTGTGAAGAAGAAGGATGGTTCTATGAGGCTTTGCATTGATTACCGGGAGTTGAACCGGGTTACAGTGAAGAACAAGTACCCACTTCCACGGATTGAGGATTTCTTTGATCAGTTGCAAGGATCTTCGGTATTCTCCAAGATTGATCTGCATTCCGGTTATCACCAGTTGAGGGTGAAAGACATTGATGTTTCCAGACTGCTTTTAGGACTCGATATGGCCACTACAAGTTCCTTGTGACGCCGTTCGGTTTGACGAATGCGCCAGCGATCTTCATGGATCTCATGAATCGCGTATTTCAGCCGTATCTTGATCAGTTTGTGATAGTGTTCATAGACGACATTCTCGTCTACTCGAAGAATCATGAGGATCACAGCAGACATCTGACCGTGGTTTTGCAGACCCTACAGAAGCATAAGTTATTCACCAAGTTCAGTAAATGCGAGTTCTGGTTAGAGAAGGTAGCGTTCTTAGGCCACATCGTTTCTAGCAGCAGTATTGAGGTAGACCCAGCGAAAGTTGCAGCAGTCAGAGATTGGGTTGTGCCGCAGAATACATCAGAGATCCGAAGTTTCCTTGGGCTAGCAGGATATTATCGGAAGTTCATTCAGGGATTCTCCTCTATCGCAGTTCCACTCACATCGTTGACAAAGAAGAATGTGAAATTTGTGTGGAGCGATGAGTGTCAGAAGAGCTTCGATACTTTGAAGCAAGCTCTTATCTCAGCACCAATATTGGCCATGCCGTCAAGGCCTGGAGACTTTGTTTTGTATACCGATGCCACGAAGCTCGGTCTAGGAGCAGTGTTGATGCAGCATGGGAAGGTGATCGCATATGCTTCTCGTCAGTTGAAAATCCATGAGAAGAACTACCCTACCCACGATCTAGAGTTGGCCGCCATAGTTTTTGCCTTGAAGATTTGGAGGCATTATTTGTACGGAGAGAAGTGCCAAATCTTTACCGACCATAAGAGCCTCAAGTACTTCTTTACGCAGAAAGAGCTGAATATGCGTCAGAGGCATTAGTTAGAGTTAGTGAAGGACTATGACTGTGACATTAGCTACCACCCGGGTAAAGCTAATGTAGTTGCGGATTCATTAAGCAGGAAAGTCGCAGTGATGGATCATCTAGCGATTTCGAGGCCTCTTCAGTCTGAGATGCAGAGATTTGGTCTAGAGACTTATCCTCGAGGTAGAGTTCCACATCTATCTACTTTGACGATTCAATCTTTCCTTCTAGACCGTATTCGCAGTGGTCAGTCAGTAGATGAGCAGTTGGCAAAGTGGAAGCAGAGGGATGAAGCCAAGGGCAGTGCCTTGTATACAGTCAGCAACGGTATAGTGAGATATTGCGACAGAATGTGGGTTCCTAGCAGTGGTTCTATCCGAGCAGATATTCTATCAGAGACCCATATGTCTCCGTACTCTATTAATCCTGGGAGTACGAAGATGTACAAAGACCTGCAGTTATTGTATTGGTGGCCTGGTATGAAGGAAGACATCAGACGGTTTGTGTCCGAGTGACTGACATGTCAGCTTGTGAAAGCAGAGCATCAGAGATCAACAGGTATGCTCAAGCCTCTTCCTATTCCCGAGTGGAAGTGGGGGAATATTACCATGGACTTCGTGACCGGTTTGCCGAAGTCAGTCAGAGGATCAAATGCTATCTGGATGATTGTTGATCGTCTTACCAAATCAGCGCACTTCTTGCCTATCAAGATGACTTTCACCATGATTCAGTATGCAGAGTTGTATATCCGAGAGATAGTCAGACTTCACGGTATTCCCGTTTCTATAGTGTCGGACAGAGATCCTAGATTCACTTCCGCATTTTGGAAGAGTCTGCATTCAGCAGTGGGTATGAAGTTGTTGTTTAGCACAACTTTCCACCCTCAGACAGATGGGCAGTCAGAGAGAGTTATCCAGATTTCGGAAGATCTTATCCGTGCATGTGTCATCGATTTCTCATGGAGTTGGGAGTCGAATTTGCCATTGGTAGAGTTCACCTATAACAACAGCTTTCAGTCGTCTATAGGTATGGCTCCGTTTGAAGCACTGTATGGTCGTAAGTACAGATCGCCTATTCATTGGGATGAAGTAGGGGAGAGATCAGAATTGGGTCCAGAGATTGTTCAGCAGGCCGCCGATGTAGTAGTCAAGATCCGTGATAGGATGAGGACTGCTCAGAGTCGACAGAAGAGTTATGCGGATCAGAGGAGGAGAGATCTAGAGTTTGCCGTTGACGACCATGTTTTTGTGAAAGTAGCACCTATGAAAGGTGTCATGCGGTTCGGGAAGAAAGGAAAGCTCAGCTCGAGATTCATCGGACCCTTTGAGATCCTCGACAGGGTTGGGACGTTAGCTTATCGTGTTGCTCTTCCGCCGAATCTGGCCGGAGTACACAATGTTTTCCACGTCTCTATGCTGAGGAAGTATATGGCAAATCCTTCGCATGTCTTGAACTTTGAACCGTTGCAGCTCACTCGGAACCTGTCTTATGATGAGAGACCAGTACAAATCTTAGACAGACAGGAAGAAGCTTCGGAACAAGCTGGTTAAGCGAGTTAAAGTCAAATGGCTTAATCATTCAGAGGAGGAAGCTACGTGGGAGTCTGAGCCAGAAATGAGGAGTCGGTATCCCGAGTTATTCGATAAGTTTTAATTTCGATGACGAATTTCTTTTAAGGGGGGAGAGTTGTAGAACCCGTAAATCGGACTACGTATAAGCCATGCATAATTTCTAGTATTTAAATTAAGATGATTTTTATTGCATGAGGATTTAAATTCTTTTCTTTAAATTTAATTATTTTACGCAGTAGTTTAATTGTTACCTTTTTAGTTAAATAAGTGAGGCCAGACTAGAGTTGGAGTATTGAGATAAAATTTAATATTAAGAAAACATTCCTAGAATTTATTTAAGATAAATAATAAGTTAATTTAATGTAAAAGAATGTTTAAGGTTTTATTTAAATAATTTGAGTTAAGTAGTAAATAAAGTTCAATAATTAATTTCTTAATTCACTAAAATATTTAATGAGTAGATAAAACACTAAAGATTTAAAAAGAAATATTTTCCCCTCCATTTTATTCAAATTTTCGGCCATTTCACTTTTAAGGATTTAATTAATTGCCATTTCACTTTTAAGGATTTAATTAATTGTCAACTCTCCATTTTTGATATTTTTCCTTAATCCTTTCATGGCATAGATAATCCTCTCATTTTAAATCCTCATTAATTAATATTTAAGCAATATTCCTACCATATTTATCTAGCCATATTCCATCCCCATTTAATTAAATAAAATCGGCCCCCTCCCTCATTTCTAGATTCAAAATATTTGACAACCCTTTTTTCCTTGATTCTTTCCTTATCCGTTTTCAGAGGTGGTGTGGATCTTGGTTGGCTTTTTAGCCCTTAGCCACGGTTCATACCATACCTCTTGATGTCTGGATCATGCCATAGTCAATCAAATGGCCACTGGAATGGTCCGTGACAGCAAGAACGAGCAAGGTACACGCACGCGCAGATTTGGCTCTCGGGTGGAACGTGTGGCTGGTTTTGGTTGTTGCTTGGATTGTGGGTGGCCTAGGGCCCTTAGCCATGGTCGAAGCCACACCTTAGGATGTTGGTAAGAGGCTCTAGTCAGTGGTTCAAGCCCCAAAGGCCATTAGCCACGCAAACAACGCAAAGGAACGCAAGCGCTGCTGCTGTATTTTTGTGACAGCAAGTTGTGCTTCGGTTCAGAGGCTTGTTTGAGTTCTTGGTTGGCATTTAGCCTATGGCCTCTGACTGGACAGTGCCTCATTGAGTTAGGAAGGTCATGTTTTTGGCCGTTTGTGATTTGGTCAAGTTTAGAGGTCGTATGAGAAATTTCGGTGCAATGTGCCAAAGTGACTCTCGAAAGAGCGTTTCATGTTTTGGCCTCCATTCACCAAAATTTCGAGGTACTGAAATTTTAGAAGCATTATTTCATCATTTTAGGTGTATTTTAATCATGAATAAATGATGGTTTGGTGTTGGTTCGAGTTGGCACGGAGTCATGATTAAATACTAAGTCATTGGGCGTAATTGTCTCGTTTTTGGATTCAATTACAAGTTTTGGTCAAGTTAAATCATTTGCTTATTTTTCATGACGAAATTAGGTCGCAGCGAGCCTGGGAACGATCCAACCCATTCGGTAAAATAATACAGGAATTATAATCATATTACGTGCATAAAAATATAAAAAAATTCATTTTTTGAGATTTATGCGATATTGCTTGTGGCCACTTCATTATCATGGGATTATTACTTTACCCGGTGGTCACTGACCGGTTCATGTTCATTTATTGGTACGGATATCCAGTCAAAGGGCTGTGATGATATCTACCGCCCAGTATACTGTGGTTTAGTCTGATCAGGCGATCTAGTTCAGTTCAATTCAGGGGCCACTAGCGTAGAACATAATCTCAACAGAAAAATTCATGACATGTTATTTTATGACAGGGCTCGATTGAGCAAATATTTCACTTATGATTTTCAGTTCAGTTATGCACGTAGTATAATTACTCATGACATGATATTTTACGTTACGCCAGACTCATGATATTTTTACCATGCATGCAATTTTATTATTATTACTTGTTATTTATGATATATGCATGCTGAGTCTTTAGACTCACTAGACTTGATTGTTGTAGGTACTGATGAGGTCGGAGCCGAGGGCGGGGACCAGTGAGCAATCTTGGGTCGGCAGTAGTAGGAACCCGAGAACCTCATTTTCAGCATTTACTATCTTATTTCAAACTCAGTTTTTATCTGTTGTTGAATTATTTTAAATTATTATTTTGCAAACAATAATTACTTCCGCTATGCTATTTTGAACATTAAACTCTATTTATCAGTTTATTTTACGAATGAGGCATATTACTTATTTTAAAAGAAAATTTTAAATTTTTTTTTCCGCAAATTTTTAAGTACGAATTTCGGGCCTCTACAAGTTGTCTTAGCAGTAGCTACCTGGGCATCATTTTTGGTCAATTATGGATCAGTTTTCTTCGCCTCAATCTTTTTCTCCTTCTTTTTCTCACTTGCCTTTTTCCACAAGTAAATGTGACAGTTTGCTCGGAGTGGAAACTAGTTTTGTCTTTGTTGTCCTAGACTTCTTAACTGGTGGAGAAGTTACCTTGTCAGAATCACATTCATAAGTGATTAACTTCCTCTTGGCTTTTGGCTTGGGAGCTAAATTTACTTTCCTCTTCACAACCTTAGACTTCTTAGCTTGAGTCGTTTATTCCCCAATCTCCTTCTTCACCTTTGACCAACCTTTAACAGACCAACATGTGAAATAGTCAAGGCTTAGCCTACCTCAAAGCCAAAATACAATGTGAATTGAGCATCCTAAGCTTGTGGAGAGTTGTTGCTGCATTTACAGGAATTCCAGAATCTTCGAAAAGTTTGCTAAACTGAATAGAAAAACCGAAAGATTTCCTGGTGTGTTGCACCATACTCTTCTGAGTGTTAAACATAATAAGGGACGAGTTGCTCTTCATTCCCTTTACTATGTCCGTAGTTCCGTGAAAATTTTCAACGGTTAGTGTAGCAAAAGAATCTGCCTTATTAATCAAGCCATTGGCATCAACATTCGCCAGCAACTAATACTCCAGTTTAAGTTATTTATTAGCATCCAAAATTTTACATCTTTCCCTAAGAACTTCAGCTGCATCTCCTTCATATCAGAAGTAGAGATAACGAAAAAGTTAATAATTCCTTCCTAAGGTAACTGAAATAGGGCTACAAAGAAACCCTTGCAATTCAGCAGAGAGTGCTCGTTGATATTCATAATAATCTTCCCCTCTTCCTTGCATGAACTCTTCTTATAGACACTCACCAACTCTATCACAAAGATACTCAAGGAAGAAGCAGAAAAAAATCCCTCGAGTCTAGATGACTCTAACTGATGTGATTCTTCAAACATGAAAAGAAAACATGCTCAAAACGGAGACACATCTTCGATTCGATGAAATAAATAACGTTGTGTTGTCCCGATCTTTTTGAAAGTAAATGTTTGTGATATTCACCTCAAAGCTTCGAAAAACTTAGCATAAAATATTAACGAAGATAAACAATTGATCTCAAATGAACTTTCAAAGAACTCGTCTTTGACAATTCGAGTGAAGAAAAATGGACAAACACCACAAGGTGAAATCTTTGTTAAGTTTGATTTTGGATGGTACAAAGAAAAGCTTTGAAAATATTGAAATCAATCTTCAATAATTTTGTTCAATAATTTTTTACAATGTGTTTATATGCAAAAATACAAGAAAAATCATAACATAGGGTTTTCATCTTCAAATCTGCACTGCGGCGTGCTGGGGCGGCGAATTCTGGTCGCTGAGGCGGGTATTCTTACCCGCTGGGGTGCATTGACCTTGGCCCTAACGCGCTGTTCTGCGCGCTGGGGTGCATCTTGGCTACCTTCCGGGATCATTTCACACTCAAATGCTTTGTTGCTCGATATATCTTCATGGAATGTTTCATTGAACTCCTTCAAGCATTCGAATGCGTTTGATTCTTCATCTTTAATTATCATCAAGCATGTACGATCGACACAACACACCTGTCTGAATCTCTGAAAAAAATTTACCACGTCCTGCCCGGTCAGATTCATATCACTAATAGTCAGAAAACTCCTGAAATTGCTTGTTATTCCATGACATAAATTAAGTTGAAATCTAAAACAGGAGCATTTAAAATGTAAGCCGGTGAATTTGATGTCATTTCGAAAAGAAATCTTAAAAGATTTAGAAAGAAAAAAGTGATTGCGATTTTAAAATCAGAAAGAAAAAGCACAAACAATTTCAGAAAATTCTTTGAACGATGAAGCAAGAATATAAGGAGCTAAATTGAGATACTTATGTATTGTAACTTTTTGAATTTCCTCTGAAAAGACACGTGTCAGTAAGTTATTGGAACAAAAATATTTTTGAACTATTGATAAATTGATTTTAAGAAAATTGAACGTTCAAACATCACTTAAATTTGCTATGGCGCTTGTATTGTCATAAAGTATTGGTGACTCATGTACAACAATCACATAATCTCTCAACTGTTGTTGAATCCAGAGTAGTTGGGTTGCTTCAGTTGTAGATGTTGCAATGAAAGTCTGCTTCTTCCTAAACCAAGATATCATTTTGTCTCCTAGAAACTGACATGATCTACATGTTCTTTTTCTATTAAGCTTGCACCATACATAATCTTCATATGAATAGCCAACTAAATTGGAAGAAGAGTTTTTAGCATACCATAGACCCACATTTTGTGTGCCTTTAAGATATTTAAAAATTCGCTTGACAGCAAAATAATGAGATTGTTTAGGGTCAAACTGAAATCGAACACATACAGACATCAAATACAATATCAGGTCGACTGAAAATTAGGTATAATAAATAAACTTTTAAGCCTCGATACATGGTTACCTCAACTGATATTCACCCTTCATCTTTGTCTAATTTAACTGATGAGCTCATTGGGGTTGTTGTTGCGGAACATGTTTCCATTCCGAATTTCTTGAGAAAATTCCTTTGTGTACTAGTTTGACTGATGTAAATACAATTATACAAATATTTCACTTGCAGGCTAAGGGAGAATATCAGTTCACCCATCATACTCATTTCAAATTTGTCCAGCATCAGTTTAGAAAACTTTAAACATAGCTTGGAGTTAGTTGACCCAAAAATAATGTCATCAACATAAATTTACACGAATAAAGTATGATTTTCTATAGCAAACTTAAAAATACTAATAAATTATTTTCTATAGTAAACTTAAAAAGAGTCTTATCAACAGTGCCTATAATGAAATCATGTTCAATTAAAAAAACTTAGATAGTGTGTCATACCAAGCTCTTGGAGCGTGTTTTAGACCATATAAAGTTGTATTCAGTTTATAATCATGATAAGAAAATAAATGGATGATAAAACATGGTTGTTGCTCAACATAAATTTCTTCTTGTAGTTTTCCATTCAAGAATACACTCTTTACATCCATTTGATATGCTTTGACGTTCTTGTAAGAGGCAAATGCAAGAAATATCCTGATAGCTTCCAATCTAACTACTAGAATATATGTTTCATCATAGTCAATTCCTTCTTCTCGCGCAATTAATTGATAAACTAATCTTGCTTTGTTCTTTACTATTGTACCATGTTCATTGTTTGTTCTTGAACACCCATTTTGTATCATAACTGATTGATAAGAAGGTCTTGGAACTAGGGTTGGGATCGACAAGTACCAAGCGTGCTTGGAAAAAATCAACTTCCTTCCAGAGGGTAGGGTTTCCAAGACCCCTGTCTTCAAAGACTTCTTTGAGTGTCTTCCTAATTTATATAGTAGTAAAGGCATGTAATTGGCCTCATGCATTCTTTATGATTCTTTCTTTTTAATGAGAAATCTATCTTACTCATACTTGTTTTTTATGCCATTTATTTGTACTGCTATATTTTACTCGCCTTGGATTCACGAACCGGCCTCATTTTTTATTTCTAACACCGAACTCGGTCATCCTTGAGGTAGTATGCCCCCGAAGTCTTCTGCGCAATTTTTTGTGGCCCTTCCCTTCTTGGCTCTAACTTCCCCATCTCGCCTGCTGGTTGTACTTTCTTTAACACCAGGTCCCCGACTGGAAATCCTGAGGTCGGACCCTTAGATTATATGTTTGAACAACCCTAATCATATAGGCTTCCATTCTCAAGGCTGATATCTTTCTCTTTTCCTATATCAAATCCAACTCTATGGCCCAACACTCTCTGTTCCATTCAGAATATGTGGTGAGTTGGGCAGAATCTTTCCCAATCTCCACAGGTAGTATTGCCTCAGCCCCATATACCACATTAAAAAGAGTCTCCCCAATGGTTGTTCTTGGGGTAGTCCTATAAGCCCAAATACAATAGGAAGCTCATCCATCCAATTTTTCCCAACTCCATAGAATATTCTTTTTAAAGCTTGTATGAAAGTTCTATTAGTCACTATAGTTTGTCCATTGGCTTGAGGGTATGATACCAAGGTGAAGGCTTGCTCAATTTTCATATGCTCTCACACCACCACCACCTTATTGCACTGAAACGGCCTACCATTATCTGAGACCAATTTCCTCAGCACCCTCAGTTAGAACATTTCATGTTTGCAATCTTGATTTTGATGTTAACAAAACTTGTTATTTTATTTCTAATGAATTTACCTAAGTGCTCAGAAAGCTGAAACTGATCAGGCTTCGAATTGATCAGCTACCGTGCCTAAACTGAAGCTACCAAGATGCAAATTGAAAGCGCCAACTGATTGCCCAAACTGAACCAGTTCAACTAACATATCAAAGATCAGTCTAACTTATTGTCCAGCTGATAGGTAGTTCAGCAGAAGACCTTCAGAAGCCCGTCCAGCTGATGAAGAGCTCAACTGATGAAGAGCCCAGCTGACAAGTTCAACTGAAGCAGTGAAATACATTCAGCTGACAAAGCCAACTGATTTCACCAAACCAGTTCAAGACCAGTTCAACTGACCATTTCAGGATATCAGTTAGGAGCCGATCAGTTTGCAGAACAAGACAAGCTTATCTAAGTGGAATCCAGCTGTGCACAATGATATAAAATCAGTTGTACGATCAAAGTACAATAGTGAATTGCAGCAAAGCTTAAAGCAAAAATGTTCCAGAATGGCTGTCGGAAAGTACAAGACAAATTTCGAGGAACAAATTCAAACTACAACGAATATAAATTCAATTGTACGATCAAAGTACAATAGTGATGAGTCTTGGTGTACGGTCACATTGCCTCAATAAATACAAGATCAAGACCATCAACAAAAAATAAGGTGTGAAAATCAAGAGAGAAGGGCACGCTCAACATATATCAGCTTACAAGAAGCAATCAGCCCAGATTTGAGGGAACATTTCAACATGTTATCAGCTTAGATTACAAGCACAATCCCCTCAGTGCGTGAGAATACTTTTGTGTTGTATTCATGGATCAGTTCTCATACACTCACACACAATCACTCACATATACAGAGAGTAGAGCTTATTGATAAATTGAGTGAGTCTTGCACAAAGACATTAAACTTGTGTACATAGTCTTTAACATATACACGTTAAACAAGTGTTGGCTGAAAGGTACTGCCTTCAGTCTAGACTAGGAGTTCAGTTAGGCAAGTAGCATAAGTCCTAAGTTGAATGGGTTTGTACAAGATGTTGTATAAATCAAAGTCTTCTAGTGGATCCTACTCGAGGTGGTAGAAAAAGTGACGTAGGAGCAGTTGAAGTCTCCGAACATCGATAAACATATCTTCTGTATTTAAATGCCTAACTTTTGTTTTAAAACTTATTTTATCAGTTCAGCTGATAGCAGTGTTGATATCAGTTCAGTTCTCACCATAATGGAACTGATACAAGCTCGAACTGATCTCATTTATATCAGTTAATCAGTTTACACAAGTTAAAAAGCTTTAAACTGATCAGCTTTCTTAATGAAGGATTACTTCGAGTATTTTCCGCTTGGTTTAAAACCAAACTCGATTTAATTCATCGGTATTTACATTCTTAGAACACGAGCTATTGCAGCTCATTGAGAATATTGTTTTTGAGGCACCTTCGCAGGTGTTAGAACTGATCCATCAGTTGGTATCAGAATTAGTTGTTCTAAAAATGACATTTGAAAGCTGATATTTTAAATTTGTTTCAAAATGGTATTTAAAATGGCTTTCCAAATCATCTTAAAAATTTTATATGAGTTTACCGTGGGAAGAGAGAATATTATTGGATTTGCAACTAACAGTGTAGCCACTTCTCTGAACTCCATAAGTTTGATGTTTTAGCAGCTTGCAGGGTTTTGAGTCCAAACTGACAGCAGAACAGCTAAATTGATCAGAGGATAAGATTTTAGTTGCCAGCCTACCAGTTCAGCTGATCAACAGACGAAACCCAAACACAAGCTGAATTGTTGGATGATTAGGAGCTTAATCATCAGCAGTATACCGCTGCTTCATTTCCATATCTGATCATAGTAGATGATAATGCGTTTCAACATCAGTTGAGTCCAGTTTTCATCAACTAGACTATTTAGCCAGCACAGAGATCAAGTCCAAGGCAATTAGCTGTTCTTCTGACAAAGAAACTCAAGATCAATGCTTCATTTCAAGTGTTCAAGGCAACCGGTTATTGGAAAATCCAGTTCTATTATGTGTAAATTGACTGATATTTGATGTTGTTTAAAATTTTATATTATAGTAGTAATTTCCTTTACACATGTTGGTGTGCTTAAATGTATGATACAATGGATGTGTATTTGATTAAATAAACATCATGTTTGTTGGAACATTTCATGTTCGCAATCTTGTTTTTGATGTTAACAAAACTTGTTATTATGTTCATAATGATTTACCGAGTGTGCATATGTTGTAATTGATCGAACTAATCAATTATCGAGCCTAAACTGAAACTATCAAAGACGTAAACTAAAAAGTGCCAACTGATTGATCAAACTGAACCAGTACAAGTGAGGTATAAAGAGCAGTTCAACTGATTGTCCAGTTGATAGGTGGTTCAGAAGAAGACCTTCAAAAGCCCGGCCAGCTGATGAAGTGTTCAACTGATGAAGAGCCCAACTGAATCAGTGAAATCAGTTCAGCTGACGAGTCAACTGATTTCACCTCACCAATTCAAGACCAGTTCAACTGACCAGTTCAGAACATCAGTTAAGAACGAATCAGTTTGCAGATACGACAAGCTTAATCCAGCTATGCACAAAGGTACAAAAGCTATTGTACGATCATAGTACAATAAGAGACGTTGCAGCAGCACTTAAAGCCAAATGTTCCAGATATCTATTTGGGGGAACAAATTCAAACTGCAACGGATTCATTCAATGATTCTCACTGTACGTTCAGCCAAACGTCTATAAATAGAAGCCGAAGTTCAGTGAAGATGATGATGAGAGTTGATTGAAAATACAGAGAGGGCATGCTTATTGCATATCAGCTTTGAAGAAGCAATCAGCCCAGTTTCTGATGGAACACTTCAACGTGTTATCAGCTTAGATTAGAAGCATATTTCCCTCAGTGTGTGAGAACACTTTCGGGTAGTTCACGGAGATCAGTTCTCACACACGCACGCACCACCACTGAAATTCTGTCTTGCACAATGACGTAAAACATGTGTATGTAGTCTTTCTCACATAGATATTAAAGGAGTGTTGGCTGAAAGGTGCTTCCTTCAGTCTAGTCTAGGAGTTCAGTTAGGCAGTGGGTAAGTCCTAAGCTGGGTGGGTTATTAAACTTGTTGTAATTGATCAAAGTCTTCTAGTTAATCCTACCCGAGGTGGTAGAAGAGGTGACGTAGGAGCAGTTGAAGTCTCCGAACATCCATAAACATATCTTGTGTTATTTCTGTTTAACTACTTGTTTTTGTTCTTAACTGATTTGATCAGTTCAGCTGATATCAGTTCAGTTCTGTCCATAACTGAACTGATATAAGCCAGAACTGATCCATAGCTATTTCCAATCATTCAGTTACACAAGAGATAAAATATATCAGTGTTTCTTAAAAGGGATTATTTCGAGTGTTTTTCGCTTGATTTAATACCAAACTCGATCTAATTCCTCGGTGTATATTTTCTTAGAATATGAGCTATTGCAGCTCATAAACGTCTTTAGAGAATTTTCCTGATCCCAACAATGTTTATCCAGTTAGTTTCTATGTAACTGAACTGCTATCTTCATATTTGTTGTCTTAGCCGCTTGAATGTTAAATGATGCTAAAACTTCTTTTTAAATCTCGTACATGATTATATTTTTAAGGGGGAGTTTTTAATTAAGTTCTTGACGGGAATTTTTCTTTAATTGTTTTATCCTTCGAACTGAAAAATATTTTAAATCTTTTAATTCAGTTCTTGAGGGGGAATTTTTAACTATTTTTAAATATGCTATCCCTCAAACTGAAAATTTATTTTTATTCGCTTAAATGTTTTTAAACGTTTTTTATTCTCACAAAAGGAGAGAATTATTAAATGTTTCATGTTTTTATTTTTAAAACACTTTATTTGCTCAAGTTTTGTGACCATAAAAAAGGAGGAGATTGTTGGAATATTTCATGTTCACAATATTGATTTTGATGTTAGCAAAACTTGTTATTTTGTTTCTAATAAATTTACCTAAGTGCGCAGAAAGTTGAACCGATCAGGCTTCGAACTTTTTAGTTACCGAGCCTAAACTGAAGCTATCGAGACGCAAACTGAAAGCGCCAACTGATTGCCTAAACTGAACAAGTTTAACTGATATATCAAAGACCATTTTAACTGATCGTCCAGCTAAGAGGTAGCTCAGCAGAAGACCTTCAGATAGTAGAGCTTATTGATAAATTGAGTGAGTCTTTCACAAAGACATTAAACTTGTGTATGTAGTCTTTAACACATAGACGTTAAACAAGTGTTGGTTAAAAAGTACTGCTTTCAGTCTAGACTAGGAGTTCAGTTAGGCAGTAACGTAAGTCCTAAGCTGAGTGGGCTTGTACAAGGTTTTGTACAAATCAAAGTCTTTTACTGGATCTTACTCGAGGTTGTAGAAGGGGTTACGTAGGAGTAGTTGAAGTCTTCGAACATCCATAAACATATCTTGTGCATATAACTGCTTAAATTTCGTTTTAAAACTGATTTTACCAACTGGGAGTTCAGCTGATATCAGTTCAGTTCTCACCATAACTGAACTGATACAAGCTCGAACTGATCTCCCTTATATCATTTAATTAGTTTACACAAGTTAAAAAGCTTTAAACTGGTCAGCTTTCTTAACGAAGGATTACTTCGAGTATTTTCCGCTTTCTTTAAAACCAAAATTAAGTTAATTCATCGGTTTTTACATTCTTAGAACATGATCTGTTGCAACTCATTGAGAATATTGTGTTTGAAGCACTCTCGCAGGTGTTAGAACCGATCTATCACCCTGAACTGACATACAGTGTTCTTCCACAAAAATCTCAACACATCTATCTATGTGATCTTTTCTAAGGACTCATCATCAATCCACTTCAAGAAATATTCCACTGCGACTAGTAAATCTTTATTCTGCATTGGGGACATTGGGAAATTCTCAACAATATCAATCCCATTGATCGAATGGACATGAGAACAAGATTGGTTTCATAGAAGAGGATGTTCTGTTTGAGAAATTAGCATGCCTTTGAAATCCTACATATTCTCATGTTATTCTCGAAGAATGGCTAGTCATTGTTTTCCACAGTACCCGACAAAAATCATATTTCTTGTTAATTCCATGGAACCAAGGTGGTCTCCACGAGATCCTCATGTATTTCCCTAAGGTCATATTCTGCTCTTCATTCGACATACATCGAAGTAGGGGTCCTGTGTACGACCGTTATTCAACACTTCATCTACCAGCACAAAACGTATGGTCTACCTCCTAATACTTGCAACCCGATCTCTTTCTTAGGGAAGTTGGAGACTCATAAATAGTCAAGGATACGAGCCATCCATGAATCTGACAAGGGCTCCCGAGGTCCGAGCTCGTGGGAAAGGGTGTGATCGTCCTTATGAACTACTTCCATGTTTGAATTACCGCAAGAGAATTAGTAATTTTCGTTAGGGCATTAGCTTCAATTTTCTCCTTCCTCGGGATATGTACTATACTCCACTCCTCAAACCGCTCGGAAAATTCTTGAATTGTATTCAGATACCCAACAAAATTTTCATTCTTCACTTCGTACAACCCCTTTTAGTTGATGGGTGGCCAATTTGGAGTCTGAGTGGATGAAAGCATAAGCCTTGATTTCGGTCCTTGATTGGTATTCAATGTCATACTCCGCGAGTTTCACGGTCCATTTAAAAAGTCACCCAAAGATGTTGGGCTATGTCAAAATTCTTCTTAGTGGGCTATCTGTGAGCAAGGTGATGGGATGAGATAAGAAATATGGCCTCGGCTTTGGAGCCGTCATGTGAGGCCCGGGGCCGAAGAGGGCGGAGGGTGATCGCCGGTGCCATGAGGTTGCACGGACAATGAGCGGCTCCTGGCAGGCTTCTAGGTGGAGGGAACATGAATGAACCGATCTCACACCGGAATGAGAGGGATTCCGAGACTGTTCAATGTAATGGACTGTACAGTTGAAGAGGGCTTAAAAGATTTGATTTGTACTACTCGTATCACGAAGGTGCATCTTCTTTTTGGTAGCTCATCACATAAGAACTCCAAAGTTAAACGTGCTTGACTTGGGGCAATTTTGGGATGGGTGATCTTCTGGGAAGTTTCCTAGGGTGCGTGTGAGTGAGGACATAAGCACGCTGGAAAGACTAGTCTTGGTACAGTGAGGACAGTCGTCGAATCTGGGGCGTTACAGTTGGTATCAGAGCTTACCTCTCTTAGTACGGTGTGGTTCGGGAATGAACCAAGCGGAAGCTGGTGGGCATGTGAGGCCCGGGTCCGAAGAGGGCGGAGGGTGATCGCCGGTGCCATGAGGTTGCACGGACAATGAGCGGCTCCTGGCAGGCTTCTAGGTGGAGGGAACATGAATGAACCGATCCCACACCGGAATGAGAGGGATTTCGAGACTGTTCAATGTAATGGACTGTACAGTTGAAGAGGGCTTAAAAGATTTGATTTGTATTACTCATATCACGAAGGTGCATCTTCTTTTCGGTAGCTCATCACATAAGAACTCCAAAGTTAAACGTGCTTGACTTTGGGCAATTTTGGGATGGGTGACCTCCTATGAAGTTTCCTAGGGTGCGTGTGAGTGAGGACATAAGCACGCTGGAAAGACTAGTCTTGGTACAGTGAGGACAGTCGTCGAATCTGGGGCGTTACACGTGATCACCAAGGTCAGGGCAATTTTCTCCATCTTTGTGTAATGGGCCTCTAATCCTTTTAATGCATGGCTTACATAAAACACGAGCTTTTTATCCTCCTCCTTTCTCTAAACTAAAACTGTCTCGCGACATGTTCATTGACTGAAAAATACATCTACAATCTTTCCCCGAGCTCGGGCTTCACTAGAACATGCAGACTAGACAAATGTTGCTTCAAGTTTTCAAAGGCTTTCTCAGACTAGACAAATGTGCCAGCCTAGAAATGAATAAGGACAACACCCAACCTATCAACCTCTGGACTTCTTTTACTGAAATTTTCGAGGCAATATCTATACTCGCCCTCACTTTTTCCACGTTAAACTCAATCCCCTCTCCGTCATTAGGTAACCCAATAACTTCCCACTCTTTAAGCCCAAACATACACTTGACTAGATTCATGTTCATCTTGTGTTCTTTAGAGTTGAGAAAGTTTCCTCGAGGTCAGGGATGAGAATGTTCCTAGTTTGAGATTTGACAAGGAAGTCATCCACATATATTTCCACATTTTGCCTTGCCTGCTATTTTAAAATACAACCCATCAATCTCTTGTAAGTGAACCCTGCACTGTTCATACCAAAAGACATAACCACATATAAAAAATTTACTTACCAAATTATGAAGTGGAATTTATCATAATCTTCCCGAGCCAAGAGAATTTGATGATATCCTAATAAGCATACATAAAACACAAGAGTTCAAATCACAAAGTGGAGTCCACAAATTTATCAATTCGTGTGAGTGGATAACAGTCCTTAGAATAGGCCTTATTCAAGTATTGGGAGTTTACGCGCATTGTAAATCTTCCAATAGACTTCAGAAACAATACTATTTTGGAGAGCCAAGTAGGAAATTGCACTTCGTTGATGTGGCCTACAATCAGCATTGTTTGGACCTCCTCTTTGATGACCTTGTCCTTATTTGTCCCGAAGTGGCTCTTCTTCTGCTTCACCAGCTAAGTTTTAGGAGAAATGTTAAGTTTATGCACGTGCACTCAAGGTGAGATTCCAGTCAACTCATTACAAGTCCAGAAGAAAACATCAAGTGTGGGGACCCGGACGCTAACTCGTTCTTTTCAATCATCATTAGGATTAAATGGATCAATTAAATAAACTGCGTCGCAAATTTTTTTTTTAAATGTTGAACACTTTATACACAAGTGTACAAATTTCTACAACAAGTTAGGTTCCATCATATTCAAATTAAAAGATCAAGTTCAATATCTACAACATGATCAAAAGTACAAGTCTTGTACAAAATAAAGTCATAGCAAACTATTGTTTATCAACTACATATCATGTGTTGAACAACAGCTCTACTTCTAAGCCCGGATCACTATTCTAATCTCGATCTCTCATGATCTTCTCGACCCTGATCATGTCCCACATGTCGTCATGCACACATACAAACACAACAATAACCGGATAACTCCGTTGAGAAACATATTCCTAGTATAAACAACGTATACATGCATTTCATATAAACATATACAAAAACATATAACATATGAAAACAATATGCATCGTAGTCTACGAAAGCATAAATCGATACAAAGCCATAAATCAAACTCTTTAACTCTTACTCTTTGACTCGACTCTTATCTAGGGATCCCGGTTTGAATAAGAACGTAACAAGTCTCCCACCTACTCTTCCCAGCTAGGTGGTGGTACATTCTTATTCCCAGACTTTGGCCCACTATATCGAATCTCTACAATAGGAGTCGATCTTCTCCTAAGCAGATCGACATAAACCAAATGTCCAGTGACTTGGCACCTCTGCCAAAGACTCGAATACACGCTTTGCTATAACTCAATAGACTAAGCATATCAATCTCATGAATCGCAAATACATCGAAGCAATTACAATAAAGTATGTGGTTTTGGGAAACTCAAGCTATCTCTTACTCGAGTTATCTCTCCCGGTTTAACATTGATTTATACCTTTCTTTCGTAGTTCTTGGTTGATCAAATATCAATCTAGCTTCGTTCGGCCTTCGAAGTCTTCAATACCAATTCTGGAATGACATTATTGAGAATTACAATATAAATATACAACTCAAAGCAAGACATGATTTGATCAATCTCATTCTAATTCTGTTTCGACGGCATAACATTGCAATCTCGATAGATCCGGCAACTTAGACATAAACAGATACAAATCACAACTCATAATCAATACAATTATAGCCCACAATTACAAAATCTGTATAATCTCATTTAATATAGGCTGAAAATTGATAACAATTGCATAAACTGTATGTTCTTCAATCTGATTTCGATTACAGGCTTATCATAATCTCAAGAACACATAATATCAGTCAAGTTATGATTTCTTCAATACTCAATTTTCAAACCCTACAGGAAAGTAATAAAACTTACTTTCTTTCGAAGCTCTTGACAAGAGAAGCACGGAACTAAACTCGGATTGAAAATCAGACGGTCGGATCTCGCAAAATCAACAATTTAAGAAATAATGAAACTTGAGGAAATTTCTATGGAGGCCTCGATTCTCAGCTGCATTATCAATTCTGAAATGAGGTTGAAGAGGCATATACATGTTCCCATGCATGGAAAGAAAAGTGGCAACGTTTCATACATCACTGCTCGCGCATATGCGTGCCTGGTCTTCGCGCAATGCGCGAGACCTACTGTCTCGGCACATTACAAATCCATCTGCTCGCGCATATGCGCGCCCTCGTCTCGCGCATATGCGCGAGTCTCTCTGTCTCAGCAATATTGATATTCACCAGCTCGCGCATATGCGTAACCCGTCTCACGCATATGCGCGAGGTCTTCTGCCTCGGCACTTGCTTCTCGTGCGCGCCTCATCTCCGTGCATGTGCACGAGGTCTACTGGAATAATACTCACAATGTACCATGCTTTCCCAAATCTTGTCTCGGAGTGGTCCTTCTATAATCACATCAATTCATAAATTAATAATATCGGATTAAAAGGATAAAATCTCGGGCATTACAATTCTCCCCCTCTGAGACATGATTTTGTCCTCGAAATCGCAAGCAATCAAATCACATAAAAGGAGAATATATAACAGAAGCTAAATAAGAAACTTACATCAGTGAAATAACTATGGAAATTTCTGTCTCATGTCTGATTCAGTCTTCCAAGTAGCTTCTACAGTGCCATGGCGACTCCACTGAAATTTCACAAGCGGAATAGTCTTCGTTCTGAGTTGCTTTTCTTTATGATCTAGAATCTGAATCGGTTTTTCAAAATAACTCAGAGTTTCATCAAGTTCGGCCTCGTCAGGCTGAAGGACATGAGAAGCATTAGGAAGATATTTCCGCAACATAGACACATGAAAGACATCATGTATCCTAGATAGAGAAGGTAGAATAGCGAGTCGATAGGCACGATTACCTATCTTCTCCAGAATCTCATACGGCACAATATAGCGTGGAGACAACTTTCCTCGCTTGCCAAATCTGACAACGCCTCTGCAAGGAGAAATCTTCATAACTACTCTGTCTCCTTGTTCAAATTCTAACTGTCGACGTCGACTATTTGCATATTTGGCCTGTCTATCCTGAGCTGTCTTCATTTTCTGCTGAATCAGCTTTACTTTTTCAGTCATATCTCGAATCATGTCAGATCCAAGTTCAGGTACCTCATATATCTCATTCCAATAGAGAGGGGATCTGCACTTCTTGTCGTACAACGCTTCAAACAGAGCCATCTCTATTCTCGTCTGATAGCTGTTGTTGTACGATAATTCACAAAGTGGTAAAGAATCTTGCCAACTAGTTCCAAAGTCTAGCACTACAGCTCTAAGGATATCCTTCAATGTCTGGATAGTCCTCTCTGATTGTCCGTCTGTCTGAGGATGATATGCAATACTTAAATGTAATTTCGTACCTAGAGCTTGTTGCAAACTGTGCCAAAAATGCGAAGTGAATCGAGGATCACGATCTGATACAATGGACTTTGGCACACCATGAAATCTGACCACTTCTCTGACATAAATATCTGCCATCTGGTCATGTCTGTACGTCATTTTGTAAGGAATAAAACATGCTGATTTGGTCAATCTATCAATAACGACCCAAATCGCATCACAACCTCTGGAGGATCGTGGTAGCTTCGTAACAAAATCCATGGAAAGGTGATCCCATTTCCATTCTGGAATAGATAAGCTATGCAACAGACCTCCTGGTTTCTTTATTTCTGCTTTCACCTGTTGGCAATTCAAACATCTGGATACAAAATCTGCAATATTTGATTTCATATGTTTCCACCAAAACTGTTTCTTCAGATCATTGTACATTTTTCTGCCACCAGGATGAATACTAAAATGACTACAGTGTGCTTCTGCCAAAATCTGCTGTTTCAAGTCTGAAACATCTGGCACAACAAGACGATTATTCACATATAACACATCATCACGAACCTGATATTCTGATCGATGCCCTGCTCTGACCATCATAATCGAATTCTGAATCTTCTGATCAACTTTCTGTGTTTCTTTGATTCGTGAAATCAACTCTGGTTCAACTTGAATGGTATAAAGCCTCAGAGGTTGACAATTTGTCTCAAATACTAATCCAGAAAGACATCAATCTTCAATCAAATTCGAAACACCAATCTTCGATAAGGATAAATAACATACCTTTCGACTCAGTGCATCCGCTGCTGCATTCGATTTCCCCGGATAGTATTTGATTTCACAATCAAAATCTTTCAGTAAATCAAGCCATCTTCACTGCCTCATATTCAGTTCAGACTGTGAAAACAGATATTTCAGACTCTTGTGATCAGAATAAATCTCAAACTTCTCACCGTATAGATAATGTCGCCATATCTTCAATGCAAATACACTGACAACCAATTCAAGATCATGAATCGGGTAGCGAGTCTCATGTGGTTTCAATTTTCTCGAGGCATAAGCAATAACATGTCCTCGCTGCATCAAAACACAACATATTCCTCTGTGAGAAGCATCACAATAAACCACAAAATCACCAGTACCTAACGGAATAGTCAACACTGGAGCACTGGGTAATCTCTTTTTCAACTCCAGAAAACTGGATTCACACGCTTCTGACCAAACAAAAGGAGCATTCTTCTGGGTTAGCTGAGTAATCGGCTTAGCAATACTGAAAAAATCTTTGATAAATCGACGATAGTAGCCTGCTAAACCCATAAAACTGCGTATTTCTGGCACTGATGTCGGTCTTGGCCAACTGATCACAGCTTCAACTTTGCTAGGATCAACAGAAATACCATCTCCAGATATAATGTGTCCCAAAAATACAACTTGTTTCAGCCAAAATTCACATTTAGACAATTTTGCATACAGTTTCTCAGTTCTCAGAGTTCTCAATACAATTCTCAGATGCTCAGCATGATCACTCAAATTCTTTGAATAAATCAGAATATCATCAATGAAGATCATCACAAAGTCATCAAGATATTTCTGAAATATACGGTTCATCAAACCCATAAATACAGCTGGAGCATTCGTTAAACCAAACAGCATGACTATAAATTCATAGTGGTCATACCTGGTTCTAAAAGCTGTCTTCGATATATCAGAATCTCTGACTCTCAGCTGATGATATCCCGATCTCATATCGATCTTGGAATAAATAGAAAAACCCTGCAACTGATCAAATAAATCATCAATCCGAGGCAAAGGATATTTATTCTTTATCATAGCCTTGTTCAATTGCCGATAGTCAATGCAGAGTCTCATTGAATCGTCTTTCTTTCTGACAAACAGTACTGGAGCGCCCCAAGGAGAAACACTAGGTCTGATATAACCCTTGGCTAGCAAATATTCTAGATTCTCTTTCAATTCTTGCAATTCAATCGGTGTCATTCTGTATGGAGTTTTAGAAATAGGTACTGTACCTGGTATCAATTCAATGCTGAAGTCTATTTCTCGGATTGGAGGCAAACCCGAAATCTCATCTGGAAAGACATCAGCAAACTCACATACCATTGGAAAATCTGCCAATAACGGGCTCGATTTCAGTACATCTACTGAATATACAAGGAATCCCTCTGCTCTTTTCTGTAATAATCGAGTCATAGACAAAGAAAATATCAAAGGAATTCGAGCTCTGGAACCCTTACCGTAAAATTTCCATTCATCAGCCATCTCAGGTCTGAATCTTACAATTTTGTGGAAATAATCTATGATAGCTCTGTACTTGGTCAGCATATCAATACCAATAATGCAGTCAAAATCAGACAAACCGAGTACAATAAAATCTAACTCTATCTTATTATCATCATACTGCAGCATACAATGTCTAACAGACTTCACTGATATCAGACCTCTCCCCAAAGGTGAAGAGACAGATACTACAGTAGATAATGACTCGACAGGCAAATCATGCATCAACGCAAAACGCTCAGAGATAAAAGTATGGGATGCACCTGTATCTATCAATACATAAGCAGAGTAACCACAAAGAGAACAGTTACCTGCAACAACATCATCAGGTGCTTCCTGGGCCTGTTCCTCAGTCAATGCAAACACTCTGGCCTGCTATCTCGGAGATTGGCTAACAGTCTGGCTTCCTCCTGGCCTCGGCTGTGACTGAGTAGTAGGTGGCTGGAAAGAGTGAACAGCAGATGATCGTCTATCAGTCTGAGCCACTGATCCAGATGATTCTGCTCCTTGGGATCGTTGAGAACCTCGTTGTGGACAGACTCTGGCAAAATTTCCCGGCTGCCGACAGATATTGCAACTACCAAGCACTCCTTGGCATTGCTCTGTCGAATGTCTTCCTCCAAAAGTTCTGCAATAGACCCCTGTATAAATCTAGTTCAGTCGTGAACCACTGGAGCTAGATGAACTACTACCAGACTTCTTAAATTGTTTCCCTCGGGCTTCCAAATTATCTTTATTTCCACTGCTGCTACCACCACTATCAAATCTGGGAGGTGGTTGGTGAAACTGGGCTGAAGGTTGTGGCTGTTTCGGTGTCTGAGCAACATACAAAGTTCCACGCTGTCTGATCAAGCCTGCTTCAGCTCCTTTTGCTCTATTCAAGGCATCAGCAAAATTATTTTTCACCCTGCATTTACCAGTGTAAAAATATATGGATTCAATCCATTGATGAATTGATCAGCCACTGCTTCATCATTCTCAGCAACATGAGGAGCAAACCGTAACAAGGTAGAGAATTTGGCCACACATTCTTCAATATTCAGATGACCCTGTCTCAGATTAGAAAACTCTGCACCCTTGTCCTTTCTGTATGATACTGGGAAGAATCGTTGATAAAATTCAGCTTTAAAGATTTTCCAAATAATCACTGTACCTCGATGCTCCAAAGCTCTCTTGGTTGTGAGCCACCAGCTTTTTGCAACTTCATGTAACTGGTGCCCAATCACTCTGACTCTACGCTCATCTGTGTAGTCAAGGGAATCAAACAACATCTCAATATCATCAAGCCAACTCTCACAATCGATAGAATTCTCAGTGCCTTTCAAAATCTGCGGTTTGAATGACTGAAATCTCTTCAGCAGTGTTTCCATGGGTGTCGCTGTCACATCCATTGGGTTGTTTGAAGTACTACCCTGTTCTGAGAATCTTCGAGGAGGCATATCTGATTATCAAAAGGGTTAGTAACCAAATATAACAAATCTATCTCAGTCCTCCTCTGATCATCATACCTCTGATCATGAATCGGTTCTGATTCATTTTTCAATAATACACGTTTCCAATCAAATCAGATAATCAGGTAAACATGTATTTTCTAAAGCAGTAAAACATGCTAGCACCACAAAAACAGGAAAGAAAACTCAATCTATCCCGCTCACTCGCTTCTAATCCAGTCTAAGGAACATATAGCTACAGCTCTGATACCACCCGGTATGGGGACCTGGACGCTAACTCATTCTTTTCAATCATCATTAGGATTAAATGGATCAATTAAATAAACTAGGTCGCAAATTTTTTTTTAAATGTTGAACACTTTATACACAAGTGTACAAATTTCTACAACAAGTTAGGTCCCATCATATTCAAATTACAAGATCAAGTTCAATATCTACAACATGATCAAAAGTACAAGTTTGTACAAAATAAAGTCATAGCAAACTATTGTATATCAACTACATGTCATGTGTTGAACAACAGCTCTACTTCTAAGCCCGGATCACTACTCTAATCTCGATCTCTCATGATCTTCTCGACCCTGATCATGTCCCACATGTCGTCATGCACACATACAAACACAACAATAACCGGATAACTCCGTTGAGAAACATATTCCTAGTATAAACAACGTATACATGCATTTCATATAAACATATACAAAAACATATAACATATGAAAACAATATGCATCGTAGTCTACGAAAGCATAAATCGATACAAAGCCATAAATCAAACTCTTTAACTCTTACTCTTTGACTCGACTCTTATCTAGGGATCCCGGTTTGAATAAGAACGTAACAAGTCTCCCACCTACTCTTCCCAGCTAGGTGGTGGTACATTCTTATTCCCAGACTTTGGCCCACTATATCGAATCTCTACAATAGGAGTCGATCTTCTCCTAAGCAGATCGACATAAACCAAATGTCCAGTGACTTGGCACCTCTGCCAAAGACTCGAATACACGCTTTGCTATAACTCAATAGACTAAGCATATCAATCTCATGAATCGCAAATACATCGAAGCAATTACAATAAAGTATGTGGTTTTGGGAAACTCAAGTTATCTCTTACTCGAGTTATCTCTCCCGGTTTAACATTGATTTATACCTTTCTTTCGTAGTTCCTGGTTGATCAAATATCAATCTAGCTTCGTTCGGTCTTCGAAGTCTTCAATACCAATTCTGGAATGACATAATTGAGAAGTACAATATCAATATACAACTCAAAGCAAGACATGATTTGATCAATCTCATTCTAATTTTGTTTCGACGGCATAACATCGCAATCTCGATATATCCGGAAACTCAGAGATCAACAGATAAAAATCACAACTCATAATCAATACAATTACATCCCACAATCACCAAATCTGTATAATCTCATTCAATATAGGATGAAAATTGATAACAATTGCATAAACTGTCTGTTCTTCAATCTAGTTTCGATTACAGGCTTATCATAATCTCAAGAACACATAATATCAGTCAAATTATGATTTCTTCAATACTCAATTTTCAAACTCTACAGGAAAGTAATAAAACTTACTTCCTTTCGAAGCTTTTGACAAGAGAAGCACGGAACTAAACTCGAATTAAAAATCAGACGGTCGAATCTCACAAAATCAACAATTTAAGAAATAATGAAAATTGAGGAAATTTCTATGGAGGCCTCGATTCTCAGCTGCATTCTCAATTCTGAAATGAGGTTGAAGAGGCATATACATGTTCCCATGAATGGCAAGACAAGTGGCAACGTTTCATACATCACTGCTCGCGCATATGCGCGCCTGGTCTTCGCGCATATGCGCGAGACCTACTGTCTCGGCACATGACAAATCCATCTGCTCGCGCATATGCGCGCCTCGTCTCGCTGCGCGAGGTCTTCTGCCTCGGCACTTGCTTCTTGCGCATATGCGCGCCTCATCTCCGCGCATGTGCGCGAGGTCTAATGGAATAATACTCACAATGTACCATGCTTTCCCAAATCTTGTCTCGGAGTGGTCTTTCTATAATCACATCAATTCATCAATTAATAATGTCGGATTAAAAGGATAAAATCTCGGGCATTACAACCAAGTTCCTTTTTAGACAATCAAGGAGCTCGGATTTCACCTCTATTTCTAAATCCTTCGCTACTCTTGTATGTTTTTCAGGACAACGTGGGACAATCCCAACTTCCTTATGCTCTCCTTCCATTATTGAATAGACTTCCCCTTATCCATCACATATACTACCTGACCCGTTCCTCTAGATCCCCTCGACCATCTCTTCTCTTTGTTCTTTGTCTTCTACAACCTACTAGTTTCAACATAACATTTCCTTGAGGAGAACTGTTCTTCCCAGGTCTCACCAATCTCCCTCCCTATAGGAAACTTGATATTTTGGTGGTATGTAGAAGCAATGGCCATAAATATGTTCATGGTGCACCTCCTTAGATTGATGTTGTACAAATAGGGAGTCTTTACAACAGTGAACAATTTCATCCTCGTTTTTCTCTTGTCACCCGCCCCAATCGAGATTTGCAGCATGATTTTTCCATTTGGGAGAACGGTGTGACCTACAAATCTAAATATATTTGTCTCCACTGACTCCAACTTATATTCCTCGAGCTCCATATGGTCAAATGCTTCTTGGAAAATAATATTGACCGAGCTTGCAGGATCCACCAACACCCTCCCCACTTCATAATTGACAATAATAGCGCGGATAACCAGAACATCATTGTGAAGGGACCTCACTTCTTCCAAGTCCTTAGGCCCAAAACTGATCACGGGCCCATCTTCTCGAATAACACACACTTTCCCTCACCCCAACTCCACACCTTCATTACTTTATTGGAATCAACGTTCATGGATCCCCACAAGATCATGTTGATAATGCCTCAGATGGGCTGCTCACCTTGGTGATTCCTCTCATCAGACTCCCTTCTTGGATCGTTCCTCCTCTCCTCTCTTTACAGGGGTGGATTCTAATGTCGCGGGGCGTGGGCTGCCCCTGATTCCTCTGAACCCACGGAACCCTCCCCTCATGCGTCTTTTTTTTTAACTCTCCATACTAATACTTTCGGACATGGCCATCAAAGACTTTATCATAAGATTATTTTGGGTTTCCCTCTACATTTCCATGCTCAACCTCTGGAACTTATCGGTTATTTGCCCATATTCTTCATGGAATGAACAATAATTTTTGGTAGGTGGTTTTGGTGCTCCTGTGGATCGAGGTGATCCTTGGGACATTGACTTATCCTCACAGACCTGCACCTCCTTCCCCTTCGAGGATTTAATGTGCTTTTAATGAGAGAAATGACCCCAAAAACTCTAATTTCTCCCCTAAACTATTCTCCTTAGGCAAAGGTGGTCTATCAATATTTTCGTTCTCCCTTCCGCCCTCCTATTCTGCTTTTGTGCCTCCTACACATTTGATGGATCGGTTCTGACACCTACAAGGGTGCTTCAAACACAATTTTCTCAATGAGCTGCAATAGCTCGTGTGCTAAGAATGTAAACATCGATGAATTATATCGAGTTTGGTTTAAACCAAGCGGAAAATACTCGAAATAATCCTTCGTTAAGAAAGCTAACTAGTTTGAAAATCTTTTAACTTGTGTAAACTGATTAACTAATATAAGAGGATCAGTTCTTGCATATATCAGTTCAATTATGGTGAGAACTCAACTGATAACAGCTCGAACAGATCAAATCAGTTTGAAAAAATAGTTAAATAGTTAAGTACATAAGATATGTTTATGGATGTTCGGAGACTTCAACTGCTCCCACGTCACCATTTTTACCACCTCGAATAGGATCAACTAGAAGACTTTGATTTATACAATGCCTTGTACAAACCTACTCAGCTTAGGACTTTCACTACTACCTGACTGAACTTCTAGCCAAGATTGAAGGCAACACCTTCCAGCCAACACTTGTTTAACGTCTATGTGTCATAGACTACATACACAAGTTTATTGTCTTTGTGTAAAACTCACTCAGCTATTCAATAAGCACTACTCTCTGTATATGTGAGTGATTGTGTGTAAGTGTATGAAAGAAATTATCTACGAATACAACACAACAGTTTTCTCACACACCGAGGGAATTTTGATTCTATTCTAAGCTGATAACACTTTGAAGTGTTCTCTCGAATCTGGGCTGATTGCTTCTTGTAAGATGATGTGCATCATGTGTGCCTTTCTTCTTTTGATTTTCATACACTTTTTTTTCCACACACTTGTATATTGATGATCTTGGTCTGGTATTTATAGAGCCGATGAGACCGTACACCAAGACTCATCTAATATGTTCGTTGCAATTTGAATTCAGTTTCTCTAAATATGTCTGTACTTTCCGACAGCCATTCTGGAACGTTTTGACTTTAAGCACTGCTTCAAAATCCATTATTTTCCTTTTATTGTACAAAAGCTTTTCCTCAATGCGCACAGCTGGATTCTATTTGAATAAGATTGTTGTGTTCTGCAAACTAATTAATTCCTAAATGATGTTCTGAACTTTTCAATTGAACTGATCTTGAACTGGTTTGGTGAAACCATTTGGCTCATCAGCTGAACTGATTTCACTGCTTTAGTTGAAATAGCAGTTGGGCTCTTCATCAGCTGGCCGGGCTTCTGAAGGTCTTCTGCTGAACCACCTATCAGCTAGACAATCAGTTGATTGATTTTGTTTGGGCAATCAGTTGGCACTTTCAGTTTTGCGTCTCGATAGCTTCAGTTTTGGCTCGATAACTGATCAGTTCGAATCTTGATCAGTTTCAGCTTCTGCGCACTTAGGTTAATTCATTAGAAACTAAATAACAAGTTTTGTTAACATCAAAATCAAGATTGCAAACATGAAATTTTCCAACAACGTTGATGTATTTTTCTGCTCAGTTAGCAGATCGTCAAAATTCATGAGTTTTTTCTTTACTAAATATTGGAAAATATCGCCACTTCGAAGTCTCTGGGCAAGGGCTGTAATTCGGATCTCGCTGGAACACCCAGGGACCTGAAGCGATTTTGCATTTAACCTGTGGATAAATATCTCAAGTTTTCATCCCTACCTTGTTTGACATCGAAAGGATTAAAGCGGTCTTAAGATATGTTTTGTTGCTGCTGAAGTGATGGAGAAAACTGCTGGTGAATTCGTCAAAGGATTTGATTGTTCCTGTCTCGAGCTTATCAAACATTTGCTGAGTAGGTCCTCCTATGGTTGTGAGAAAGACTTTACACTTGATGCACTCAGGTTAATAAGGTAACATAGCCGCATTTTCAAATTTCCTGAGGTGTTCCTCGGGCTTGTGCTTCCGTCGTAATCTCAAATTTGAGGTGGTTTATAATTCAGGGGCAGAGGTTCATCCACTAATTCTAATGAGAAAAGGCTGCCTTTTAATTGAAGGATCGTCTACCTAGCACCTTGTGGTGCTTTAAACAAAATATTCTCCAAGAGCTGCAATAGCTCGTGTTCTAAGAAAATATACACCGATGAATTAGATCGAGTTTGAAGTTAAATCCAAGCGGAAAACACTCGAAATAATCCTTCGTTAAGAAACACTGATATATTTTAAAGCTTTTAATCTCGTGTAACTGATTAACTGAACATAAAGGGGATCAGTTTTTGCATGTATCAGTTCAGTTATGGTGAGAACTGAACTGATAGATACTTGAACTGATCAAGTCAGTTTAAAGCAAGGGGTAAACAGTTAAAGTACACAAGATATGTTTATAGATGTTCAGGGACTTCAATTGCTCCTACGTCACCCCTTCTACCACCTCGGGTAGGATTCACTAGAAGACTTTGATCTATGCAACACTTTGTACAAACCCACCCAGCATGACTTACACTACTCCCTAAGCTGAAGTCCTAGACTAGACTGAAGGCAGCACCTTCCAGTCAACACTTCTTTAATGTCTATGTGAGAAAGACTACATACACAAGTTTAACGTCTTTGTGCAAGACTGTATTTGAGTGGTGGTATGTGTGTGTGTGTTAGAACTGATCTCTGAACACTAACCGAAAGTGTTCTCACACACTGAGGGAAATATACTTCTAATCTAAGCTGATAACATATTGAAGTGTTCCCTCGACTGGGCTGAATGCTTCTCTCTTAAGCTGATATGACTTTGAAGCGAGCCCTTCTCTTTTCTCTCTTGTGTTGTATATATCTTGTTGTGTCTTCACTGATCTTCACCTTCTATTTATAGGCGCGAAGTTTGATGGTACAGTGAGACTCAATTATTGTATCCGTTGCATTTTGAATCTGTTCCTTGAAATTTGTCTTGTTCTTTCTGGAACACTTTTGTCTTTAAGCTCTGATGCAACGTCCATTATTTTCCTTTGACTGGAGAAAAGTTATTGTACCTTTGCGCACAACTGTATCCCACTTAGTTCAGCTTGTCTTGATCTGCAACTGATTGCTCCTAACTGATGTTCTGAACTGATCAGTTGAACTGGTCTTCAGTTGGTCTGGTGAAATCAGTTGACTCGTCAGTTGAACTGATTTCACTATTGTTCAGTTGAGCTGATCTCAATTGGGCTCTTCATCAGTTGAACACTGATAAACATAAAAATTGTACATTAATTAAATGTTTTATAATATAAATATATAGTTTTTGTTTTATTAAATGTTTAAATATTATATGTTTTATAATAAATTGTATAAAATATAAGTTGTTGTGTAATTACTAGTTTTTACTATTTTTTACAGGTTCGATAAAACAAGAATAAACTTGGCGTTGCAAATGGGATTAAGATGATTCTTGGACTTGTAGAAAGTTGATGTTAATATCTACAATATTGGTGGCAAGCATGAGATAAAAATCTTCTCACAATTGGGATCAAATTAAGCAACAAATAAAGTTACCAAATGAGTGGCAGTTTTACCATGCTCTAGTATTTTGACCATATCTCTCAAATTACTTGGTCAAATGGTCTGAAAAAAATACCACAACTAGACAACTCAATTATCCTCATGTTTCTTTTTATGTGAAGAAGCAAATTCGGAGAAGAAGATTTTCAAAAGTGATGTGTAATATAATATAATATCTTGGAACACCAATGAAGACTTATGTGTAAAAAAATAATATTTTATTTGTGGTTGTCTCCCCAAATTTGGCTATAAATAGGGGTGCATTGTAATGTATTGAGATATCCCTCATTCTATGAACAAACCTTTGAGTTCATAATATTTCTCTCTATATTTTTCCTTTATTTCTTCATTTAAATATAATTAGCATGTTAATTTCATATTCAAAGTTTTACACTTTGAATAATGAATAGCTAACTTCCTAAAGTTGAGATGAAAAGGTGAAACTCTTGGCATGATAATAAAGTTACTAAAAGGTAAGAATCTATGTTTTATATTATTTAATCATTATTTATTGTTTATGTTATATTTATTTCTTTAAGCATTTTATACCCTACTTATAATTGGGAGTTTTGATTTATTGTTGCTATATGTTACAATAAATTCTTGGAACCATTTAAATGTTAGTTTGGTATTACCAACCATTTAAAGTGGATGCCTTGATTTATTATATATGAATATATTATAATATTAAATTACTTGGAACCATTTAAATGTTTGTTTGGTTTTATCAACCATTTAAAGTGGGAACTTTGATTTACTATATATAAATATATCATAATATTAATTTCTTGGTACCATTTAAATGTTAGTTTGGTTTTACCAACCATTTAAAGTGAGAACCTTGGTTTAGTGTTTACAAATATATATATAGCACAATAAATACTTGACAACATTTATAAGTTTTGGTATATATTATATACTTATAAGATAATAATATATAACATAATATAAATATGATTATTTAATATATTGGAACCATATTATTAAGTGGATTTCAATAATGTTCGTTAATGTTAACTTTATTAAAATACCAAGAGTGGATCCTTTAATCTCAACTACTTAAATTAAAATTTGAACAATTAAAAATTACCAATTAAAGATTCAAACAACTAAAAGAAAAAATAAATAAAAAGACATTGTAGTGGACTTGTAATTACCTTAGCTTCCTCGTGGATACGATATTCGAACCCATCGAATTATATTACTTGTGGACAACCTGCTCTTGGGAGTGCAACAATCAAAGTCGCAACAAGTTTTTGGCGCCGTTGCCGGGGAAGTATAATTTAATTTCAAGTCTATTTAATTTTGTTTATAGTTTATTTTTCTTTATTTGAATTTTTATTGCTTTTGTGTGTTTTTATTCTTTTGCATTTGCATTTGCATGAGCATTTGGTCACGTACACTTAGTGGTCGACTCATTCGAAATAACCCTTTATTTTTACAAAACATGGCGGAAGAACCCATCCAAGAAAATGACGATGAAATTCAATCTCAACATGATCATGATAGACGAAGAACACTTAGAGATCACATGAATCCTACACGTACTATTGCACCTTCATGTCTAGTTTTTCCCCCTGATGCATCTCATTTCAATTTTAAGCCTGGTATTATCCAACTTTTACCCAATTTTCATGGCTTAGATTCTGAAAATCCATACATGCATTTACGAGAATTTGAAGAAGTGTGCAACACATATAATGATCTAAATTGTAGCATGAACACCATTCGACTTAAGCTTTTTCTTTTTTTTTTTAAAAGATAAAGCTAAAACTTGGCTACAAAATATTAGATCGGGATCCATTCGAACTTGGGATGAATTGCAACAACAATTTTTGAAAAAGTTTTTTCCATCTCATAGAACAAATTCTTTCAAAAGGCAAATCATCACTTTCACTCAAAAACAAGGAGAAACTTTTTATCAGTGTTGGGATAGATACAAAGAATTGCTTAATCTTTGTCCACATCATGGTTTTGAAATTTGGAGAGTTGTTTCTCAATTTTATGAAGGCTTAACACCTAAAGATAGGCAAATGGTTGAATTTATGTGTAATGAAACATTTGAAGATAAAGATCCAAACGAAGCAATTGAGTATCTCGATTCATTAGCTGAAAATGCTCAAAATTGGGACACTGTAGGTACAATCGAACCATCAAACAAGATTCAATCTCCTACATCTGGTGGAGGTATGTACACTCTCAAAGATGAACATGATCTTCAAGCTAGATTTACCTCTTTGGCAAAAAAAGTTGAGGCACTTGAATTGAAAAAGAATTGTCAATTAAAATCTGTTCAAGAAATTGTATGTCACATCTGTGATACAAGTGATCATTTTACAAAAGATTGTCTCACTTTGCCCTCTTTTAAAGAATGTCTCCATGAACAAGCCAATGTTTTGAACAATTTCAAAAGGCCAAATTTTGAACCATTTTCTCAAAATTACAATCCAGGTTGGCGAAATCATCCAAATTTTAGTTGGAGGAATGATAATGTTGCACAATTTTCACAACCAAATTTCCAAAATCAACAAAATTTTCAAAATTATGAACCTTATGTTCCTCCACCTAAAAGAAATTTGGAAGATACATTGAATTTTTTCATTGCAAAATAAGAGTCTATCAATACTCAAACTGCTCAAACCATGACAGATTTGAAAGATACTCTTGCTAAATTTGCATATGCACTTAATGTTCATGAAAAAGGTAAATTTCCTTCACAACCTCTGCCTAATCCCAAGGATCATCATTCACAAACTGGAACTTCTGGAACTCAACCGATGGATCGGGTAAAATCTGTTATTACCCTTCGAAGTGGTAAGGTTGTGGAAAAATCCATTCTTGAACCTTGTGAAGATGATGATAAATCAACTCCAAAAGGTAAGGAAGTGGAACCCATAACTTGCGAAGAGGAGGTTCAACAGACAGTGTCACCATCATTCCCTCATGCATTGAAAAATACAAAAAAATCAAATTTGAATTCTGATATATATGATATTTTTAAACAAGTAAAAGTTAATATTCCTTTATTAGATGCAATAAAACAGGTACCATCATATGCCAAATTTTTGAAAGACTTCTGCACTGTGAAAAGAAAATTGAATGTGAAAAAGAAAGCATTTTTAGCCGAACAAGTAAGTGCAATCATTCAAAATAATAATACTTTGAAATACAAAGACCCTGGTTGTCCTACTATTTCATGTATTATTGGAGAACTAAAGATTAAAAAAGCCTTGCTTGATCTTGGAGCTAGTGTGAATTTACTTCCATATTCAGTTTATCAAGAACTCAATCTAGGCGAGTTAAAATCTACTTCGATAACACTTTTACTTGCCGATAGATCTGTTAAAGTGCCAAGAGGTATGTTAGAATACGTATTGGTCCAAGTTGATAACTTTGTATATCCTGTCAATTTCATAGTTTTAGATACACAACCTATCGAAGCTTGTATTGCAATTCCTGTAATTCTGGGTCGTCCATTTTTAGCAACTTCTAATGCTCTTATAAATTGCAGGAATGGAATAATGATGTTGTTATTTGGTAACATGACCTTGGAGCTCAATGTTTTTAATCTTTGTAAGCAACCACATGACAAAGGAGATGAAAGTGAAGATGAAAATCTTATTGAAACTCTTGTGGAAGAAAACATTCAAGAAGGGAGTACTCGTGATCAATTAGATATTTGTTCAATTGAAAGTGTTAAAGAAAATATTGAAATTGATCTTGATGATTTTATCAGGTATCACTCGTTACCAGGATCAGAGAAAGAATTTGATGCAAAATATGAAAACAAAGACGAACCACCCATATTGGAGTTAAAACTCTTGCCAGAAGAATTGAAGTATGCATTTCTTGGAGAAGATGAAACATATCCGGTGGTAATTTCTTCCAAACTAGAAAGTGATCAAGAAGGTAAATTAGTTGATATGCTTAAAAGACATAAAAATGCAATAGGTTGGACACTAAAAGATCTCAAGGGCATTAATCCACTAATTTGCACACACAAAATTCATTTAGAAGAAAATGCTAAAACATTTCAACAACCACAAAGGAGATTAAATTCACACATGAAAGATGTTGTGAAAACTGAAGTTCTCAAACTACTTGATGTTGGGATTATCTACCCTATTTCTGATAGTAAGTGGGTAAGCCCAACACAAGTAGTTCCAAAAAAATCTGGCATCACAGTGATAAAAAATGAAAAAGGTGAATTGTTAACAAGTCGAGTCCCATCTAGTTGGCGGATGTGTATTGATTATAGAAAATTAAATGACGCCACTAGAAAAGATCATTTTCCATTACCATTTTTGGATCAAATTTTAGAAAGAGTAGCAGGTCATCCATACTACTGTTTTCTTGATGGATATTCAGGTTATTATCAAATTCCCATTGCACTCGAAGATCAAGATAAAACTACATTCACATGTCCTTTTGAAACATTTGCATTTACAAGGATGTCATTTGGATTATGCAATGCCCCAGCAACATTTCAAAGATGTATGCTAAGCATTTTTTGCGACATGGTTGAAAATTGTTTGGAAATTTTGATGGATGATTTAATTGTCTTTGGGAATACATTTGATAATTGTCTTGAAAATTTGGAAAAAGTTTTAAAAAGATGCGAGGAAAAAGGTCTTATTTTAAATTGGGAAAAATGTCATTACATGATTACTTCTGGAATTGTTTTGGGACATGTCGTGTCATCTCATGGAATTGAAGTTAATAAAGCAAAAGTTGATGTCATTGTCAATTTACCCCCTCCAAAAGTCGATCTCAATTGGGCTCTTCATCAGTTGAACACTGATAAACATAAAAATTGTACATTAATTAAATGTTTTATAATATAAATATATAGTTTTTGTTTTATTAAATGTTTAAATATTATATATTTTATAATAAATTGTATAAAATATAAGTTGTTGTGTAATTACAAGTTTTTACTATTTTTTACAGGTTCGATAAAACAAGAATAAACTTGACGTTGCAAATGGGATTAAGATGATTCTTGGACCTGTATAAAGTTGATGTTAATATCTACAATATTGATGGCAAGCATGAGATAAAAATCTTCTCACAATTGGGATCAAATTAAGCAACAAATAAAGTTACCAAATGAGTGGCAGTTTTACCATGCTCTAGTATTTTGACCATATCTCTCAAATTACTTGGTCAAATGGTCTGAAAAAAATACCACAACTAGACAACTCAATTATCCACATGTTTCTTTTTATGTGAAGAAGCAAATTCGGAGAATAAGATTTTCAAAAGTGATGTGTAATATAATATAATATCTTGGAACACCAATGAAGACTTATGTGTAAAAAAATAATATTTTATTTGTGGATGTCTCCCCAAATTTGGCTATAAATAGGGGTGCATTGTAATGTATTGAGATATCCCTCATTCTATGAACAAACCTTTGAGTTCATAATATTTCTCTCTATATTTTTCCTTTATTTCTTCATTTAAATATAATTAGCATGTTAATTTCATATTCAAAGTTTTACACTTTGAATAATGAATAGCTAACTTCCTAAAGTTGAGATGAAAAGGTGAAACTCTTGGCATGATAATAAAGTTACTAAAAGGTAAGAATCTATGTCTTATATTATTTAATCATTATTTATTGTTTATGTTATATTTATTTCTTTAAGCATTTTATACCCTACTTATAATTGGGAGTTTTGATTTATTGTTGCTATATGTTACAATAAATTCTTGGAACCATTTAAATGTTAGTTTGGTATTACCAACCATTTAAAGTGGATGCCTTGATTTATTATATATGAATATATTATAATATTAAATTAATTGGAACCATTTAAATGTTTGTTTGGTTTTACCAACCATTTAAAGTGGGAACCTTGATTTACTATATATAAATATATCATAATATTAATTTCTTGGTACCATTTAAATGTTAGTTTGGTTTTACCAACCATTTAAAGTGGGAACCTTGATTTAGTGTTTACAAATATATATATAGCACAATAAATACTTGACAACATTTATAAGTTTTGGTATATATTATATACTTATAAGATAATAATATATAACATAATATAAATATGATTATTTAATATATTGGAACCATTTTATTAAGTGGATTTCAATAATGTTCGTTAATGTTAAATTTATTAAAATACCAAGAGTGGATCCTTTAATCTCAACTACCTAAATTAAAATTTGAACAATTAAAAATTACCAATTAAAGATTCAAACAACTAAAAGAAAAAATAAATAAAAAGACATTGTAGTGGACTTGTAATTACCTTAACTCCCTCGTGGATACGATATTCGAACTCATCGAATTATACTACTTGTGGACAACCTGCTCTTGGGAGTGCAACAATCAAAGTCGCAACAAACACTCCTTCAGCTGGCCGGGCTTCTGAGGTTCTCCTGCTGAATCCACCTATCAAGTGGACAATCAGTTGAACTCATTTACGATACATCAGTTGAACTGGTCTAGTTTAATTGATCAGTTGATGCTTTCAGTTGGCGTCTTCGACAGCTTCAGTTTTGGCTCGTTACTGATTATTTCAGTTTCAGTTATCTGCGCACTAAGGTAGATTATTAAAAACAAATAAACAAGTTTTGTTAACATCAAAATTAAGATTGCGAACATGAAATGTTCCAACAATCTCCTCCTTTTTTATGATCACAAAACTTGAGCAATTAAAGCTAAAAGAAGTTCTCTCAAAAGAGAATTAATAAAATAAAGATATAATGAAGTTTTAGTATCAATCAAGCACTTTAGGCAACAAATCTTAAAATAATAGTTCAGTTATGTAAAGGCTAACTGGATGAACAAGATGTTTATTTAATCAAATAAGCGTTCCTTATATTATACATCTGCGCATATCAACCAATGTAAGGGAAATTGCTACTCCACTAGAAGAATTTAAATAACATCAATCATAAGTTAGTTTACACCTAATAGAACTGAATATACTAACAACTGGTCGCCTTGAATGCTTTGACTGTTGCAAAAATTGTGAGTTTCTTCTTCCAGAAGATCAGCTAATTTGCCTTTGGACTTGACAGTCTAACTGTTCGAGCTGACTCAAACTGGACTCAACTGGTGCTGAACCGCTATTGATCATCTATATTTGATATGATATGGCAATTAAGCGGTGGTACTGTTGATGATTAAGCTCCACTTAACTAATCAGTTTAAGCTGGTAGTTGGGTTTCGTCTGATGATCAGTAGAGCTGGTAGACTTACAACTGAAATCTTGTCTGAAGAGCAGTTTAGTTGAACTGTTGTCAACTGAACTCAAAATCCTGCAAGCTACTAAAAACAACAATGTTAATGAGTCGAGAGAAGTTGCTACGATGTTAGTTCCAGAGTTAAGAACCTTCTCTCTTCTCATAACAAACGCATAAAATATTTAAGAGGATTTTGAAATCCATTTTAAATAACATTTTCAAATATGTTTTAAAATATCAGTTTTCAAATGTCATTCTTAGAACAGCTAGCTCTGATACCAATTGAAGGATCGTCTGCCTTGCACCTTGTGGTGCTTCAAAAAAAATATTCTCCAAGAGATGCAATAGCTCGTGTTCTAAGAAAATTTACACTGATGAATTAGATCGAGTTTGGAGTTAAAGCCAAGCGTAAAACACTCAAAATAATCCTTCATTAAGAAACACTGATATATTTTAAAGCTTTTAATCTCGTGTAACTGATTAACTGAACATAAGGGGGATCAGTTCTCGCATGTATCAGTTCAGTTATGGTGAGAACTGAACTGATAGATACTTGAACTGATTAAGTCAGTTTAAAGCAAGGGGTAAACAGTTAAAGTACACAAGATATGTTCATGGATGTTCGGAGACTTCAACTGCTCCTACGTCACCCCTTCTACCACCTCGGGTAGGATTCACTAGAAGACTTTGATCTATACAATACTTTGTACAAACCCACCTAGCTATGACTTACACTACTGCCTAAACTGAACTCCTAGACTAGACTGAAGGCAGAACCTTCTAGTCAACACTTCTTTAATGTCTATGTGAGAAAGACTACATACACAGGTTTAACGTCTTTGTGCAAGACTGTATTTGAGTGGTGGTGTGTGTGTGTGTGTGAGAACTGATCTCTGAACACTATCCGAAAGTGTTCTCACACACTGAGGGAAATATGCTTCTAATCTAAGCTGATAACACGTTGAAGTGTTCCCTCGACTGGGCTTAATGCTTCTCTCTTAAGCTGATATGACTTTGAAGCGAGCCATTCTCTTTTCTCTCTTGTGTTGTATATATCTTGTTGTGTCTTCACTGATCTTCACCTTCTATTTTTAGGCGCGAAGTTTGATCGTACAGTGAGACTCAATTATTGTATCCGTTGCATTTTGAATCTGTTCCTCGAAATTTGTCTTGTTCATTTTGGAACACTTTTGTCTTTAAGCTCTAATGCAACGTCCATTATTGTCCTTTGACTGGACAAAAGTTATTGTACCTTTGTGCACAGTTGTATCCCACTTAGTTCAGCTTGTCTTGATCTGCAACTGATTGCTCCTAACTGATGTTCTGAACTGATCAGTTGAACTGGTCTTCAGTTGGTCTGGTGAAATCAGTTGACTCGTCAGTTGAACTGATTTCACTCTTGTTCAGTTGAGCTGATCTCAGTTGGGCTCTTCATCAGTTGAACACTTTTTCAGTTGGCCGGGCTTTTGAGGTTCTCCTGCTGAATCCACCTATCAACTGGACAATCAGTTGAACTCATTTATGATACATCAGTTGAATTGGTCTAGTTTGGTTGATCAGTTGATGCCTTCAGTTGGCGTCTTCAATAGCTTCAGTTTTGGCTCGTAACTGATTATTTCAGTTTCAGCTATCTGAGCACTAAGGTAGATTATTAAAAACAAATAAACAAGTTTGTTAACATCAAAATTAAGATTGTGAACATTAATTTTGATGGTCGGGGTCTCCCTACCTCCTCCTTCATTCTTTTAACATGTTTCTTTAACTCTTCCATCTGCCTCATTAGGTCCAAGTCCTCTTTGTTATGGCTCGAAAGGCCGCACTATCCACGTCGTGCTCTTTCTCATCCTTCTCACCTACTTTTTTTCCATGACTCCTTTGGTACTTCCTCATCACAATAAGACTACTCTTTCTCCTTAGTCCATTCATGTGCCACATGAAATGCTATGACTGCAAACAAGGTTGAACCCTGTAATGTCGTCCAATATTTCCCCCAATTGTCTGGATAAAGCCTTTAATCTTGAGAAAACGACACCCACTCTAGTTCACGTCTTTTTGGTTTAAGTCTAACATCCTCTCGATCAACTGATTTTTCAGCTTATGGGGCCTATGAATTACCTAGGGCATCAGTTACTTTCTTAGCTAGCTTCAGAAACCTGGTCTAGGTCCTCGTGGGGCCTGTAAATTATTATATTTTGAATTGACTTTTGCACGAATAATTATGAAAGATTGAGCACTTGTTGCTTTACGAAAAGTTATATGTGGTGACCCAAACCTAATTCGTCTTCTTAATCATCATTAGGATCAATTAATTAATCTGGGTCTAAATTTTTTTTTTAAATACATAAGTGCGGAACATATAATCATCAGTCTGATATAAACATCAAAAGTAAAGTACAAGTCTTGTACAAAATACATTTGTCTCAACTAGGGTTCAACAACTACATCAAGTGCTGAAATCAAATCTACTTCTAAGTCCGGATCTCCACGCTAATCTTGATCTCTCATCCTCTTCTTGACCCTGATCCTGTCCCACATGTTGTTATGCACACATACAAACACAACAACAGCCGGATAACTCCGGTAAGAAATATATTCCCAGTATAAACCATGTATACATGCAATCATATAAACAGATATAAAAATATAAAACAAATATCAATAACATGTATCAAAATCTGAAAGACATGAATCGATATAAAGCTGTAAATAAACTTGTGACTCATCATCTCAGACTCGACTCATCTCTAATTTAGGGATCCCGGTTCCTGGACATTGGCACAATATACCGAATCTCCGCAATAGAAGCCGATCTGCTCCTAAGCAACATTGATATAAACCAAACATCCAGTGTCTTTGCACCTCCGCCAAAGACTTGGCACCTCCGCCAATGACTAGGCACATCCGCCTTTGACTAAATACATGCTTTGCTATAAATCAATAGACTAAGCATATCAATCTCATGAATTGCAAATATCAATGCAATAAAGTAAAGTATGTGGTTTTGGGAAACTCAAGTCAAATCAAACTCGAGTCGTATCTTCCCGATTCAACATTGATTTATACCTTTTTTTCTTGGTCTAACGAAGTCGAAGTCTCGAATTCGAATCTGTCAATACTCAATCTGGCAATGACAATACTGAGAAGTACAATATCAATATACTACTCAAATCAATACTGGATATAATCAGAACTCAATCTAATTATGTTTCAACGGCATAACTGCACAATCTCAATATACCCAGCAATACAAATATCAACAAATACCAATCTCAACTCATAATCAATCAAAAAACATAATCTGATACCAAATCTGTATAATCTCAATCAAATTCAATCTGAAAATGATAACAAATTCATATGGTATCCGTTTTTCATTCTGATTTCGATTATACAATAACCACAATCTCAGAAATAGACAATATCAGTCATATCATGATTTCTTCAATATCAGATCTTCAAATCATACAAGAACATAATAAAACTTACGTCCGTGTGAAGTTCTTATCGATAAGAGCACGGTACTGAAGTCGGATTGAAAATCGAACGGTTGGATTTCACAAAATCACAATTCTAGACTTCAAGAACTTTGAAGCTTCCCTGAAGATCTTTTCGATTCTCAGCTGCTGAATTCGAAGGGAATGAATAGCTTTACATATACATTGCATGGGAAAAAACAAGTGGCTTCATCTTGGTGCAGCATGTCTCGCGCATATGCGCGACCTCCCTCGGCGCATATGCGCGAGACACTCTGTCTCGGCATTTGTCAAGTCCACCAGCTCGCGCATATGCGCGTCCTCCTCCAGCGCATATGCGTGAGGTTCTCTGTCATACCCGCGCATATGCGCGGGTCCTGGTTGCGCATATGCGCGAGGTTCTCTGCCTACCTCGCGCATATGCGCCCCGCTTGGTCGCTCATATGCGCGAGGGCTCAGTCCTCGCACGTAACAATTTCTTCTCCGGTCTTCCTCGGTCTAATCCTTTCCGTCTATAATGACATCAATTATTAATAAATCATTTCAGATTACAATAATCAAAATCTCGGGCATTACATTTCTCCCCCTCTAAGATCTGATTTCGTCCTCAAAATCGCAAGCAATCAAATCAGATATCTAATCAGATACAATAAGAAATGTATAACAGAAGCCAAATAAGGAAACTCACATCAGTGAAGTAACTCTGGGAATTTCTGTCTCATGTCTGATTCAGTCTCCCAGGTAGCTTCTTCAATGCCATGACGACTCCACTGAACCTTCACAAGCGGAATAGTTTTCGTTTTGAGTTGTTTTTCTTTATGATCGAGAATCTGGATCGGCTTTTCAAAATAACTCAGTGTCTCATCAAGTTCTGCTTCGTCTGGCTGAAGAATATGAGATGCATGAGAAGATACTTCCGCAATAAAGATACATGAAAGACATCATGTATTCCAGATAGAGAATGCGGTAAGGTGAGTCGATAGGCACGATCTTCTATCTTCTCTAGAATCTCATAAGGACCGATATATCTTGGAGACAACTTCCCTTTCTTGCCAAATCTGACAACACCTCTGAAAGGAGAAATCTTCAGGAATACTCGGTCTCCTGCCTCAAATACTAGAGGTCGACGTCGAACATTGGCATATTTGGCCTGTCTGTCTTGAGATGTTCTCATTCTCTGTCGAATCAGCTTCACTTTTTCAGTCATATCTCGGATCATATCAGGCCCAATCTCAGGTACCTCAGAAATATCGTCCCAATAAAGAGGGGATCTGCACTTCTTGCCGTACAATGCTTCAAATAGAGCCATCTCTATACTCGTCTGATAGCTGTTGTTGTACGAAAACTCACAAAGAGGCAAAGAATCTTGCCAACTAGTGCCAAAATCTAGCACTACAGCTCTAAGCATATCTTCCAATGTCTGGATAGTCCGCTCTGACTGTCCGTCGGTCTTTGGATGATATACGGTACTCAGATGTAATTTCGTACCTAGAGCTTGCTGCAAACTATGCCAAAAGTGCGAAGTAAACCGAGGATCACGGTCTGATACAATCGACTTCGGCACTCCATGCAATCTGACCACTTCTCTGACATAGATCTCTGCCATCTGGTCATGTCTGTACGTCATCTTGTACGGGATAAAACATGCTGATTTTGTCAATCTATCAATCACGACCCAAATCGCATCACAACCTCGGGAGGAACGTGGTAGCTTCGTCACGAAATCCATAGAAATGTGATCCCATTTTCATTCAGGAATAGACAAGATGTGCAACAAACCTCCTGGTTTCTTTCTTTCGGCTTTCACCTGTTGGCAATTCAGACATTTTGATACAAACTCTGCAATATCTGCTTTCATCTGTTTCCACCAAAACTGTCTTTTCAAATCATTATACATCTTTCTGCCACCAGGATGAATACTGAATCGACTACTGTGCGCTTCTGACAATATCTGTTGTTTCAAATCTGAAATATCTGGCACAACAAGACGATTATTCACATACAATACATCATCATGTACCTGATACTCTGATCGATACCCTGCTCTGACCATCGAAATCGAGTTCTGCACATTCTGATCAACTTTCTGAGCTTCTTTAATTCTCAAAATCAGCTCTGGTTCGACTTGAATAGTATAGAGTCTCAGCGGTCTACAATCTGTTTTAAATGCTAATCCAGACAAACAACAGTCTTCAATCAAATTTGAAACACCAATCGTCGATAAGGATAAAGAACATATCTTTTGACTCAGTGCATCAGCTGCTGCATTCGATTTTCCCGGATAGTATTTGATTTCACAATCAAAATCTTTCAGTAAATCAATCCATCTTCGCTGCCTCATATTCAGTTCAGACTGTGAAAACAGATATTTCAGACTCTTGTGATCAGAATAAATCTCAAACTTCTCACCGTATAAATAATGTCGCCATATCTTCAATGCAAAGATGATGGCTGCCAATTCAAGATCATGAATTGGATAGCGAGACTCATGTGGCTTCAATTGTCTCGAGGCATAACCAATGACATGTCCTCGCTACATCAAAACACAACACAATCCTCTGTGAGAAGCATCGCAATATACAACAAAATCACCAGTACCTGACGGGATAGTCAACACCGGAGCACTGGTCAATCTCTTCTTCAACTCTAGAAAACTGGATTCACACTCTTCAGACCATACAAATGGTGCATTCTTCTGAGTCAACTGCGTAATTGGCCTAGCAATAATCGAAAAATCTTTAATAAATCGACGATAGTAGCCTGCTAAACCCATAAAACTGCGTATCTCTGGCACAGATGTCGGTCTAGGCCAACTGATCACGGCCTCCACTTTGCTGGGATCAACAGAAATACCATTTCCAGATATAATATGACCCAGAAATACAACTTGCTTCAGCCAGAATTCACATTTCGACAGCTTTGCATACAATTTCTATTTTCTCAGAATTCTTAACACAGTTCTCAGATGCTCAGCATGATCAATCATATTCTTCGAATAAATCAAGATATCATCGATAAAAATAATCACGAAATCATCGACATACTTCTGAAATACACGGTTCATCAAACCCATAAATACAGCTGGAGCATTCGTCAAACCAAATGGCATAACTATAAACTCATAATGGCCATACCTGGTTCTGAAAGCTGTCTTCGGTATATCAAAATCTTTGACTATCAGTTGATGATATCTAGATCTCATATCGATCTTGGAATAGACAGAAGAACCCTGCAACTGATCAAATAAATCATCGATACGAGGCAAAGGATATTTGTTCTTTATCGTAGCCTTGTTCAGTTGCTGGTAGTCAATGCAGAGTCTCATTGAACCATCTTTCTTTCTGACAAATAATACTGGAGCACCCCAAGGAGAAACATTCGGTCTAATGTAACCCTTGGCCAGTAAATCTTCCAACTGATCTTTCAATTATTTCAACTCAATTGGTGTCATTCTGTACGGAGCTCTAGAAATCGGAACTGTACCTGGTACCAATTCAATGCTGAAGTCTATCTCTCGAACTGAAGGCAAACCCGGAATCTCATCTGGGAAGACATCAGCAAACTCACATATTACTGGCAAATCAGCCAATGATGGGCTCGATTTCAGTACATCAACTGAATACACAAGGAAACCCTCTGCTCTTTTCTGTAACAATCAAGTCATAGATAATGCAGTTATCAAAGGAATTCTAGATCTAGAACCCTTACTGTAAAATTTCAATTCATCAGCCATCTCAGGTCTGAATCTCACGATCTTCTGGAAACAATCTACGGTAGCTCTGTATTTGTTCAGCATATCGATACCAATAATGCAGTCAAAATCAGACAACCCAAGTACAATACAGTCTAACTCAATCTCATGCCCGTCATACTGTTGCATACAATGTCTAACAGGCGTCACTGGTACAAGACCTCTCCCCAAAGGTGAAGAGACAGATACTACAGCAGATAATGACTCAACAGGTAATGCCTGAATCAATGCAAATCATTCGGAAATAAAATTGTGGGATGCACCCGTATCAATTAATACGTAAGCAGGATAACCACATAAAGAACAGTTACCTGCAACAACATCATCTGGTGCTTCCTGAGCCTGTTCTTCAGTCAAAGCAAACACTATGACCTGCTGTCTAGGAGGGTGGCTAACAGTCTGGCTTTTTCCTGGCCTCTGCTGTGACTGAGGAGTAGTCGATGGTTGGAAGGAGTGAACAGCTGATGCTCGTCTATCAGTCTGAGCCACTGATTCAGATGATTCTGCTCCCTGGGATCTCTGGGAACCTTGCTGTGGACAGACTCTGGCAAAGTGTCCCTGCTGTCTGCAGATACGGCAACTACCAAGTACTCCTTGTCATTGCTCCGTGGGATGTCTCCCTTCACAAGTTCTGCAATAGACCCCTGTACTATTCTGGCTCTGTCGGGAACCACTGGAGCTAGATGAACTACTAATAGGCCTCTTGAACGGTTTTCCTCGGGTTTTCAAATTATCCTTCTTCCCACTGCTACTACTGCTACTCTCACAGTCAACAGAAGTCTCAGTGTCTTTCAAAGTCGGCGGGTTGGACAACAGAAATTTCTTCGGCAGTGTCTCTATCGGAGTTGCTGTGACATCCATCGGATTATTCAAAGTACTACCTTGTTCTGGGATTTTTCGAGGAGGCATATCTGATTATCAAAAAGATTAGTAACCAAATACTACAAACATGTTTCAGTCCTCCTCTGATCATCTTACTACTGATCAAGAATCGGTTCTTATTCATTCTCCACAACACATGTTTCCAATCACATCAGATATTCAGGTAAACATGTATTAACAAAACAATTAAACATGCTAGAATAGCAAAAGTAGGAAAGAAAACTCAATCTACCCCGCTCACTAGCTTCTATCTCAGTCTAAAGAACCTACTGCTCTGATACCACCTGTTGTGGTGACCCGAACCTAATTCGTCTTCTTAATCATCATTAGGATAAATTAATTAATTTGGGTCTAAATTTTTTTTTAAAATACATAAGTGCGGAACATATAATCATCAGTCTGATATAAACATCAAAAGTAAAGTACAACTCTTGTACAAAATACATTTGTCTCAACTAGGGTTCAACAACTACATCAAGTGCTGAAATCAAATCTACTTCTAAGTCCGGATCTCCACACTAATCTTGATCTCTCATCCTCTTCTTGACCCTGATCCTGTCCCACCTGTTGTTATGCACACATACAAACACAACAACAGCTAGATAACTCCGGTGAGAAATATATTCCCAGTATAAACCATGTATACATGCAATCATATAAACAGATATAAAAGCTTGAAACATATATCAATAACATGTATCAAAATCTGAAAGACATGAATCGATATAAAGCTGTAAATAAACTCGTGACTCATCATCTCAGACTCGACTCATCTCTAATCTATGGATCTCGGTTCCTGTACATTGGCACAATATACTGAATCTCCGCAATAGAAGCCGATCTGCTCCTAAGAAACATCGATATAAACCAAACATCCAGTGTCTTGGCACCTCCGCCAAAGACTTGGCACCTCTGCCAATGACTATGTACATCCGCCTATGACTCAATACATGCTTTGCTATAAATCAATAGAATAAGCATATCAATCTCATGAATTGCAAATATCAATGAAATAAAGTAAAGTATGTGATTTTGGGAAACTCAAGTCAATCAAACTCGAGTCGTATCTTCCCGGTTCAACATTGATTTATACCTTTTTTTTCTCGGTCTGACGAAGTCGAAGTCTCGAATTCGAATCTGTCAATACTCAATCTGGCAATGACAATACTGAGAAGTACAATATCAATATACTACTCAAATCAATACTGGATATAATCAGAACTCAATCTAATTATGTTTCAACGGCATAACTGCACAATCTCAATATACCCAGCAATACAAATATCAACAAATACCAATCTCAACTCATAATCAATCAAAAAACATAATCTGATACCAAATCTGTATAATCTCAATCAAATTCAATCTGAAAATGATAACAAATTCATATGGTATCCGTTTTTCATTCTGATTTCGATTATACAATAACCACAATCTCAGAAATAGACAATATCAGTCATATCATGATTTCTTCAATATCAGATCTTCAAATCATACAAGAACATAATAAAACTTACGTCCGTGTGAAGTTCTTATCGATAAGAGCACGGTACTGAAGTCGGATTGAAAATCGAACGGTTGGATTTCACAAAATCACAATTCTAGACTTCAAGAACTTTGAAGCTTCCCTGAAGGTCTTCTCGATTCTCAGCTGCTGAATTCGAAGGGAATGAATAGCTTTACATATACATTGCATGGGAAAAAACAAGTGGCTTCATCTTGGTGCAGCACGTCTCGCGCATATGAGCGACCTCCCTCGGCGCATATGGGCGAGACACTCTGTCTTGGCATTTGTCAAGTCCACCAGCTCGCGCATATGCGCGTCCTCCTCTGGCGCATATGCGCGAGGTTCTCTGCCATACTCGCGCATATGCGTGGGTCCTGGTCGCGCATATGCGCGAGGTTCTCTGCCTACCTCGCGCATATGCGCCCCGCTTGGTCGTGCATATGCGCGAGGGCTCAGTCCTCGCACATAACAATTTCTTCTCCGGTCTTCCCCAGTCTGATCCTTTCCGTCTATAATCACATCCATTATCAATAAATCATTTCAGATTACAATAATCAAAATCTCAGGCATTACATTATAGTTGGTTAACAATGCAAATTTAATTTTTGAAAATGTATATTAGTTCAAACATCACTTTTCGATTTTTTTGCATAGAAGATAAAATTATCGCAATTCAACAATCCCTCCTAATAATCAAAATCCTTGAAATCAATGGATATTGAACCCGTGACCTTGACTCCGATATTAGGACCGAGTGCTTGTCTCTTTAACAAAATTTATAGCTGACGATAATGGTGAAACTCTAATCTTTTAAACCGTACAACTCAAGCATCATGTTTCAATTAATCTACCAAGCAGAAAAAATTATGGTACTCTAACAATCCATCTCTCAATAATTGCACTATTTGCAATTAATAAGAATAAAACTCGTGACTTTGACTCTGAAACCCAATTGTAGGACCGAACACTTGTCGTTTTACCAAAAGCTACAACTAGTGATAATTGTGCAATTCTAATATTTTAAAATGTATAACAATTCAAACACCACGGTTCGATTGTTCTATGAAACAGGGACAATTATTGCACACCAACATATTATTTTGTAGCTTCATAGTCATTAGCAGATGAATACTAGCATGGAAGAATTTATATTTATAACTTGGGAAAAATAAATTTAATATTAGCGTGAAATATCGAAAAATCATAAAAAAATCTTATGTAAACTTAAAGGAGTAGGTCTCTTATGAGACAGTCTCACGAATCTTTATTATGAAACGGGTCAATCCTACCGATATTCACAATAAAAAGTTATGCTTTTAGCATAAAAAGTAATACATTTTCATGGATGACCCAAATAAGAGATCCGTCTCACAAAATACGACTCGTGAGACCGTCTCACACAAGTTTTTACCAATTTAAAAATATGTTCAAACTCAGTAATTTTTGTAGCTCCATCTCCATCGGATTTTACATCTTATTTTTATGAACATATGTTTTTGTTAAGAAAAACAACTCATGGTTTTAAAAGATCATTAGCTTCATATAGAGAGAGGGCTATGTTTTTTGTTGTTCTACGGGAAAACCAAATTGTTGTTTAAAAGATCTCGAATCTTTTTTTTAGTAGACTTCATCAATTGAGAGAGTGACCACTTGAATGAGCCTAATTGGAACATAAATAAATATTATTCGCTTTTGAATTAAACTCCAAATTTTAATAGATTTTATTATGGAATTTCAATATAAAACAAAAATAATATTCGAACTGATCAAATTGATTGATATCCCACGCCAAATTATATACTACAAGTTTCTTGCGTAATAAGCAAATACATATTTTATCTTCACCATTTGTTGGTAGTAACAAATATATCTCTCAATTCAAATATAAACCATGTAATATAATGGAACACATAATATAAATTATATTGAGTAGGTCTCTTGTAAGACGGTTTCACGAATCTTTATCTGTGAGACGGGTCAACCCTACCGATATTCAAAATAAAAAGTAATATTCTTTGAGGAATATATAAGAATATCTTTTTACACGTTTACAATTTCATAAAAACTCATAATCATCAATTTCTTTAAACAAGAAACAACATTTCCACAAGTTAGATTTTATTTTAAAAATAATCTAAAACTTTGAAAAGAGAAATTAGGCAAAAACTTGTATGAGACGGTCTCACAGGTCGTATTTTGTAAGACATATATCTTATTTTGGTCATTCACGAAAAAATACTAATTTTTATGTTAAGAGTATTACTTTTTATTGTGGATATCGGTAGAGTTGACCCGTATCACAGATAAAGTTTCGTGAGACCGTCTCACAAGAGACCTACTCGAGAATTTATATTGTTTATTTTTTTCTATTTAATATATAATTTAAAGGTGTAGTCGACAAATATATATTATGTATTCAAAATATTATATCATGTAAATATAAGTAATATAAAGTTACAAGTTAAGTAATTCGGTTTATGAAATTTATATAATATTTTGTATAAAATATATCCTTTAATGAAAATGATTTATAATTATTTAAAATAGAAAGAATATTTTTAGTGGATACGGAATAATCTTCACCAAAATGTGAGTTCGGTGAGTAATTTTGCCTTTAAAAACACACAAACTTATTTTAAACATTCGAATAATAATAAAAAATATTAATTTTTCATATTAAAAATATTAATAACTTATTTTAAACATTTAAATTATAAAAATATTATTTTTATTATATAAAAAATATCAATATTTAATTATTAAATCCGACCAAAATTCGTTTTAGCGTCTCTCTGTATTTTTCTGGTATGCAATCTAATTTTGTTTCTCTCTCTTCATTCTTTGCTTTTCCATGGCGAAGAAGTGAAGGTGAGTAAAACAAGTTCTTGCTAATTTCTTCATTTTAAAGAAATCTTGTATAAATATTGAAGCTTTTGGTATTCTTAATATTTATTTACTCGTTTTTTGGTGGGAAAGAAAGAAAGATCGTAGCGGAGAAAATGTTGGTAGCGAACAGTTTTGATTTATGGCAAAAAGACACCTTTTTTTCTGCCGCTGAAGAGGTCCAGCAATCTGCCGATTTGTGAGTGTAATTGATTTTTTACGGTTTTTGATTGTCTTTCCAGCATTTCTTTTGATCTGGGTCTGGTTTGTGTGGTTGATTCTTGCTCTGTATCTGTCGTCTGAATCTTTTGTTATTATTTTATCTGCGATTTGTATGCATGTTATTTTTTATTGTCTTCTTGTCTAGGTGGGCTTTGTTTAGTTCTCAGAAAGTTGGGGTTACGAGCTCTTTCTTGTAATAATCTTGTTTTTATCTCGCCTTTTTCTTTGTAGTAGTGTGCATTTTTACACGTGAAGTTAAACTGATAAATCAGGTGAGTTGTGCTTCGTCTGTTTTGTTTATGTTAGCATTCGAATTTAGTACGGATGGAGAGGGGACGAGTTGTAGATATTGTGAAGTTAACTGCTGGAATAATTTGGAATATCATACAACTGCTACTTACATAGTTCACTAATTTGTTGTTTCTTGGAAATTTTATCATAAAAGAGAATTATATCTCCCACTTTATGTTTATGTTATAGTAGGACGAATTGAAAATTATTTCATATCATGGGATCCAATTTTGTGTTTTTGCTATGGCAGAATGGAATCAGCTTACAGGACATGGCTCAGAGCGAAGAGAGAAGTGCTGATACCTCAGCATTTAGATGAAATTGGTAGAGATCTACAAAGGGCATTAGGCACCGCAAAATGGCAGGTCGGATACGTTGTAGCATTTACAAATGTAATGCTTATAGCCTAATTTTCAGGATGTGAAATCCATTCAATTTGGTAAACTAAATGTGGAGTGATCCCTTTCTTGTTCTTAGCTAGTCGGCATTCAATATTTTTTCTTTTCAATATTCATGACCATCAGTTTTTATTTTGTTTTCTCTGAGAAGCTTATGGCATATCATGATGTATGTTTATGTAGTCTATGTTTGTTGGTTAGGTTCGTAAATCTTGTAATATATTGAACTTACTGTTTCTCTCTTTAAAATTCTGTTTGCCAAAATAGTTGGAAGAGTTTGGAAAGGCTGTCCATGTGAGCTACCAAAAGCATGCTGATGATATTACAATCACTCGTCATAAGCAATTTGTTTCAGCTTTAGAAGATCAAATTTCCCATGTCGAAGCGGCGTTGAAGGAATCACTTAATGTGGAAGAGATGAAATCCCTACGATGGGTCGATTTAGATCAAGAGAACTGTGAAGACTTTGCTCTTTTTCTTTCTGGAATTCCTGGGACGTCACTGAAGATGGAAGATGAAAGTGAAAAGGTTGAGGAAGCAGCAAGTAGTTCATCTGTTAAGAAAAATTATTTGGAAAAAGATTGTAGCCTTGTTTTGGAAGTTGCTTCCAAAACTCAAATCCCGAATCATGGAAAATTTTTGGAAGTTGTCACAAGCAGTGAATCTTCCAGCTGCCTCGGGGAACTAGAGAAGAGAAAACTTAGTGGCATGGGGGATGAAATTTTAATTCAAGCCGATAAATTAACTTGTAATCTTCGAACCATGAAATTTCCGGATAAAAACTCTCTCGAGATTGTAATTGACAATGATGATAGGCAAAAATGTTCATTGACACAATCAACACCTAAAGAGAAGGGTTTCAAGCCCTCATTTTGGAGATCGAGATGTGAACAAGATCCTGAAGCAAAGGGGTTGTTAACTCAGTCAAAAATAATCAATTGGGTAAATCAGGTTTGTCAAAATACACCTGGTCGAGCTATATTATGTGCTTTGTTTCTTGCCATTTCTCGTGTTCGTTTCACTACAAATTGGAGGATTATACCCTTTTAGTCTTAAAGCAGCTTCATTATTTCTTTAGTTGCTTTAATTTGCAATTTAGATTGTCCATTTGAGATTCAGATGTGCTTGTTACTTTTTAATGAACTCTGAATTGTGCTGAACTTTAAATAGTAGAAATATAGTGTGCAGAAAATGTAACACAACATTTAGATGGTTTTGTCTCAAAGGCTTATCTTCATGACAAATAACCAGTATCAAAATTGTTATCAAACTTCTCTGAATTTAGTTGGGTCGTTGACACTTTTGAAGGTGAAAATGTATTGAGATAAATATGGTTGGATATTGTTGGTCATTCAATAACAATAAAATCGTTATCAGTATCATAATATCAAAAATATCGATTTTGATCCTAAAACCTATTTTTTATTTATAACAATAATCTTATATTTTAACATTTTTATGCCTTGTAGTTTATGTAATATCCTGAACATCTGTCCGTGTATTGCAGCGCATCAGAGGAGGTTATAGAAGTCAACGACAACAAATGGTGTCGCCCATATTACCAACCAATTCTCTTCGTTTCTTGCTTGCATTGATGCTAACCCTTTTTTTAGTTGGTATGGTCTGGCACTCAGGTTTTTCAATCAACACTTTATAATAAAATATGTTTTGGCTGTTAGTAAATACAAAATATATGCTTAGCTTGTGAGGGCAAAACAATGGTTTTTGACATTCTTGCAAGTTATATTGCAAAAATTTGCATGTTTGTCAATGCAATAAATGCTTGCCAAAAGTTAATTTAGTCTAATTTGAAATATTAAATTTTTTTGGTGGAAACTCCATTTCCAACTCAATTTGTGGTTGAGCTTGAAGTTACTCAGAATATTGGTGATATGTTATTTACAATATCAAGAGGATAACAAAAGATGAGATTATGTGGCACGTGGACTCGATCACTTGTTCTTCTGGCACTTCCTTCGAATACATCAATGAATTTTGGATTACCTCCTTGTGAAGCCTTCAGCAAATGGCATTATTACTCATTGTGAGCTTTTTATGAGAATTGAAGCTGTGAAAATTGAAAAAGTATATATCTTATGTGTGGATTGTCAGTGTTTCTTTAGCATACAACGGGTTATTTATACTTGGTACCCTAGTTATTTGCATTTGTTTACTTGGTTCAAGAGATGCATTTTACGTTTATTTTGCAAGATTTACAGCATTCTGGTTGTTTCTGCAGTGCCTTTTTTGCTGTATTCTGCTTAAATCAGTCTGAATTCATTGATGATGACCAAGAACTGAGGTTTGTTAATCACCTATGAACTCAAATTTCTAAAAGCTAGAGAAGTAACTGCTAGGAAGAGTGTTCAAATTCGTGACAGCAAGATTTTGTTTGTATAATAGTCATCTTTCTGATTCAAAAAATAAAATTTAAAAAATAGTCATGTTCCTGCCCCGTGTATTATATTTTTTTTAACAGCATATTCATTTCACTCGTAAACAAACCAATGCATCTCACATAAGAAAGTAGGGATGCGATGATCGTGTTAGGGAGTGGGAGTTTGGGAAATGAAGAAGTTTCCAAGCGCACAAATATTCCAAGCACACAAATGGAATGAGAGGGTTAATATTAATCATAAATAAAAGGATAGATAAGTTTTTTTTTTATCAATATCTCAACTGTTATAAAATAGTATAGATATGTTGATGCTCACAAAAAATGGAGGAACTTCTTCTGGTAACTGGAACTAGATGGTTGGTCTCCTTCCGGTGGCCGGAGCTGATCTGATATATGACTTTGGACCTGAGGTAGGTCGGAAATTACGTAAAGAACATGAGAAGAGGTCGAGATGTCCCACCGTGTCGCCTACTAAGAGTAGCTCACACCAACATTGTTAGAGTAGATGGCCTGTAAGCCAACTGTTGGCTGGGGAATTTATTGACTCAAGTGTAATAAACAATCTTTATTTTAATATAATTTAACTTTTCATGGTCTTGTTTTACTTTATCTGTATACCCATGCAATCACCATAGATAAAGTCCTTGATTATGCTTTAATACAAATGAATCGTAATTCGATGTTGAAACTCATTTGTCAGCACTGCATATTCTAAATTCGTTCCTAGTTGATTCAGCCGCCTAAAATAAGGATAAAGGCCGCTTGAGCTCGAGACTAGAATCTGTGATGTTGTGTACTGCGTTTCTTGTTAAGGGCATAGAGATGTCCAAACATGCAGATGGGTAGTCATAAGATGATTATACCGAACAACCCTCCCTCGAACTTTCCAAGTGGTTATCATTCATCGAGAGGATAAGTACGTGGTTATGATTATATACCATTAGTTTTTACGACCCGGGACAACACTGAGGCTCTATATGCTAGGGCTGTGCTTTGACTGGTTTACCGGCTCCAGGAGAGTCATCAGGTGGCGAGGTTGGGTACAATTGCGACACATATAGGAGCCAGTGCATTGTAGTCGGGGATTTACCGCTCACCTGCGGGTGTGGATATCCTATGTGATCTGATGAAATTATAGTGCGTGGAATTTCTGGCCAGAGTATGAGATGTACGTTAGAGAAGAAGTTCTCCATCCGTACATGCGATGCCATTATTTATAGTTTTCACATAGTTATCGAATTATTATGCAACCCTCGATGAACCAATGGTTGCAGATTCGATCGGGATATATGAGATGAAGGGATCGTACTGTACGTTAATCATAATCGACTGGTTCTTGCAGGCACTATCAGTGATACCTAGGGGATCATGGTGCGATGCTACTAGACGCTCTTACCATGATCCGATGGGTGCAATCAGAAATGAGTTCTGACATTCTTAATCAAGGTGTTGATGAAAATAATGGGGCTAACTAGGATAAGCCCGAATAAGAATAAATATTATTCTGAATCACAAAGAGTTGTGAACCCATGACTAGTTGTATCTCTGAATCATTGAGGGTTATACAAGTACTGGATCATTTGTTCCCGTTGAGAGAATAAATTCATGCAGTTGAATTTATATAATGATATAGTAAATTCAATGAGTTGAATTTATGATAATTAAATTTTGAGAGAATAAATTCAAAATGTTGAATATATATTATGATATAGTAAATTCAACTCCTTGAATTTATGATAATTAAATTTAGGGAGAATAAATTCAAGGAGTTGAATTTATAAAATCAGATAATTTAATTTATTAAACTCAAAAGTTGAGTTTATTAAATATTAAATTTTGGAGGTAATAAAATTCAAGGAGTTGAATTTATAATTTAAACAATAAATTCAAATTTTGAATTTATAATCGATTTAATTTATTAAGCTCAAAAGTTGAGTTTATTAAATATTAAATTAAATATATTGGTAGTATGTTTAATGGACTTGTAGGAGTACAAGTCCAACATATTAAATAATTAAAGTTATTAATGGACTTTAATTAATTAATTAAACTAGTTGGACTAGCTCAATTAATTAATCAAGCCCATTAATGTTAATTATGGAATTTAGGTCAATGCTATTGTTTTTAAGTAAATAAAAAGACCTTGCCTCCACTAATTCCCATGGTGATGATCGAGAATCACATCTCAAAATCCTCCAAAATTTTGTTGGCCACTTTCAAGAAAAAGAGATTTGAGTCCTCTCTCAAATTTTTGATCTCAACGCAAAAATTTCTTTCAAATATTCTAGTGCTATTTGAAAGAGGAACAAATCTTCTGATCGTGGACTTGATAGAAGGAGACTCGAAGAAAGTTCGTAGGGAATTTATCAAGAACTATCTCCGCTAACTCCGGAATAGTTGGAGCCTTGTGAAATTTTCACCGAAGGTATAAATTCTAACATCTTATGTATGTTTAATTATAATAAACCATATGAGTGCCCAAAACAAACATATTTTGATTGTCAAAATAAAATAAATTTTTTTAAATTTCCGCTGCGTTTGGGTACTAGAAAACCGAGATCCAACAAACATACATCTAAGCTCCCTAGCACCACACCTGACTTACCTTTTAGTTCCCTTGCACACTTGCTTCACTTCTTCACTAGAGGTGTAAAGCGAATTGAGCCAACTCGAAAATATTGATTTGTATTTGAACCTATCGAATTCGAACCGAACTCTAACATGTTTTAACTTTTTCCGAATCGAATTCAAACCCAAATTATTTTGTTTGATAGTTCGTTCGTCCCTCACGAGTTTTAATAGTTTATTAATATAATTGCATACTAAATAAATATATTTAGAGCCTTTGTTTAGAGTACCTCGTGAATATGTTCAAATGTTTCTAGTCGAACTCAAACTAAAGCTTTGATTCGAACCGTATTCAAGCAAAAAAGATTAATTTTTTCGATACTGATATCGAACTTGAGCTTAAATATAACTCATTCGAGCCTTAATATTTTCCATACTTTCGGTTCAATTACGTTTCTTTACCCTTAGCAACACCCCACTTGCTGAGAGCTTATATACTCCCTAGCCACGATTAATGTGTATATGTTGAAACAGAGATTTCATGTAATTGTATACGTCTTAGTCGAAATTAAAAAAGAATATGTCCAAAAAAAAAAAAGAATGGTCGTTAAATATTGAATTCGAAATTTAAATATTTGAATTAGAACCATTTTAATAGTTTTATTAGTTGTATTAATTGGATATTTTTTTTGTTGTGATATAAACGAGTATTTATTTTATTAGTCTATTATATTGGTGGTGGTGTGATAAATTACAAATATTTTCAAGTCATGAAAAAATAAATATAATATTTCATGGACAAATTCAATAAATCATGAATACATTATTAAAGCTTGTGTATTGTATATGCTCCAAAGTGTACTGTTATTGATTTTTGTGCCATTTAAAAAAAATGCCTGAATACATTACTAAATTTTACCAATTTTTGTAGTCAACCAAGAAAACTAAAATGAACCACACGTGGGGACCCGGACGCTAATCATTTTATTAATCATCATTGGGACTAATTTAATCAATTATAATAAACAGGATCTAAATTTTTTTTTTCTAAAATGCGGAACGTAATGGCATACATCTTAATATACACGTCAGTATTAAAAGTACAAATCTTGCACTATATACAATCAGTCTCAACTAAGGTTTAACAACTATATAACAAGTGTTTAAATCCTAACTCTAGTCCAAGTCCGTAGTCTCCACTCTAACTTGATCTTTCTTCATCTCTGTGACCCTGAACCTGTCCCACCTGTTGCCATGCACACATACAGAGAAGACAACAGCCGGATAACTCCGGTGAGATATAAATATCCCAGTATAAACAATGTATCAATGCAATCATATAAAACATATATAAAAGCATAAACAATCATTATAACATGTATCTAATCTGACTACATGAATCAATACGAATCTGTATTTAAGTCAATGACTTATTATCTTCTCTCAACTTATTTCTAATCTAGGGATCCCGATCTAATTTAGACTTTGGTATGCTGTATCGAATGTCTACAATAGACGTCGATCTACATCTAAGCTCATCGATACACCGTAAGTCTAGAGTCTACGCGGTTCTGACAAAGACTCGGCGGTTCTGCCCTAGCTAGGCTGATCTGCCCTAGCCTCAAACTCTGGCTCTGCTATAATGCAATAGACTAAACAGATCAATCTGATAATCTGCAAATATCAATGCAATAACATAAAGTATGTGATTTTAGGAAACTCAAGTCAGACCTAACTCGAGTTGTGCAATCCCGAATCAACATTTATTTATACCTTTCTTGCTGTCGCTCTGATACAATCGAAGTCTCGACTCAAAGCCTATCAATGTTCAATCTGGCAATGACAATATCAATATACTGTATCAATATTCTAATCAAATCACGACATCTCTGTTTTATCAAATTCTGACGGTACAACAGTACAATCTTGCGATACTGATAATACTATATCAGTCTATACCAATTTCAATCATTTACAATCAACCACTGTACAAAACTAATATCAATTCTAGTCAATCTCATTCTGAAATTCATAACAATTCCATATTCAGTCCGTTTCTTAATCTGACTTCGATTCTATGATGTCTACTATGTCAAGAACACTATATATGAATCGTATCTGATTCTGGACATAGCATAATTTCAAATCTTAACAAAACGTAACAAAACTTACGTCCTGTTATAGCTGTCGTTGCTAGGAACACGGTACCGTATTCGGATTGATCGCAAATCAAATTCTGAAATCAACGAGCGATTCCCCCCTCACTTTCGTTTCTTCTTTCTTCTGAGGAAAAGTTGCATGTATATATATATATATATATATATATATATACATATACGCACATGCAAATGGACGAGTGGCTCAATCTTTGTAGCACACGTCTCGCGCATATGCGCGACCCCAATCGGCGCATATGCGCGAGACACTCGGTCTCCGCGCGTATCCTGCACATCGCCTCGCGCATATGCGCGAGACTCTCTGGAGTTCCTCGCATAGGCTTCGCGCATATGCGCGACATCTTTCCGCGCATATGCGCGAGATCTTCTGCCTGGTTGGCGCATGTGCGCGCATCCGGTCGCGCATGTGCGCCGATGCTATTGTCCTCGCACATCAATTTTCACATGTGATCTCATTTCGTGTCTCGGTTAGCCCTTTCATAATTATCTCGATTAAAAATCACTAATCGTAATTTAACACGGTATAAAATCTCGGACATTACACCACATCAGTCAGAAACACAATAATCCAATTAAACATTAGAAGCCTAAACTTAAGGTCAACGGATAATTATATGATATTACTGGACAACACACTTTTAGTAACCATGTTCATGTTTATCATACTCATCCCCAACTATCCCTAAACCAAAAAACAAATCAACTAAGTGAAATAACTAGTCAGCTACAACATGACATATACAATGAACTTCATTCGTCCAAACACATTCTGTTTGTTCACATGTTGTTAGAGCCTGCAATAATTGAGACAATTATTAACTTCAATTTCTCAACGAGTCAATATAATACTATAATTTAATAATAAAACATTTATAGTACCAATTATAGATGCAAAATCTTTTTCATTTATGTTATAATTGTTTTATAGATTATTATCGATGATATTTTGCTCCCTCATAGCATATTTCTATAACTCTTGCATCTCATGTCCATCGTTTGAGTATATACTAGTATCTAACCCGTGCGATGCACGGGATGATATTATTAAAAATTAGTGAAAAATAATAAGATATTTAAATTGAAAAAAATATATAATTATAAAAAATAAAAATAAAAACTATTTTTCGCTAATTTTAAAAAATTTTCTTAAATACAACGCATGTCGATTAATTTTTTTGGCTAATAATCACTATCACATATCAAAATTTTAGATTGTGTTAGCCTAAGACAATGACACGATGCTTATCGTGTTTAGCGTATTGATGTCTGTAGGACCGAGCGCTTACCGCTTTACCAAAAGTTATAGCTGGTGGTAATGATGCAACTCAAATCTTTTAAACCGCACAGCAGCTCAAGCACCACGGTTCGATCGCTCAACCAAGCAGGGACAATTATTGCACCCAACAATCTCCCTCCCAATAATTGCACTCCTTGCAATCAATGGAAATCGAACCCGTGACCTTGGCTCTGATACCAATTGTAGGACCGAGCGCTTGCCGCTTTACCAAAAGCTATAGCTGGTGGTAATGATGCAACTCAAATCTTTTAAACCGCACAGCAACTCAAGCACCACGGTTCGATCGCTCAACCAAGCAGGGACAATTATTGCACTCAACAATGTCGACCATCAAATTTAATACATATTTAATTCTTTAATTTTCAAGAAGCTATATATTATTATTTTTTAACATCTGATAAAAAAAATATTTTTAAATCACATTCAATAAAATTAATGAGAAATACTTTTTTAAAAATTCAGTAATTTCGTCTAAATCTACTTTCACAAACAATTTTTTGACATGGCACGTGTTTGACACATTTGAATGATAACAATAATTGTTTCATCAATATTTTTATCCAAATGAGTTGTGATTTTATCTACAAAATCTCTGCATAATATACACAACAACCTATTATTCCGAAAGAAAAATGAAACATATAATCATAAGTAAATTATATATAAATCAGAAAAGTTATTTTATTAATATTTACTATGTGTATTCCAAAACAATGTCAATAAATTTTATAAGGTGTCTTCTAATAAGATGCGTACTTTCTTTAGAATTGGTTTAATCATTTTCATTACGGGACATTTTATACCATCATGTATCCATGAACTTTGTAATATAGAAGAAAATTATCACATTAGTAATACGTAATAATTAAAATTTTGTACAAATAGAAGAATAATATTTTTTACTTCTCGATCTTGAAATACATATTTCAAACTTAATATCTCGTTGTTCTAGTTGTTTCCATATGTAGGAAGTTCATAACAACGAACAAATCTAAATTTAAAGGAACATTACATCTTGGAAGGATTTAACTCATATATGATGCTGAAAAGAGAAATCATTTCAGAATTCAATTTTGGAGTAGATAAGTTTAGTAAGATAAATAGAATAAAATTGGTTTATAATATAATATGCAGTATTACATTATTTATAATTTAAAATTCAAATAAGACATCCCAATGGAAAAAAATTATACATTGGATTCTTTTGACAGAACTATACCATACATTAACTCTTTCAAATTATGAAAATCTCGAATTGCATGCATTCGGTGTCAAACATTTCTGATTATTGAGGATCATATACATGTTTATTTAGAGTAATTTAAAGTCCATTTGTAACTCTTTTGAATCTATCTATTTAAATTTTCTTGTGTTCTCTTATTTAAATTTTTAAGAAGACAATTCAAGATATACAATATACATATGGTTTTGGAAGAAAACTACAATGCATTAATTCTTTCAAATTAAGGTAATTTCGAAATAATATGCATTTGGGATAAAAAAAAATATGATTATTAAATGGTAATTTAATGTCCATTGAAAAACCTTGTTGTAGTGAAAACTTTTAACACTCAACCAATTTTATTTTTAGAAAAATTAGATAAACTAATTAAATATTGTATTTATTTTTCAGTAAGTAATTTGGGCAGGAAATTATTAAAATAGAAAATGTATTTTTTAATGATTTACCTCATGTGTGATACTGAACATTGTAATCATTAGTATTTTAAATTTATTTGTACAATTTTTAATTAAATTGATTGATATAATCAATGCAAAAATTTAATGTAGTTTATATTTTCAATAGAGTTTAGTTTCAATTTGAATAAAAAAAATAAAAAAACATATAAACATAAATTATATTTAAATTATTATAAAAATGAATTAAATTCAAATTTGAACTAAATGAATTGATTTAATCAATGCAAACAATAATTGAAGTGATCATTTATTGCAGTACACATATTTCAATATTCATGATATATCCTTTTTTTTTAGAAATGACATTTTGGCGAAAAATTACTATTTTTGGCAAAAACTCTGCTTTTATATATATATTTGAGTAAAAAAACTAAAAAACATATAATACAAAAATTAAATTTGAATTAATATAAAAATTAATTGAATTCAATGAATTGATGTAATCAATACAAACAATAATTGAAGTGATCATTTATTGCAGTACACATGTGTCAATATTCATGTAAATCTTTCTTTTTTTAGAAATGACATTTTGGCGGGAAATTACTATTTTTGGCAAAAACTCTGCTTATATATATATATATATATATAGATTTGATTAAAAAAATAAAAAACATATAATACATAAATTAAATTTGAATTAATATAAAAATTAATTGAATTCAAAATTGAATTAAATGAATTGATGTAATCAATGCAAACAATAATTGAATTGTTCATTTATTGCAGTACACATGTATCAATATTCATGTAAATCTTTCCTTTTTTAGAAATGACATTTTGGCGGGAAATTACTATTTTTGGCAAAAATTCTGGTTTTATATATATACATATATATATATATATATATATATATATATTTGAGTAAAAAAATAAAAAACGTATAATACATAAATTAAATTTGAATTAATATAAAAATTAATTGAATTCAAAATTGAATTATATGAATTGATGTAATCAATGCAAACAATAACTGAAGTTATCATTTATTGCAGTACACATGTGTCAATATTTATGTAAATCTTTCCTTTTTAGAAATGGCATTTTAGGGGAAAATTACTATTTTTCGGACATCACAATGTCCCCTACCAATGAAACATGGTACTCACATCGCAGATACTAGTCTCAAACTCGAGAGGCCTTTATCATTCTTAGCGGCGGCTGAATCGACTAGGAACTCTTTAGAATATACAGTATTCCAAATATGAGTTTCATGATAATCATCATATGAGCATCTCACATTCTTTCTACTATTTGTATATTCAAAGACTTTATCTATGCAACTATCATGAGTATACAGATAAAGATGTGCCAAAAAAATAATTTCAAATATTATTAAAATAAAGATTGTTTATACATAGAGTTTCAATGTGAATCCTCGGCCAACACTTGGCTCGACGGACACCTACTCTAATAATTATATCTCAATTATTTCAATGGACAAAAACTATATTATTGGTGAAGTCAGTTGGAGCATTATAATTTTTGATATGATTCATCATGAAAGGTTTTAATCAACAAAACAGTCATTGTCAGCTATGAAACTTCTCTAAATTATATCTGTTTTTTGTGTCAGTATGTAATATTTATATTTACTATCAAATCTTTTTAAGTGTTCATTGATTATAAATTAGTTTTTATTATATTTTAATTTCTAAATAATTAGTTTATACTATTTTATTTTTTATCGGATCAGTGAGCTTTGGGTCAAAAAAATTTCTGGCTATTCTCCTGGCCAAAAATGAAAGTGGTATAAAATTTGTTAAGTTAACAAACATAAATTGGCCAAAAATCGAAGTGGTATAAAATTTGCCAAGTTTACAAACATAAATTTTTAAAACGAACGATTCAACCCCCCTCTAGACCATCTTTCTTGTTTATTCAATCCTAACACTTTAGAAAAAGCAATTATTTGTATAAAGCAATAATAAGAATAACAATATCAATATCAATGTATAATATGTATTATAATTTGTTGTTAATATTATAATCATGCAAACATTTCTAGGACACATATATATCAAATTAGAGAATATATAATAATTAAATGTTTTTTAGTTCAAAGATGTACACTAATAAGTCATATCACTTATATGAGCATAATAATTAAATGATAAAAATGAGACATTTTTCCCTCTTTTTTAACGTTTACTTGGTCTCTCTCAATTTCCAAAAATAGTGGGAAAACTACACACAAAAAACCAACAAAGTTATCGGCCTATTAAGCACATTTAAATATTTTCTTGTCCTTTTCATACTGTGACCAAATCGGTCCATATTAAAATAACGGTTTATAATATTGTTTTGGTCCGACCATCTGATTGAATCGATCTCGATGATCGAACTAAAACACTGTTATATAAATACAATAATATAATATAATAAATAATATATTTTAAATTCTAAACATCTTAAATATATATAAATAATAAAATATATATTTTCAATGTTAAAAAATTAAATAATTTCTAATACTGTTAGAAAAAATATTTTAAACAAAATTTAAAATCCAAATAATCATATATAACAAAAAAATAATTTAAAAAGTAAATTAAATTTTTTTTTCGAAAACATTGTGAACCGGTCCAACCATTTTTGGATCGGTTCAATAATGATCTGGCCGGTAAAATGATTTTTGAACGATATTTGAATTAGACCCATGTTTGGTTATCGGTCGAACCGATCGGTCTGATCGGGTTTTGAAAACACTCCTTGAAATTATGTTACTTTTTTTCGTACAATTAAGTTTATATTTTAATATGTTATTGGATTTATACATATATATATATAAGTGAATAACATGTGTATATTAACGATCCATATCACTTGACCAAATGTGTTTATTAATTATTAAAAAAAAGTGTTTATTAATTTAAAATTATGGAATAATAGATAAAAAAAAACATTTAAAATATGGATGATTAAAAACATTCAAATTCAAATTCAAATTCAAATCATATTTAGAAAATATTAACGAATGTATTAAAAATATTTGACAAACGGTCGCATTTGGTATAAATATACATAAGAATGAAGTGAGTCTGATTTGACATAACTAAGGAATCAACATTATTATCATTTAATTGATTGTTAGAAATAATAATAAAAAAATACATTTAATAAATGCATTACTATCACTCGATGTATCATCGGAAACAACGCCTGAAAAGGTTTCGCATCACCGAGTTTGGTGCACTAAATAGTCTCTAGTATGAAGATAAAATATTTGTCTGAATATTTTTTTTTACAGCGAAACTTGTAATTTTATTGAGAAAGATCAAGAGTTACAAGATTTACTAGCCACAGAGAGAACTCGTCATTCTTCCAGACAAAAGATGAATGTGAGCAAGAAGAAAAATGAGCAATACTATGGGCCACATTATTAGCCAATCTATTTTCATAAGTAAGGCTTGACACTACCGACTTCTGTACCAGATCTTTGATTACCGAAGCCCGTAATCCTACATAGCTAATGTCATCTTTAAAGGTCGTGACTGCTCGCACTGCCAATAAGGAATCTGTTGTAACTTGGACATCATGGAATTGTTTGTCATATAATAATTTGATACTTGCATGAACTGCCTCTAGTTCTCCCATAAGCATTGAGGTGGGTTTCAAAATTTGTTTCCCAAAGGCCATGAGTAGTCTACCTTGGTTGTCTCGTAGTGCTCCACCTATACTGTATCGATTCAGGTGTTCATTGAAGCATGCATCAACATTCATCTTTAAACCATTTGCTTCTGGTGGCTTCCATTTGCTGGTCAGAGCTCGCTCTTGAAAGGACTTCGAGCAGCCGATTTAGCAGCTTGGAATTCGGTTAGAAAGGTATTGCTCCAAGTAATTACCCATTCATTCAGTAGTCCGTCATTTCCATGTAGGATCTTTAGCCTTTCTTTCCATACTGCCCAGGATAGTATAGCAAACTTTTCAAAATTCTTATGGGATAATTGTTCGGTCATCCAACAGCACAAGTCCATCGAGCAGGCTCTTTTGACTGATTTCAGCACTGAGTAATATTCTGTGTCCTTCCATAGCTTCTTGACAGCCTCACAAAAAAATAATGAGTGACATGTAGAGTCATGTTGGGAATGGCATACGTAACACTGCCCATTAACCGGCACATGATGGTAGAGTAGATTTAGGTTTGTGGGAATGATATCATGGGCAACCCGCCACCAAAAAATGCGTATCTTCGGGGCTAATACACTTTTATATTCACTGAAAATATAGGATTCGAGTCCAGTAGATGAGACTAGTTCGAATATAGATTTCGAATTTACTCCAGGTCTGAAATTATAAATGAGACCTTTAGAAGGGGGCCAGGAGGTTGTCCCGGGATAACTTCTCCGACACTCAAGTCAGGTACTGAGAGTAAAAATGAGAGAGAAGCTATGGACGCTGCTGAGAATCAATATATTGAATGAATAAATTATGCTCTCAAACCTGTTATTTATAAGAGAATATATGTGATCTATCATGGACCTTCTATCTTGGCCACAGATGAGCCGGGGGTCCCAAATTCGGTTTGGACCTGATCTTGATGAGCTCATTCATAAGATATAAAACTCGAAAAATATTTTATTCGAAATCGAGTTAAACTCAAACATATTCGAATTTTTTTCTAATCAAACTCGATTGCAACAGCGTGTGATGAAAAAGATAGCGGGGGAGAAATTTAGCCCACGAAATGAGTCTCGAATGCCAATCAGGCCCAACAACAGTTGAGGGCAAAGCAGTCACTTACGTGAAAGAGATGTGTACACCCTGACCCTGCTTACATGGCTGAAACACAGCTCTTGACTCAATCCCTCCCTCGAGAATGGAGATGCGAATTGCATGAGAGAAATGAGCCACGCTCCCTTCGGAGAGACGAAGAAATATAGTAACCAAATCTGTATCTATTTATCTCCTCAACATGCATTTGCATGAGCTCAACTGTGTGCGATGAAAAAGAGTGGGGGAAAAATTTCATTGGAAGTTTCATCGATTTTTCTATTGTAATCTCCGGAAACCCCCAAAGATTTGATTGTTCTTTCCGTCTCTCAATTCTATTATTATTTTTCTTTTCAATCCGAGTTATCTATTCCTTTTGTACAAAACCCATTGATTTTCTTGGGTTTATTTATTTATTTTTAAAATAGATATAAGCTTATAGACCCACATCTGTCTGTGTGTGATTTTGGTAGCAGAAATCAAGAACTTAAATGGCGAATGCATCTGGGTTGTTTACGCCAGTTGTTCCTTGTGGTAGGAAGAGATTTTCTCCACCTATGGGGATTTTTCGATCTGGGATTTGGTTCTCTGAGGGAGTTTCCAGGAGATTAGTGTGTTCCAGCATTGCTCAGGGTGCAGAGAAGCTTTCACCTTCTGAATCTAGAGTTCCCAGGTAAGTAATTAATCACGAAGTTGAGATTTTGTGGATTTTTTCGTTTTGAATAATGTGGGTTTTGCTTTCCAGTTGCTTAGAAATATTAAATTTGCGTTTTCCTTTTTTGGAGAAAATGAATTGTGAAATTTGGATGCATAGGCTTCTGATCGGCTGTTGCTTGCTTGTTTTGGAAAGCGCGTGATGAATATTTTTGTTCATAATCATTTGTTAAGAATTTGAGTCACTACAAGTTGGATGTTTTATTTTTTGGTTGGTCTCGTGTAAGTTGTGATTATTTGCAACTATTTTTTGTATGACCTGCTGTCCTTTGGAACCCATTAACTAATGCAATAGTCTGCAATCCACATTGGTTATACAAACCACGTTGGACAAGCTTTGTATGACAAGCTCGCCTTAGAAGGTAATGGTAGATGAATCGAATCGTAATCTTGACTATTGGTGAAACACTTACTAATCCACCGACTCGGAAAACCTTTGGTTGTAATTTTTGCAACTATTGATATCAATGGAGGTTTAGTTGTTCACATGTTATCTTTTGTGTGAATCTCATTTAGCACGCGAGATGTATTGAAGGAGGAAATCTATGGATATTTGTTGCTCATATTCTATGTGAGTATGAATTTTGGATAAATAATCTGCAAGCAGCTAAAAGGAAGACTAATAAAGTTTGCTATTCTTTATATCTTTTTTAGATGTAAATTTAGACCACTTTGATGATTAGTTTTGGCTCATTCAAAGGCAAACACTAATTTTGGTTACTCCCATTCATGTGACAGGAAGCTGCCTAATGATTTGTCGTATTTCCCTGTGATTTTACTCTACTTACATGCTAATGGTCTCTGGTTGCTTTAAGCGTGCTGCTGCTTTTTGATAAGTATTATCAATGATGTTTTGATGAAGCTTTAATTTTTCTCTTTGTCCCCTTCTGGTTGATTTAGCTGGTTGCTTATTGATGCAAGGGAAATATGCTGATGGTTAGTTACCACAATAACAAAAGAAACAATTAACATATACCATGGCTATTGCTTGTTGGGCTGTATGTTCTGTTCATGAACTATTGGTGCTGATCTGAGTCTCCTTTTGTTCTTCTTGTGCATTCTGAATCCACTGCCCTCCCAAAAGAAAAAAATGATTGCATTAATGAACAAATGCAATGTTTGCTGACCAGGATTGAAGCGGAAAGTGTAAAATTTACTAAGTCAATTTCCATCTGTTGATCTTTTATTTCTCCATTGTTGATTTTAAGTGTTGCCTTTTAATTTCAAGCCATTTCTTTCAACATGGCTACTTTCCACACAGAATGCTAGTTGTTATCGTCTGAACCCTATCGACTGGTCAAAATTATGTTCTTGGATCTTGGTTACTAAAACTGTCGATCTCAATTTAGTAAGATGTGATCATTTTATGCATATTGAATCATATTTTGGATGTGTTCACTGCTTTCGTTGTGTTAAAAATCAACCTTTTCCTAGAATGTGTTGGCTTATGTGATCGCAGTAGGATTTTGAGGAGCACCTCATATATTAGTCTGCATTTTTGTTGTCTTGGTCTTCTTGAAACACATATCATGAAATGTAGGTTCGTGTATTCACCGTATCTTAGTGATTATTCAAATTGAAAGGATGTTTCAATTTAATCTTTGTATAGGCTTGTTAGCAAAGGCTGCAAGTTAGTTGGATGTGGCTCTGCTGTACCAAGTCTTCAGATATCTAACAGTGACCTCTCAAAAATTGTCGATACTTCTGATGAATGGATATCTGTACGAACTGGAATTCGAAATCGAAGAATTGTTTCTGGTGAGTTTTTTCTTCCCCTCAGTTCCTTTTAACTTGAACTGAAGTAATAGTCAGGATATTTATGTTAGTATTTGGTTTTTCTGAGGTGAGATCTTCTAGCTCTTCAAGCGGTTAGAATGATCAGTCCTCCATATTTACATGCATATGAACATGACTTTTTTGGACTTGGGAAGCCAACCAAACAAGGCCACATGTTTGTGCCCTCGGCAGTCCAGATTTGAGTGAAGAAAAACATCAGTTCACCTGATACTTTTCAGGTCTATGGATTCTATTTATCAACCTATGTGTAGCTTAGAAATATACTGATGCAGGAAAGGATAGTTTAACTGGTTTGGCAGTAGAGGCAGCTCGGAAAGCTCTCCAGATGGCCTTGGTTGATCCTGATGATTTGGATCTTGTGCTAATGTGTACTTCCACTCCCGAGGATTTGTTTGGCAGTGCTCCACAGGTACATATTGTAGCATTATTCTTAATTTATCGCTTTTTTTTTCTTTTTTCCCCCTTGTGATTGTAAGACAACCCTGATTGTTTCCAATCTTCAAATTTGTATGAACTTTTTAAAGCCTCATGATTCTCTTATATTTGATGATTATCATGCCTTTGCATAATGCATAACTTTTTTTAGTGTCTTATTATTTGATTTTATGAGCAATGGCATATTTGAGAATTCGAATGTGTTTCTGGCATTTTTTTCCTAGATTCAAAAAGAGCTTGGCTGCAAGAATTATCCATTGGCTTATGATATAACGGCTGCCTGTAGTGGTTTTGTTTTGGGCCTAGTTTCTGCCGCTTGCCATATTAGAGGTAAAAACTCAGCTTAAAGATTGCAAATATTGGTAACTTATTAAGAGTCTGTTTGGCTCATCTTATAGGTTGTCAAGACATTTTGAGGAGGTTTAAAAACATGTAAGAGATATGTAAATGTTAGTTCAGATTTTTTTAAAGACATTTAATGTTTAAACATAAGCTTCTTTGAGATCTTCAAAAACCAATGCGATCACAGCAACATATCAAATAACCCAAATTCTTATCCTTATATCTCATGTTATCCTCCTATCCTTCTCCCCCCTCTATTTTTTTCTTTCTCCCTAGTTCACTTGTTTCCTCCACTTTTCTGGTGATTTTATTTTCTTATTTTTACTTATTTTCTTATGATATTTGGGGCCTTAATTTTAAGATAAAATGTAAGAGCTTATAAGTTAGAGCCTATTTGGTGAAGCGTATCTTAAATATATTTCTTCCCTCTCTATTTTTTTCTCTCCCTAGTTCACTTGTTTCCTCCACTTTTCTGGTGATTTTTTTCCTTATGTTAACTTATATTTTTTGCAATATTTTGAGAATCTAATTTGAAGATAAGATGAAAGAGCTTATAAGTAAGATTATATTTGGCTAAGCGTATCTTAAATATCTTACAACAGAGGCATAAGATGTTTTAGTAGCTTATAAAGTATTAGTTCTTATTTACAATTAAGCTATTAAGGTATTCGTATAAAAAGAATCATCCTTGGGAGAAGAATTGCTGAAAAAATTACAAGGCAAAATGAATTTGAGAATAATTTAGGATATGCTACTAAATTTTGAGATTTTTTTTGTTATTTTGAATTTTATATTATCTTAAATAATAAGTTGGTATTGAAAAAAATTAATAAATCTTATAATCTCTTATTGGCTTATTTTGAAAAAACCTAAAATATTTTTTTAAATACTTAATATACTCTAAAAAACATGTTACAAGTTCCTGAATATCTTTTAAATTTAATATCCCTGTTTATTCTCTAATCCCTTTTTTCCTCATTATTTTTATATTGTTCTACTCTCATGATTTGTTTCTCTTCCCTTATATTAATTTCTTGATGATTTATTTTATCTAAACAGTTGAAAAGGTTAATTTTAAAATAAGATATAAGAGCTTATAAGTTGGTTAAATATCTTCTGAACTCTAAAACCTTATAGATGTTTACGGTAATTTTAACTAAACAAGCTCTAAAACTTCTTTAGATTTAAAAGCTTATATTTTAGATAAGTTTTAGTCAAAGGGACTTTGCGTCATCATCGAAATATGAATTCTTGTGATTTATTCCTAGGTGGTGGCTTCAAAAATGTTCTTGTGATTGGAGCTGATGCGCTATCTCGCTATGTTGATTGGACCGACAGAGGATCCTGTATTCTTTTTGGTGATGCTGCTGGTGCTGTGGTAGTACAGGTTCCGGATCTTATCTTATCATTTTCATGCCATTTATCACTCTTTTTTCCTCTAAAAATTGAGAATTTAAGGAAATCATCGCAGCGTGTCTTTTTCATTTATATACAAATTTCTTCTTTTGCAACAGCAAATTTTATGTGGATAGTCTTCGATTCAGGTGACTACCTTTAATAGTCTAGTTAATTTTTCATGATCTTTTAATCAGGCATGTGACATAGAAGAGGACGGATTATTTGCATTTGACTTGCACAGTGATGGTGAAGGGCAAAGGTATCTTTTAAACATCCTCTCGAAGAAAACCTGTCTTGTAGTTCTTCAGACTAGCTATGTAATACACATGTAGCATGTATGCTAAAATTTATTCTGTCTAAATCATGGTAGTTTATGTTATTAACCCAATTGGATATACCAAAATTTTCGAAATATTTTCAACTAAAAATGAAATTAGCAGTTTGGGTTGTGATTTATTAATAACAAAAAATTAAATCTATTTCTTCTTAGATAATGAAAGACGAAACTATTTAGATAAAACTTAATTAGTGACACACCAAATAGACCAACGAACACCTAAAAGCATCATAGCGCATGCGGTGCATGTGCACTATCAAATATCTGGTTTGTGTCGGTTGTTGTGTTAGTAACATATTCCTTTTTAGGATATTTTAATAAATTACAATAGCAATACATAAAAAAACTTGAATGGCTTCTGATTTTGTTCAGATAGCTAAAACAAGAAAGCCGATTTTAATAATCTGGATTAATATCACACCAAATATTTAGTATACATATAGATATTTCGATAAAGTAAAAGTTGTTATTAATGGCAAGCCAAAAAAGATCTCCCAAGTTGTTCTTACTTTATGTATTGAATAGATACATATAGGTAAAAACTGTTTTTGTCTTTTCTAGACACTTAAACGCCACTATGAAGGAAAATGAAGAGGATCAAGCATTAGGGACCAATGGTTCACTCCTTGGACTTCTACCAAAAGGGTCTTCATACTCCTGCATACAAATGAATGGTAAAGAGGTCTTTCGATTTGCTGTTCGTGTGGTTCCTCAGTCAATTGAATTGGCTTTAGAGAAGGCAGGTCTTGCTGGGTCCAATATAGATTGGTTGTTACTTCATCAGGTATGTGTAATTATATTGTTATATTGCATTGTGACTTATCACGTAAAACAGATTAATTGAACTTTCTCACAAGATGCATAGTCCTTCTTGAGACAAGAATATTGCATATTCCTTACTATACAAGCTGAGCCTATATTTAGCTTATTGTAAGTTGAGATATAAGAGAATATACATAAAATAAGTAAAAACTTGTATGCACCTCTGTGAGGAATGCTCAAATTGTGGTTTCATGCGCTCCCAAAGTAGTAGTTACATGTATGATCAAACTAGGAAAGCATGCCCTCATAAAATCGTGATTACCTAGCCAATCCTTGTATATTTAGAAATGTTTGCATTTACCATGATAGTCGATCAAAATATTTAAATCTACCTCCCTCGGAAGAGAGGAAAACATATAATGATTTTTGGAAACTGGACTTTTGAGGATATAGTACTGACAGGGGAACATTTTAAGGATTCTCAACATTGTCATTCACTCTACAGTTGCTTGTAAAGTCAAAATGAGATTGTAGAATTGCGTGTTACTTGAAAAGACAACTTACACAACAACTCACTTAAGATGGATTTCATCCACTGATCAATATATTAAACTTGCTCTTTAATCTAACCCATAATCTTGATACAAACCACATTGTCGACCTTTTCCACATGGTAGTCCCCTTCTTTTGGTCGCCCACTCTGTTGCATCAGTTTTTAGTGAAAGCAACAATGTTAAAATATTGGATTGGGAGATGATAGCTCAATCCAAGAAAAACTAGTATATCCTCTCAATCTCATAAGCTACACCACAATTACTTGTTAAGCTGATATGAAATTGTACTATATTTGTAATTTTGACTTACTTCAAGAAAATGAATGTATAATATGCATGCAGTATGCATTTACATATTCATTGAATTCACATTGCACTTGTGGAAAACTTTCCAGACTACGTGAGTGCATTGCCAATTTGGTGACATACTTTGATAGGAAATTTGACTTCAGATTTTCTTGAAAAATTTTGTGCTACTCTTCATTTTACCAGTACATCTAGTTCTATGTTTTTCTCGATATTAGAATGGATTGCATTTATTGCCATGTGTGGATGAGACAAATCAGCAGAAGAAACTTGTTCATGTAGGCAAATCAGAGAATTATCGATGCAGTAGCCACACGTCTAGACTTTCCATCAGAACGAGTCCTTTCAAATCTTGCAAACTATGGTAATACAAGCGCTGCATCAATTCCATTGGCATTGGATGAAGCTGTGAGAAGCGGGAAGGTGAAAGCCGGCCATACAATCGCAGCAGCTGGTTTTGGAGCGGGTCTTACGTGGGGCTCTGCCATCATTAGATGGGGATGATCAACCGTCCAGAAAGAAGGGGATTTGCAAAAATCGATTTTGTAAGTTTTTAAAATTTTGTTTTCGAATTTTGTTTCATGTACTAAGTTGTTACAGTGGTCTCCTTTTGTTTTGTCTTGGATATTTCGAACTGCAATGACATCAATAATGTTCATTCTTTTTGCCCTCAGTTTTTGACTTTGTTCCTAAATGTGATGTTTGGTCGGACTTTTGACTATTTTCAACTAAAAATTATTTTATGACAAATATATTGAAGATATGGTTTATATTAAAAATAAAAATTTACGATAAAAAAGTAATAAAAATCTCAAACTCACGAAATATATCAAACTATACTTTATAAAATTTTCTCTCTATTCAATTGTTTTTTTTCACAAATTGAGATACCTATTTATAGAATTTTTTTGAAAATAATCTAAAAATAAATATATCATTACATACATCATCATACATTAATTTTCAATATTTACAATTCTTATTTTCTAACATTCAAATATATCAACTCTTATTTTTCAACATTCAAATATATCAACTATTATTTTTCAAAAGTTTATGTTTAATTTTGTTCTCTAATAAAAAGATATTCTTTCTCATTACATGATGCGATTTTTCGAACCACGAAAAGCAAACGCGCTAAAAAACGGAGTCACGTCCTCGATTCGATGAAACAAAGAAACGGTTGTCCTTATCTTTTTGAACAAGTAAGTATGTAATATTCACCTCTAAATCACGAAGAATTTAGCAACAACTATTAACGAAGGATAAACAATCGAAATTCAAGCGAACCTTCAAAGAACTCGTCTTTGACAATCGGAGTGAAGAACAATCGACAAACTCCATAAAGTAATAAATTTTGATAAGTTTGATTTAAGAAACACACAAAGGTGTATAAAAAAGCCAAGCTTTGAAATTGAGAGAAAACTTATCAATATATATGTTCTTATAAGGAAAAATACATCAAAATCCGTATCTAGATTTTCCATATCAAAAACCTGCACGGCGGCGCGCTCGGGCGGGAATTTATGTCCGCCCGGGCGCAAGTAGTTCGGCTTTCTCTCGCAACAGGGTACGAAATATCCGCCCGAGCGGAGAGTCTTCGACCAATTTTTTTTATTGAACGTAAAGGCGCACTCGGGCGGTAAGTTGTGTCCGCCCGGGCGCGATGTCTTCGAATTTTCAACATTATTTATCACTTGAATAATGTTCCTTTGGCCCCCAAACGTACTCCCATGCATCACGAGCCCTTCTTGCTTGCTCATGACTCCCTGTAGTGCTTCCTTGAACCTCTCCTTCCAATCCTTTGAAAGCTATGCCCGACCAGATTCATATCATTACACACATGTATTTTATTATGAAATACCTATTTCTAATACCAAGTATATGCACGGCTTGAAGCATTTTTTCGGATTTGAAAATAAATTTAGATACAATAAATTATTTCTAGTAAGTTTAAATTTATTAAAGCAACTCAACTACACTTAATAAAAGGTAAAATGCGCTTATTGTTTTTTTTTTTTTAATTTAAAATATTTACACAGGTAAAATATTTTTATCATAATATATGTTTCAATGATTTTATATTAAACCGCTCGTTGGAAAAGAATTTATTTTGTGAATCCTTTTGGGTTAGTTACTTTTTCAAGAACTTTTAAGTAACATTTTCATAGTTCGTTCAATAAAAAATCGTGCATGGATATGTTAATAAAAATAACTTCACAAAAATTCATCTGAGATGATCTTACGAGTCAATTTTCTGAGACATATATTTTATAAAAAGTATTATTTTTATGTCAAAAATATTATTTTTTATTTTAAATATGAGCGGATTGACTCATCCTACCAATAAACATTTCTTAAACCATCTCAAAAGAAATCTACTCAAAAAAATTTTGATTATAATTTTTTTTTGGTAAATAATAGTGTTTATTCTTAAATTTAATCAACTCTATATTTGCGTAATGCCGTTATTTTAATTTTTATTGCATCTGCTTTTCTTAAAAATTTGTTTTAACAATAATGTATACAGTGAATACTTGAAAATTTTCGAGGGAAAATGGGTAAGTGTAACAACCTAATTTTATTTTTGGGGGGGAATAACAACTTAAGTTTTTACGAAGGTGTTCGGGATGAAAATTAATTTTTGTTGATTTTATTTTGTTTTTGATATAGAAATTATAATATATTGAAAACCCCGTGAGAATTCAAAGAACAAAAAATTAATTTTTAGGCTATAATTCCACTCTTCGATTACCAACTTACCATCTATTTCATCAAATATTAAAGGCAAAAACTTGTGTGAGACGGTCTCACGAGTCGTATTTGTGAGACAGATCTCTTATTTGAGTCATCCATGAAAAAATATTACTTTTTATACTAAGAGTATTAGTTTTTATTGTTAATATCGATAGGATTGAATCGTCTCATAGATTAGAATCCGTGAGACGGTCTCACATGAGACTCACTCAATATTTAAATAACGAATATCAATTATCTATCACACATTTTTCGGCTCCGACCATCATCTTCTTTCTTGAAAGGCATCAGGTCCCATGGATTTTTGTTTTTTAGTCGACGAAAATGGTTGTTATAACTCGATCTGAACTCGATATCTCGTTCAAACTTAAGATCTTAGTATTAAATGAACTACAAGTAATCAAGTGATCTTCATGCAAAATGGGTTAGAAGTCATTGGCTCGTGTGGACATTTTCAATCCAGGTAAACATATGAGTTTTAACAATTAAACGGGCTAACAATTTCGAACTGTAATTCGTGCATTTTTTTAGTAAAACTTGATTTCTAAATTCACAAAAATTGAGATATAATTCAAACCCAAATTATTTCATTTTTCCCATTCTCAGAACACCGGGGTTGGCTAAAATGACCGATCTTGTATTCGTCTCCATCTGTAAGCTAGTTGCCTGCCCCAAATAGCTTTAGTGCAAACGTTGAACGTTCAAATGAAAAGATTGGATAAAATTTATTACAAGAGCAACTAAAAGTATATTATAGATTAAATTTATATATTGTCACAATAATTATTACATTTTTGTATCGTTTGAAACGTGTAGGTTTACAAATTACCGAAATCCCAGAAAAGGAAAAGCAAAAAGAATCACAAAGAACCAAGAAATATATGACACTCAAAAGTTTCCCTTGCTTGGGTTGGCAAAAAAAAAAACAGTACATTTAATCTGTTTTTACATCTACGTGGGCTGAGGAGATTATCACCATACGTCTCGCAAATATCCTTCACGTCATTTGAAGATTCTTCACCATGGCCTCGGCTTTGGAGCTTCATCGGCTTCGGAAAATATTGACCCGAAAGTTTTATTATTTGAGCTAGCCAATATTTATAGGGCAGACAAGTAAGCTAGCTAACCTCAGGGGTAATACTTGCTTCTTGCTCCGATCAGTCCACAGTTCTGTTGGATCTCGGTTTTTTCGTACCCAAATGCAACTGAAATTTTTAAAAAATTTAGATCTTGACATTCAAGATATATTTGGACACTCGTATGGTTTTTGTAATTAAACATTCATAGGGAATTTAAACTTTATACCTTTGGTGAAAGATTCACACGGCTCCAACTATTCCGGGGTTAGCAGAAATAGCTCTTGATGAATTCCCTACGAACTTTATTCGAATCTCATTTCTTTAACCCTCTTATCAAGTCCACTGACTAAATCGTTTGTTCCTCTTCCAAATAGCGCACTAGAATATTTGAAAGAAGTTTTGCGTAGAGATTAATTAAAACGAGAGACGGCTCAAAAATCCTTGAAGTTGATCAAGGTGGTGGCCGAAATATTGGAGAAGGGAAGGGGAGGAATTTTCGAAAAACAAGTGTGTGGAGGCTAGGGTTAAGTCTCCTACTTAAATAAAACCTCCATGGCCTAATTACAGTAATATAATAATTGAGCCTATTTAATTAAAATTAATGAGCTTGATTAATTAATTGGACTATTCAACTAGTTTAATTAATTAATCAAAGTCCATTAAAACTTTGATTATTTAGTATGTTGAATTTGTACTCCTACAAGCCCATTTAAACATATTTCCCACCATATTTGATAAACTTAACTTTTGAGTTTTAATAATTTAAATTCCCAAATAATATAAATTCGACTCCTTGAATTTATTCTCCTCAAATTTTATAAATTCAACTCCTTGAATTTATTTTTTCAAAATTTAATTATCATAAATTCAACTCCTTGAATTTACTATATCATAATATAAATTCAACTCCTTGAATTTACTATATCATAATATAAATTTAACTTCTTGAATTTATTCTCTCAACGGGAACAAATGATTCAGTGCTTGTGTGACCCTCAATGATTCATGGATACAGCTAGCCGTGGATTCACAGCTCATTGTGATTCAGGACAAAATCCTTTATTTGGCTTTACCCTAATTTTCCTATTCTATGTATCAACAATTGATCATTAGAAGGTCAGAAATCATATTTCTGATTAAATCCATCGAATCATGGTAAGAGCGTCTAGTAGCATCGTCCCTTGGTTCATCGAGGGTTGCATATTAATTCGATAACTATGTGACACATATAAATAGTGGTATCGCATGTACCATTGGAGAACTCCTTCTCCAACGTACATCTCATACTTTGGCCAGAGATTCCATGCACTATTATTTCATCAGATCACATAGGATATCCACACCCGTAGGTGAGCAGTGAATTCTTGACTACAATATACTGGCTCCTACATGTGTCGCAACTGTACCCAATCTCGCCACCTGATGACTCTCCTGGAGTCGGTAAACGAGTCAAAGCACAGCCCTAGCATATAGAGTCTCAGTGTTGTTCCGGGTCGTAAGGACTAATAGTGTATAATAGTGTATAATCATAACCACAGACTTATCTTCTCGATGAATGATAACCACTTGGAAATTCCGAGGAAGGGTTGTTCGGTATAATCATCATATGACTACTCATCTGCATGTTTGGACATCTCTATGCCCTTACCAAGAGACATGGTACACAACATCACAGATGCTAGTCTCGAACTCAAGCGATCCTTTATCCATGTTTTAGGCGACTGAATCTCCTAGGATCGAATTTAGATCATACAGTGTTTACAAACGAGTTTAAACATCGAATTACGATTCATTTGTATTAAAGTACAATCATGGTCTTTAGCTATGTTGTTCACATAGGTATACAGATAAAAAAGTAACAAAACATGAAATAATGAATTATATTAAAATAAAGATTGTTTATTACAACTGAGTCAATAAAATCCCTAGCCAACAGTTTGTTTACAGGCCATCTACTCTAACAAGTTCTTGGTGGAAATAAAGATCTATAGAAGGAAGGCAGGACGGCAAGCAAGAAGAAAGAACCAGAAGACTAGACCCCAACTCAACCATGCCTCTCTTCCACTTAGAAAAAATCTTCCTAGAGATCCCTGAAAACATAGTCAAGGCGTAAAATTGTGTTTCGAAACAGAGATTCTGCCTCAATTGCACTTAAGTTGTGGTCACAAGACCTATAAAAAATGTTGACAAGTAATTTCAAGGTTACAAATTGGTAGAACTTGGGCTGCACATATTCTTTGGCTGAAACTGCAAGAACGAGCTCTGAAATTACTCCTGCTTTGACAAAGTTGTTCAATTCAGCCTCGTAAATGAAGTCCTGGAGTAAAGAGAGTGTTCATTTGGCATAAACTTATGAAAGCAAGAACATTTTGCAGATGCTTAGTAAATTACTAACCATCTTTTGGTTCCTGAATCAAAAATATAATACGGCAGGACCAAGTTCAGCCCCAGATTCCTTCGGAGCTCATCTTTCTTGTTAACATAAATAATCATTTACGACATGATCATCCGAATAGAAAACCAGTACTTTGAATATGTAAACAAAATTACCGAGGCTAACAACACATGAAATATTTTTACACAAACCTCTAGCAAACCCCTGAATGGAGCCAAGCCAGTCCCAGGCCCAATAATTATTATGGGTGTTTTAAGATCAACAGGAAGCCTGAAGTTCGAAGTTCTAACAAAAATTGGGGCCCAATTGCAGTATCTGCTTTCCTCCAAAGGCATAGCATTCTAAAAGGATGCAAAAACTAAGATTCAAGAAACAACTATCAAATAAGAATATGATGCCGCATGAAATGAGGGAAAAAGTATGTGCGTCGAATGGCACCATCAATCAAGAAAATATACTGGTGGGTCAAAATAATAACTCACCGTTTGGCAACTCAAAAAAATTAACAAACTACTTGAACATATTGTGGGGATTTCATTTTAACATTAATAGTAAAAATCTTGTGTGTATAATATATCAATGTTGTCCCAGATTTTTTAACACCCAAGCAGCGAAATAATTTATCACACAAATAAATAACTGAAATAAAAATAATTCTGAGATAATTATGCACAAGTATATATACTTGCGCGATGCCTCAGAGCAAAATAATCATTAGAAAAATAACTTAAGTTTACAAAACCAACACTAGTGATTCTATGAACAACTATTTTCCTTAACACGTTAAGGAATCAAATTGTATCCTAAAACAAATAACCAGAATTGAAACGAATCCAAGGAATGAAAAACGATTTGCCGAAAAACTGAAGCAACGAAACAAAATCTTCAATCAACACTTTCACAAGTGTTGTCTTCAGCTGTTTTCAACAACCACGGCAACATGTTAAAAAACGACGATCTTCAAACGACGATGCTCTGTGTCTTGATTCTTCTCTCGATATCTCCGCGTCTATATATCACTCTCTATCGTCTCTATCTCCTCTCTTATGATTCTTATTTATAGGCATGTTTTTCCTTAAACGTGTTTCCTTGATTAGATGCCTACAAATCATGGTAAAATAGAGTTTTATAATGAAATAAATACTTTTGAGCATATCAAATTAAAACTAGAGTCAATATCTATAAAAGTATAAAAAGGCAAAACTCTTAATCAATTATTTAACAAAATTATGATCAATAAGAAAAAGATAATTTTAAAGAATGAATTATATCTTGAAACTCAATAATTATTTTTCCTTTCAATCTCTCTCTTTTTCATTTATGACAAAACATGCACAAACGCGCCTGTCCATGTTACCCCTGAATTTGATAACATATTTTTTTCCTGAATTTGATCATGTTAGCATGAGTGTCGTTAGCAATGTTTGTTCACAGAAAGTAAACATTAATCAGTTTATGATAGGATCCAAACAATAATAATAACTACTTAAGGCCTAGAAAATCAGAAGCAAAAAATAATAGGCAAACTATATAACAACTGCAATTAGGCTTCTTTTTCTTCAGCACTATCATCTTTCGTTCCCGATGGTCCAGCTTCATCACTTTGTGCACCAACAATTTGATATTCTCTTTTTTTTGGGTCCAGAATGGACAGCCACTTCTAGCATCAGTCTATGATCAGCAACAAGATTTTCATAGTAAAATAGTTTAGCCTTTGTTTGAATGATTTTGTCCAGAGCATAATCAAGTTGAGCTTGGATGACGGTTATCGAGATCATGAAATAATTAGCGGAAGAGGCAGTGTTGTGAGAAGCTTGGGTCATGTTGGAAACATCAGGTACCCCACCGGAGGCAGACCAAGGTAGGTCTATCATCCTAATTCCTTTAAGTAGAGCATGGAAAATCCTTATCAGCTCACTGACATCAGACGACTGTTCATCAATGTCTCTGATGAATCATTGAGATTCAAGAATTATATAAATCAGTGAAGGGAATGGGAGTTTGGAAGCTTTGAATCCTCCTTCAGCAAACTGGAGCACGGTCTTAAAAACCATTTTTCCAAAATAAAGAGTATGAGTCCCAATGGAAAATAAATTCAGGGCCTGTGGTTTTGTCACCACTGTGGAATTGGATGAAGGAGTCCAATTGCATATAGCAACCTTGTGAAGCACATAATAGAAAGATGTTAGATTTGCAGGGTGTCCTGGAAACAGTGTGATCAAACCTCTTGTTAAAGCCCAAAGTGACCTCGTTAATATCTGGATGAGGTCCATCATCTGCATCATGAGGAGTATTGTAGTAGAAGTTGATGACTATAGGATTAAAGTCGTACACCTTGTTGCGAACAAACATCTTTCCGAACTTGTCGGACCTCTCATCACCTACTCCATATCAGAGATTAGTATAAAACTCAAGAACTGGATTTCAACAATATGGAAGCACAGTAGACACATTAGAAAATATCCCTCGAAGTTTGAGAAAATTCACTAGATTGTGCCTTCATAAGGCATCAATGTCCACATTCTTCTCCTCAATAAACTCACAATTTGGTATACTAACCATTGAGCAAGAAATTTTCGGTATAGAACTTTATATTGAAGGCCTTGTCCAAATAATAGTCCATGCTGTCTCAAGTGTCCTCAGCATCCAACTCAACATCTTCGCTTCCAGCATCAACATATTCAGTACTACAAATTCTTCTTTTTTAGAGGAAGAAGAAGAACTGTCAGAGGAATCGGGCCTGTTGTCTACAAATTTCTGTAGCATCTTTGCATTAGGTTCATCATCGGAGTCAGCATAGGCAGATACAGAGGTAATGCCCTTGTCTTTCTTTAAGTTGACCGAAAATTGGGCCATAGAGACCTCGTTCTTATCAGAATAAGTTGGTTCCATGGAATCAGACGGTGCACCCGAAGTATGAGAAATTTGGAGTTCATCGTATGAGAAATTGCTTGCAATATATTAGGTGAGGGCTTCCTGGACGCCATGAATTCGTAGTCAACATCATTTGAATCATCACCAGACGTATATTCTTAGTCAATCAATGATGGTATTGTAGATGATTCTCCTTTTTGTCGAAATTTCTTGGATGGAGTGAAATCAGGATTGTATTTTTCTTGACGTTTTGATTGAAAAATTGGGGGCCATGGTGTAAACACCTGATTCACACAGAAACGTCGGGCATATTTTCAACGTTAATCTCATTCTCGGGTTCACCTGGGGCATTTGTTTCAAGGGGAGTAGGCATCTCCATTGCAGGAACAATTTCCAGAGCTGATACATGGGTTTCTTTTTCCGATGTTGTCACACTAAAGGCAACATCCTCTTTATAGCCCATTTCCCTTCGAATATCGTGGGAGTCAAAGCTCTTTCCTACCATTGTTAAATCTGGAGAGAGTGAGAGTAAATGACTTAATTCATAGAGAATTAATCAAAATACAAAAATTATTTGAGCGGGCAATATGGATCAATGAAAGTTAAAATGCAATAAGTAAACGACAGCCGGTTCAACGGTAACAAAAACTCGTACAAGGGTAGCCCTTAATTTCCTAACAAATTACATAGGACTTTACCAATGGTAATAAAGTAACGGGTGAAATATTAAAACAAATTAGGAAAAGATCGGTAAAAAATGTGGCGATAATCCAGCATCATTGTTTCCCAAAAATAATTTTCAAATTAAAACTCCACGTCGGCTTGACACCACTGAACTATTAGAAATCATAAATATTTGATTTCTATCAAATATAGTTTTTCACCTTCTGATCCCTGTTGAAAAACTCATATCCTCCAGTAAGAATATTCACAATCCTACATACGCATGACCTAATTATGCCTAAAAACAAAATAGAAACATGATAAGGCTATTCAACCATATTTAAGAAACATGATAAGACTATTCAACCATATTTAAATATATGGAAGTGGCAGCTCCCGTACTAGAAAAACGATATTCCTTGAACTTCTCTAGGCAGCTTTTTCCATTTTCTTTTGTCATGACTTCTGTTTTAGATTCAGAAGAGGTAGCTTCCACACTAAAAATGAAGTCTTCATTGGACTCGTTTAGGTAGTTTTTTCCATTCTTTTTTTTCTGGTACATAAAAAATCCTCATTTTTTATTATTTAAGCTCAATCTTCTCAATTCACTTTTTACATAGGACAAGATCATGTGGTACACGAACATCCCTCAACTACTCAGTGACTTATTCAGAGCACATACATTGCCAAATGCATCATTTCAAATAGAACTAAGAAATTGAAATCACAAAATAAAATTAGCCAGCACAGTGCAAACATCACATATAACAAAATGAATGAAAATGCAGAATGCCTAATTTCCTAAAAATGACATACATACTAGATGTTGTCCTAGATGTTGTAACATCCAAGGCTACACCCGTAAGTGATCAGATTGCACACATGCTGAGAGATTTCATAAGATTGGAGAATCACTCGAAGTCTAATGCTTTTGTGAATATATTTTCTAATTGGTTATTAGTCCCAACAAATTACATAGGATCAAACCTTTCTCTACGAAATCTTAAATAATATGATGTCTTATAAGGATTTGTTTTGTTCGAGAGTGTTGTACTTGATTTTTTGAAATGTCAATTGCGCTTGAATCATCATAGTACACAATAAAAGTCTTACTCTTAAGGCCGTAGTCTTCTACCATTTGATTCATCCATAAAAGTTGGGAGAAAAAACATCCAACTGCCACATGTTCAGATTCAGTAATTGAGAGTGACACACAACTTTGCTTCCTATTGTACCATTAATCTTAAGTTATTTCCAATGTAGAAACATCCTCCCGTAATGCATTTTCTATCATCTAAATCTCAAACCCAATCAGCATCGGAAAATCCCACTAAGTTGGTGTTGGTTTCTTGAGTGTACCAAAATCCTAAATATGTGGTTCCTGCTATGTATTGTAGGATACACTTAACAACCTTTAAATGTGATATTTTAAGATTTGCTTGGTATCTAGCAAACAAACACACACCAAACATGATATCGGGATGACTAGCAGTCAAACACAAAAGGCTACCAATAATGTTGCGGTAGAGGGTGTTGTCAACACCTTTGGCAACATCATCCTTGCACAGCTTTTCACTTGAGCCTATATGTATTGTCACATGTTTAGTGTTTTCATTTGCAGATTTCTTAATCAAATTCTTCGCATATTTGGTTTTGACAGATAAAAATACTATCATACATTTGCTTAATTTTCAATCCAAGAAAGAAGCTTAACTCTCCTACCATCCTTATTTCAAAAGTAGAAGACATGCACTCAACAAAATCACCTGCATGCTTTTGAGATGATGCACCGAAAATAATGTCATCCCCATAAACTTGGCAGATAAGTATTTCACCTTTCGAATTTTTAGTAAAGAGGGTTTTGTCAACCTCACCTCGTTTGAAGCCAGTTTTGAGTAACTAATCGGATAATCTACCACACCATGCACGAGGTGCTTGCTTCAAACCATAGAGAGCCTTCTTTAACTTATGCACATGATCCAAATGATGTGGATCTTCTAATCCTTTAGGCTGTCTAACATACATTTTTCCACTCAAAATTCCATTCAACAAGGCACTTTTAACATCCATTTGCTAAAGTTTAATCCTCATATAGCATGCAATAACTAGCAATTGTTGTACTGACTCTATGCGGGCTACAAGAGCAAAGGTCTCATTAAAGTCAAGCTCCTCTACCTGTGTGTATCTTTGAGTAACCAACATTGTTTTGTACCCGATGATGTTTCATGACTCATTGGTCTTATATTTAAAAATCCATTTGTACCAATTATGTTGTCATCGTCAAGAGGTGGAACTAAATAACACACATCATTTCGGACAAACTGTTCAAGCTCATCATGCATAAAATTGGTCCAAAATTCATCTTTAAATGATACATCAATATTTTTTAGTTCAAAATTAGATATAAAACAAGAATGTCTAACCTGTGAGTACATGAAACTTATGCATACTAACCCGACCATCTTATGGTAGTCAACCTTTTCTTTCTTTCGTGTTTGTATGTCTCCACACAGATTTCCAATAGTTTGTGACGATGGATGATTTTTCTGAATTTTATTTGGAATATTCTTTCCATCATCAATTGCTTCATCATCACTTTGATGTTCATCCTGTAGGATCTCGTGTTGTTCTGTGTGTGACAACATTTGCGGCAACACCTGGATTTTCCAGTGAGATGGGAATTTCCAGCAGTTCATCTACGTTATCCTCAACCTTTTCCTTTTGAGATCTCATCAAAGACAACATTAATAGATTCCATAATGGTTCTAGATCTTAGATTGAACATATGATAAACACGACTATTTGTAGCATATCCCGGAAACAAACACTTATCGCTTTTGGAATTAAATTTTGCTAGGTGATCTCCATCATTTAATACATAGCATATACAACCAAAAACATGAAAGTGTTTAAGATTTGGTCTCATTCCCATGATTATCTCATAGGGTGTCATAGTTGAACCACTTCTTAAGTACACACGATTTGAAATATGAGATGTGGGGTTTAAGGCCTCAACCCAAAAACGCTTTGAGATATTCTTTGAGCTTAGCATTACCCTAGCCATTTCTTGTTATATTCTTGCGTTCGGCTATACCATTCAGTTGGGAGTTTTTGGGACAAAAAATTCATATGATATACTTTTCTTGTTACACAAATATGAAAATAAAGAGTTCTCGAATTCCTTACTGTGGTTGGTCCTGATTCTGCTTACCTTCAAGTAATGGAGGTTAGTGATCCTTGTGACTAAATTTTTAAATGCATCACAGGTTACTGGATTTTCTCTAATAAAGCTTACCCATGTACAACGTGAGAAATCATCGACACACACAATAGAATATTTTTTTACCTCTATAGCTTTTCACTTCCATATGACCCATAAGATCCATATGTAATAACTCAAGGCAGCGTGTTGTTCCGAAGAGTTGCAACACAAGGTGTGACACTCGAGTTTGCTTACCTTTTTGACAATGTTCACAAACATATGGTACTCCCAACGATAAGTTGGGCATATGTCATACAGCATCATACTTACAGTGGTTCTTCAGGGTCTTGAAATTTACATGACCCAACTTTTGATGTCAAAATAAAGTTCACTTACTTTTACATGTTTGCACATAACTTTTTCTTCTGATTGATAGCAATTATCTGCAGATCTTGTACTTATCATAACACACACATTATCATTATCAAAAACTTCACACGAATTTTTATTAAAATTAACATGTAAATTAGTACGTTAATGTTTATCATCCAGCACCACGTGAAGGTGCTGGATGATGTTAATGTTGTCGAAGAAGGTAATGACAATGAGGTGGTTCCAACAGTTCCAATGTCACCTCAAATCTTTACCCCTGTTTGCTCACTATGTAGAAATTTTAAATTTGTTTGGCACAAGTAGTGTGCAAACTCCGAGTGAGCCTATGTTTAACATGACATGTAATATATTTCAACCTATAATGTCTCTGATTGGATCATTGATATGGGAGCTAATGCTCATATGACTGGATTTGTTTCATTGTAGATAAATTCTAGCCTGTAGGTAATTCCAAAGGATCCGTAAGTTTGCCTAATGGTGGAAAAATTCATGTAGACAGAATAATATCTGTCACTCTATCAAATTCCATAAATCTGTTTGATGTATTATTTGTTTCCAATTTCCACTTTAACTTGCTCTCTGTGTCGAAATTCACATAATCCTATAGTTTTTTTTTGTTATATTTCAGCCACATTTCTGTATGTTCTAGGACCTCTTTACTGGGAGGATTGTGAAGATTGGTAGAGAGAAAGACATATTGTATCATCTTGACATCCAATCTTTATTGAAGTTAAAGCCAAGTTTTGTACAGTCTAAACTTTACACTATTCCTTGATGTAATAATTTGAATTTTCAACATAAAATAGTTGCTTTTAACTATGTTAGTCATGATAATTGGCACCAAAGATTAGGACATGTGTCATTGCCAAGAATTTATTTACTTTCATTTATTACTAGTAAAGTTTCTTTGAAACATTGTTATGTTTGTCCTCGTTCAAAACAATCTCATTTAAGTTTTCCTTTGATTAGCGTGTCAAAATCTTTTGTCCATTTTCTTTAATTCATATGGATATTTGAGGTCCATTTAACATTCTAGCCAATTAATTGTGAAAAATATTTTTTGACATTCGTGGATGACTTGTGACTTTTCTCAAGGTACGTGGGTTTATATGATGCACTCAAAACTGAATGTACTTGGGATCATTAGACATTTTTCTTGTGATGGTCGAAAACCAGTTTTATCAATCAATTAAAATGGTTAGAACTGATAATGCGGCATATTTCTTTAAACAAGAGTGTGGCCTATTCTTTTCCTTTCTTGGTGATCCGCACCATAGCTATTGTTCCTACACACCGCAACAAAATGAGGTAGTTGAGCGCAAGCACCGACATATACTGAACATCACAAGGTCTTTGAGGTTTCATTCATCCTTTCGCTCAATTTTGGGGTGACTGATATGTGCCGTTTTTACGTGTTTTATTTCATTAGTTTTGTGTGTATTCGCATTGTGTGCATGTGCATTTCATCTACATTTTTTTTGTTTTAGAATTAGCATATGCATTTGATCGTGGCTCACTCTTATTTGATGAATTTGTAGGTGAAATCGCTAGAAAACTGAAATAGGAGGAAAATTATACAAGCCACAAAAAAGGAGTGAATTTGGCAGAAAGACTGGCGCTCGGGAAGTAGAATCTTACCGTTCGAGCGTGAAGATTGATTTCCTAAGCATGTTGACAGAGAGGTTGGTGCTCGGGCTGTAGGATCTTACCACTTGGTCACAAGCTGTGTCCTTTGAAGAGGTGAAAAACAGAAGAGTCGGCACTCGGGCGGTAGAATCTTACCGCCCGAGCGGGACTCAAATTTGGAAAAAAAAACTTTGCGCGTGATTTCTTTCCTTCCGAGGGATGCTTACCAAATTTGGCTGGAAATGTTCATATGGGCGAGAATAAGGACGAAAAAGAGACTTTTCAACGGCCACAAGGGATTTGAAGGAGAAGACAAGGCTTAGCCTGAAGAATTCAAGATTTCCTAGCACCGACTTCTCGTTTTCGCCAAGTCTAGTATTTCTAGTTAGAATTTCTTGTTTAAATATTATTTTTCTTTTTTTTTTTAATCATGAATTCTAGGAGCTAACTTTTCATATTTGTTGGGATTTAAGGGGATCCTACCTCGAAACCGTGTTTAGTTAATTTACTTTTCGACTTTTGATTTATTCTTGATTATGCTATTATTTTCATTGCATTATTAAAGCGTAGCTAAATTTGATAATAATCTCATATTGTGAGTGAGTTCGAGAGAATAACTTGTGATAAAAACAAATAGCATAGCCCGTGGATTTACAATTTGCATAGAGATATGAAGTTGGATACACGTCGATAGTCATAGTCCAATAGGTCGAAAGCTAGCGGATTTCATAGAGCGACATGAAATTCACCTTTGATAAATAATTAAAGAGATTTAATTACTTCACCAAATTGAATTAGTTTGACATAGCTCGAGAGGACATGTTTGACTGTAAAGGAAATCCTGTCGAAGGCATGGATCATTGTCGAACGAATTAAGTAAATAAACGAGGGGTAGGTAAACCGAGATTCACAACAAATTCATTTTTCATTGAATCCTTAATTAATCATTTTAGTTCAAAATTTAATCATTTAATCTTTGAATTATTTGGCAATTGTTTATTTCATCATCCTAGTAGTAAATAATCACTCAAATCATTTAATCTATGTTGTGCTATTACTCTTCCCAAAGACAACAAATTTGCACCTCGAGCAGCTTCTTGTATTTTTTTGGATATTCTAATGTTCAAAAAAGGTATAAGGTGATGAATATTCAAAAAAATAAGATATTTGTCTTTCGGGATTCTTTCATGTGGAAATATTTCCTTTTAATTCGTCTCATGTTTCAAACCAAATTTTTATTGCACAACCTATCATTGGTGATTCCGTTGCAGTGTATTCTCTTGATCCTTCTCTAGTAAATCTTGGTCCTAACCTTTTCCCATACCCTCCCACTATTTTTCCAGTTCTCTATGTCCAGAAACTGCTCAGGTCTTCCAGAAATGTTGTTCTACCTACGTGGACCAAAAATTTGTCTGCTCTTCTACATCTCACAACCAACTGGTCAAGTGCAATAACCCTTTATCCAACCATCTTACTTATTTTAAGTTTTCTCCTTCCTTCAAAAGTTTTTTGACTACCATTTCTTCTCCCTGGGAGCCACAATTCTACCATGAGGCAGTTTATGATCCCAAATGGAAGGAAGCAATGGATCCAGAACCTAAGGCACATGAGGCAAATATGACTTGGAGTGTGGTTGATAAATCATCTGGTGTAGTTCCCATTCAAATGGAACGGTGGATAGATTCAAGGCCTATTTAATGGCGAAGGGATATACCCAACAACAAGGGGTGAATCAGTCTCGACATGATCACTCTCTTTATCAGGCAAAATTAGGGTAATATAACATTTTTTGGTGGTATACGTTAATGGCATTGTTATCATAGGAAATAATGAAGAATGTATTGAAGCTCTGAAATCTTTTTTACATTCCAAGTTGCGAATTTGAGATCATGGTCATCTTCAGTATTTCTTGGGCATTGAATACTCGGAAGAGATCTACTTATCTCAGCGTTAATATGCTCTAGAACTCATTGCTGAAGTTGGTGTCACAGGGGCTAAGCCATTTGACAACACCTCAAGCTCACTAGTCACAAGTTGGACACAATCATGGCTTCTACCAGTACCTCAGTTTCAAAGGATGTGTTTTTAGATGATCTTGATTGTTATAAAAGATGATTTGGCCGCCTATTATATCTCATGATTACTAGGCCTAACGTCTATTAGTGGTTCACAATTTGAGCCAATTCATGCATACTCCCAAGCAGTCACATGTCGATGCGGGTGTTAGAGTTGTGCGTTATCTAAAATATACTCTGTGGTTAAAGATTATGTTGCCTATGATAAGAAAAAAAATCAACTGATGAAAAATGAAATCTTTTCACAATCCACTTATTATAAACTCATAAAGCCTTTTTTTAGGCATTGAAGAAATAAAAACTTAAATTTTCTCCTAAAGTAAAGGTAACAAAATGCTTATTCAACTATCGCTAAAGACTAGGACTTTTTCACTAAGTTAATAACAATAGACTTAAAACCCAAAAAAAATTATTTTATTATCTCAACATTCCCTCTCTTAAATTTATGTCCTTTAAACTTTAGTTTACTTGTGAAACAACAGCCATAGTGGAAACTCCCATCAAGCTCCTCAAATATTGAAAGGGACAAACTTGAAAGGCTTTGTAAATATGTCAGCCAGTTGCTCTTCACTTTTGCAAAACCTTAGCTCAATTGTTTAAGCATTATTTAGATCTCTTAGAAAATAAAACTTCACATCAATATGCTTGCTTCTTCTATGTAGCACATGATTTTTAGATAGTTTGATGGCTGAGTTTGTTATCACAAAAAATTGCAGTGGCTCCAACTTGCTTGAACTATAACTTTTCAAGAATGTTTATTAACCAGATTGCTTGACAAGCACAAACTGTTGCAGCCACATATTCAGCTTCCATCATCGACAATGTGACGATTGGTTGCATCTTGGACGACAAGGAAACTTCCCCAGTCCCTATGATGAAAACATAACCAGAAGTATTCTTCTTATCATCTCGATCCCCTGCAAAATCACTGTCATTAAAACCAAATAAATCGTTTTTTTTTGTTATCATAAAACAACATGTATTCCTTCGTTCCTTGCAAGTAATGAAGGATATCTTTTGCTGCTAGCAAGTGCATTTCGGTTGGATTCTCCATATATCTGCTGATCAAACTCACAAAATACATTATATCTGGCTTTGTGGTAGTTAAATATGTCAAACTACCTACAATTTGCTTGTAAAGCTTGTCGTTCACCTTTGGCCCTTCATGATTCTTGTTTAGATTTACACCAAACTCAGCATCAGTGCACACGGGATTGCAATCTTTCATTTTGAATATTTCCAAAATTTGTCGCACAAATTTTTTTGAGAATGAAAATTCCTTTAATAGACCGATTTATTATTATACCTAAAAAATATCTCATCATGCCAAAGTCTGACATTTCAAACTCAATCATCATAGAACTTTTAAACTCTTCAAACATGTCACCATCATTTTCAATATATATAAGATCATCCATATATAGAAAAAATATAAGCATTTTCCCTTGTTGTCCATTTTAACAAAAAGTGTGATTATAAGAGCATTTTTGAAAACCTTGTTTCAAAATATATTATTCAATGCGACTATAGAAAGCTCGAGATGCTTGTTTTAGTCCATAAATAGATTTTTATTAATTTATACACTTTATGCTCATTTCAGACCTTAATATAGCCTGGAGTTTGATCGATGAATACTTGCTTTTCAAAATCGCCATGTAAAAAAAGCGATTTAACATCCAGTTGATAGATAGGCCATGGATTTTGCCGTAGCCAGGGCAATCACTAATTTGATTGTGTCATGCCTCACTACCTGTGTAAAGACTTCTTATAATCAACTGCATACTCTTGCTTGTACCCTTTAGCCACTAGACGTGCCTTATACTTGTCAACTTCGCCATTTTCATTCAGTTTTGTTTTAAAAATACATTTCACACCAATTGTTTTGATCGTTTTTGGAAGATCACACAATTCCCAAGTATCAATTTTATTTATGGCTTTTATTTCATCATCTATTACCTTTTTCCATTTTAGTTCTTCGATGACACTTTCAAAAGTTGTAGGATCAGAATTTGCATGCAAAGAAAAGTGGGAGACTAGATCTTCAATTTGATTAAAGTGACTTACCTCATAGTCTGCCATCCATGCAGGTCTCTTTCTAATATGACCAACATTAATTGATGCTACGGTAGTATCTTCACTAATTTGTGAAGTTTCAGCAGTGGAAGATGTTGCATCTGAAGAAACTTCATATGCAAGTTCTTCTTCTTCAGCTTCATCATCAATAATAATTGGAGTAAGCCGCTCCTCATTCCAATTTCTAGTGTTCTCCTCATAAAAAATGACATATCTACTAGTAATAATCTTTTTTGTGAAAAAGTTAAACAATTTATATGCTTTAGATGATTCACTTACACCAAGAAAGAGACATTTTTCACCATTCGCAGCGAGCTTATTACTTTTCACATCTGGGACATAAGCATAAGCGATACAACCAAAAACTTTGAAGTGATCTACGACAAGTTTTCTTCCACTCCAAACCTCTTCAGGTGTCACATTTTTCCCAGAAAAAATAGGACTCTATTTAAGACATGGATGCTCCAATTCACTACTTATGCCCAAAAAGTCTTTGGGATTCTCCTTCTTGCAAGTAGGCTTCTTACCATATTGAGAATGGTTCTGTTTTTCCGTTCTGATACACCATTTTGTTGTGGTGTATAACCTGTTGTGAGCTCCTTTTGAACCCCATGTGTATCATGTAGAGGCCCGGAATTCGTATTTGAAAATTTGCGGAAAAAATTAAAAATTTTCTTTTAAAATAAATAAAATGCCTCATTCATAAATAAACTGATAAAAATGTTCAACGTTTAAAGTAGCAGCGGAAGTAAATGTTTGTTTCAAGGTAACAACTTAAAATAATTCAACAAAATAAAATATGAGTTAAATAAAAATGTAAGTGCTGAAAATGAGGTTTTCGGGTTCCTACTACTGTCGACCCAAGATGGCTCACTGGTCCCCGCCCTCGGTCCCGACCTCATCAGTACCTACAACAATCAAGTCTAGTGAGTCTAAAGACTCAGCATGCATATATCGTAAATAACAAGTAAATATAGTAAAATCGCATGCAAAGTAAAAATATCACGAGGCTGGCGTACGTGAAAATATCATGTCATGAATAATTATAAATACAGTGCATAACTGAACTGAAAATCGTAAGTGAAATGTTTGCTCAATCGAGCCCTGTCATAAAATAGTATATCATAATTTCTGTTGAGATTATGTTCTACGCAAGTGGCTCATAAAATGAACTGAATCGCCTAATCAGACTAAACCACAGTATACTGGGCGGTAGAGATCATCACAGCCCTTGGACTGGATATCCGTACCAATAAATGAACATGAACCGGTCAGTGGCCACCGGATGAAGTAATAATCCCATGATAAGCTGCAATCCCATGATAGTGAAGTGGCCACAAGCAATATCGCATAAATCTCAAAAATGAATTTTTTATATTTTTATGCACGTAATATAATTATAATTCCTGTATTATTTTACCGAATGAGTTGGATCGTTCTCAGGCTCGCTGCGACCTAATTTTAACATGAAAAATATGCAAAGGATTAAACTTGACCAAAACTTGTAATTGACCCAAAAACGAGACAATTACGCCCAACTAACTTAGTATTTAACCATGGCTTCTTACCAACCTGAACCAACATCGAACCATCGTTTAGCCATGATTAAAATACACCTAAAATGATGAAATAATGCTCCTAAAATTACAGTACTCGATTTTTTTTGGAGAATGCGGGCCAAAACCTAAAACGTTCTTTCGAGAGTCACTTTGGCACATTGCACCGTAAATTCTCGTACGACCTCTAAACTTGACCGAATCACAAACGGCCAAAAACATGACCTTCCTAACTCAATGAGGTACTGTCCAGTCCAAGGCCATAGGCTAAAAGCCAACCAAGAACTCAAACGAGCCTCTGAACCGAAGCACAACTTGCTGTCCAAAAATACAGCAGCAGCGCTTGCGCTTGCATGCGTCGTTTGCGAGGCGAATGGCCATTGAGGCTTGAACCACCGACCAGAGCCTCTTACCAACATTCTAATTTGTGGCTTGAACCATGGCTAAGGGCCGTAGGCCAGCCACCATCCAAGCAACACAAGAAACGTTGCCATGCTACCACCCGAGGGCCAAATCTGCGCGTGTGGGGAGGATGGCTTTGCTTGCTGTCATGGACCATTCCAGTGGCCATTTGATTGGCCATGGCATGATCTAGACCTCATGAGGTATTGTGTGAACCATGGCTAAGGGCTAAAAAAAGCCAACCAAGATCCACCCAACACCATATACTCGAAACTCACACATGCAGAAAATAAAAGGGTCGAAGGGGCTTGTCTTGTTTTGTTTTGAAAAACCAATGCAACCATGGACCAAGCCTTGAAAGGCCGACTTGGTCACGTATTAGACAATCCAAGGAGAGGTTCTAACCATGGCTACAGCCCCTAGGGCAGCCAAGATCAGAATCTCCACCTTAGACAATACACATGCAAATTCGAGACACAAAGTGACATGCTTGGGGATTTGCTGTCAAAACTCTATCTCCAGCGTCTAGGGGCTGGAACAAACGTTCTTACATGACTCTAACATGTCCTAGTACATGTCTAGATGCAGCCTCGAGCCCCTGGAATCGAGCCAACCACCTGAACTCACAAAACAAGCAACCCGTGAGGTACAAAGAGAGAGCCAAAATAATTCTATGCATTTTCGAAAATGTTGCTGTCATGAATTTTGGTTTTCTTGCATTTAAATCATGTACATGTGATGATTAAAAATACCTATATGACTTGATTGAGGAGTGAAAGAAAATATAAACATGCCTGGATTTGTTTTGAAAGAAAAACAAACGAATAGGACGACGCGGCGCCGAGGAGACGGAGTGCTTCACTATCTTGTTTTCTCTCTTGATTTCTCTTGGTGCAAGACACGATTTTTGGCTGAGTCTCCCTCGATTTTTCTCTCTGAATTTCGGTGATATGGTGAGGGAGGGAAGTGTAGGAAGATAAATGGGAGGTTGCAAGATAAAAGGAAGAGAATAATTTTTCTATCTTTCTCGTTTGTGAGATAAGGAAATGAGAATGTTATCAAAAGATTTGAGGTTGATATTCTAGGGTGAGGGCCGATTTTGCTATATAAAAAAAATGGGTAAGAATATTGTTTAAATCATTAATTAGTGAAGATAAAATTGAAGGGATTATCTACCATGAAATGGATATGGAAAGGAATCAAAGTTGAGTTGTCAAAAAAAATTTAAATCTTTTAAATGGTGATGGCCGAAAACTAATAGATAAATGGGGATGAAATATTGCTAAATTATTAATTGTTGGTGATTAAAATTGTGGGAATTGTTCTACCAAAAATGGATAAGGAAAAGCATTAAAGAAATGAGTTGTAAATCAAAAACTAAATCTTTTAAAAATGAGATGGCCGAAAATTGCAAATAAAATGGAGGAGAATTATTTCTTAAATCTTGTATTTTAATTCTTTAGAGTTTTATCTCCCCATTAAATATTTTAGTGAATTAATAAATTAATTAAGGAGTAACACTATCTTGCATGCATGGCTATATCTTTAAATTAAATTATCAACATGTTAAGTTGGAATTTCTTAATTAAAATAAATTTAGATTAACTTATCTCAATTGGTCACATATTTTAATTTAGGCTTTTTAATGAACCCAAAAGAATTTATTTACTACTTATCTTCTAATTAATTAATTAAATTCTTAAACTTTCCTTAAACATTCTTTTACATTAGATTAACTTATTATTTATCTTAAATAAATTCTAGGAATGTTTTCTTAATATTAAATCTTATCTCAAAACTCCAACTACAGTTCGGCCTCACTTAATTAACTGAAAAGGTAATAACTAAACTATCGCATAAAAAATAAATAAATTTACAGAAAAGAATTTAAATCCTCCTGCATAAAAATCATTTTAATTTAAATATTAGAAATCATGCATGGCTTATACGTAGTCTGATTTACGGGTTCTACATATCACAAAAAATATTGAACTCTTTTGTGCAGTATTCTCCTCCGCGATCTGTGCGAAGAGTCTTAATTGTTTTTCCTGTCTTATTTTCAACATGTTCCTTGACGTTTTTAAATGATTTAAAAGCTTCTGATTTTTCCAGAAAGAAATAAACCCAAGCATTCCATGTAAAGTAATCAATGAAAGTAGGTAAATATTTTTTTTAACTCTATTGGAAAATGGTTTTATCGGTCCACGTATATTGGAATGAACCATATCCAAAACATTTTTCGCTTTCTATGACTTTCCTTGAGGAAATTGAAAACGATGTTGTTTGCCAACAACACAATCCTCACATACTTGGGCTGTAATTTTGATTGGCGGAAGACCTATTACCATATTCTTTTGTTCAAGTGTTTTTAGTACTCCAAAAATCAAGTGACCATATTGATAATGCCGAAGCCAGGAATGGTCTCTTTCCCCTGAGCCAGCAAACAAGATTGAGTACTTTCGATTTTCGACGGGAAGAACCTATTTGAACTCATTGGAACAGCTGGTGTTGTCACACCACTTCTCCCTCCTGCTTCCAACTCTTTTTGATGGGCATCAGTGAGCACTTCAGTAGCTGGTGTTGTCACACCACTTTCAATAACCTGCCAGAATTCCTTAGATCTCGAAAAAATTTCCATTAGTATGCTCCAATGGTCATAATGACCATCAAGACATGGGATTGTTGGCTGAACAAAATTATTAGTAGCCATTTGTAGTTTCCTTTTTCTGTTGAAAAGAAACTTGTCTCATTTTCTAGCTCCGATACCACTGATAAGAAAGAAAAATCAACTGATGAAAAATGAAGTTCGTTCACAATCCACTTATTATAAATTCATAAAGCCTTTTTATAGGCATGGAAGAATTCTCATAAATTAAAGGTAACAAAATGTTTATTCAACTAACGCTAAAGATTAGGACTTCTTGACTAAGTCCATAACAATAGAATTAAAACCAAACAAATTTATTTTATTTCTCAACCGTCTACGGATAGTCATTTGCACCTTTTAGCCTGTTGTGATTCGGATTGGACATCTTGCCCAATTACGAGGAAATCACTCATTAATGGTTATTGCATCAAGCATGGAGATTCGTTGCTTTCATGGAAAACAAAAAACAAAATAACGAATCCAGATCTTGGGCGGAAGCCAGGCAAAGTTCGATGGCAGCCGCCACCTTTGAAGTTATCTGAATTTCAGGTCTTTTGCCTAATATGGGAGTAAAGTTAGTGGCACAGGCTGCTTTATATTGTGACAATAAAACGGTCACACATATTGCAGAAAATCCAATGTATCATGAGCACATGAAGCACGTAGAAATAGATTTTCATTTGGTTCGAAAACGCATTAAAGATGGTACAATTCGGACAGAACTCATTCCCTTGCAGACTTATTTACCAAGAGTTTAGAAAGACACCAACATTCCTTTTCACTTCGAAATCTACACCAACCCTGAGGGGTGTGTTGGATATAGTGTTAATTCATGAAATGCGATTTACAATTCAAGCTTTTCCTCTTAGTCAAAAAAATATTCAAAATTTTATGGCATGCTATCATTGAGTTCTTGTGGCTACTCCCAAGGGTTATAAAAGTCAATCCCTATTCTCTTGCCTTAATAATTATACTTGGCTTAAATTCAACGATAAATATCATCTTTATTTAATATAAAAATAACACAATGAAAATTAAACGTATAATTATATGCTACGGGTAGCATATAATTACCGTAGATCTTGGTTTTGTGCAAGTAAATTTCACACTTCCAATGAAGAAATCAAATAATTAATATTTCAAACAAAGTGGGAAAAAAAAAAAGGAAAATGACTTGAGCATAAATGTGTTTATACAAAACAGACTTTTAATACTCCCCCACAAGATGGAGAAGGTATATTTTGGATTCCCATCTCAACTAACAGGTCCCGAAATCTTCCCAGAAGAAGAGCAAGTGTTTGACATCTCAAACCCTTTCAAGCAAATTTAACTTGATACAATCACTCCACACATTCAAAGACAATAGGCCGACGATCTAACAAAATCCATCAATCTAAACAAAACTTTGAATTTTCTCAATCTAAATGAGACAAGTAATATAAAATCATAGATTTGAAATTCATCAATCTAAATACAACATAACGTTTTTTTTAATTCATCACTAATTTTACAATTGTAGTATGATCTCATTTAAACATAATCATTTCAAATTATAGTTTGACTTTACATTATTTATTTATCAAGATATTATCTAAACTTTAATATAAAACAAATTAATTATAAATAATATTATACAACACACGTAGCATATTATATTTGTACACAATATATACAAGCAGGCGATGAAAAGCCATGTTCCCCACAAAGTGGTGGTTCCAGACATTTTTGAAATCATTATTCTCGGAAAGAGGCGGGCAAGAATCGATGGCGTTGGCACAGAAAATATTAACAAAAATTGGGATACAATGATAGCATGCCATAAAATTTTGAATATTTTTTCAATTATTATAAGTTAAATTCAGTACCGTGCAATCAGGCATGCTGCTACAGTCGTTTCATTACCCTTTAGAAGTACTTAAATATATAAATTGCACAATTAAAATATTATAATGGAACTCTAATAAAATATGTTATAGTTTGATATTCTACACGCATCGTACACATTTATATGAACATTGATGATGTGACACTCACTTATTATATGTATAATTTGTTTTTTTTTTACATCAAATAGATGAGTGACACCTCATCGATGTTTATATAGTTGTATATTGTGGATATCTGGTATATCAAAACTATATATATATATATATATTGAATTTGATTTGAATTTTCCTTAAATCTTTCAATTCTTGGACCAAGAGAGTTTGATTTAATGACAAAACCGGAAAACAACAACATATTTGCTCCAAATAATTCATCAGTGGCAACAAGAAATCTACGATCCTGACAAAAATTATTCATAACGTAGATACCAATCACAGCCCATATTTTATTTTTATTACATATATCTCTTTTTCTTCACGCAATTTTAATCTATTGGATTAATAATCACTATCACCAAATAAGTTAAAAGCCAATTAAACATGAATTTCTCTTGTTTGTATTGTTTGGTGTATATATATATAATATTTTAAAATATTTAAGTCTCAATCCAACTTTTTCCTCCATAAATGGTATTAGTACTATACATTGCACAATAATATATGTGAAATGGGTTGGATATTATAAGATATCCGGTGGTTCAACCAACTTCAAAAAGCAATTGACTAAAGAATATTATAATATTTTAATATTGAGTTTTTCCCCATCAAATTTTACGTGAAATATAAAAAATATATACTTTTATTGGTTGTTGTATTTATGTCATCTAGCTCGATTTTGTAACGTCCAATTAACATAAATAACGTCTGAACTAGTTCAATCGGTCTGAAATATGACTTATATCAAATTGACTTTTCTTTCTAACCGTTTCGTCATCTGATCATTTTTATCATTAATCTATGAAATATCATCAAAATATTTTAACTTCTGTCATATCTTCAGTCAGTGAAGAGTGTTAAAAAGGAAAAATTTTAAGACCAAAGCGTGTATGGCTTTTTGTAAAAGGGGTAAAAATTATTTATGTTAATATTTAAGTAAATGTAAACTGATTCTTTTTTAAATGCATTGTGACTTAACATATAATTTTATTTTATTTGTGTCAAATCCTAACAGCTAGCTGATGGAAATTACGAAGAGGCGGATTAATAAACTAACGGATAATTAATGGAAATCTTTTCCAGTTTGCCAGGGCCCGCCTACTTGGGCAGGTCAATTACCTTTCCCTTGGCCTCGTTTTCAAAATTTGCACAGCTGAAGTTTATGATTTATCTATGTTAACTCTATATTTTTTTTAATAGATCTATTGTGAGACGATCTCACGAATCTTTATCCGTGAGACGGATCAACTTTATCGATATTCACAATAAAATGTAATACTCTTAACATAAAAAATAAAATTTTTCATGGAAGATCCAAATAAGATATTCGTCTCACAAAATGCGATCTGTGAGACCGTCTCACACAAATTTTTGCCTTTTTTTTTTACCAATTTTTAATATTTTATTTTTGTCAAAGAAAAATAACAAAGTTTGCTCAAATTTATGTATCGACCTTCCAAAGTACTGAATGTTCTTTGTTTTCAAAAAGTTGTGGATGTTTATTATAATTAAGTTTCGAACTTAAGATCTCGTGAGATATTATAAGTAATGGACTACTACCCGTCAGTACACAATCTGAAATCCATATTTAAAACCAGTTGCTCCACTGAAATTGAATTGATTAACCCTTGAAACCTTAAATCATGTTTGAAGAAAATACAAAGCAAAACCGGGTAATCTTATCACAAGGGTGCCACTAGGGAATAGCTAAAGCAATATAACGCAAAAGCTTGACCAATCCCAATCTTAAAATGATTTGATTTGTAAAATATATATGTATAATCCAAGAAATGGACCAGCACTGAGTGTAAACGTTTTGCATTGCATGGTTTACAATTCAAGATTTGGATGTATTCGATGCTGAAAGAGTGGAAAAGGTAAAAAGGCCAAAGTACATTTTTCCAGCCGCTTTTTTTCCCCTCTGTTGCTTCTTCTGCCCTCATCTATTTATTCGTTTTCCATCGCATCCGTTTTTTCGATCTCTCTCCTTGCAGGCTTGTTGTACACACGCACAAAAGATATGTATTTTTTTTTATTTGAACATATATACAAGAAAATTGCGTGATTCGGGTTTGAAAAGCCCACGTTGAAGGCCCGTTTCGTCATGGATCTCTCTCTTCTTGGTAATTGTATTCTTCCTATGATTCACACGTGGGTTTCTTGTCTCGTGTTTGTTGTATGGGGTTGAAGATTTTGTTTTTCAGGGTCAGGAAAAATTGGCTTTTGTTATTGAAGCGACGCCAGTTATGGATGCCTTGTCTTTGGAGGGTAAATATTGTAGCTTTTACGCGACTCTTTTGCGTTTATTTGTCTGGGTTTGTTGTGTTCTTACTCCTTTTTTTTTCTTCTTTTGATGTTTATGTGGTTTATTCGACGATTCTGATGTGAAAAAGGTATATTTTGTTCTTCAAGAGTTTGGCAAGAATTGGTTGCTAAGTTTACTCGATCTGTTTGTAGGCTTCATTCTGCGCTTGATTTAGTGTGTGGGCACTGGTAACTTTTTTTTTTGGGTTTTCTTTTTTTTTTTTCCGGTGAAAATTGATACCCACGCATGCTTATACAGCTCACACTCGGTGGTGAAATCTTTCTTATAATATTGAATTGATTTTGTGGTGGAGCAGTTCTCGACGTGGTGTTTTTGTGAAAGTCAAACACGAAGGCGAGTTATTCGAATGAGTAGTTTATGAAACTCTACTCTTTTTGTCATTGAATAATGCATCAGAGTTAATTTTTTGAACCAAGTAATTTATCAGAGTCGTATGTTAATTTCTTGAATTTGCATACGAAATCGTGTACTGAGTCTACTGCCTGCATATCGGCGTGGGTGCATTGATCGTGATTTCATTATTTTTCTCCTGAATTTGTGACAGTTTGGATTAACTTGATTTTCTTTTCTGTGTGAATTCAAATACTCAACAATGCCGTAAAGAATACATCCAATTCAATCTAAAAAATAGCTAAGCCAAGAAGTGTGTGTTCTGTACATGGTTGGTTCTTCGTGAGACCACAAGGATAAACTTTTGCAACTTGATTGGATCGTTTTTTCATTTCATTGAGTGGATTAGTTTTGTGCTCCTTTGATTTAAGAATTGTGTATATTGTAAGCATGTGTCCACTGCATCGAAAACTGTAGGGATTAGTAAATGCATAGTTAAGCGCTAGCGGTTTGATTATATGGCCACATAGATAGATATAGTGGACACAAAAAAAAAAAAAAAAATTTGGTGCTCCTCAGCTCTATTCCCATCTGTTGTCGGACATTCTGAGGCCCTCTGAAACCGATTCCTTACATGGCATAATCTTCCTTTGGCTGTGGGTTGTCTGAAAGCCCTTGTCCCATGCCTAATGGTCAGATTGGCTCTTTGTAAGATTTATGTATTTTCTACTTGAAGCAATGTAGCATCAAACATAGGAAAAATAAACATTTTTGTTGTTTTTTCTGCCGTCATTGCAATTGTGTCACAAATGATACGTAATTGTTCAAGAACCTTTTGTTTGGTCCAGCATTGATGTATGATTCATCAAGGTGCCGTCAGTTGAGTACGGAGCAAAAGAGAGAGCTTGTCTATGAGCTGTCAAAATGGTCTGAAGGGGCCTCAGAAATGCTGCAAGCTTGGAGCCGTCAGGAGATACTGCAGGTCCTTTGCGCTGAGCTTGGAAAGGAAAGGAAGTACACTGGCTTAACTAAATCGAAAATAATTGAACAACTTCTGAAAATCATACATGAGAAAAAAGCTCAGGAGCTTGGAACTGCAAGTGTTTTGGAAACAGATAAATCATTAGACAATTGCGAAAGAACTCCAAAAAGGCAACGGAAATCCGACCATCTTAATAGCCTGCCTCTTAGCCCTGATGCCTGTTTGGAAAATACAATATACTGCAAAAACTCGGCTTGCAAAGCTAAACTGAATAGTGATGACGTGTTTTGCAAACGGTGTTCGTGCTGCATTTGTCGCCAGTATGATGATAATAAAGACCCAAGCCTTTGGTTAATTTGCAACTCAGATCCTCCATTTCTTGATATGGCTTGTAGCATGTCGTGCCATCTTGAATGTGCCTTACGACATGAAAAGTCAGGCATTTCAAAAGATAGGCAGGGTAAGGGACTCGATGGAAGTTTCCGTTGTGTATCTTGTGGTAAAGTGAATGACTTGCTTGGGTAAACGTCTTGCTTCTTATTTCTCTATTCTCTCGTTGCTTTCACTGGGAAACTGCACTTAAGTACGACTCTTAACGTCTATATTTTGGTTGGAATTAATTTATGGAATTACATAATTCTTTTTTATGGAACGATATAAGATCTACAATAGTTACAATGTGTACAATATAATGCAGTTCTTGGAGAAAGCAACTGGTAGTGGCGAGAGATACGAGGCGGGTGGACATATTGTGCTATAGACTCTCCTTAGGCCAAAAGATGCTTGATGGTACTAAAATCTACCCGAATCTGTATGAAATTGTCGATGGAGCAGTGAAAAACCTCGAAGAAGAAGTAGGTCCTCTAACTGGTTTACCCGTGAAGAAGGCTAGAGGGATTGTGAATAGACTCTCATCTGGCCCAGAAATTCAGAGAGTGTGCGCATTTGCTGTTGAGTCTCTTGACTTGATCCTTGCTAACAGAGTGTCTTACACACCTGGTATGCTCTCTCTTCCTAAAAACGAAACAAAAGGGGAAGAAAACTTACTTTTTGCGATGACAATTTGACTGTTCAGGGGGACCATATATAATTTTGATGCCAATACTTTTGCAGAAAAGCTGGTTAAATTTGAAGATTTACATGCGTCATCAGTGACAGTGGTTCTTGATTCTGATGATTCGAATCTCAGAAATGTCTCAAGTTACACCCTATGGCATCGGAAAGTTGATGATGCAGATTATCCTCTGGAACCAACTTGCAGATTGTTTGAACCTAAGATTAAGTTTCTTATATCTGGTCTCACTCCTGCAACACATTATCTCCTCAAAGTTGTTCCCCTCATCACTGGTAGAGAAACTATATTCTGCGAACTCCAGTTCCACACCAGAAATTCCCAAGACGAGGTTCTAAATTTGAACTCTACGAGCTCGGAAGTAGAAAGAAGCCAAAGCCCAGCAACTAACTGTAGCATCTCAAATCCTTCTTCAGTCGAAGATGAGACTAACAACGAGAACAGAAGGGATAATTTCCCTCTGTTTTGTGATAATACTGATAAAACTGCTACTACAAACTTACTACACGAGAAGGAGACCACAGAAGATGTTATCTCTTTCTTGGATGAAGATCCTGTGGGAAATGACGTGGCTTTGAATGTCAGGAACAAGGAGCCGCCCAGTGGCCATATGGTTGAGGATACAAGATGTGATAATGGTTCCAAAACACCTTGTCATGCTAGCTTGGAATGTGTTCCATATGTGGATAGTTCAGAAACCGGCTTGCCTATCACTCCGTCCAAGATGGAGAGCATGAAAGACGTAAATGGAAGGAGCAATAGAACAAAAATTAATGAAAAAGATGTTGAAATAGCGTTCAAGAAGAGAAGTGGAGAAAGGGGAGACGAGCAAAGTAATGGCATAGGTGACAAGGAGTTTGAGTACTACGTGAAAGTGATCCGATGGTTGGAGTGTGAGGGTCACATAGATACAACGTTTAGACAGAAATTCTTGACGTGGTATAGCATGAGAGCGACATCTCGGGAGGTAAGGGTCGTGAAGGTTTTTATCGATACATTTATCGAGGATCCTTCATCTCTCGCCGCACAACTTATGGACACCTTTAATGAAGTTGTTTCAAACAAAAGATGCGCTGCAGTTCCCCATGGATTTTGCATGAAGCTTTGGCACTGAAATTTGGTATGTTAAACTTGAGTTGCTTGAAATTAAAATGCTGTAATATTTTAATCTTCATTGAAACCATTATATTTCAAATTGGATAGCTAAAAACTTGCAGATTCTGATGTGTTGGACCGTCCCTTTCTGCTTTAGAAGTTCATGGTTATTTGTAGGATTCTTTTGACTCCCGCTATTGGGATTTTTAAGCGTTAAGAGGGTGACTGAGGGTATACTAGTTTGATTACAGGTGAAAATGAAAACGAGTTTTTACATAATGGAAGCTCAAATCCCAGCTCGAGTGTACAGCTGGCATGTATATATATAAGCGAATGATATTATAATTAAAAATCAATGAAATTAAATTTTTTCATATGATATCCAAGAGAAAGTTGTAATTAAGGATCTAGACATCGTTTGGTGCGAAAGATGATATTTAATATCTTTGTATTTTATCTGGTGTTACTCAAGTTTTACTATAATTAAAGTTAAAAGTAGGTATGTCATCCTTATTTTTTAAATCATCATCAGACTCTTCGTAATCAAACGAACCAAGCGGAGTTTTATTACAACAATACATTTTATGTTAAAAGATAGATTTATAACATACATTCTAATTTTTAATGTTTTATAAAATAAAAGTTTTTACAAACTTATCTTGACAGCTTAACCACACAGTCGTAATCGATTCATGTTATAGATTCCTTCAACAATATCTAGCACATCTTTATTTCATTTTTTAACTCAAGGCATAGAGTAACAAATTTAATTTGTAAATAATTTAAACAAGGGGCAAATGACTAGTAATTTTATTCAAACATACATATTATTATAGTAGTAACCTATTGTAGATGAGAAGTTAACTTGTTTAGCTATTAATTGTAGCTGAAAATAAAATACATATAAACTGAAAGAAAATATTACCAAGTTTATTTGACAAAAAATTGAAGAGAACTTTTTATGCCTACAACTTTTTTATGTTTTGATATATATAGAGATCCTTGAATGATTTGAAATTCGGACTTCGTACTTGATCGATAACTTTACAATATTGGTGCAAGTTGTTGCAAGTTACTGCTGGCGGCTACTTGTAAAGTGGTCTACTTTTCTTTTGTCTGCCAGTCTTGGTATTGATTGAGTGGTTATACTAGTGAAGTGGTTGAATCACATGTTTTTTTAAAATTTGTCAAGGAATCTTTTACTTTTTAGCGGTCCACGAGGAAAATGTGTTTTGTGTGCTCCTTCATACTTTGACTTATCTATGCAACATGCTTCCGATCATATCTTGGCCGAAACCCTTCCAGAATTCTGGTTCTTTCTAGTTTGAGCATTTTTGGCAGATCTCTTTTAAGCATCTTCCAATGTGAGCCATGTTATACAATTTCTAACGAGTCACTTTGCTCCCAGACAATTTACTATTTCACAAAAGATTTTTTTTTGTCAAATATTTCTTCTGTACATCCTGTAGTTTTTCCTATCATTGTATTTAATAGGGAAGATCCGCTAACTGAATTTTGATAAATTTTAAACTTTCTTTGTCCATATCAGTGAGACAAATCTATCATCTTCATGCTCTTTTGGTGAAGATGTCATCTTCAGTAGGATCGTTGATGAATTTTTGGTCATTCATATCTGGCTTCCTGAGCTTGATGAAATGGAAAGTCTCGTGTGAGCTTTTCCCACCTGGTTTTGATGTTGTACTAAAAAAGTATAGCTTCATAATATCTCATTTGGACAAATAATCGTTATTTACCCATGATTCATGGACATCTTCCTGGATCTATTTCGGTAGTGCAGATATTTCTGTGAAATCGAGTGATGTGGTATAGACTGAGGCAAGAGCCAGAAAATCATACCGTGACTTGACTTTCTTAAGATGAGCATTGGACCCATATCCTTGGATTTTTTCCTGCTATGTCGACTGTGAGGCCCGGGGCCGAAGAGAGCGGGGGGTGAACGCCGGTGCCATCAGTTGCACGGACAATGAGCGGTTCCTGGCAGGCTTCTAGGTGGAGGGAACATGAATGAACCGACCCACACGGGAATGAGAGGGATTCCGAGACTGTTCAATGTAATAGACTGTACAGTTGAAGAGGGCTTAAAAGATTTGATTTGTACTACTCATATCACGAAGGTGCATCTTCTTTTCGGTAGCTCATCAAATAAGAACTCCAAAGTTAAGTGTGCTTGACCTGGGGAAATTTTGGGATGGATGATCTCCTGGGAAGTTTCCCGGGGTGCGTGTGAGTGAGGACATAAGCACGCTGGAAAGACCCTTCTTGATACAGTGAGGACAGTCGTCGAATCTGGGGCGTCACATCGACTCTCCCTGTAGCTGATTTAATAACTACTCTAGTTTTGAATTTCTCCTAGTTCTATTTATATACATGAAATGGAGAAACTGTAAACTCATCAGTATCAACCTTAGTTTGAGGTCTAAAATTGATCTCTCCCTCTTCAATCCCTGAGGTGAGGTTGACTTGATGACTCGAGATAAGGATCTGGAGCCTCAAATGTTTCTTGAACTGACTCATCTAAAGATGATCCCGACTTAGCACTTGTGCTAGGGGTACTTGAATCCCCTGATCCAGGTATATATCCATATACTCGAAAACTCGAGAAGCCAGTGGTTTCTGAATAACCAGGAGGATAGGTTTTTGCAATATATGCCATAACTGAGTGTAAGATGTAAACAACATGTAATTAGATCAGATACAATGCTCTTATCAACTTGTTATAGCATACCTACAATTTCTGCATTTAAGGCAAGCTTATTATACTCAGTTTGAAGCATTTCAAGTTTTTCTCTCAAATGCCACTGCATTTTCATGATGCATCGACATAAACACTATCTATTTCTTTTTAAAATAAGCAAAAATGTTTTCATGAGATGTAATAATAACAATGTAAAAAATATAATTTTACATAAAGCTCGCCATCTTAATAATCTAGAATTCTCGTGTTTAGATTCAATTCTATTTTTCAAGAAAGCTTTAACCTATGTATTATCAAATTTTATAGTAAAGTTTTTAGCAAATAAAAATAATGTTCATTTTTCAAAAGCTCTTTTTACTATATAAATTTGTTTCGTTGATATCACATCGTATGACTTCTGTATTTGATAATAGTTCATTGCAATATTTTCATGATTGTTCTTTTCTGGTGTGAGCTTTGTAAGAACTGTTGTCCACCAATAAAAACTGACATTTGTGTATAATACCATATCATTTTAATATTGAGGAATAGTCACTATTGGAAAAGTCTTTCAAATCTCTTCTACCTTCATCTGTCCATGTCCATATGAAACTTGCATATTTTTCATTAATGGACTAAACATCTTTATGTGTTTTATTAGATTTTTTTTATAAACAATTCAACAAATTTAATAACTTCTAAGAAACATTGAAGTTGTTTGTTGTCTTCGAGTCTTTTTGAAAAATTCTGCACACTTTTTCCACAATATGTTCATGTAGAATGTTCATGACTCATCGATTTTTACTCCAAGGAATTCAATTTTTCCTTGCAGCGATGGATTTTTTATTTTCAGACAGGACTATTCCTTCTTATTTACATATTTTAGATAAAAAATTTAAATATTTAACATGTTCATCCATTTTTTTAGATGCTATTAAAATATCATTAATGTAGACGAACATAAATTCAAGATAATATTTAAATAGATTATCAATTTTTCTTTGAAATATCTGAGGTGCATTAGTCAATTTCATTGGTAATACTTCCCGAATGTAATGACATAGTGGTGTGGAGAAAGCTATAAATTTCATGCTTTCTTCCTTCATCGGAATCTGATAGAATCTTGAATTACAATCAAATTTAGAGAATATTTTAACGTTTCGTATATAAATATTAAATTATCTCTACTAGGTATAAAATACAAATAAAATTCCAGAATTTTATTAAATTTTTTAATAATTAATCAATAAATTAGGTTTGTTTATTCTGATCTCACCATAATTTCTTATCAGAAAATCTGAACTCCTATATAATGATATTCATGCTTTGATAAAACCAAGATTAAAATGTTCCTTGATAATAATTTGCATATATTTCTGGTAAACTATATTCATTGAGATAGAGTTACATTTGAAAAACTCTTATTCCATGCCTTCTTTAATTCAATGATGGCTTGGAGTTGGTTTCTTTCCCACCATACCAAGAGATTCTCATTATATCTTTTTTGATCATTCTCTCGACATCTATTAATGATACTTTTGATTTAAACTCTACATCTTTCTGATGTAATATATTTTGAGAAATTTCATTTCATCTAGTTGGAGGTTTTCCTCTATTATCATTTGGAGCATTGTTTCTCCAAACATTCTAGAATCCTTCATTCTTGGGTGCAAAAGTTTTCTTTCATCATCATGCTTGCTGCAAAACTGAATTGGTATTTTTCTGTAGAATTCCTCTCTTAGTCTCTAGACTATGACTTTGTGATCACATGGTTACTTGTGAACAATATCTTCTAGTCTCATTCTATTGTGTATATTATTTAAATATTTGTAGGAAATTGTTTCAACAATATGTCTGTTCTCGTATCATGAAATTAACCCGGTGATATTTTTACCTTGTACCAAGATATTTTTCATGAACCTTCGATTAAAGTTTCTGCTTTCTTAGTCCCTCTACATAAGTTTAAGAATCACTTGGAAAAATCATGTCCGACTATTTGAAGTAATTTTTCCTCCAATTCTTTAAAAAAAAACTCATATTTTTCCTGTACATATTCCATCACATGAATCAATATAAGTAACAAAATATTATATCTTATATTGTTTTTATAACATCCCTACTAGGATATATATCGAGAATGAACTCGTGATCATTGAATTTTCCACATCCAATCTTCTGCCATGAATTATATTTCGTTTTCTAGTTGTTTCCAAGGTTTGTGTTCCTTGAGAAAAACTATAGCCCAAAAACCAATTGACTATGTTCTTTTCCTGAAATTCCTTTGATAAAAACCTCTAATCCTCCAATGTTTATCATTCCTTGGTAGGTTTCATATCACATGTTATTTGAAATAGTATATTGTATTACAAGAGAATTGATTTCTTTGTCCTGTAATATAAAATACTATTTCGATCTCTCTCCATCCTTCTAGACATCTAAGCTTTCCTACTGGTGAAAAGTTTTTCGGTTCCGATTGGTTTTCTTGAACAGGTGTTTTCCAAACCGTGAATTGTAATTATTTCTCCCTGAAAAGATAGCCTATTTGGCTCCAGTCTAAGACTCCGATTTCGTTGTAAAATTGGTTTATCTTGTATCTATATATATGTTTCCTGTATTAGAGAAAAATCAATTTTTCCGAAAAATTTGCCTTGCGACTTTTCCAAATAATTATGATGCTTCCATAAACTTGTTTCTAATAAAAAATTGTGAATCATGTGTATTAAAAAGAGCATATAAAATTTGATAGGTAATAAAATATGGAATATTACATTTTTCATTAACATTTTTTTCGGTAATTCTTGTATAAATTATTCCTGTACAGAGATTCCTTGAGATAACTCCCAGTATCGAATCTTGAAGGCTACCCATGAGTTTATCACATATAGCAATATCAATAGGGTGAATCTATTCTTTCTTTAAAAGTGGTTTTTATCATGACCTGAACTGCTCCAATATTAATCCAGAACATGGTTTGTGCTAATTTTGACTTGATCTTCTGTAATTCATCTTCTATTTATTAAAAAAAAAAATTAATTGCATCTCCATCTTGTTTTCCATAAGTTCCATTGGGTTATCATTTTCCTTCTGGAAACCTTTTAAACTAGATGATGCTTTATGTTTATTAGGCCAAGATTTTTGAATAACTTTTCTATCAGTCAAGCAGAGGATCCTTCATATATCTATACGCTAGGATTTTTTTCATGATCTTTTTGACAATGTTATGAGAGATAGTTGTATGGCTAAAGAATCTAGACAAATCATCATGTGTTTCGTGTCAAAATACTTCGTCTTTAGTCGGATTTTGACTCTGTCTCTCCATCAAATTCTTCTTGACTCAGTACTTCTTCTTCATATATACTCTTGTCTAAAGGAACATCTTCAAACTGATATATTAGAATTAGACGTTGGTAATAAATCGCTTCTTCAATATCTGGAGTTGGTTCAAAGAGCTTTATTCACTTTCTATCATTTTTTTGACATGGTCGAGATATGATCCTTTGCTCCACATGTCCAATAATTACAATCTTTAAAATTTTTATTAGCTCTAGTGTGAGCTCTTTGAAATTTTTTCTCGTCGGTGTTATTCACGTGCTTCTATATGATTTCGATGCTTGGGATGACATATTACTTTTTGATGAACCACTTATTTGTCTAGATTTTTAAGATCTGATTTTTTGTCTAGACCATATTGTTCTTAGTTTCAAAGAACTTCTATTCTTTCCATTTCTGAGATAAAGATGAGATTTAAAGATATTCCTTTTCTGCTTTTGTGGTTTACTTCTAATAATTGTGGGAAGATCATTCTCTGTACAACATAAATGAATACATTTGTTAATACTCATTAATATATTGTAGTATTTTTTTGACAATGTTACCAAATGACACAATTCTGTTAATTTTTCTTCCAGGAAAGAGGCACTTTGTCCGGAGTATCTGGATTATCAGGGATGTATTCTTCTATTAGTATTTCTCTCCAGGGACTTGAGATTTTGGCAAAGAAAAATTGTATTGTTGTACTTTCTTTGATTCCTGAATTTAATCTGTATTTTGTGAATAAACATAATGGATTCATATATTAAAAAAATTTCATGTAATTCAAGACTATAGAGAGCTTGAGTATATTTCTTTTTCTTCTCTGTATATTGGCTATTGAAATAACATACCCCTATAAATTCTACTTTAAATATGGTAGCCATTCTTTCGGCTAGCTCACTAGGAGGTTGATATTTGTCGTTTTTACATGTTTTATTGCATTAGTTTTTTTATGTGTTTGCATTGTGTGTGTTTGCATTTCATCTACATTTTTTTCGTTTTAGAAATTTCATATACATTTGATCGTGGCACACTCGTACTTGGTGAATTTGCAGGCGAAATGGCCGAGAAACTGAAATAGGGGGAAGATAATCAAAGCTAGAAGAGAATGTTGATAAATTGGTAGAAAGGTTGGCACTCGAGTGGTAGGATGTTACCGTTCGAGCGGGAAGACTGATTTCAAGAGCATGAAGACAGAGGGGTTGGCACTCGGGTGGTATGATCTTACCGCTCGAGCGCGAGTTGTGTCCTTTGAAAGAAGAGAAACAGAAGGGTCGGCCCTCGGGCGGTATAATTTTGACCGCTCGGCGTGATTGCTGCTATTTGAAGGAAGCAGGACAGAGGGGTCGGCGCCCAGTCGGTAGAAGCTTACCGCCCAAGAGAGATGCATATTTGGAAAAATATTGTGCGCGTTATTTCTTTCTGTCCGATGGAGGCTTACCAATTTTGGCTGGAAAGGGGCATATGGGAGAGATTAGGGCAAGAAAAAAGACAACTTTTCGGCAGCCACATGAATCTTGGAGGAGAGAAAAGGCTTAGAGTTGAAGAATTTGAATATTTCCGAGCACCGACTTCTCGTTTTCGCCAAGTCTAGTATTTTTAATTTAGAAATTCTTGTTTAAACCGTATTTTGCAAATTATTATTATGAATTCTAGTAGCTAACTTCATATTTGTAGGGATTTAAGGGGATCCTACCTCGAAACCGTGTTTAGTTAATTTAACTCTGGACTTTTGATTGATTCTTGATTATGCTATTGTTTTTCATTGCATTATTAAAGCATTGATAACTTTAATAATAATCTCATATTGCGGATGAGTTCGAGAGAAGAGCCTGTGATAGGAACGAGTAACATAGTCCGTGGATTTACAATTTGCATAGAAATATGAAATCAGATACATGTTGATAGCCATAGTCCAATAGATCGAAAGGTAGGGGATTTCATAGAGCGACATGAAATTCACCTTTGATAAATAATTAAAGAGATTTAATTACTTAACCGTGGAATTAGTTTTGCATAGCTCGAGATGACGTGTTCAATTGGTTAGCAAATACTTTCAAAAGTGTGGATCATTGTCGAATCAAATTAATTAAATTAACTAGGGGTTGGTGAACAAAGATTCCCAACAAATTCATTTCTCATTGAATCCTTGATTAATCATTTTAGTTTATCAATTTCATCATTTAATCTTTGCAGTATTTGGTAATTGTTTATTTCATCATCTAGTTGTCACAATCATTCAAATCATCATTGCTAAAAGTATAATTGTTGGAAATAAAAAGTGTGAAACGTAGTCTCTAGAAGAACGATACTCGTACTTGTGTGTACACTATATTATTACTTGACATCGTGCACTTACGATTATATCGAGCTTGAATTTTATTGACTTTTTACCGAAGATTTCACAGTACAAGTTTTGCTCGATCAAGTTTTTGGTGCCAGTACCGGGGACTGTTAATCCACAATTTTATTCTCAATTATTTACTTTAGCATTCTTTATTTTTTTTTGTTCGAATTGACATATTCAATTTCTTTGCAGATAACCCTTTTGGTGCATACCAAGGTCTATAGAATATGAAATTGAGATACTCGATCTGGAGATTGAAAAAACCTTCTGTAGACCAAGACAATAGCAGAGGCTTAAAGACATGATGAACATGAATGAGCATGAGGAAGAGCTTCATGAAGACTTATGAGTCGAGGAGCCAAGGCGCATACCCATGCTGGAGTACGCACAACCTTTGCTTGATGGAGCACGTCCAAGCATAGTGAGATCAACCATCAGGACGAACTAGTTTGAGATCAAACCAGCCATTATTCAGATGATTCAGAACACTGTTCAGATTGGGGGAACTGCGCTAGATGACCCAAAAACGCACATCGCTGACTTTCTGGAAATTTGCAATACTTTTAAATTTAATGGAGTTTTTGATGATGCTGTTAGTTGAGTTTGTTTCCTTTCTCTTTATGTGACAAAGCTAAAGTGTGGTTGAATTGTTTGCCTATAGGTTCAATCACGACTTGGGAAGATATGACCAAGGAATTCCTCATGAAATATTTTCCTCCATCGAAGACCATGAAGTTGCGAGCGGACATAACCAGCTTCTCTCAATTTGAGCAGGAGTCACTCTACGAGGCATGGGAGCGCTACAAAGATTTACTGCGAAGAAAGGGGCGGAACCAGGATCTTGGTTCAATGTAGGCAACAATATGTTATAATTAATAGAGCAAAAAAAAGAGCACTGATTAATCGACAACTAAAAATAATGATGTGTCATAAAGTTTGAACACCAGGTAATTGATTTTTCTGCTGTCACTGCACAATTAGAAGCACTGAATAGAAAGATAGACAGCTTGAATGTGTGGGACAAAGATGCGCCTTCAACAGACAATCTATGGATAAATGCAAAGGGGGAAATTTGTCTAAGTATTGTCAAGACAGTAATCCTTTCTACGTGCAAGATGAGGCACCAGTGAATTGTGTGGGGGCTCAAAACCGTCCTAGGAATTATCCATACTCGAATACATATAATCCTAGATGGAGGCAACATCCCAAATTCTCATAGGGTGGTCAAAACAGTCAGAGTCGCCCACAGGAGGACATCAATATGGAAAACAACCGATGTATAGATCTCAGCCGAGAAAGGAAAAGTCTAATTTGGAGCAGATGATGTCTAAATTTATCTCATCCACGAAACAAGACTACAGAACCAGGATGCATCAATAAAAGGGTTGAAAAATCAGATAGGGCAGTTGGCTAAGATGATCTCCAATAGAGAGTCGCACCTTGGCAAGCAGCACTGAAACTAATCCAAAAGAGCAATTAAAAGCTATAACATTGAGGAATGGAAAATTACTTGAACAAGAGGGGAAAAAAAAAATGGAGCAACGAGAGAAAGCGACTGACACATCCACATGTAAGTCTTATAACTCTACACCTGACACCCACTACACAATATAGAATTTTTATCCTTCCACCTTTTTTCCTACAACATTGAAAAAATAAAAAATTGATGCGCAATTCGGTAAGTTCCTTGAAATAATTAAGAAATTACAGATTAATATTCCTTTTGCTGATGCTTTGATGAAAATGACTAGTTATGCTAAATTTTTGAAGGACATATGAGCAAATAAGAGAAATTTGGAAGATCATAAGACTGTAAATTTAGCTGAAAACTGCTCTGCATTGATACAAAACAAGATCCCACCAAAACTCAAGGATCCGGGAAATTTTTCTATTCCTTGCATGATTGGTGGTGATTTTTTTCATAAAGCGTTATATGATCTTGGTGTGAGTATTAACCTTATGCGTTTGTCTGTATTTAGGAAACTGAGATTAGGAGATCCTAAGCCAACAAGGATTTCTTTGCAGCTGGCGGACAGATCTGTCAAGTATCCATGAGGAGTCATAGAGGATGTATTGGTCAAAGTGGATAAGTTTATATTTCTATCAGATTTTGTGGTACTTGACATGGAAGAGGATATGAAGATGCCGTAAATTTTAGGAAGACCGTTCTTTGCAACTGGCAAGGCCCTGATTGATGTACAAGAAAAGAAGTTAAGATTGAGAGTGGCAGAGGAAGAAATCACTTTTGATGTTTTTAACGCTCCTAAGCACATACCACACACTAATGATTATTTTAGAGTTGATTCTTTTGGATTCACTTGTATGTAATTTTGTGCAGAATGCTATGAAGGATCAATTGGAAGCCCATCTCACAACTGAATTGAAGGAAGATGAATTGGAAGAAGAGAAAACTGAAATAATGGCATATTTTAGTGCCAACAATCCATGGAAGAAGCTAGTAAGGATGAAATTAGAGGATCGAGGGATCCAAGAGACTTGACCACTCATAAGTCAAGCATTGAGAAACCACCGACACTTGAGCTCAAACACTGCAGCCACACTTAAAATACATGTACGTAGGTGAGAATAACAAATTACCTGTCATTATTTCTGCTGTTTTGACATATGAAAGGGAGGACAAACTGCTGATTGTCATTAAAGAGCACAAGAGGGCGTTTGCCTGGAAGGTGACGGATATCAAGGGAATAAATCCATCAATCTGCATGCACAAAATCCTGATGGAAGAAAAGTATTTACCCCTATTGCAACCTCAGAGGAGACTCAACCCAAAGATGCAAGAGGTAGTGATGCTGAAACTATAAAACTTCTTGATGTAGGTATTATCTATCCTATTTCCAATAGTGCATGTGTGAGTCTTGTTCAGTGTGTACCTAAAAAAGGTGGGATTACTGTGATCACTAAAGAGAAAAATGAACTTATTCCCTCTAGGACAGTTACAGGGTGTAGAGTGTGCATTGATTATAAGAATTTGAATGATTTCAGCCGTAAAGACCACTTCCCCCTTCTCTTTATTGATCAGATGTTAGAAAGGCTAGGAGGGCATGAGTTCTATTTTTCCTAGATGGGTATTTGGGGTACAATCAGATTACTATTGGACCTGAGGACAAAGAAAAACAACTTTCACTTGTCCTTATGGTACTTTTGCTTTCAGACATATGCCTTTTGGTCTTTGTAATGCCCCTGCCATTTTTCGACGATGCATGACTGCTATATTCCATGATATGATTGAAACATTTCTTGAAATATTTATGGATGACTTCTCTATCTTTATTGCAACGTTTGATTTTAGTGTTTGCAGAATCTTAACATGGTGTTGTTGAGGTGCGAGGAGACAAACCTGGTGCTGAAATGGGAGAAATGTCATTTCATGGTACAAGAAGGGATTGTGCTAGAACAAAAGATTTCTGAACAAGAGATTGAGATGGATAAGGCTAAAGTGAAAGTCATAAAAACCTACCACCACCGGCATCAGTGAAGGGATTTTTCATTAGAGATTTTTCAAAAAATTTTCTACGCGTTTCATTAGAGATTTTTCAAAAATTTCTAATCCCCTATCCTCTCTACTTATGAAAGATGTGCCATTTGATTGCAATGCTGACTGTCTGCAGGAATATTGTAGAGCTCAAAATCAGTACATGTAAACTCATGCATTTATTTAATTGTTAAATTATTTATTTAACTTTAAAATGATTTTTACGATGCATGACTTATGATTTGCATTATTTTAAATTATAACATGTTTATTTGATGCACGTTAAAACGTTTTCTTGAGTTTTATGTTTCAGGCAAATATTCGATGCGGAATCGGGAAAAGAGACCTGTGACTATTTAGGCGATTTATGAATAACGTGGTATTTTATTTCAAGTCAAGAAAGTTGATATTTTAAATGATTTATGAAATTTAAGCATTTTAAAGCTTAATTTAATTTATTAGATGAATTAAGATGTTTTAAGCATTTTATTTTCAATTTTCGAAAATTAATTGTAGGATTAATTATTTTGTCTAATTAGTAGTTTATCATTTAATTAATTTAATTAAAAGTTTAAAAAAAGAAAAGAAAAGAAAAGGCCTTTAAACACACACACACACAAACACACACTCACACGTTATATCACACACACACTCATCGACACACACACACTTTGTGATTTTCTTTTTTTGAATGAAAAAACTAGGGTTCTTGAGTCCTCCAGCAGCCAACCCTTTTCCCCTACGATTTTTCAGCAGCCTCATGTTTGATTAGTAGCAAGAAACGTTCCACAAGTCGTCTCGAATTGGTTCTCGCATCTCCTCTGTGGGGACCCGGGTGCTAATTCGTCTTCTTTAATCATTGGGACTAATTGGGTCAATTGTGTATGCCACTAAAAAAAATTCCTTATATATATATACATCAAAGCATTTCTAGCCAAAATATATACAAGCATACAACAAGTTAAGTTTCGTTATTATACAATATCAAATATAAAGTCTACACCACATGATCAACTTACAAATTTATTCCCGTTTACAAGTTACATAACTAGTGTTGTTGTTCCTCACTACAAGTCTAGGAATAAACCACCAGTTTCACATCTAAGCCCGGATCACCACGGTAATCATCACTCATTCAAGCTCTTCTCGGTACTGATCCTGTCCGACCTGTTGCCATGCACACATACAAACACGATAACAGCCGGAAACTTCGGTGAGAATATATCCCAGGTTAAAACATGTAATGCATAAAATCATACACAAAAGCATAAACCATGTATCAAAGAACATGAATCATAATTTATGACACATTAGGGAATACAGATAAAACTCTTTGACTCGACTCATATCTAAGTCTAGGGATCCCGGTGTGAATAAGACGTAACAAATCTCCCACCTACTCTCCCAATAGGGGTGACGATACGTCTTATTTCTAGACTTCGGTCCTTTCTGTATCGAATATCTACAATAGGAGTCACTCTTCTCCTACGCACATCTATACCCCCGAACATCTAGTAACTTGGCACCTCTGCCAAAGACTCATCTATCTCAAGTGCATTTCTATAACTCAATAGACAAAATATAACATATCAAAGCATAAACAATCAAGTATGTGGTTTAGGAAAACTCCAGTTCAATCTGACTCGAGTCATATCTCCCGGTTCAACATTGATTTATACCTTTCTTTTCTTGAGGTTTGGTTTGATGAAATCAATCTCAATCTTCAAAACCCTCAATATCAATCTGAAATAACATGTATAAGATGCACTATATCAACCTCCAACTCAACGTAAAAATACAAATATGCAATCTCGATACATTTCGACGGCATAACAACGAAATCTTGATATACCGGCAACTTAAACCTCGTGAGATCAATATCATCAATTCATAACAACAATCATATGCATATCATAACCCCAGAATTCTGCACAACTCATGCCATATAAGCTGGGGAAATGAGAACAATAACATATAGTATCTTTTCTTCAATTCGTTTTCGATTATACGTTTACCGTAAACTCACAAACACATATTATCAATCATACTATAATTCTCCCAACATCTGAATTTCAAACCATGCTAGAAGACAATAAAACTTACATCCTTTGAAAGCTAGTGACAAGAGGAGTAAGAATCTATACTCGGATTGAAAATCGGATGGCTAGATCCTGCAAAATTCACAATTCTAAGCTAAGATGAAACTTGAGGATTTTATGAACTTTGCTCTCGGTTCTTGCTGCTGAAAATAGCTGAAGAATGAAGTACAATTCATATATATATATATCTTGCATGTAAGGGGCAAATGGCTTAACCTTAACACAACACGTCTCGCACATATGCGCGACCATCCTCGGCGCATATGTGCGAGACACTATGTCTCGGCGCGTTTAAGTCTCGGCAGCTCGCGCATATGCGCGCCCTCGCTCGGCGCATATGCGCGAGGTTCTTCACAACTCTCTGCCGCCCTGGTGCACATGCGCGAGTTCATGTCGCGCATATGCGAGAGGTTCTCTGCCTACCTGGCGCATATGCGCCCGGCTGGGTCGCGCATATGCGCGAGGCTCATCCTCGCACATACTTTAATTCTTCTTTCCGGCTTTCCCGGTCTGATTCGCTCAGTCTATAATCACCTTAATTATCAATAATTCATTTCAGATTACAGTAATCGAAATCTCGGGCCTTACATTTCTCCCCCCTTAGATACAATTTCGTCCCCGAAATCACAGACAATCAAATCAGATATCAATCAGATACAATGAGGAATGGAGAACAGAGGTTAAATAAGAATAGTCACATTAGTGAAATAACTTGTGAAATCTCTGTCTCATGTCTGACTCGGTTTCCCATGTAGCTTCTTCTGTGCCATGACGACTCCACTGAACTTTCACAAGCGGAATAATTTTCGTTCTGAGCTGCTTTTCTTTACGATCAAGAATCTGAATCGGCTTCTCTAAGTAACTCAGCGTCTCATCAAGTTCCGCCTCATCTGGCTGAATAACATGTGAAGCATCAGGAAGATATTTCCTCAGTAAAGATACATGAAAGACATCATGTATCCTAGATAAGAAAGGCGGTAATGCGAGTCGATAGGCACGATCTCCTATCTTCTCGAGAATCTCGTACGGACCGATATAACGAGGAGACAACTTTCCTCGCTTGCCAAATCTGACAATGCCTCTAAACGGAGAAATCTTCAAGAATACTTTATCCCCCTGCTCAAACGCTAATGGTCTACGTCGAATATTCGCATATTTGGCTTGTCGATCTTGAGCCGTCTTCATTCTATGCTGAATCAGCTTCACTTTTTCCGTCATATCTCGAATCATATCAGGCCCAATATCAGGTACCTCAGAGATATAATCCCAATACTGAGGAGATCTGCACTTCTTGCCGTACTACGCTTCAAATGGTGCCATTTCTATGCTCTTCTGATAGCTATTGTTGTACGAGAATTCACAAAGAGGTAATGAATCTTGCCAACTAGTGCCAAAATCTAACACTACAGCTCTAAGCATATCCTACAGTGTCTGGATGGTCCTCTCTGACTGTCCGTCCGTCTGTGGATGATATGCGGTACTTAGATGTAACTTCGTACCTAGAGCCTGCTATAAACTGTGCCAAAAGTGTGAAGTAAATCGCGAATCACGATATGATACGATAGACTTCGGCACATCATGCAATCGAACTACCTCTCGGACATAGATTTCTGCCATCTGATCATATCTGTACGTCATTCTGTACAGAATAAAACATGCTGATTTGGTCAATCTGTCAATCACAACCCAAATCACATCACATCCTCGGGAAGAACGTGGTAGTTTCGTAACGAAATCCATGGAAATGTGATCCCATTTTCATTCTGGAATGGATAAACTCTGTAGTAAACCCCCGAGTTTCTTCCTTTCTGCTTTCACCTGTTGGCAGTTCAAACATCTAGACACGAACTCTGCAACGTCTAGTTTCATCTGTTTCCACCAAAACTGTTTCTTCAGATCATTGTACATATTCCTGCCACCAGGATGAATACTAAATCGACTACAATGTGCTTTTGTCAAAATCTGTCCCTTCAGGTCTGAAACATCTGGCACCACAAGACGGTTATTCACATATAACACAAGATCACGAACCTGATATTCAGATTGATGCCCTGATCTGACCATCTCAATCGACTTCTGAATGTTTTGATCTTTTTTCTGTTCTTCTTTAATTCTCAATATCAACTCTGGTTCGACTTGAACAACATATAATTGCAATGGTATACGATCTGTCTCAAATACCATCCTAGACAAACAACAATCTTCTATCAAATTCGAAACCCCAATAATCGATAAGGATAAAGAACATAACTTACGACTTAATGCATCAGCGGCGGCATTGGACTTTCCTGGATAGTATTTGATTTCACAATCGAAATCCTTCAATAAATCAAGCCATCTTCGCTGTCTCATATTCAACTCAGACTGTGAAAACAGATATTTCAGGCTTTTATGATCAGAATAAATCTCAAACTTCTCACCGTAAAGGTAATGTCGCCATATCTTCAAAGCAAATACAATGACCGCCAATTCAAGATCATGAATTGGGTATCGAGTCTCATGTGTCTTCAGTTGTCGTGAGGCATAAGCGATAACATGACCTCGTTGCATTAAAACACAACCCTAATCCTCTGTGAGAAGCATCACAATATACAACAAAATCACCAGTACCTGACGGAATAGTCAACACCGGAGCACTGGTCAACTTCTTCTTTAATTCAAGAAAACTGGACTCACATTCTTTGGACCAGACATACGGAGCATTCTTCTGAGTCAACTGTGTAATCGGTTTAGCAATACTGGAAAAATCTTTAATGAATCGTCGATAGTATCCTGCCAAACCCATAAATTGCGGATCTCTGGTATGGATGTCGGTCTCGGCCATGAAATCACGGCTTCAACCTTGCTGGGATCAACTGATATATCATCTCCAGATATGATATGACCCAAAAATACAACCTGTCTCAACCAGAATTCAGATTTCGACAGTTTTGCATACAATTTCTCAGCCCGTAAAATTCGCAACACAGTTCTCAAATGCTCAGCATGATCAATCATATTCTTTGAATATATCAAAATATCATCAATAAAAATAATCACGAAATCATCGAGATACTTCTGAAACACACGGTTCATCAGACCCATAAATACCGCTGGAGCATTCGTCAAACCGAACGGCATGACAATAAACTCATAATGTCCATACTGGTTCTGAACGCTGTCTTCGATATGTCAGAATCTCTGACTCGCAGCTGATGATATCCAGATCTCAGATCGATCTTGGAATAGAGATAAGAACCCTGCAACTGATCAAATAATCATCGATAATAGGTAAAGGGTATTTATTCTTTACCATAGCCTTGTTCAGTTGCCGGTAATCTATACAGAGCCTCATGGAACCGTCTTTCTTTCTAACAAATAATACTGGAGCGCCCCAATGATAAACACTCGGTCGAATGTATCCTTTGGCCAAAAGGTTTTCAAACTGAGTCTTTAATTCTTTCAGTTCAATTGGCGCCATTCTGTACGGAGCTCTGGATATAGAAACAATACCTGGTATATGATCAATGCCAAAATCTATCTCTCGGGCTGGTGGTAATCCTGGAATCTCATCCGGAAAAACATCAGCAAATTCACACACTACTGGCAAATCTGCCAATGAAGAGATCGTTTTCAGTACATCTACTGAATATACCAGAAATCCTTCTGCTCCCTTCTGTAATAATCGCGTCATAGATAATACCGATATCAAAGGAATCCGAGATCTGGAACCCTTACCGTAGAATTTCCATTCATCAGCCATCTCCGGTCTGAATCTGACAATCTTTTGAAAACAGTCTACGGTAGCTCCGTACTTGGTCAGCATATCAATACCGATAATACAGTCAAAATCAGACAATCCAAGTACAATGTAATCTAACTAAATCTCATTATCATCGAACTGTAGCATACACTTTCTAACAGAAGTCACTGATATCAAACCACTCCCCAAAGGAGAAGAAACAGAAACTACAGTAGATAATGACTCAACAGGCAAGACATGCATTAATGCAAATCGTTCAGCTATAAATGTATGAGATGCACCAGTATCTATCAATACATAAGCAAGGTAACCACAGAGAAAACAGTTACCTGCAATAACATCATCAGGTGCGTCCTGGGCCTGTTCTTCGGTCAATGCAAACACACGGGCCTGCTGTCTCGGAGGTTGGCTCACTGTCTGACTTCCTCTTGGCCTCGACTGGGACTGTGCAGGTGCGGGCTGAAAAGAGTGTACATAAGATGCATGTCTCTCCGTCTGAGCTACTGAACCAGATGATTCCACACTCTGAAATCGCTGTGCAACTCTCTGTGGGCACACTCTAGCGAAATGTCCTTGCTGTTTACAAACGTTGCATCTACCAGCCACTCCTTGGCACTGCTCTGTGGGATGCCTTCCCCCACAAATAGTGCAATACACACCTGTGTAACTCTGGCTAGGACCACTCTGTCTCGGGCCACTGGAACTGGATGAACTACTGCCAGATCTCTTGAACTGTTTTCCTCTGGCTTTCAACCAATCTTTCTTACCACTGCTGCTATCACCACTTCTCGAATTTAGGAGGAAGTTGTGCAAATTGTGCGGTAGGCTGTGGAGGTCTCGGGGTCTGAGCAATATACGATGCTCCTCGCTGCTTAATCATGCCAGCTTCAGCACCTTTCGCCCTGTTCAAAGCCTCAACAAAGTTGTTTGGTCGTCCCGTATTCACCAATGTAAAAATATCAGGATTTAAGTCGTTGATAAACTGATCAGTAACAGCTTCGTCATTCTCTGCCACGTGTGGAGCAAAACGTAGCAATGTAGAGAATTTAGCAACATACTCTTCAATGTTCAACTGCCCTTGCTTCAAGTTTGCAAATTCTGCTCCCATGTCCTTCCGGTATAACAGTGGGAAGAAACGCTGATAAAACTCAGTTTTAAAGACTTTCCAAGTAATTTCTGTATCTCTCGGTTCCAACGTTCTCTTGGTTGTAATCCACCAATTCTTTGCAACTTCTTGTAATTGATGCCCAATCAGTTTCACTCTTCGTTCATTGGTGTAGTCGAGGGAATCAAACAACATCTCAATATCATCTAACCAGCTCTCACAATCAACATAATTCTCGGTGCCTTTCAGTGTCGGTGGTCTGAATGACTAAACCGTTTCAGCAATGTTTCCATAGGTGTAGCTGTCACATCCATAGGATCATTGGATGTACTGCCCTGTTCTGGCGCCCTGACTGCTGCTCTTCGAGGAGGCATATCTGATTATCAAAAGGATTCTTCTCAACTATATTTAATCTGTCTCAGTCCTCCTCTGATCATCTTACCTCTGATCCAGAATCGGTTCTGATTCATTCTTTACAAGTACACATTGAAATCAACTAAATAAATCAAGCAAACATGTACTTCCAACTCAATAAAACATGCTTTTATGCTAGCATAGAACATAAGTATAATCACAACACAATATTCCCATGCTAGTATCAACAAGTAAGCAAGGAAGAGGACTCACTCTACCCCGTTCACTCGCTTCTATCTCAGGCTAAGGAACCTATTGCTCTGATACCACCTGTTGTGGGGACCCGGGTGCTAATTCGTCTTCTTTAATCATTGGGACTAATTGGGTCAATTGTGTATGCCACTAAAAAAAATTCCTTATATATATACATCAAAGCATTTCTAGCCAAAATATATACAAGCATACAACAAGTTAAGTTTCGTTATTATACAATATCAAATATAAAGTCTACACCACATGATCAACTTACAAATTTATTCCCGTTTACAAGTTACATAACTAGTGTTGTTGTTCCTCACTACAAGTCTAGGAATAAACCACCAGTTTCACATCTAATCCCGGATCACCACGCTAATCATCACTCGTTCAAGCTCTTCTCGGTACTGATCCTGTCCCACCTGTTGCCATGCACACATACAAACACGACAACAGCCGGAAACTCCGGTGAGAATAAATCCCAGTATAAAACATGTAATGCATAAAATCATACACAAAAGCATAAACCATGTATCAAAGAACATGAATCATAATTTATGACACATTAGGGAATACAGATAAAACTCTTTGACTCGACTCATATCTAAGTCTAGGGATCCCGGTGTGAATAAGACGTAACAAATCTCCCACCTACTCTCCCAATAGGGGTGGCGATACGGTCTTATTCCTAGACTTCGGTCCTTTCTGTATCGAATATCTACAATAGGAGTCACTCTTCTCCTACGCACATCTATACCCCCGAACATCTAGTAACTTGGCACCTCTGCCAAAGACTCATCTATCTCAAGTGCATTTCTATAACTCAATAGACAAAGTATAACATATCAAAGCATAAACAATCTAGTATGTGGTTTAGGGAAACTCCAGTTCAATCTGACTCGAATCATATCTCCCGGTTCAACATTGATTTATACCTTTCTTTTCTTGAGGTTTGGTTTGATGAAATCAATCTCAATCTTCAAAACCCTCAATATCAATCTGAAATAACATGTATAAGATGCACTATATCAACCTCCAACTCAACGTAAAAATACAAATATGCAATCTCGATACATTTCGACGGCATAACAACGAAATCTTGATATACCGGCAACTTAAACCTCGTGAGATCAATATCATCAATTCATAACAACAATCATATGCATATCATAACCCCAGAATTCTGCACAACTCATGCCATATAAGCTGGGGAAATGAGAACAATAACATATAGTATCGTTTCTTCAATTCGTTTTCGATTATACGTTTACCGTAAACTCACAAACACATATTATCAATCATACTATAATTCTCCCAACATCTGAATTTCAAACCATGCTAGAAGACAATAAAACTTACATCCTTTGAAAGCTAGTGACAAGAGGAGTAAGAATCTATACTCGGATTGAAAATCGGATGGCTAGATCTTGCAAAATTCACAATTCTAAGCTAAGATGAAACTTGAGGATTTTCTGAACTTTGCTCTCGGTTCTTGCTGCTGAAAATAGCTGAAGAATGAAGTACAATTCATATATATATATCTTGCATGTAAGGGGCAAATGGCTTAACCTTAACACAACACGTCTCGCACATATGCGCGACCATCCTCGGCGCATATGTGCGAGACACTATGTCTCGGCGCGTTTAAGTCTCGGCAGCTCGCGCATATGCGCGCCCTCGCTCGGCGCATATGCGCGAGGTTCTTCACAACTCTCTGCCGCCCTCGTGCACATGCGCGAGTTCATGTCGCGCATATACGCGAGGTTCTCTGCCTACCTGGCGCATATGCGCCCGGCTGGGTCGCGCATATGCGCGAGGCTCATCCTCGCACATACTTTAATTCTTATTTCGGCTTTTCCGGTCTGATTCGTTCCATCTATAATCACCTCAATTATCAATAATTCATTTCCGAATATAGTAATCGAAATTTCGGGCCTTGCATCCTCACTTCGATTTTCGTCGTATCGTGAGTATAAATCATCAAGGCATGTATAATATTTTATTTTTCCGTATCGATCTTGTCATAGTAAATATTTTGATGCATATTTTGTGTAAAAATCCGTATATATTATGTAAAGTTTGATCGATGATGCTTGGAAAGATCTTGGAACAACTTTTAGATCTTAAAAATTGAATCTGCTATCATTTCGAATCTTGCAAATTTTCGATCGGTTTTATGGTAAAACTTTCAACATAAAAAACGTAGTACTTTTTGATATCTTCGAATTGACAGTAAATCTGTCGTTTTTGGACAAGAGACGATTGAGTTATTATCATTCTCGTGTGACTGCTCAAACTGTGATGCTATCAAACGTGTTCTTCATGTTTTTCTTGAGGTTTATTCGTTGCAGGCTTCGTAGGAAACCACCTGGTGGTCACTGCTGCATTTAGGTATGTCTTTAGTTGTGATCAGATGTTATTTGGTGTTTCGTTTTGGATCGGTAAGGGTTTAGCTACAATAAAAGTCGTAGGGAAGCGAATTATGTCGAATTTCGGGTTTTTGGGATTGTGACGCGTTGTGGTTGCGTGTCATTGTTTGGGAACTTTTGGGGCTGTGGCGGAAAGGGGATCGGTTACGGTGCCTGGTTACGCAACGGAAGTTTTGTGCTTTCATCTACAATTGATTAAGAAAAATGAAGGAAAAATGTGCTTAGAAATTTTGGCCAAGAGGAGTGGAGGAGAGAAGGGAGGAATTTTCTTGGTGCTTGTAAAAGTTAAAGTGTAAAGTTGCATTGGCATGCCATGCCGATAACTCAAAAGTTGCCTCCAACCCTTCACCTTCCAAGCATTCAATTTGATTGGGCTTGTAACTATTACAAGACCCATGTACTTTTATTTAAATATCTCAAACACATTTGAGACCATTTAAATCTTACTTGAATTAATCAAGCCCACTAGTTGAATAATTATTTTTAATTGTGCTCTACAAGGCCCAATGTTATTTAATTAATTCAAAACTTGAATTAATTTAATTATTTGGACTCTACTAGGCCCACTAGTGTTTAATTAATTCAACACTTGAATTAATTTAATTTAGTCCATAATAATTTTTTTGAAAATCAAATATTCAAATACATTATTTAGTTGGCCAACTTTTAATTTAGGAGCACTTACTCAAATTAAAAGTCACATTCCCCTTATAGAAGTCATAATTCTAATTTTCCTTGTGCTTATAAACTCCTTTATAAACCGTTCAACACATTGAACTAATTTTACTTATCAACAGGATCTTGAAAGTTAGCACTTGTGTGACCCTCAATGGTTCATTAATACAACTAGCAGTGAGTTCACATCTCTATGTGATTCGGGACTAAACATGTACTTATATGAGCAAACCCCAATTCCTCCATTCTTACTTATCAACTCATTGATAATAAGAACGTCAGAACTCAAGTCTGATAGTACCCAACCAATCATGTTAAACATTTAGCAGCATCACTTACATGATTCCCTAGGTATCAAATGATAGTGCCTGCAAGAACCATTCTATTATGGTTAGCATACAGTACGGTCCCTTCGTCTCATATATCTCGACCGATTCGACAACTATTGGTATATCGAAAGCTGTCAAAGAATCGATACTATGTGTCATATCGTAGTTGCATCGATGGTGTAATCTAAGAAACCCCTTTCTTAATTACCACCATACTCTGATCAGAGATTTCATACTACATACAGATAGGATATCCATACCCGAAGGTAAGTGGTGAATCCCCGACTACAATGCATCGACTTCTATATGTTTCGACAAAACACCCAACCTTGCCACCTGTTGACCCCATGAGAGTCGGTAAACAAGTCAAAGTGCAATGCTAGCATATAGAGTCTCAATGTTGTCCCGGGTCATAAGGACTAATGGTGTACAACCATAAACTAGGACGTTTCCACTCGATAAGTGAGAACCACTTGAAAAGTCCTTTATGGAGGGTTGTTCAGTGCACTCTACAAGGAGCACCTATCTGCATGCTCGGACATCACAATGTCAACTACCAATGAAACATGGTACTCACATCGCAGATACTAGTTTCAAACTCGAGCGACCTTTATCCTTCTTAGCGGCAGCTGAATCAACTAGGAACTGTTTAGAATATACAGTATTCCAAATATGAGTTTCATGATACTCATCATATGAGCATCTCATATTCTTTCTAATATTTGTATATTCTACTATTTGTATATTCAATGACTTTATCTATGTAACAAGCATGGGTATACAGATAAAGATGTGCCATAAAAATAATTTCAAATATTATTAAAATAAAGATTGTTTATACATAGAGTTTCAACATGAACCCTCGGCCAACACTTGGCTCGACGGGCACCTATTCTAACAATCTCCCACTTGCACTAGAGCCAACTACCCATATGCTTCAAACCCATTGATTCGCGATGCTTCTCGAATAATGGTCCAAGTAAAGGCTTAGTTAGTGGATCATCAACATTATCTGCGGAGCCAACTTTGTCAATCGACACTTCTCCTCTTTCCACAATCTCTCGGAGGATGTGGTACTTTCTCAATACATGTTTGGATTTCTGATGAGACATTGGCTCCTTTGCTTGAGCTATAGCTCCCGTGTTGTCACAAAACACCGGGACAGGAGCAACTCCATTAGAAATGACGCCCAACTCTTGGACGAAATTCCTTATCCAAACAGCCTCCTTTGCTGCAGCTGATGCAGCAATGTATTCTGCCTCAGTGGTGGAATCCGCCGTACTGTCTTGCTTGGAACTCTTCCAAGAGACAGCAACACCATTGAGCATGAATACGAACCCAGAGTTTGACTTCGAGTGATCGATATCGCTTTGGAAGCTAGAGTCGGTATAGCCTTCCAATTTCAGTTCTTCACCCCCATAAACCAAGAACAACTTATTGGTCCTTCTCAAATACTTGAGGATGTCTTTCACAGCTTTCTAGTGTGGAAGACCAGGGTTCGATTGATATCTACTCACTACACTTAGTGCAAAAGCCACGTCAGGACGTGTAGATATCATCCCATACATGATGCTACCAATTGCAGATGCATAAGGAATGCGTGTCATCACCGCTATCTCTGCATCAGTCTTGGGAGACATAGACTTGGATAGGGACATGCCATGACACATTGGTAGATGTCCTCTCTTGGACTCATCCATCGAGAACCGCTTAACGATGGTATCAATATATGTGGACTGGGTGAGACCAAGCAATCTTCTCGATCTATCTCTGTAGATCTGTATTCCCAATACAAAAGATGCTTCTCCCAAGTCCTGCATCGAAAACTTACTCGCTAACCATATTTTAGTTGATTGCAACATCCCTACATCATTCTCAATGAGTAGAATGTCATCAACATAAAGCACCAGGAATGTCACAACACTCCCACTGACCTTCTTATAGATACAGGGTTCCTCAGGATTTTTAGTAAAACCAAACTCTTTGATTGTACTATCAAATCTGAGGTTCCAACTCCTATATGCCTGCTTTAGACCATAAATAGATCTCTGAAATTTGCATACCATATGCAAACTTCCGACAGATGTAAACCCTTCAGGTTGAGACATGTAAATCTCTTCCTTAATATCCCCATTAAGAAAGGCTGCCTTGACTTACATCTGCCATATCTCACAGTCATACCATGTAGCTATGACTAGCAATATCCTTATAGACTTGAACATTGCAACTGGAGAAAATGTTTCCTCAAAGTCAACTCTTTGTCTTTGAGTATTCTTTTTTCTACCAGTCGCACCTTGAAGGTCAATACCTTTCCATCCGCCCCAAGTTTCCTCTTGTAAATCCATTTACACCCTATGGAAATAGTTCCCTCAGATGGATCCACAAGATTCCACACTTGTTTCGAATGCATGGAATTCATCTCAGATTCCATTGCTTCAAGCCACTTGGATGAATCGGCATCAGATAATGGTTCCTTGAAGGTTAATGGATCACATCCATGGTTAAGCTCATCATGGCCCTCTTCAAGAAGCAGACCATACCTCATAGGTGGTCTCGAGACTCTCTCGGATCTTCTTGGAGCTTGTATCTTCTCTCTTGGCTCTTCGAGTGTGCTTTCTTCAATTGTGGGTGTCTCTCGAACCTCTTCGAGTTATATCATCTCCCCTTTTCTATCCAATAGAAATTTTTTTTTCCAAAAAGATTGCATTCCTAGAAGCAAACACCTTTGTTTCTTGAGGATGATAGAAATAATATCCAACTGAATTCCTTGGATATCCCACAAAGTAACATAAAATGGATCGACTATCCAATTTATCTCCCACTGTCTGCTTCACATAAACAGGGTATCCCCATATTCTAAGATAAGAATATTTGGGAGGCTTACCCATCCATATCTCATATGGTGTCTTATCAACTACCTTTGAATGGACATTGTTCAACAACAGTGCCGCTGTATCAAGCGCGTATCCCCAAAAGGATGGCGGCAACTCCGTGAACCCCATCATAGACCGAACCATGTCCATCAAAGTCCGGTTACGACGCTTTGAAGCACCATTCAACAGTGGTGTTGCAGGCGGAGTCCACTGCGAAAGAATTTCATTCTCCCTAAGATAATCTTGGAACTCGGCACTCAAGTACTCACCACCTTGATTCGATCAAAGTGAATTGATGCTTCGTCCCAACTGTTTCACTACTTCACTTCTGAATTCTTTGAACCTTTCAAAGGATTCAGATTTGTATTCATCAAATACACATACCCATACCTTAAAAAGTCATCGGTAAAGGTGATGAAGTAGGCATGTCCATGCTTAGTGGTGATGCTAAGCGGACCACACACATCGGTATAGATCAAATCCAATAACCATTTGGCTCGCTCCACATGGCCCTTAAAGGGTATTTTGGTCATCTTTCCTTTCAGACAGGATTCATAAGTCGTGAGAGAATTAATATCAGACATATCAAACATGTCTTCTCCCACTAGCTTGTTCATCCTTCTTAGGAAAATATGTCCTAATCGAGCATGCCATGATTGTGCCGAATTTAGAGTATCTTGTTTTCGCTTATTTGTTTTTGTTATTGCTTGGACATTGTTTAGTGGAATATCTTTCAATTTTAAGTTATAGAGATCGTTTTCAAGTTCTCCAGTACCAAGTAAACATTCATTCTTTAAATGTTGCAAACACCTTTGCTAAATAAACAAGAATATCCATCTTTATCAAGCATAGAAATGGAAACAATGTTTTTCACCAAATCAGGTACAAACAAAACATCTCTTAAAATCAACTTCAAATTATTGTTCAACAATAAGTAAACATCTCCTACGGCCTTGGCAGCAACTCTTGCTCCATTGTCCATCCTCAAGAAGGTCTCACCTTCTCTTAGTCTCCTACTTCTTCCCATCACCTGCAAATCATTACAGAGATGTGAGCCACAGCCGGTATCCAATACCCAAGAAGTAGAGTTAATTGAAATGTTTACTTCTATATAGAAGATACCATTTCCAGAACCCTTCTGGGAAAGATATTCTCTGCAGTTACGCCTCCAATGTCCAGACTTCTTGCAGTGATGACAGATATCAGCAGTCTTGTCAGCCTTAACTGGTGTGGCTGCCACAACGAAACTCAGAGATTGCCTCCTCAAGGGCACGTTCTTCTTGGGACTTTGGAAAGAACGCTTTCCCTTCCCATATGGACCAATCTTCGTACCAGATGAAGAACCCACATAAAGAACTGACTTCTATTTCTTGATGGTGGCTTCAAACGTAACAAGCATATTCACCAACTCCTCAAGGGTAGGCTCTAGCTTGTTCATGTTGAAATTCACCACAAAAGGATCAAATGAGCTCGGCAGTGACAAGAGCAACACGTCAGTGGTCAACTCCGATGGCAGCATGAGATCCATGCCAACAAGCTTATCCTCGAGCCCAATCAACTTTAGGCCATTCTCATGGACCGAGGCCCCATCTCGCATGTGTAAAGTGATTAGCTCCTTGATGGTAGCATGCCTAAGAGGCCGTGTTTGCTCACCAAAGAGCTCCTTGAGATGCAAATGAATGTCAGCAGCACTCTTTGCATCCTCAAAACGCCTCTGCAGCTCATCATTCATAGAAGCCGGTATATAACACTTGGCCTTCAAGTCATGGTCACACCATTCCTTGTAAGTCTGCAATTCCTCAGGAGTGCAGTCAGTCGGAGCCTCAACAGGGAGCGACTCAGTCAGTGTATATGCAATTTTTTAGCCAATTGAGGTAATTAGATCCGGTTAATATGTGTTTGTCGAGTATTGCAAATAGCGGATTACGAATCGAAGACATTGTCAAAATTGTACTGAAAAGTAAAAGAGATAAATGTTAATGACTATTTTAAAATATTTAGTAAGATATAAAGTATGGACTTTTACTTCATAAATTTTTGCTCCCACTGTTTTGACATATTTCACTACCCTCTAATGAAAACGAGAAACTCATTTCTTCAGTAGGTACGTAAGGTCCAATTAGCAAATTATGATCCCAAATAATATCAGCCAATCATAATTCCTAAAAGGTAGTTTCCAATTGCATCTCCATGCAACCTTTTACGTAAAATTTTGTCTCACGTTTGATTAGGACCCAATAATATGACGTCGTTCATCTTTACGTGTCAAGCCTTACCCATCGATGTTGAACCTTAATAGACGGTCGCCATGAGTTCCCTCAATAATATGAGCAGAAATCATGGGAGTTCCACGTAGTTCACATCACCATGTCAATGGATGTCACATCTTTCCGGTGTCCAGGGCTCCCCCAATAATATGAGCCGATTCCTGAGCACGGGTATCGTTCATCATGCACCCATTGTCAATGGAAGACATGGAAATTATAAACACCTTTATAATTGTAAGGCCCGAGAAATTTATCCTGTTAATCTGAAATGATTTAGTGATTAATTGATGTGATTATAGACGGAATGAATCAGACCGGAAAAGACGAGAAAAGACACGAAATATGTGCGAGGGAGATGCCATCCACGCACATGCGCGATCTGGTGCGTACACATGCGCGGGTTTGGCAGAAGACCCCGCGCATATGCGCGGCGTAGGGGGCGCATATGCGCGAGGTGTCCAGTATCCAAGGGGCTGCAACAGAACATTGCGCGCACATGCGCGACGTGAGCCGCGCACATACGCGAGGTAGGCAGAGAGTTGCGCGCACATGCGCGAAATGTCCAGAGAAGTTGGCGCATATGCGCCGGATGGAGGCGCGCATGTGCGCGAGTTGCATTGCACGAGACAGTAGGTATCGCGTATGCGCGACGATGGGGCGCGCATGTGCGTGAGCTGCCGTGAGTCAAACGCGCCGAGACATATTGTCTCGCGCATATGCGCCGAGACATATTGTCTCGCGCATATGCGCCGAGTGATGTCGCGCATATGCACGAGACGTGCAGGTTGAAGGATTAGCCACTTGCCTTACATGCACGAGATGTATATATACATATATATATATATATATATATATATACACATGTAAATCTTCATTCAGCAGCCGAGAGATTACGGGGAAAAAGGCTTCAAGTTGCTTCGACGTGGGAAATTGAGATTTACGAGAAATCCGTCCGTCAGATTTTGAATCCGACTTCAGTACTGAGTTCCTATCGACGCAGGCTATAACTGGACGTAAGTTTTGTCACGTTTAGATATGATTTGAAATTATGGTATTGTCAGAATTGAATATTAATCCTATATGGTGTTTCTGATATAATAGACATCGTATAATTGAAGTCAGATTGAAGAACAGACTGTGTATGTATTTGTTATGATTTTCGGAGTTGATTTGATTGAGATTCGATATCAGAACTGTATTGTTATTGATTATAAGTTGTACCGATATTGATTATGAATTTGGGTATTATATCTATGATTTGAGATTGACGGGGTTATCGAGACTGTATTGTTATACCGTCGAAAATCAGTAAATTGATATTGATCAGATTCGATAGTGATTTCGATTATATCGTGATATCGTCGATATGGATTAGATTGTATCTTGATTCGATATTGATCAGATTATGTTTGATTTGAGTATTGATCAGAATAGATTTTGAATTGAGTTGCATATTGAGATTGTGCCTATGCAATATTGTATTTCAGATTGATATGGACAGATTTGACTTCGAGACTTCGACTTCGTCAGACCGAGAAGATAAAGGTATAAATTAATGTTGAGTTGGGATTGCACAACTCGAGTAAGGTTTGACTTGAGTCTCCCGAAATCACATACTTTATTTTATTGCATTGTTATTTGCAATTGAATGATATTGATATCTTTGATTTATTGATTGATGTACGGAGTCATAGGCGGATACGTCTAGTCGTACACGAGTGATCTTGTGACAGAAGCGCCTGATAGTGGTGGGATCGCCACGGGCACATTGCACGATGTCACAAGATAGGATATTGGTGAAAATGCCAAAGTCTGTGACGGTTAGGTCAAGACACCGGACGTTTGGCTATATCGGAGTGGATAGAATTGGAGTTTCTTCTATTACTGGTGTTCGATATGGAAAGAGTCAAAGTCCGTGAATAAGAACATGCCACCACCCCGATCGGGAGTGTAGGTGGGTGTATGTTCTTATTCCGATCGGGATCCCTAGATTAGGACTGAGTCGAGTCTGAGAATCACGGAGAGTGATTCATTGCTTGATATGGAATTATGTTCCTGATGATTATATATGTTTAGAATATAATTTATTCTTGATACTGATTCATGTTTAGGATTATAATACATGTGATGAATATTTGATTCATGTTCTGATTTTGATACATGTTATGAATGTTTATTTCATGCTTTTATATTGTTTATATGAAAGGCATGTATACATGATTTATATTGGGAATATAATTCTCACCGGAGTTATCCGGCTGTTGTCTTGTTTGTATGTGTGCATGACAACAGGTGGAACAGGATCAGGGTCAAGAAGAGAACGAGGCTGGACTAGATAGCGTGGAGATCCGGGCTCAGAAGTAAACTAGGAGTCAGTACTGATATGTAGTTGAACCTAGTGAATTATTGTAGACAATACAGGATTTGTATGTTTGTGTTTAATATGTAATTCAGATTGATTTACGTAACGTTTCCGCTTTGTATTTTAAAAAAAAAAATTAGACCCTATTTATTATCATTGATTAAATTGTCCTAATGAGGATTAAGAACATGATTAGCGTCCGGGTCCCCACAATAATTCTCTTTTTCGGGCCTGATATTAATTTTGAATCTTATTCAAAATGAGGGTTTTTAATTTTGAAAGGTTTCATCTAATTTTGTTTAAAAGCTCGCCATGTTTGATCATATGTTTGCCGGATTCATGAAACTTTGTTATTATCATAATAATAACGCACATACTCATTATTTATAACATATCATGCATATATTATAAACAGTAAATAAAACAAGGATGATCAATCGCCCCAAAAACTAATGGCCCGTGTGAGCTAAGCACGGGCCTAGGTCCAATCCTAGGGAAATGCATGTGATGCAAATGCAACTTTTACATAAGCCTTCAATATTTACATGTATTCGATCTTCATAATCATCCATATTCCAATCTTTATCTTCCACTATTCTAATATTTACAAATAAATATCCATGGAAACTATGGATACATCTCATGGGGTGGGAACGGGCCATAAACCAAGCCCGCTTATAAATTGATAATTATTACAATCATTCAACACAAAATATCCTAGCATACACCTAGAAAATTGGGCTTGGGCTTTTGATCATCCTTCATGCATAATATCACATATCATACACCCTCAATTAATTATCAAAATAATCAATTGATCCAATATTATATATTTTGATCCAATCAATAACCGCCACGATTATAAACTAAATCAACAAAGTAAACAAACTCATTTCTCTATTTTCTAATTAATTCATTTATAACCGAATTTCTTGTAAATCACAATTTACTATAAATAATTAAAGTTCAACTTCAATTATTTATTTTATGAGAAAATATATGCAAATTTTGTGGATTTAAACTTAAGGGCCCAAAAATTCATTTTTCACCAAAAATATTTCGGCCCATTTAAATTTCACAAATTATGTTGATCATCCAATGACCTAACAACTCAAGTCCCATGACACTTTGATATTCCAAAACACTTTTGGAAATCCTAATTGTCATTGCCGTCGCCGGATTCCGGCCAACATGCACAAATTTTTTTTTTAAATTTTAAAAGAGGGGCTGTTCGGGCTGCCCTTGCTGCCCGTTTCGGGTAGCTCCTCAGGCAGCCCAAACTGCCCAAAGCTGCCCAAAAACGTCCCTTGTAATGGCCTTGATTCAATGCAAAAATTTATCTCATGCGGTTAGAAATGGTTCTCAATATAATATAATGTATTTGCTACACTAAAATTGTAACCATAGCTCATGATACCACTTGAAAGGGGATTGGTTACGGTGCCCGGTTGCGCAAAGGAAGTTTTGAAAAATTGTTTTTCAACAAGAAAAACAAAACCAAGCACCACAAGATGTGTAGAAAATAACAAAACAAACATGAAATATGTCATATATAGAGTGTTTAAAATGTACCTATCAATTACAATGATTGATTATTGGCTCCAACCAATTTGTAAAAAATTTGGCTCTTGAATGGTTGACCCTCTACAAGCTTTCCTTGCTCTTGGACTCCTTCCTTCAAATTAGGTCCACCACTAACAAGCTAAATCCACCTTACACTTGCATTAGAAAATGTAAGGCATTTTTCTTTGAGAGGTTTTGTGCTTTCATCAACAATTTATTAAGCAAAATGAAGGAAAATGTGCTTAGAAATTTCGACCAAGAGGAGTGAAGGAGAGAAGGGGGAACTTTCTTGGTGCTTGAAAAAGTTAAAGTGTAAAGTTGCATTTGCAGGCCATGCCATGCCATTAACTCAAAAGTTGCCTCCAACCCTTCACCTTCCAAGCATGCAATTTGTTTGGACTTGTAACTATTACAAGGCCCATGTACTTTTATTTAAATATCTCAAACACATTTGAGACCATTTAAATCTTACTTGAATTTATTCAAGCCCACTAGTTGAATAATTATTTCTAATTGAGCTCTACAAGGACCAATGTTATTTAGTTAATTCAACACTTGAATTAATTTAATTATTTGGACTCTACTAGTTTCACTAGTGGTTAATTAATTCAACATTTGAATTAATTTAATTTAGCCCATATTAATGTTTATGAAAATCACAATTTTAAAATACATTATTTATTTGGCCAACTTTTAATTTAGGAACACTTCCTCAAATTAAAAGTCACATTTCCCTTATAAAAGTCATACTTCTAATTTTCCTTGTTCTTATAAACTCTTTTATAAGCCGTTCAACACATTGAACTAATTTTACTTCTCAACGGGATCTAGAAAGTTAGCAGTTGTGTGACCCTCAATGGTTCATTGATACTACTAGCAGTGGGTTCACATTTCTATGTGATTCGGGACTAAATATGCCCTTATATGAGCATACCCCAATTGCTCCATTCTTACTTATCAACTCCTTGATAATAAGAACGTCAGAACTCAAGTCTGATAGTACCCAACCAATCATGTTAAACAGTCTAGCAGCATCGCTTACATGATTCACTAGGTATCAAATGATAGTGCCTGCAAGAACCATTCTATTATGGTTAGCGTACAGTACGGTCCCTTCATCTCATATATCCCGACCGATTCGACAACTATTGGTATATCGAAAGCTGTCAAAGAATCGATACTATGTGTCATGTCGTAGTTGCATCGATGGTGTAGTCTAAGAAACCCCTTTGTTAATTACCACCATACTCTGATCAGAGATTTTATACTACATACACATAGGATATCCATACCCGAAGGTAAGCGATGAATCCCCCACTACAATGCATCGACTCCTATATGTTTCGACAAAAAACCCAACCTCGCCACCTGATGACCCTATGAGAGTCAGTAAACAAGTCAAAGTGCAATGCTAGCATATAGAGTCTCAATGTTGTCCCGGGTCATAAGGACTAATGGTGTATAACCATAAACTAGGACGTTTCCACTCGATAAGTGAGAACCATTTGGAAAGTCCTTTATGGAGGTTTGTTCAGTGCACTCTACAAGGAGCACCTATCTGCATGCTCGGACATCACAATGTCCCCTACCAATGAAACATGGTATTCACATCACAGATACTAGTCTCAAACTCGAGCGGCCTTTATCCTTCTTAGCGGCGACTGAATTGACTAGGAACTGTTTAGAATATACAGTATTCCAAATATGAGTTTCATGATACTCATCATATGATCATCTCATATTCTTTCTATTATTAGTATATTCAAGAACTTTATCTATGCAACAAGCATGGGTATACAGATAAAGATGTGCCATAACAATAATTTCAAATATTATCAAAATAAAAATTGTTTATACATAGAGTTGCAACATGATCCCTCGGCCAACACTTGGCTCGACGGGCACCTATTCTAACAGTGGCCATGAGTGATTAGGTCCAGTAGAGTCCTATGGGTGGTGAAGGAGGTTAGTCCATGGCTGGTTCGAGTCGGTTGGACGTGGCTTAGAGTTTGGATCAAGAGTCGTTTTTGAGAAAATGCTTCTCAGGTCTGGCACCGCGGCGTTGCCTCTGTGGCGCCGCGGCGCTAGGCCTTTGGTGATCTGGCTCCACAGCGCTAGCTCTTCGGTGCTTGTAGCGCCGCAGCACCACATTGCACGACGCCTAGGCGCTAGCTACTAGTTAGGTAGTATTGGTCCGTGTCTTCCATTACTTGGGAAATGTCCATACTCCATATCAGGATTTTTTTCGAGGTTCGATGTCATGGTTTAGTATGATGATTGAACACGGTTAATTCCCGAGTGGTCTAGAAAGTCATAAGTTATTTAACTACTTCGATTGTGAGTACGATATGGAATTTAAGTTGCATGAATAATGTGTTAGTATGTGCAGTAGTAGCCCAAGCGAGATCCAACAAAGCCCTCAACGCTATGTAAGTATGTTCGACGTGCGAAAAGAAAGTGTTTTATATTTTTGAGGTATGAGAATTGTCTTGTGACCAATTATGTTACGGGTTTGGAAGCCGGAGAACGTGTTTGGGAACCTCTCCACCTCGGTAAAGCATGATCGGGTTTTGATCAAGATTGGGAAGCGGTAAAGCATGACCAGGGACCAATCAACCTGGTAAAGCAAGACCGGGGATCTTATGTATGTGGGAGTGGACGTTCGGCCGAAAGGCTGTGATGATCCCTGCCAGCCTAGTACTATAGTTTAGTCTGATCGGACGCATTATGTTATGGGTCACTTGCTTTGAAACATATATCTATAAAAAATGATGATGTTTATGCATGTTTAAGTATGTATGATGCTGCAAGTTTATGAAAAAGTTTATGAAATGATGGCATGTCTATATTTATGCAAGTATGTTTAGAGTTTAACTATGTATGTGCTACTTTGTAATGCATGTGATTTTATTATGTATTACTTACTATTCTCAATTTATACATGTTGAGTCTTTAGAATCACTATACTTGATCGATGCAGGTGAGGACGAGTATGGTGAGGCAAGAGGTGGGGACAAGTGAGTTGGTTCGGACTGTGCGCAGGCCTAACCTTAGGACCGCTTAAGTTTTCAAGAATTTTATGCATGTTAAATTCATTTACTCTGATTTTAATGAAATTACTTCATGTTGTTTAAACAAGTACTTATTGCAAGCTTGTTTTGATTGCGACATTGATGACACGAAAATAGTTTGTACCCGCTTATATTTCAAATATTTAGTCAAGCATTTTATTTATATTGCATTTTGAAGGACTATTACTTATTTAAGAAATGTTTTTTATTTTCCGCAAATTTTAAGTATTTTTAATGTACAGTATGTTACACATATGAGAACCTAAAGGAGCACTTGGTGACAACTACTATTTTGGTGGCACCAGATTGGGATCTACTCTTCGAGGTAATGTGCGATGCGAGTGATACTGCGGTTGGCGTTGTGCTAGGCCAAAAGAAGAACTAGGCTTGAGCATGTTAGCAAAGAATGTGTAATTGATGAGATAGATGATTAGTTTCCTGATGAACAGTTGTTAGAAATGAAAAATTGTCCATGGTATGAATATTTCGCTAATTTTCTTGTCACAGGCTCACACCCTCCAATCTAATATATCACCAAAGAAAGAAATTCTTTTTGGACGTGAAATATTATTTTTCTGAAGGAACCTTTATTGTTCAAAATTTGTGCAGATGCCATGATAAGGAGATGTGTGGCGGAGAAAAAGATTGGGTAGATCCTTAGTCACTGTCATGACCACGAGGTAGGTTGTCATTTGCACCAACACGAACTGTCACGACCGCGAGGTAGATCCTTAGTCACTGTCATGACCGTTTCCAACATCTTTTACAAAAAATTTCATTTGGGTTGCGGTTGAATATGTATCCAAATAGGTAGAGGTGGAATCATATGCCACAATGATGCTCAAGTGGTACTGAAATTTTTGAAGAAAAAACATTTGTAATAGATTTGGAAAACCACGAGCGATTATTAGTGATGGTGACACCCATTTTTGCAATAAGCTTTTTGGAAAAAAAATTGGGCAAATATGGTCTCACCTATAATATCTCTACTCCCTATCACCCCCAAACAAGTGGTCAAGTTGAGGTGTCAAATCACGAGATCAAGATAATTTTGGAGAAGGTTGTGGGGGTGAATCGAAAGACTGGTCGTTGAGGTTAGATGACGCGGTTTGGGCATATAGGACTGCTTTTAAGACACCTTATATGCTGCTTTTTGGTAAGCATTTCATTTACCTATACCGCCGTTTATTTCCCCGTTCCACTTTCAATATGACCATCAGCAGAACGGGGATGCATCTGGGCGCCAGAACATGTAAGGACCGTGTATCGTATTATCGTAAATCATATGTTTATTATCGATAATTTATGAAATTGTCATGTGATTATGTATATGAGGTATTTCATGACAATGGAAAATGAGAAAATAAGTGTTAATAATGAAATATCGTACTAGATATTGATTAATTAACAGAATTGTAGTTGTAAGAACTCGAGTGGAGAAGCCGGACGCCAATATAATACAAAATCCAATAATTTGGATAGAACGTGTGGCGCCCGAGCGGTAGAAAATGACCGCCCGAGCGCCAGTGTAGAGCATGTTATGGCTCGGACAGAACATTCCGCGCCCGAGCGGTAGTTTGTGACCGCCCGAGCGCGGTACAAAGCATACTCGGGGGCAGAACATCTCGCGCTCGGGCGTGAGAATTCTACCGCCCGAGCGCGAGAGTGGTGGGGATAAGAATTAGAATTTCGTTTGCTTCTTTCTTCATTTTCTTATAACATTTTCGAGAAATAGAAAAGAGAGATTGATTTCTTTCGTACGAAATCACTTCGAAACGTTATCCAAACGCGAAACAAGTTATATATTCGTAATCCTTGCGTCGAGAGCTTCCTTTTGAGATAGATTTTTATACTGATATCTTCAAGCTACATCAATTGGAAACGAAGAATTGAGGTATGTTGCGACCGGGTAACATACGACAGGTATCTGTATTATATGATATATGTTGGATTGGTTTGATTGATTGGAATGAGAATACATGTCTATATGCCTTATTTGTTGAGTTTATGTGGCATACATGACAGTGTGATTTGAATATCGATGTATAAAATAAATGTTTTGTTAACACACATCGTTTGATGCATACATCGATACATGACATGCACGTTGAGCTATGATCCTTGGATACCCTGATATGATTTGATTGGATTCTAAGGTTTGTGAACACAATGCTATGTTTGGTATTACATGACCCTTAAAACATAGACCTTTGTGGCCCCGATGATTGATTGAGATCTGGGATTTGATGACGCTTTGTCGACGTTATCATACGAGCATCCCTGATTGAGGCCGGTGTGCTAGCTCGAGCATTGATTTGATAGCGATTCGTTTGATTCTGACATGTGCTCAGTGGATGGGCATTTGACCTGATACCTCCATGACATACATGCATTGCATACCATATATCATTGTTTAGATACTTGTGGTATATATGATGGTTGTTCCATACGGAGCTTTGCTCACCCCCATGGGGGGCTGTTGTTGTCTTTGTGTGTGGACAATGACAGGTACTCCAGGATATCAGGAGGCCGGAGAGGGTATTTCTAGAGGGAGTCACAGTTTGGGCTGAGGTTTTATGTTTTGTTCCCAGTATATATATGTATCTATATACCGGGGCATGTCCCGAGGATATGAGTTGTTTGTATATGATTAGTTTTGATTATGTGTGGGCGAGTTTTATGATATGAGATAAAATACTGTTTTTAGTATTCAAATTATAGAAGAAATATTTTGGGCTCATTGTAAAGAAAATTTAAACTCGTTTTCTGCTGTAATTAATTAACCCTAATCAGATTGTGTTGTAATAACGATTAGGAGCTAAGGGCCCCACACAGAGTGGTATCAGAGCATAGCTGGGAATGCTCGATTGAGTCTTGTGTACACTGGAATATGCACAAATGAATTGTGCGTATGTGTTTGATTTATTTGTATTACTTTCTCCTACTTGATTTAGTTTGAGTAAGTTATTGATGAGATTGATGATATGAGATGAAGATGATGTGAAATTGATATTGATTTGTGATATTTATCCTCTGATTTGTAGATGGATCTCACAAATGAAACTGCGAGTAGCAATACTGAGAGGATAGTTGGGCAATTTGAAGGATTGTCCATGGATATAGTGATGGCTCGATTCCAGGATCTGAAACCACCAAGGTTCTTTGGCACTGAGAGTGCAGAAAGAGCAGAGGCTTGGTTAAAGGATATCAAGCATTTGTTTAATATTGTTGAATATTCCAAGGCTCGGAGATTGAAACTTGCTCTCTATCAGTTGAAAGACCGAGCAAAATCTTGGTGGGAAGCCGCTGAGATTGGATTGAAAGAAGCCGGGATTGAAGTCACATGGGATGTCTTCAAGGCCCAATTTTTGGAGCAGTATTCCCCTCCTTCCTATTATACTGCCCAAGAGAATGAATTCAATAGTCTGCAGCAGGGAACGATGACTGTTGCAGAGTATGCTTCGAAGTTTTCTACTCTGTTGAAGTATGCACCTCACGTAGCTAGGAATGCAAAAGCAAAATATAACAGGTTTGTAAATGGATTGCATCTTGCTTTATATACTTTTGTTGTTTTTGGTTTGCCTACCAGCTACGCAGAGGCGGTTGAACGAGCCAAGGCAGCCGAGGCTGGACTCAGGCGAGGAGGTCCACAGTATACTCCTCCACCACCAGTGTCAGCTCAGCAGCCTACATTGCGCCCGAGAGGTAAAAAGTTCAAGAAGACTGGTACTGTTTCTTCGTCTTCTTTGAGTTCGAGTGGATCCCAGAGAGGGAGTCCTGTGATTGCTCCTTATTGTAGTCATTGTGGGGGTAAACATACTATCGAGCAGTGTCGAGGTATGTTTGGTACTTTTTATCACTGTGGACAGGAAGGCCATTTCTCTCGAGTATGTCCGAACAGGGGTACGACTTCTTCTCAACCCCAGCCAGGATTTAGAGGTGGCCCCAGCATAATGAGACCTGCTGTTCCTGTTCCATCTTTTCAGCAGTCGAGTGTCCCACAATATCGAGGACCAGGTGGTCAGACTGCTCAAGTTCCTCCTCAAGTAAGAGTGTACGCTATGACGGAGGATCAGGCGAAGGAAGCTCCTGGTGGTGTGATTGCAGGTATTTGCATGCTTTGCGATTATCCTGCACGTATTTTATTTGATATAGGAGCATCTCATTCATTCATATCTCATGCATTTGTTGCATCTCTAGGTATTGAGTGTACCCCATTGTATGATACATTATCGATAGCCACGCCAGCAGGAAAGATTATTTTGTCTGAGCAAGTTGTGCATAATTGTGTATTGATATATGAGGATAATGTGATATTCTTGAATTTGATTGTCCTTCCAATGCACGACTTTGATTGTATTGTTGGCATGGATATCTTGACGACAAATCGAGCTGTTGTTGATTGTTTTCATGGAGTGGTTCGATTTCGACCGATTGATGGACCCAAGTGGAATTTTTATGGCAAGGGTTCTCAAGCCAAAATTCCATTGGTATCCTCTTTGGAAATGTCTCGACTTTTGACTAGCGGAGATGAGGGTTATTATCTACGCTATTGATATCTCTAAGAAGGAGCCTTCTTTATCTGAGATTCCTGTTGCGAAAGAGTTTCCAGATGTATTTCCCGATGAGATTCCTGATTTTCCTCCTCATCGAGAAGTTGAGTTTAGTATTGATCTTGTGCCGGGGACTGCTCCCATATCTAAAGCTCCCTATCGCATGGCACCATTGGAATTGAAAGAATTGAAAGAACAATTACAGGATCTTCTCGATAAGGGATATATTCGACCGAGTGTATCACCTTGGGGAGCTCCAGTTTTATTTGTTTGAAATAAAGATGGTACTATGCGAATGTGTATCGATTATAGGCAATTGAATCGGGCTACTGTGAAAAACAAGTACCCACTTCCTCGTATTGATGACTTATTTGATCAGCTTCAGGGTACTTCTGTATACTCTAAGATTGATCTTCGTTCTGGTTATCATCAAGTACGAGTTCGAGATGAAGATGTGCCTAAAACTGCTTTTCGTACGAGGTATGGCCACTATGAGTTTTTGGTTATGCCTTTTGGTCTCACGAATGCTCCTGCTGTCTTTATGGATCTAATGAATCGTGTCTTTCGAGATTATCTTAACCGATTCGTTATTGTATTTATTGATGATATTCTTGTATATTCGAAATCGAAAAAGGAGCATATTGAACAACTGAGACTGGTGCTTCAAACTCTTTGTACTAGTCATTTATATGCTAAATTGTCAAAATGTGAATTCTGGATGGACAAAGTGATATTTTTGGGCCACGTTATTTCGAGACATGGCATATCTGTTGATCCTGCGAAGGTCGAAGCTGTATTGAATTGGCCAAGACCTACGAATGTTCCTGAGATCCGTAGCTTCATGGGTTTAGCTGGATATTATCGTCGTTTTATTGAAGGATTTTTGAAAATAGCTAAACCTATTACTCAACTGACACAGAAGAATCAGCGATTCATTTGGTCAGATGAATGTGAATCTAGTTTTCTTGAATTGAAGACAAGATTGACCACAGCACCTGTGCTTACTATTCCCTCAGGTACCGGAGGAGTTGTTGTGTGCACAGATGCGTCTGGTAAAGGTTTGGGCTGTGTTCTTATGCAACACGGCAAAGTGGTTGCTTATGCATATCGTCAATTGAAATCTCATGAAACTCGTTATCCTGTTCATGATCTTGAATTGGCCGCCATTGTGTTTGCTTTGAAGATCTGGCGCCATTATTTGTACGGAGAAAAGTTTGTTATCTATTCAGATCATAAGAGTGAAATATCTCTTTTCTCAATTTGATTTGAATATGAGGCAACGCAGGTGGATGGATCTCCTGAAGGATTTTGATTGTGAGATTCAATATCACCCTGGATCGGTGAATGTTACTGCGGATGCCCTTAGTCGGAAAGTTCATGATTCTGTTTTAGCATCTGTTTGTGTCGCCAAAGTACACGAGGATATATGTACTTCGGGTTGGACTTTTCACTCGAATTGGAATTCTGTCACTGTCTCAGCATTGCAAATTGAGCCGAACTTGATATCGAAAATACGAAAGGCCCAACAAAGCGATGCTCAGATCCAAAAGTCGAAAGAACTTGTCTCTGTAGGATATCAGTCTGGATTCCAAATTTCTTCTAATGGTTCTTTACGACTTAATGGTCGGCTGGTAGTTCCTGATGATTCCGATTTGAAATCTGCCCTTCTTCGAGAAGCACATTGTAGCAAATACAATATTCACCCTGGAGGTCGAAAGATGTATTTGACATTGAGACTCAATTTTGGTGGAAACGTATGAAGAAGGACATTGTTGAGTTTATTTCGAAATGTCTTGTCTGTCAGCAAGTGAAAGCCGAGAGAATGAAACCTGGAGGATTGCTCCATAGTCTTGAAATCCCGAAATGGAATTGGGAACATATTGCTATGGATTTTGTGAGTCATTTACCTCGTTCGCACAAGGGCTGTGATGCTATTTGGGTTATTATTGATCGGCTTTCAAAATCTGCACATTTTATTCCGTATGAGCGGACTTATCCTTATAAAAGAATGGCCCGTTTATACATCGAGAATGTAGTGAGACTGCACGGTGTGCCAGTCTCAATTGTATCTGATCGTGATCCCAGGTTTGCTTCTAAATTCTGGGGTAGTTTCCAAGAAGCGATGGGTACGCGTTTGGCTATGAGTACTGCTTATCAACCTCAAACTGATGGCCAGACTGAGCGTACAATTCAAACATTGGAAGATATGTTGCGTGCGATTGTGATGGATTTTAGAACTGGGATGGCAAGGATGCCTTACCATTAGTTGAATTTTCTTATAATAATAGTTTTCAAATGAGTATTGGTATGGAACCGTTTGAAGCTCTATATGGGAGACGATGTAGATCACCATTATTCTGGGATGAAATTGGTGAGAGACAATTGACTGGTCCTGAAATGATACAAGAAATGAATTATAAGGTTCAGTTGATTCGACAGCGAATGAAAGCTGCTCAGGATCGTCAAACGAGTTATGCGAATAAACGAAGACGACCCTTGGAATTCCAGAAAGGTGACAAAGTATTTTTGAAAATATCTCCCTTTAGAGGCACTGTTCGATTTGGCATGCGACGAAAGTTATCTCCTCGATATGTTGGTCCATACGAGATTCTTGATCGAGTTGGGGATCTTGCTTATCGACTGTCATTGCCACCATCTTTATCTGCCATTCACGATGTATTTCATGTTTCTATGCTGAGGAAATATGAACCAGATCCATCACATGTACTTGCACCTGATGAGGTTGAACTTGATCCTTCTCTTTCCTACATTGAACAACCTGTTCGCATTATGGATCGAAAGGAAAAGATATTGCGAAATAAATCGATTCCGCTAGTTCGAGTGCAATGGACACGGCATGGTGTAGAAGAGTCGACGTGGGAATTGGAGAGCAAGATGCGAGATTTATATCCGCAATTGTTTGATTCTCTTCCATTTGTTCCATTGTATTCAATGTATACTGATCCGTTTACTGATTTTAGTTTTGATATGTACTATAACTGGTGACATATATATGTTTGTCAATGTTATGTATATAGAGATGTTTGAGATTTCGAGGGCGAAATCTTTTAAGTGGGGGAGAAATGTAAGGGTCGTGTATCGTATTATCGTAAATCCTATGTTGATTATCGATAATTTATGAAATTGTCATGTGATTATGTATATGAGGTATTTCATGACAATGAAAAATGAGAAAATAAGTGTTAATAATGAAATATCGTACTAGATATTGATTAATTAACAGAATTGTAGTTGTAAGAACTCGAGTGGAGAAGCCGGACGCCAATATAATACAAAACCCAATAATTTGGACAGAACATGTGGCGCCCAAGCGGTAGAAAATGACCGTCCGAGCGCCGGTGTAGAGCGTGTTATGGCTCGGACAGAACATTCCGCGCCCGAGCGATAGTTTGTGATCGCCCGAGCGCGGTACAAAGCATACTCGGGGGCAGAACATCTCGCGCTCGGGCGCGAGAATTCTACCGCCCGAGCGCGAGAGCGGTGGGGATAAGAATCAGAACTCGAAAAGGGAAATTGATTTCTTTCGTACGAAATCACTTCGAAACGTTATCCAAACGCGAAACAAGTTATATATTCGTAATCCTCGCGTCGAGAGCTTCCTTTTGAGATAGATTATTATACTGATATCTTCAAGTTACATCAATTGGAAACGAAGAATTGAGGTATGTTGCGACCGGATAACATACGACAGGTATCTGTATTATATGATATATATTGGATTGGTTTGATTGATTGAAATGAGAATACATGTCTATATGCCTTATTTGTTGAGTTTATGTGGCATACATGACATTGTGATTTGAATATCGATGTATAAAATAAATTTTTTGTTAACTTATATCGTTTGATGCAAACATCGATACATGACATGCACGTTGAGCTATGATCCTTGGATACCCTGATATGATTTGATTGGATTCTGGGGTTTGTGAACACAATGCTATGTTTGGTATTACATGACCCTTAAAACATAGACATTTGTGGCCTCGATGATTGATTGAGATCTGGGATTTGATGACGCTTTGTCGACATTATCATACGAGTATCCCTGATTGAGGCCGGTGTGCCAGCTCGAGGATTGATTTGATAGCGATTCGTTTGATTCTGACATGTGCTCAGTGGATGGGCATTTGACCTGATACCTCCATGACATACATTCATTGCATACCATATATCATTGTTTAGATACTTGTGGTATATATGATGGTTGTTCCATACGGATCTTTGCTCACCCCCATGGAGGGCTGTTGTTGTCTTTGTGTGTGGACAATGGCAGGTACTCCAGGATATTAGGAGGCCGGAGAGGGTACTTCTAGAGGGAGTCACAGTTTGGGCTGAGGTTTTATGTTTTGTTCCCAGTACATATATATGTATCTATATACCGGGGCATGTCCCGAGGATATGAGTTGTTTGTATATGATTGGTTTTGATTATGTGTGGGCAAGTTTTATGATATGAGATAAAATACTATTTTAGTATTCAAATTATAGAAGAAATATTTTGGGCTCATTGTAAAGAAAATTTAAACTCGTTTTCCGCTGTAATTAATTAACCCTAATCAGATTGTGATGTAATAATGATTAGGAGCTAAGGGCCCCACAGAACACGAGGAAGATGAGGCTTGATCATGGGAGTTCACTGTTTCACCTTCTTTTCATTTTTATTTTTTCTGCTGCATTATACTTTTTTATCATATTTATTTCATTATGTCATTTACACTACATTAGTTTCTGTGTTATGCATCTATGTTTTGATTGTGTTTGTTTCAGTCATTTGTTTCAATGGAGAGATTGCACACACTTAGTATGAGGGGGTCGGGGGTCAGTCCGTTGTGTATTTCATGTTGTCAATTGAAGGTGAAGCAAGTATGTTAGTAGCCTATGATGATTTGGATTGATGAGTTACATGCTTCTTAGTCTTGTCACTCATTATTAATACCCTATTTGATAAAAGCATGCATTTTGGCTTGAATATTGAAATTTTTTTATGCATATAAAGTGAGTTTCGGTAGTTGTGTGAATGATAGTTGAGTTTCAAAATTTGTGGGGGGAACTGAAGAGACATGAGATGTGAGTAGAACTTGAATGAATGTATGTGGAAATGAGTCACTAACCAGTAGCATGAACTCGAGTAGAAAGCCTCTGTAAACCTGGAATAACCTTTTTCTCAATCGTACATAGAACCTCAAAATAATGATTAATTAAGGATTCGATGAGAAATGAATTTGTTGGGATTCTTGGTTCACCTACCCCTAGTTAATTTAATTAATTTGATTCGACAATGATCCACGCTTTTGACATGATTTCCTAACCAATTGAACACGGCCTCTCGAGCTATGCCAAACTAATTCAACACTGTAAAGTAATTAAATCTCTTTAATTATTTATCAAAGGTGAATTGTATGTCGCTCTATAAAACTCCTTAACTTTCGACCTATTTCGACCTATTGGACTATGACTACCAACGTATATCCGATTTCATATTTCTATGCAAATTCTAAATCCACGGACTATGCTACTGTTCCTATCACAAGCTATTCTCTCGAACTCACTCGCAAAATGAGATTATTATTAAAGTTTGCTATGCTTTAATAATGCAATGAAAAATAATAGCATAATCAAGAATCAATCAAAAGTCGAGAGTTAAATTAACTACACACGGTTTTGGGGTAGGATCCCTTTAAATCCCTATAAATATTAAGTTAGCTACTAGAATTCATAATAAAAGTATGCAAAACAAGGTTTAAAAAAGAAGTTATAAACTAGTTATATTAGACTTGGCGAAAACGAGAAGTCGGTTCTCGGAAATCTTCAAATTCTTCAACTCTAAGCCTTTTCTCTCCTCCAAGCTTCTTGTGGCTGCTGAAAAGTTGTCTTTTACTTGCCCTAATCTCGCCCATATGCCCCTTTCCAGCCAAAATTGGTAAGCTTTCATCGGATGGAAAGAAATCACGTGCACAATATTTCTCCAAATATGCATCCCGCTCGGGCGGTAAGATTCTACTGCCTGAGCGCCAGCCCCTCTGTCCTGCTTCCCACAAATAGCAACAATCGCGCCCGAGCAATCAAATTATACCGCCTGAGCGCTGACCCTTCTGTTTCTCTTCTTTCAAAAGACACAACTCGTGACCGAGTGGTAAGATCATACCGTCCGAATGCCAACCCCTTTGCCTTAATGCTCTTGAAATCAGTCTTCGCGCTCGAGCGGTAGACAGTAACATCCTACCGCTCGAGCGCCAACATTTCTGCTAATTTCTCAACATTCTCTTCTAGCTTTGATTCTCTTCTCCCTATTTCAGTTTCTCGGCCATTCTCCTGCGAATTCACTAAATACGAGTGAGTCACGATTAAATGCATATGAAATTTCTAAAATGAACAAAATGTAGATAAAATGCACACACACAAAATGCAAACACATACAAAACTAATGCAATAAAACATGTAAAAATGACACATATAAGATATTATCTAGGTATGGTTGACTCTTTTGTTTCTTCCGAAGTCATGTCCCATGTAATTTTAATTGATCTCATCAGACTCATTTCTAAAAGTTTAATCAATCTTTCTATATTGAGATCAAGTGTTCTTACTGCGATTATCATAGCCGATGTCCAATCATCTATGAGATCTTTTCTATTTTTGAAATTAAGTACATCAAGATTAAACATAACCCCATAAAAATGTATTGGTTATAAAACAGTCTTTCCCATCAAGGTTAAGCATATCCAGGTAGGGCTGACTCTTTTGTTTCTGCCGAAGTCATGTCCTATACAATTTTAACTGGTCTCATGCTATTCATTTCTAAAAGTTTATCGAGTTTTTCTCTGTTGAGATCAAGTGTTACTACTACGATTCTCACAGCCGATCTCCAATTATCTATTAGATCTTTTCTGTTTTTGAAATTCAGTACATAAGGTTAAGCATAACCCCACAAGGATGTATTGGTTCTAAAAATTGTCTTTCTATAGGATTTTTGGTGCAAAGGATTTTGACTCCTTTTGGACATTGTTCCAGCTGGATGTGCTTCTCCACCAACTTGAAATCGCTTTAGAGTCCTCCCATGTTTGTATAATAGGATCTCTTTTTCTTGATGGTGCTTGAGAAGGTATTTTGTTAACTAGGGATTGGTCAATCCCAGTTGTGTTCATTTTGAGATCTACAACCTTGAGATTTGTAAAAGACTTTTCAAGGTCTTGGAGATCATTGACACCGATAATTTCTATGGTTGTCATCAGATTATTTTATTTTCTTATACAGTTTTGATAAGATTGGTCATTTTCTCACCATCGATTAAGGACTTTTGCACCAATTTGACCTTTTCTTTTTGATATAATAAGGGTTATGTGCCAAATGAGGATGATAACCTTTCTCTCGTGATCCTATTGCTAGAAATGAGTTATTGTTCTAGAGTTTCGATCCTTGTTTGAATATCTTTCAATGTTCCAAGAATTTCTTCTTATTTTTCAAGAATGTTTTCTATTTTTTTGTGGTACATAATATAGTTGGTTGTCATAATTTTGTACCGTTTTTTGAATTTATCTATGATCTCCTGAGAGTTTAGAGGGATCCGAGAATAATTTCTAGAAATCTATTATTTTGAATCATAATTTTACCTTGGTAATCTGACTCGTTCCTAGTTGCTTCTAATATCTAACCATGATTAGAATTTCATGTTTTTAATATTCCAAAATATTGGAATAAAACCTTAAGATATTAAATTTCGAACATATGTTTATATCCATAATTTGATAAATATATATCTCCTCTTCTACAAGATAAATTATTTAAAAATAATTTTATGTCTTAAGTAAAAAACATAGGTTCTTATATAATTTTCATGACATTTTATAACGTTTTATAATAATAATAAGACCAGGGTTATGATGGACATTTTGAAAAATGTTTACACCTAAATAACCAAATTAGGCTAATTATTGGAAAGATAAGGGATCAATTTGAGAACGTCCAAAAAAAGATAAAATCGGAATTTTGTTAAACGTTACATATCAAATTGGATTTTTGCCCAACAAACTCCAATGCATTGATAAAAGTGGGAGGAAGTTATATCCAAACACTCAAATCAAGTTACACTTTCCAACAAGACGAAGGAGCTAATTGGACCAAACACACATTACAACCTCCACACACTGCTATATACACATCATCACTGCAAGTTAAGAACAACCCCAAAACCAAATCCAAGAACTGGTTAGTTCGATGTTAGTACTGAGGTAGCATCCAAAAACTTGATCTGATGGTTGTAAAAGAGCCACATATAATTTTTTCGTGTGATGCAATTCATGGTCTCACGTGAAAATAATATATGCGACCTTCTTACAATCATTGGATTGAGTACGTCAAAATCTCAACTGTTGTAATGGGATGGACGAGAGCGAGTGATCGTGTCATTTGAGAAAAATTATGCATAAACTTTGAATGTATATGGGAAATGTCGACCCCTTGTGGTTGGCCATGCAGAATTGTCAGTTGTGTTTAAATAATCGAGTAGGACAATCAGGTTTCAGCTAGCTTGTGGGCATGGTGGCTTCATTCATCCCCATCTGCCTCCCATTTCATGCATTAATAATTATCATTCAATGTTGAAGAAAAGAAGTGGAAAGGATTAATTGAGGAAAACAATTGATTTGAAATAAATTCAAGAGAAAATGGACACGCAGTTGCTTTCTAAAAGGACTAAGCACACATCTAAAGATTTTTATTTTCTTTATATCTTGGTTGTGAATTATCCAGTAAAATAATAAAAAATGCTATGTTACAATAATTACATGGGATAGCCATTCCTCTGCCACACAATTCTAAAAAATTATTCTCTCCCGATCATATTATTTTTGTGTTCCATCAGGAGTTGGTCTTCTCGTGACTCAAAATCATTAGATCACTTATGCCCTTCATATTTCAATGAAAAATAAAATCATTAATATCTATGAGAGAAACACTAACATGTGTATAATAGTATAGACTTTTCTATTATCTCTCATCCTTTCTCACCTTGGGTCCGCCCGGTTTGGCATAATACTAAAAATAACTATATTCAGTTAACTATTTCTATTATATTAATAGAATCAAATTTAATTTCGATCTGCATTTGGGATCAAATTTAATATGCATATATAATGAGTGAATATAACTTTTATTGTTTTGAAAATTGGGAATTTTACAATTTTATCTACGTAAATTGGTCTGTTTTTTGTTTTAGTATTATAACTTGTCAATGTTTAGTTTTTATCCACTAACTTAGAATTTTTTATTTGATTTATTTTACCCAAAACCTCTAAATCTATCAAATATTGCTTATTTAGAATTGATAGCATATTAAATGGCTCGTATAACATGAATAAAACCTATATTATAGATATTAAAATCTATCTAAGCAATTATAACGGGAAACAATAAGTTTTTTCCTTCTATTTTGAAATATTGGGTGTTTTTTTTATTTTTCTCCTTTGTTTTTGTTTAGATTTATTTTGATGTATGTAATATGAGTTTATTCTCTCTACAAGAGCTTTGAAGAAGGGCATCAATGTCATATAAACAATATTCGATGAAGTTAGTTACTTTTTGCCAACCGAAAGGTCAAAAAAATCCAAGTTACTGAATTAAAAACAAATATTGACAAGTTATGTTACTAAAAACAAAATTGGTCAAGTTATAAGAATACATTTGCAATTTTTCCTGTTATTGTTGAGTTTAAGAGAAGTATTAAAGAGTATTTTTGTAAGTAATATTATTATAATATATAAATATTATCGCATTTGGCATGTGTAGTTGGTCTCAGATGCGGCATCTGGAAATATAAATATAAAAATATAGAATAAAATTGGACACCGAAATTTACGTGAAAAAATCCTAAAAATTATTATCGTAAAAACCACGGGAAAGATGAAAAAATTTACACTATAATATTTTATGGTATACAACCACTCACTATGTTTTTAAAAAGAACACACACTCTCTTAATGCAAGACAACAAACACATCACAAATATTATAGAACTAACCACTCAAATAATAATGTATCGAATTAAGAGAAGAACTTAAGAATGAATGATTGGAATGAGGGGAGATGAGTTCTATTTATAGAGCTCTCTCAACGCGTATTGTGGCTGTCATAATTATGGCAGCCACAAACCACCATCCATCAACCACAAGTCACCCTATTAATTGTCGAAATTTCTCCCACTTGGAGATTTGATTAAGAATCAAACAAATATCTAGACATCCTTTTAATCTTGTGTTGGGAAATTATAAGTTTCAGGAGTTTGACAAACTAATCAGTAACCAAGCTGAAGATCAGAACTGAATAATAACTGAACTCAAAGCACAAAATTAGGTTTAGAACTTAAAAAGACTTGTCAGACTGAAAAAAGATGATAGGATCGATTAAGGGTGAAATAGTGTCTAGAAGGGGGGTTGAATAAACACTCACAATTTTCAAAACCTTTTCGACTGATGAGTCAGTTTAGTGATAAACTGATACTCGACAATCTTGTAAGTCAATATCAATCAGTTAAAAATAGTTGTGCGGAAATAATCTGACTGATAGATATAATAGAAACTGAAATAATAAGACACATGATTTTATGGATCTTCGGAGATTTCAAACACTCCTATATCACCCATTCTATCTCAAGGATAAGATATACACTAAAAGACTTTGATCGATACAAACACTTGTACAGACCCACTTCAGTTTTGGACTTAACAATGTCAAACTGAAACTCTTAGTTACAAACTAGTTTTCAAAACTCAACAGAACTGAATAAATCTAACACAACTAATCTCTTCTAGATCGAGTAATACAGTTTGTGTTGAAAGCTCGAATTATAGCCTAGCAGCTATGAATGTATACAATAAGCGTGAGCTTTTCTGTTTACAAAAATTTCAGCAGAGTAATTGAATAGATTTCGAGTGCTCAAGAATTCAGATGTTCAATGATTCAGTATTTCAAGAACCGAACTATTGTAGCGAAACGAAGATCCTCCTAATCGATCCTGTCATAAGATTAAGCAGAACTGAAGTTAATAAACTAAAATTCTCAAAACCTTTAATAAATCTCAAAATTGATTAACAGAAAACGATTCGGAGATTGAACTGAACATGATATTTGTAGAACTGGTATATCGATACTCGAACTAAAGCTAACAGAGCTTTTATAACTGAAAGGACTTCAATTAGAACCGATTACCAAATATAGACCAGCTTAACTGATCAATCGACCGATTTTGATTCCTGATCAGTTGGCCACATCATCAGTTGCAGTTTAAATTACACAGACAAACTGACATTCTGTACCTGAGTAAATCAATCGGTGCACAACAGTCTGATACCTCGTACTATTGTTAGAGGAATATCTACATGGACAAGAAGACTACTCAACGGATACCATTCTTAAATGCATTCAATGTTATCGTTGGAATCGAAGACTATAAATAGCTAAGAAGTTCAATTGTGGACAAGAGACGCTTTCACGAGAATATCAGTTACACAACTATTCAAGAACACTCAAGTCAGTTACGATTCTTTCTAAAGTTTATATCGAGTTAGCAAATCGCAAATTCAAGCTCACAATCCATAGATTTATTCGTAGCAATCATGCAACTATTTGAGCAATTCAGTTATTAATTGATAAGTTTAAAAGAAGCTAAAAATTTCAGATTGGTAGTGTTTAAGTTGAACTTGAAGTGAGTTATTATATCTTAGTATTAATCAAAGTCTTTTAGTAATGCATATAAGATTTCCAGAAGGCAGTGGTAAAAACACCTACCATGGGGTGAATGGACCATTCCAAGTAATTGAGAAGATCAACAACAATGCAAACCGATTGGATTTACAAGGTGAGTATAATATAAGTTCAACGTTTAATGTTAGTGATAGGTCATTGTTTGATGTAGGTGATGAACAAGATTTGAGGACAAATCCATTTCAATAAGGGGATGATGTTGCGGTCGTGGATAGTCAATCGCTTAAGAAAGCATGAGATCCATTAGAGTTACAAAAAGGAGCCATAAAGAGTGGGAAAATCAAGAAGTTTAAGGAAATCCTTCAAAGACTCATGGTGAGCTACAAGAAATGTCTATTAATGTATCGTCAAAGCTCAAAAGGCTAAGAGAGCATGGCAATCAAGTTGCAGGTCATTATAATATAATTCAAGTGTTCAAGGACCAATAAGAAAGCATTCATCCGCGTTGCAACACCCAAGAACAGTGCCAAAGCACCCAACGCGCCTTATGAACATGCAATACTCCCTAGCGCCCAGATAGGTTTCCTCCAGGGCCCCATCTTGCGCGCCCCAACATGCCTTGCTCGACGAGAAGTGTAGAAATTCAATATTTTGTACAAACTAATTAAGGAAAGCCCTAGTTTCTTTTTTTAAAAAAATTGATTTGTTACCTTGTTTTTATATAAAAACACATTGTATGACCATTATTATTATATTTTGACAAATATTGATAACTTTTTTGAGTTTTCTATCCAAAAACCAAAAAGCTTTTGCTTTGTTCCTTCAGGAATGAAACTTATCAAATATTCAATATTTGCGACATTTGTCAATCCTTCTTCACGCGGATTCTCAAAAACGAGTTCTTCGAAGGTTCTTTTGACATCAATTCTTATTTGTCGTGTTATTTGTTACCAAACTTTATAGTTTAGGGGTGGTTTGCCCAAATTACTTGTTTCGAAAACCAGAACAAAACATACGTAAATCCTTTTTTGTTTATTGAATTGACGACATAATTATATTCAAATTGTGTTTGCTTTTCATGCGTACAAGGATTCATATCAACCCTAGACAACATGGAGGCTCTGTGTACTAACATGCATTTTGACTCGTTTATTGTCTCCACAAGGGACATCATGTGCGAGGTTGTACTGTGATTTCGAAATAAGTCGGAGTCAATACATTATAATCGGGGATTCACCGTTCCCCTACAAGAGAAGATATCATATGTGATCTGATAAGTTAATGGTGCAAGGAATATCTGGTCAGAGTAAGACATGTGCATTTTGGAAATATATTTTCTCACTTATCATGTCACTATTATTACTCAAAGAAACATCACATCGTTATTGAATTCATATGCAACTCATGATATACCAATGACTGCGGATTTGATCGTAATATATGAGTTGAAGAGACCAAATTGCACGTTAACCATAACGTAAGGTTCTTCCCGGCACTATCAGTGATACCTATACAATCATCAGCAGATGCTACTAGACGCTCTTACCATGATCCGATAAGTGCAATCAGACTTGATTTTTGACGTTATTAATCAAGGGGTTGAAGGAAAGAATAAGATTAATTATGGTAATCCCAAATAAGAACAAATGTTGTTTTAAATCAAATGAAGTTTTGAACTTATGACTATCTGTATCTATAAACCATTGAAAGTCACACAAATACCAGATTTTTTGTTCTCGTTGATATAGTCAAGCTCAAGAAGTTGGATTTGGCGACAGTATTTTGATGAAAATCAAACAAATTTCTTACGAAATAGTCTATTAGTTGATTTCATATATTGAAACTTGTGGAAGTTAGCTTAACTGTTAATTAAGTTTGTAGAATGGAATTACATATTTTATGAATGTGTTCACAAAACTGGCAGCTGTAAAAAATGAATCACTGAAAAATTTTATCCTTTGAAATTTTTTTTTTCATTATATGAACGGGATTTGTATCACCGATACATCGACGCTATCTGATAGTCAATCGAAGTAATAATGAGTCACAATTATTTATTTAGTAAATTAATAATATATTGATTGAATAATAAATTAGTAGCACTGACTATTACGTATAAAATTCTTACATAATATTCTAAAAAAATTTAGATTCATATATATATATATATATATATATATATATATTATGCCTTATCAAAAATTAATAATTATTTAATTAAGTTTAATATTTTTCAAGAGTTGAAAATACTAGTTGAAAATTTAAATAATTAAAATACAGTATCCTGATTAAATGTGAATTTTGCTGGAGTTTGAGGTGTGTGTTTATTAAACACAATTGACACAAAGAAAATTTACACAAGTTTTGTTCCACAAATTTTATCAACCAAAATTTAACAACACAAACACACTCCCCTTTCTCCCTCAAAAAAGATTTTGGTCACCCCAACTTGGAAAAAACACACGGCCGATCATCCTTCCTCGACAGCACCGTTGTGCTGCCACCCCGATGCTGCCACACCGCTAGGGATGTTTAAAATTCTGGCAATCTAAATCTCGAAGCAAATTTCATGTGGATTTCTAGTGTAATCTACACGAGAAACAAAGTATCTGATCGTGGATCTGATTCTGGAGATTGAAGAAGGTGGTTGATTCCAGTAGATCATTTGTAAAGATTTACAAGAAGGATTAACTCCGCTAATTTCGGACTTGTTTTTATTCATCGTTCTTAAATACAAAGGTAAATAAAATCTAAACGTTCTATAAATGAGTTTTAATCATACGCCGCGTCTTGGGTACGATAAAATGTTACTCTAACACACACATGATTTAGCTATGGGAGCTTCTATTTTATACTCCGATTGTTGTCCTTTGTTTATTAGAAAGTCTTGTTTACAAAATTAAAAAATTCGGCCCTCGCACCTCAACTGAGTCAACAATAATAAAATACAGAGAAGTGTAATTAGTAAACAAAACAACTAAATCATTAGCGGTGTACGTTGAAATTTTTTGCATTTCATTCTGTTAATTAAAGCACATCATAATAAAGGAAATTTGTATGTGAGAAGATGTCTCAATATTAATTTATTTGAAACTCTCAATTTTTTATTTTTATGCCCAAATAAGAATTCCATTTGATATTTAAGATGAAGTTTCTTTTGAAGTAAGAAGAATGATAACTGTTTTGGGTTTTTTTTTTTTTTTTTTGCCAAAATCTTGAGAAGGGGTCCAAAAAATATTTATTTATTTATTTATTATTATTATTATTATTATTATTATTATTATTATTTATCTATGATACAATTTAACTGCATAACCAGTAAAAATTACAAATAAAAGAGCTAAGAAAATCTTCTAAATTTAGTTTAATCCTCACATCTGAAAGAATTGTTTAACATAAAAGTAAAAAAATATTAAGATTGTGTGTATTAAATTTAGGTGTTATGTGCAGGTGCTGTAACGTCTATTTACAACATGCAACGGATATATTAATTAAATACACAAATAACTTTAATGAATAAAATAAGATAAAATGAATCATGCACAAGTATTTATACTTGTGTGGTGTTTAAGAAAAAAACAGGAAAACTTATCAGTTTACAAAAATTGATATAGTGAACAAATAAAAGCTAACTCCTTTAACAAGTGATGGACCAAAGTACATATAAACATATATTTAAAATTGTACAATCAAAACTATGCATGAAAAAACGTGAAGCAGAAGTTTTTGAATAAACGACATACTAATCAAAATAGTGATCAGATGATGGGAATCATTGGTTCTCAACACTTCAATATGTATTGGTTTGAGCTCTTTATTAATTCATTGACTTAATTCTTTGTTCTTCTTGTGGTATTTCATTGCTCCCCTTGAACTCCAAAAGCACACACACGCGTAGCAGCAACGATCTCTTAAGATTTTTTTTGCCCTAGATTTTATTCCTAGCCCTACGTAAATATGGAAACAATTTAAACAAGAATTGCATTAAGAAATAACTCTTTTGAACAATAATATAATATCTAGAGATCTTATCATAAATATTAATATTATAGAAAATCTTATCATAGATATCAATATTATAGAAAATCACATTAGTCTAAAAATGCAAAACTCCAAATGTTAATATCATAATATTATTAACAAGAAAAAATTAATTTAGGCTTTTAAACTTTTAAAAAATAAAACATTTTGAAATTCCGCTGAGTTTTCTTCTCTTAATTTTTATTCCGTTCGAAATTTTAATAAAAATTTTGGCGATTATATGAATATTTCTTGAATTAACATTTATGTTGTCATTTGGTAAAAAAACATTTATGGTTGAACTTTATCCTTAACATGTCAAAAATTTCTAGACAAGCACTATTTAAATGATTATTTAGATGTTTTAAGCATTATCATTTGATTATATAATAAATAATTTGAACATTATGTATTATTTGTCTTTTATATTTATACTCATATCTGGACGGATCTAAACTCATTTCAAAATTAGCCCTAACCCTTTAAGTTTTATACCTCATTATTGATCATGAACTCGGATACTGAGCCCAACCTAACAATAAGAAGTCCGAACTCATATGTGCGTTAGGGAATGTGAAAACATTCTCGTTAATAAATAAGATGTCCCGATAAATACTGGATTCGATCAAATCTCATCGAGATAAGACAAGAGTCATAGCCACCATCAAGAGTCCTAGCCTACATGGTTAAGAAGTCCTATTGTTGCCGTTTCCTATCTCATGTGAATCTTATTCCAACAAGGTAATTAACATATCATGCTACTATAAATATCATGTATTGGTCATGGTTTTAACACACACGTTATCTTGCTCACATAGTATTACTATATATATCTCTCTTAATTTTGCTCTCCAGACTTATTTAAGCATCGGTGAGGTCACAACATAAAACTCTATGGCGCCCATAACCCTATTTCAGTTTGTGCAGAACTCCGCGCCTAGATCCGAATCCACTCAACTGCGAAGATTGGAAAACTCGATCTCCAAACCGAATTCGAGATAAAATTTTGATATCATCACTTACATTCCACTGTTTTAATCTTTTTGAAAACATTCATTAATTAAAAACAAAGAAAATGAATTCACATTATTATTCGAGCGCCAAAAATTTCTCACGTATGGCCTAAGCTCTATAAAAAATATTCAGTTTGATGGGAATTTTATCGAATCCAATTTAATCAGTTTTTCAAATCCTGGAAAAGAAAGATATAGAGAAAGTATTTAAGCATTCTATGAGGAAGTAAAATTATTGTTCTAGATATCAAATTATATTAAATAGATAAAATTATTTTAAAAGTAATTTTTTTTGTCAGAGTATGGCATAATAACATAATATTTGAGACGAGAAAAATGAAAAATAAAATAATAATAATAATCATATTATTTTATAGACAAAATAAAATAAGCAAGACATTTATCTCTTCAAACACGTAAATTAAATAAAATTTACAATTCCAACCCCCTATAAATCATTGTTTGGTAATCTGCTAAGGACGTGTCACATATTCTATAAATAAATGTTTATTTCTCTCTTTTCTTTTCTTTTTTTTTTAAAAAAAAAAGAAAAAAAGAAAAATAAAAGTTATATTATACCCAAATTCCACCCCCACAATTAATGGATTGGTGTTGGATTTGTGCTTTAATTCAACAACTCCAATCATTTCCTGTTGATTAATGGAACCACTATTTCCTAAATAATCAAGCAACCCTGTTAATGAAACGTCAACAAAACTCAAATCCCTCGATTTTTACTTATATTTGACAGATGAAGGAGAGTTGGTGGCCTGCAATCCATCAAAATGCACCATTTGACGGGTCAGGTCGGGACATTATCAATCCAACTCACTTATTCAAGACAAACATGATCCGTTTCGATTGTTCTAATAGACTCATTTCCCTTCATTAAATTTACTATTTTATATTATGTGTCTAAACAACTTTTTATTCCTTAAAACAACAAATTTCCTATTTAAAATAAAAAAATCTTGAGTAGATTTTTATGTGCCAAAAAAACAATTTAAGTTATCACAGAGCAGCAGTGTCACCTGCTCTCCGCTGTCATGTTTTGAAGTGATCCGATTCTCCACCATGTCCTTTGACCTTGGAGTCCTCCTCTGCACTGGATATAAGCAACACACACAACGCCTGTGATCCTCAAAGTACGTACAAGTCATGAAATACATACATACAACCAGCCTGAGGCGCCTGTTCTCCTACAAGGAATCCTCCAAAGATTCCATTTTTGCTCCGCAGCAAAATCAACCCACCGTTTCACAGCCATTTCAGAAGCCCACTTGGAAATGCTTTTCTTACGAAGAAATCTTTGCTGCCACCGATGGGTTCTCCCCAGGTTCATGCTGCTTCAGATTTTGATGTTTTATTTGAAGGAAAAAAAAAAACTAATTAAGGATATCAAGTGAAATGGCATCAGAATATATGGTACATAAGGGTGGGTGGATTTGACAAATTAATTTCTTCTTCTTTTTTTTCCAGAGAATATGGCGGGGAGAGGGGGATATGCTGAGGTTTACAGAGGAGTTTTGGAAGATGGGGAAGCAATTGCAGTGAAAAGGTTGTCGAAAACGTCGAATGACGAGAGAAAAGAGAAGGAATTCTTGAGTGAGATTGGGACATTGGGGCATGTTTCGCATCCAAATGTTACTTCGCTTCTTGGTTGCTGTCTTGATAATGGCCTGTATCTTGTTTTCCAGTTCTCTTCAAAGGGCTCTGTTTCTTCTCTTCTACATGGTACGAAGACTCAAATTTGTGGGGTTTGTGCGAAATTTATTTGATTTAAGCTTTGGCTTAGTCTATATAAATACTTTTTTTAAAAAAAATGTTAAGTTTCGTTTTTTCAAGTCGATGATTATGAAAATTTTATGGGATTCTTTTAATTATTTATTTTTGGTTTAGATGAGAAATTGCCAGCAATGGACTGGAAAACAAGACATAAAATTGCAGTTGGAACAGCTAGGGGCCTACATTACTTGCATAAGAGGTGTCCCAGAAGAATAATTCATAGGGACATCAAGGCATCAAATATTTTATTGACAGCAGATTTTGAACCGCAGGTCATTTTTCAATTTTACTTGTTTTAAATTTTTTTTTATCTTTAATAATGAGGAGGAGATATGGGGTTAGGCTAGTAAGTGTTTTCAATTGACTTCTTTACAGATATCTGATTTTGGGTTGGCAAAATGGCTTCCTTCTCAATGGAGTCATCATTCAATAGTTCCAATAGAAGGAACTTTTGGGTACACACTGAATTCATGTCTTAAGTTCGGGTTTTACATAGTATACTGACTGGATGGATGTTCATCACGAGTTTCATAAAATGTTGGAGAATAGCAATTGCCATTTTTGTCAAAACAATCAAAACATGATGATTCGACATTGTGTGTTTTAAAAGAATTGATTTGCTAAGTTACTAATAGTTAAAGATTATGACGTAGCAAAAATTGATCGGTCACGTGATGTGAATGTGGCATGTATCATGAGAAACGTGACGCATATCCTATTCGTGTTGTTGAAAATCTAACACCGAGTGTCGCAGAAGATGACATTTGGTCCTTGCATATGGCAGACATTTAGCACCGGAGTATTTTATGCATGGAGTCGTAGATGAAAAGACCGATGTATTTGCATTTGGAGTGTTCGTACTTGAGCTTATTTCTGGAAAGAAACCTGTGGATAACTCTCATCAAAGTTTGCATAGTTGGGTAATGCCAAAATCTATATATAGTTCAAGTTTTTTTAAAAAAAGTTTCAAGGAACACTTAATTTCATTCTGCTAATCAAACAGGCAAAACCAATTTTAAGCCAAGGAAATACGAAAGATGTGATTGATCCGAGGCTTGTAGATGATTACAATGAAATACAGCTTAATAAGCTTGCATATGCAGCATCTCTATGCATTCGAGCCTCTTCTATCTGGCGCCCTACGATGAGTGAGGTGATGGTTTTTTTTTCTGATTTTCCCTTATTCTGTGATTAAATATCATGCATTATGCGTTCAATGACTGCCTACTTTTGCTAATGCTCATGGAATTCTTGGTGTTATCGTGAATATACATCTGTACCTTTTTCTTGTTTCGATTTGGGAAATGATCGAGGTAACATAAGCGATATGGGATTTCCTAATTCGGCTCAGAACATATGAAACATTACTCCAAAGACCTGTCATTACAGAAGAAGCCTTTCTCGAATGCCCCGTTATTCTACATTATCCTCTTCTCAAACTTTATTCAATATAAGCACTTTCTTTCTTTTAAAGGTCGTGTCGATTTTGTGTTGAAGTATAGGCTAAGTTTGTGTTGTTTTCTTCTATAAAATCACCTAATCTCACACTAACTTTTCAGGTGTACTGATAGAGACTGTAGTATCAAACTTAACACGCTCGTTTAATTAATTCCGATTCAAGGAAAGACTCCACACAAGCTTTTCATGGTTGACCAGACCTGCCGACGAGAAGTTTGAGTAATTTATGATAAGATTACATTGGTCATTATTTGATAGCCTTGTTGTCTCCATATCATGTGATTTTAACCATATTTTAAATGGACGGTGTTTGATTTCTTTCCTTTTTCTTCACCTAACCATTAACTTTATTCAGTGTGGGCTATTAGGCAGATATATCTAGTTCATGCATGTGATTAGTGAGATCTTTGAGTGATATTGACAGCCTAAAAGGCATAGTGAGAAAGGGTTGATTCTAGCCTTCGATTAGCCGATCCTAGATCGAACTTCGGTCGAATTTGGCTAAATTAGCTCTCTATATAAAAATTTTTGATTAAATGATGAACACTAAACTATGATGATTTTATTTTATAGGTGTTGGAAATAATTTTATCGGAGGAAGAAATTGACAAGGAAAAATGGAAAACGTCGAAGGAAGAGGAAGATCACGAAGAACTTTGGGGTTTTGAGGATCTTGAATGTGGATCCGATGGTTCATTCTCAACCTCACCGACAGATTCCGTCTCAATTGGGAGCTCTAATTACAATCAAAAAATAAATCCTACAATGACAGTAATTGATATGTATAAATACAAAATATCCAAATAAAAGTAAAGTTTGAGGGTAAATATTATATATCTATAAATAAATGTGTGATATGAATGTATAGTGATGCTACTTATAGCCAACTTTACACCATTATTTTTGGTTAAGTTGTATGTAATATTTTTTGTGGAATAAATAGAACTAGGTTAGTCAATGAAAGGCAAACTCCACTAAGCAAGCTAACACATAAATTACTTCTTTATGGACGTGGTGGGCAAACATCACGGGTTCTCTGTCAAGTCCTGCGTCGGGAGCTTATGACACCGACGTTGTTTAATAAATAACATTTGAAATCAACAAGCCTCGTAGTATATTAGTTAATCAAACCAGTCTATTTTATTACAAAAAACTGTCTTAACAAAGTTAAATGATAACAGACGAACATGAAAGCTTACAACTTTATGTTAACTGAATGTAAAAGACAAAAACTATCAACGAGAGGCATAATAACCAGCCCCAAAATTAGTTTTGCCCGTCTTCTTCAAGCTCTTCTTCATTCAAAAACTATCAACGAGAGGCATAATAACCAGCCCCAAAATTAGTTTTGCCCGTGTTCTTCAAGATCTTCTTCATTCTTATCTAGGAGAGAAGGTAATGAATGTGTCTTTGGTGAAAAGCTTAGCAAATTAGGACCAATCAAACACGATATACAACATGATATATATATGCACGTGATTTTAAAAAAAAAACATAAACATAAAACTTTGTTGTAACAAAACATATCTTCTCTGATGCATAACATTTCATAATCAAAATAAGATTGTATAGCACTGAAATTATTTTAATTTTTCCATCGATTACTGATATCATTTTCCTATATATATTCTTCTAATGGGTCATGCCATATTATCGGTTATAATCTCGACACATCAGGGTCATATCATAACATAATTCAGAATTCCTCTCCACTTAGATTTCAAATCATAAAAGTTCTTGAATCTATATTTTTTATTTCAAAAACTGTATACACATAATGATGATAAATACGTTCAATCGATTTAAAACATATACATATTTTGGAAACAGTGACTCCTCTATTTTGGACATATACATATTTTGGACATTACATCTTATCGAAGGTTTCCGACGTCTGGTATACACAATTGTACTTTCATCCATATGACTCCTCTATTATCTGTCTGAAGATCATACGTCTTCCCTCTGGGTCATTGATGTTCTACTTTGTTTTGTGGACATACTTGAAATCTATAAACAAATTATGTGACATTATTCTTTATTACGCTCTACCATAAATTCTCTTTCAAATCCCTATACATATTTGTGCTCCAAAGATGGACAAGAATTTTGATTTATGTGTTTTGAACATTACTCCCTGTAAATTGTTGTCGAGTACACAAAATTGTACTTTCATCCATAAGACTTCACCATTATGTGTCTTAATATAAGATGTCTTACTTTCTTTTGCTTGTTCCTAAATTTGATTATCGAGAGATCTTAGTCCTGATTCAAATTGATTGTTTCTCGGAGACACATATGAGTTAAGAGCAAAGATAGTATCATCTTACCCATTTTCTTTCGAATTAAAACATCGGTCACCTTGTTAGATTTGCTTGGATCATGGTAGCCTATCATTAGGTCGTATTCAAATTGATTGTTTCTGGGAGACACATATGAGTTAAGAGCAAAGATAGTATCATCTTACCCATTTTCTTTCGAATTAAAACATCGGTCACCTTGTTAGATTTGTTTGGATCATGGTAGCCTATCATTAAGTCGTAGTCCTTCAAGAGTTCAATTTATCACATCTGCCCCATTTTTAATTTTTTCTGTGTCAACAAGTACTTGAGGCTTTTATGGTATGTGAATATCTCTATCTTGGAACCATAAATTAGTGCATACAAATATTTAATGCGAACATTACCACAACTAATTTGAGGTTATGGGCTGCATTTGTTATTTAAATCATGTTGAATTAATTATATTTGAACGCTTAAAATTTTTCCTGAAAATCGAAGCCATGAAAAACGTTTTCAGAAACAAAAAATTTTTTTTTCCAGCTGCCTAGAACTGTTGCGGGTAGCGTACATCAGAAAAGGCTACCCGCACAATTCTGGGCAGCGATGTCTGCCCATAAATGTTTTTCCAAAAAATTTAAATCTGCGTAAATCATAATTGCCCTGCGTGGAGGGGCAGCGGCCACCGGAGACTACCAGAAATATTTGGTAAAATATTTTATTTAACATTAATTAATTTATTGATAATTAAACTTATTGTAAAATTTAATTAATGTTAAATAAAATGTTTTCTTAACTTACTATTTTATTTTTAATTATGGTTGTTAATGATAAATTTACTAGATACATAATTTGTTGATAGTATTTGATAATGTGGATTTAATACAATATTTTATATTATATGAAAAAAAGATTATCGAGAGTCATGACCAATTTTCTAGATATATGTTACAGATAATTTACATGGTGTGTTTTTAATTATTTGATAATTATTTAAAGTGAGTCTGATTTATGGCTCGTTCTCACCCCTTAAAATTTGTTTTCAATGTGCTATGAAAATTTAATATAAGTATTAGATTTAGTGGAAAATTAAGAGATAGTGAGGCTTTCCTAAAGATGGACGATGGAATAAGATTTGCTGCAAAGGCCATTAGAGACATTTTGTTTCATATTAGACAATAATTTTAAGTTAATTCTAAGATATTTTTTATGACGTTCCAGACTTGGTTTAAAATATTGTTTTCATTTTTATGTTTGATAAAGATGGATTTTCTTGTTATTTTTTTAAAAGTATTTGCAATATTTACAAGAACAAATATTAGTTGGAACATGTAAATTACAAGACTATTTTTATAACTTAAAAATAAAAAATATTCCACATGGTGATGCCGAAGTTAATACAATTTCAAAAACAAACGAACAAGGTCTTAACCAAGTACATTTGTGACATGATAGGTTAGTACATATTTCTCAAAGAATGATGAACAAGTTAATGAGAGATGACATGTTTGACTTATACGACATAAACTCTGTTAATACATGTGAGTCATTTTTGAAATGAAAATTGATCAAGGCCCCTTTCCTAGGAAAATTGGACCGTACACATGATCTATTGGATTTGATTTATATAGATGTGTGTGGCCTGCTAAGTGTTAGCAAGAGACATAGACATTCTTACTTCATTACCTTTACTGATGATTTCTCGATGTATTAGTATATGTATTTGATAAAATATAAATATGAAGCCTTTGAAAGGTTCAAAGAATTCAAAGCTAAAGTAAAGAAATAATATTAAAACATTTCAATCAAATCGAGGCAAAAAATACTTAAGTGCTGAATTTCAAGACTATATTAAAGAGAATGTGATTCTCTCATAATAGACTCCTCCAGCCAAAGCACAGTTGAATGATGTGTCAGAATGTCATAATCGAACATTAATGAACATGGTCGATCTTTGACGAGATTAACTGAATTACCATCGTCCCTTTAGGGATATGTACTTGAGACTGCGGAAATGTTGTTGAATAAACTCCATGCAAAGGCAGTGGGCGACACACCATATGAGATGTACGGGGAAGCTTCTCAAATATTCTTACCTAAGAATATGTGGATGTCATGCTTATTAAAACAGACAGTGGGTGACAAATTAGAAAGTAGATCCAGTTTGTGCAACTTTGTGGGATATCAAATAAGTTGTTGGAAACTAAATTTCGTAGTTTGACAAATTAAGCATAAAAAGATTGACAACTGATCAAGAAAACGGAAGGTAAATAAACTAAAGATTCGTAAACTGATAGTTGCCCGAACTGAAGATTAATGCGTATATAATTCTAGGCAACTGAACTAAGCGAAGCTAATTGAACTGTGTTGTCAACTGAACGATCAGTTGAGACTGGTCAGTTACACAACAATCAGTTGAGACTGATCAGTTACTCCAATAGGCTAAAGAAATCAACTGATTTTATCAGCTTTACAACCGACAGTTTGTACAGAAGCAGTGGGAACACCGCATTTCAGAAAAGTTACAGTGCACGATTGTCAGAAAAAATGTTTACATGGCTATTCAACGGATATAAAGATTCAAATGTATTCAATGTTACCGTTGGAATCAAAGCCTATAAATAGCCGAGAAGATCAGCTGAGACAAAACAATAACAATATACGAAGTTAACTGAGTTACCCAACTATCGAGCTATACGATCAGTTTCAAGAACTCTACACATATTCTTTCAAAGCTCAGTTTTAAGAAAGCTCACACTTATTATACATATCCATAGCTTTCAGGCTATGCTTTAAGTTTCAAGCACAAACATTCATTATTATTTTATTCGATCTTTGTAAGATCAGTTGTGCTTGAAAATTACATCAATTGAGTACTGATACAAATTGTATTGAAGCTAAGAGTTTCAGTTTTGGCAGTGTTAAGTCCAAACTAAAGTGGGTTTATACAAAGCATTGTATAGATCAAAGTCTTTTAATAAATATCCTATCCTCGAGATAGAAGGGATGACGTAGGAGTGTTTGAAATCTCCGAACATCCACAAATCTTGTGTTGTTTCTTATCAGTTTTATACTATCTGTTTTTCAAACATTTCCGCACTTTTATTAAGTTAATTGATTGATATTGACAATAAGATTCACGAATTCAGTTTATCACCAAAATGACTCATCTATCGAAAAGTTGTAAAAATTGTAAAGTGTTTATTCAACCCCTCCCCCCTTCTAAACACTTTATCACACCCAACCGATCCTAACAGAAGTTATGTTTGATATTATTTCTATGATCCAAAAGAAACAATGGTGTTTATTGGGTGCAATAATTGTCCCTGCTAAAAGAGCGATCGAACCATGGTGCTTGAGCTGTTGTGTGATTTAAAAGATTTGAGTTGTACAATTACCGTCAGCTATAGCTTTTGGTAAAGCGGTAAGCATTCGGTCCTACAATTGGTATCAGAACCAAGGTCACGGGTTCGATTCTCATTGATTGAAATGAGTGCAATTACTGGGAGATAGATTGTTGGGTGCAACAATTGTCCATGCTGGAAGAACGATCGAACCGTGTTGTTTGAGCTGCTGTGCGGTTTAAAATATTTGAGTTGCACCATTACCACCAGCTATAGCTTTTGGTAAAGCAGTAAGCACTCGGTCCTATAATTTTTATTTCTAAGAATGACATATTCTTAGAGAATGAATTTCTATTGGATAGAAAAAGCGGCATGATAGAAATCGATGAGGTTCGAGAGGAACCCACCTATAGGGAGATGTAGCTACCCGACTCCTCCCATTGGTTGAGAGGTTCCAACTCCCCGATGACATATGAATGTGAAGCCAACGTTCCTTAATGGTGATATTAAGGTAGATATTTACAAGTCTCAGCAAGAAGGATTCACATAAATAGAAAGTGAGCATAAGATATGAAATTTCATAGATTAATTTATGGTTTCAAATAGGAATCGAAAAGTTGGAACCTCATATTAGACAATACCATCAAAGAGTTTAGATTTGTTAAAAATCCCGAGGAATCCCGTGTATACATGAATATTAGTGAGAGTGCAGTGACACTCATAGTACTTTATGTTGATGATATTATGCTAGACCCAACCCAGACCAGCCCAGCCACTAGAACCCAAGCAGCGAACCACTGAACCAAGTGATAGCAGCCGCACGCTTTCCCTTGCTCTCTCACATTTCGCTCAAACCAGCAGCGAGCCTAGCCACTCCAGCCCCTGGCCCGACCCCTGCCCATCACCCTACGGCCCTGATGGACCACCCTGGCTTGCCCCCAGGCCAGCTGCAAGCCTCCTCCTCCCTAAATACCCAGCCACGCACATGCTTTGGGGGACAGTCCCTCATGACGTGGACTCTTCCCCAGCCCATGGCTCGAGCCACCCTTGAGTCCCAACCTTCCTGACCCGTTCTGTAACACCTTGAGCCATAGCCTAGATGACCTAGCCTAGCCCTCTCTCGATTCTCCCTCAGAAAACTCTCGGCAACACTCAAGCATGCATGGGAAGAGTCCTTTCACCTGAGGACTCTTCCCCAGCCACTTAGCGCGAGCCCTAGCCCTGCTACGAACCTTCCAAGGACATAACCACGTCCCAAACAAACCCTCCTCAAGACCTGGTCGAGCCCCTTGGCCCCATGCACCCTAGCCGAGCCATAAGAATAAAGCAAAACTTAACAACTCTAGGCTTCTCTCCTCTCCTGAAACCCACGGTTCCAGCATTATTTTCCTTTTAAAATTGTCCTGTTTTGATCATATTTCAATCATATTTTATCATGTTTTGGCAGCGTACTCGTTGGATTCAAAAACATTTTTAAAACAAGCGTGAAATAATCGTATTTTTTGAAAATACACGTTTTACCGTAGAAGATATAAAAAACCTATATTTTAAATACATAAACAATTAAATCATACATAATATGATTTGTACGATGTTTAAAAGAGTTTAGGAAACGTGCCTTTGCGTTTATAACGCTCGATTATTCGATCGTTGGCGAGGGTGCGATGCTGGACGACGAAGAACACAAGCTTTTCTTCCTCATATTTTTCGAAAATATTGTGTGTGCTTGTTTTGTGATTTTGGCTGATGGAGGGTTTAGTTGTGGTGTTTTGAAAGCCTAGGTCACTTATTTATAATTGTAGTCACATGCTAATGGACTTTGGTTTTGGGCTTGCAAAATTAAGGGTAATTGGGCCTTCTTTAAGTAATTAAATTGTGCTCAATAACACTTAATTAATTAAATAATAAAATTTTATAAAATTAGTTTCCCAAAAATAATATTTTTGAACTTTTAAAACTCCTTGTTTGCCCAAAACTGGCTTCCCGAGAAAAATCGAGCTTGACTCGTAAAATAATTCGAACTCCAATATTTTTAAGAAAATTAAACCATTTTTAATCCTATTAGGAAGCCTTGCCATTATTTAATGAAAAATACATATTCTTGTCTTGGTCGTCCCCGGTCTCCTTTCCTCTGCCCATTATCGAATATCGGGTAAAATCCTCAATTTCATGTAATCATGTCATATTATCAGTTAATCATGTAATCATATATTTAATCATATAAAAATATCATGCTAGCATTTAAAAGCAATTAAATAAAACAATTAAGTAATTAAAATAATTTTGCATGCATGTGGTTTACGTAGGTTGGTTTTTCGGACGTTACATTCTCTATGAAGGATTCCAAAAAAAAATATCTACCAATGTGTCATGGTGTGACTTAATCCAAGTCTATGTGCCTTAAGGCTAATGAAGATATAGTAACCATGAACATCATTCCATATATGTCTTCAATTGATAGAATTATTTATGGTATGATATTTACTCGTCCTGATATAGCTATTCATTTAGTGTTGAAAGTCGATATCAGTCGAACCCGGTCCATAGCATTGAAAGCCGTGAAGATATTCTGAAGTTCTTGAGAAGAACTAAGAATTTATTCATGTTATATGGGGGTGGAGAATTAAAATTGAAAAGCTATACTGATTCTAGCTTCCAAATAAGTTGTGGATTATTCAAAATCAACATCTGGATTTGTATTCAAGCTCGATGGGAGTGTTTTCTCTTGTAAGAGTTCCAAACAAGACACCACAGTGGATTCCACCACCAAGGTCGAATACATAGCTACATCAGCTGCAGTAAATGAGGCTGTTTATATGAGGAATTTTGTAACACCCCAGATTCGACGACTGTCCTCGTTGTACCAAGACAAATCTTTCAAGCGTGCTTATGTCCTCACTCACACGCACCCTGAGAAAATTCCCAGGAGGTCACCCATCCCAAAATTGCCCCAAGTCAAGCACGCTTAACTTTGGAGTTGTTATGTAATGAGCTACCGAAAAGAACATGCACCTTCTTGATATGAGTAGTAAATATCAAATCTTATAAGCCCTTTTCAACTGTACAGTCCATTACATTGAACAGTCTGGGAATCCCTCTCATTCCGGTGTGGGATCGGTTCATTCATGTTCCTTCCACCTAGAAGCCTGACAGGAGCCGCTCAATGTCCGTGCAACCTCATGGCACACCGGCGATCACCCCCCGCCCTCTTCGGCCCCGGGCCTCACATGCCCACCAGCTTCCGCTTGGTTCGTTCCCGAACCACACCGTACTAAGAGAAGTCGGCTCTAACACCACTTGTAACGTCCCAGATTCGACGTCTGTCCTCACTGTACCAAGATGAGTCTTTCCAGCGTGCTTATGTCCTCACTCACACGCACCCTAGGAAATTTCCCAGGAGGTCACCCATCCCAAAATTGCCCTAAGTCAAGCACGCTTAACTTTGGAGTTCTTATGTGATGAGCTACCGAAAAGAAGATGCACCTTCGTGATATGAGTAGTACATATCAAATCTTATAAGCCCTCTTCAACTGTACAGTCCATTACATTGAACAGTCTCGGAATCCCTCTCATTCCGGTGTGGGATCGGTTCATTCATGTTTATTCCACCTAGAAGCCTGTCAGGAGCCGCTCATTGTCCGTGCAACCTCATGGCACCGGCGATCACCCCCCGCCCTCTTCGGCCCCGGGCCTCACATTAAATCTACAACAACTTACTGTAACTCAATATTTACATATCTCATAATCGTAATTTGATAAACTATTTGTCTTATGAGAGAGGAAAACCCAAATAAAAACATTTTGAATCCAAATGTAGCCCAATAATGTAACTCTAACTGAAATCCAAAAATCAATATCAACTTTTCCATTGAACATTTAATATAAAGACTAGTCTCATAATCAATCCAATATAAATCTCAAAAATCATTTCTTAAAATTTATATCAACCATATAATGCATAAGCTTGATCCCAATTAATATTGTTTCCTATCCCAATGCTTGTAGTAATGTAAAATTCTCAAAAGTCAAACTATAACCCAATACGATCAACCTAAAGTAATCTCAAAAGATAAAAATTCCAATTGATCATTTCATATAAACTCTAATATCAAATTTTCTTTTCTTTTTCTCATACCAAATCTTAATTTCCCATCAAGACCATAAAACTAGTTTTGCTTAACGATTTCTCAAAGCACGATTGCCCTGATAGTGAGGCTAGAATCGTCTTACCAATGTTTTTTTTCCAACTTAAAGCGTCAGCTACCTCATATGCCTTGCCTGAATGGTAGCTTATTGTTACCTCACAATCTTTTAATAATTCAATCCATCGTCTCTACCTCATGTTCAATTCTTTCCACGTGAACAAATACTCGAGGCTCTGATGGTCAGTGAAGATCACACACTTGGCGTCGTAAAGTTAATGCTTCATTAATGTAAAAACTACTGTGGCTAACTCAAGGTCGCGAGTTGGGTAGTTTTGCTTATACAGTTCCAATTGCCTTGATGCAAAGGAAATTATTCTTCCTTCTTGCATGAGCACATATCTTATATCTTTCTTTGACGGATCTCTGTAATTGAAAAAAATGCCCTCATCAGGTAGCACTACCACCATTGTGGTTGCAAGTTTTCTCTTGGTTCGCGGTTCGGAGTTTGAAATTCTTACTCCATAAATCTGCTATTGCACTGCTCTTAGATAACCAATCCATCCATATGATGACGTCGAAATCTACCAAAGTGCTTGGAATCGAGTTGGCACGGAATATATGCGAATAGATACTGATTTTATTTTATCTTGAAATTATCACGATTATCATCTCAGAACTTAAAACTCATATAAAATCTTAAAACTTAACTCAATATGAATCTATAGCCTATTGATTTAAATCCCAAAAATTATAAATCAGTCGTCATAAAATAAAATCTTATTCAACCTTGTATGAATGAAATTAATCCTCAATTAATTCTTGTGCTAAATCTTACTTCAACAAGACAATGATCTTAGAGAGCTCCAATACAACTATTTTTATTGAATGTCTATCTCCTTAAATCATTCTTAGTACCGAAAAAATTCAAAAGTTATTATGCTATACTTTCCTCAATATCCAGTAATATTTCATAACTTATTTTATTCACATAAGGTCGTAATCTACTAGTTATCCCAAAATAATATAAATTTCTTAACCTTAAGATATTGATTCCCACACTCATTTAAACAAGATAACCCAAAATCATACATATTTAATGTTAACGCTTAGCATTCTTAAGAACCCAAATTAATGTTCACACATTTAACTATTGTCCAAAATCAACTTCTGTATTGTAATATTCAAAACTTAGTATAACTCTTATTTCAGATTTTCCATACTAGTTTTTTTTTCCATAAATAATATATCTTCCCCAAATCAAATATTTCATCTTAAGTCAAAAGCTTAAGTCAACTTATCTTTGATAGGTACAATCCCAACAATATAAGTCAATACTAATTGTTTCCTTAATCAATTCCATAAAAATCCGATAAGCACTACAAGAAACGCGTTGAACGAGATTTTTCGAGATATTTTCCAAAAATGGAAAGTCTAGAGATAAATATATGGATTGAAAGAATATGTCGAGATGGTTCCAGAACAGTTGACATAATCGAATTTAGAATTTTCTTCAGAAAGTTATAGGATATACGAAACTTTTCTAAAATGGAAATACGCGATTTCAGATGCTTAAACGAATGAATTTCGTGTTTTCAAACCATGCATCGCGACTTTGTGTTGAATATTACTCGTTGGGCCGTTCCGGAGGAGACTGCATTGGCTCTTTTGCAAAAATCTAGCCGATTTTTATTTTCTGCTTTTGGTAAAATTTTCCCCAACTGGATTATGAACCTGGCGGCTCTGATATCACTTAAATGTCACGCCCCGAGACCGGGGTTAGTCGATATCTGCGTTGCTCAACAATCACATAATCGTCAAACAACAAGCCTCGTAGTACAGTATACATCAAAACCAGTTTATTTCTCATAATCAACAAAAAAATCGTCTTTACTACTTAAATACCAAAATAAACTGATTAAAATGTTTTAAATAGTGCGGAAGCGATAAACTTAAACTAAACTTTAAAACTTCTGGAATAACTTGGGATCTTCTACCATCCCCAAAATTTCTCTTGCTCATCTTCATCCATTTGCTCTTCGTTCTTATCTGGGTGGAGAGGAAGTAAGGGGTGAGTATTTTGGAAAGTAATCAGCAAGTGGGGCCGTTCGAGACATGAAACAACATATACATATACTTGAATTGAAATTTTACATAGCATATCGTAACTTGAATAATAACGAATACTCATACTTCATAATCATAACATGTCATCACATATCATACTCGTACATCATACTTGTTAAGCATACTCATATAGCACTGAAAGTCATCTCATTTCCATGGTTTCCTGATATCATCCTCCTATATGTTAATCCTCTAAAGAGTGAGGCCATGTCCAATATGTTAATTCTCTATGGAGTGAGGCCGTACAACGGTTACCATCCCACCGTATAAGGGTCATAGTTCGGAAATCTTTTTCCATATCCAATCGAATCCTAACAGTGCTTTGAACATAATAACTTGACAAATCTTGAAGAAAATATATCATGAACAAGGAATTATGCTCGAACGAACTTTCACAAACTGAAGGGAGATTCGTACACAAATTATAATTTCTTTAAACGCAACCCCACTTCAAAGAACAAGTGTGGCAAACAAAAACTTACTTACGAAAGAATATATACATAACAAAAGCGCACTTACGAAGGACAAGTGTGCAAATTATAGTATAACAAAAACCACTTACCTTGAATAATTCGAAAAAAAAAAAGAGATCTGGTGATGATAGGATTTCGAAACTAAGCCTAGATCTGGACTGCTTTAGAGCTTCGATACTCGGCACACTAAGAGAGCAAAGTCTCTAAAATTCCTAGGGAGAACTAGAGAGGAAATTTAAAAATATGGAGGTGTGAATTTCTAATGGCATGGCTATCCTATTTATAGGGGTTGGCTGCTATCCTGATCGTGTATTATCCTTGTGTTTGAAATTTGAATCAAATTTAAAAATCTAGGATAATTATCATATCAAATCTTAGATCTTTATCTGGTATCAATATCATATCAAATCAAATCATAGATCTTTATCTGGTATCAGTATCATATCAAATATTAGATCTTGGTTTATTTATCCCAAAAATTAGGCTTATCATCAAAATTCTTATCTCCTGAAAAAAACCGGGGTTTCACAAACACAATCAAAGTATGACAAATACTCTCTCACTCACATCAAAAGTCGACCACCTTGTTCCTTGGAGGAGCCAAGGCTGAACCACCACAACACCACCATGCTGCGCCGCGATCGTCTTGCTGCCTGTCGCTTCCGCTACTTGCCTGAGTTGATAAATTCTAGCGATTTTTCTTAACGCAAATTTTTTTAAGGTTTCTAGTGCGATCTTGAATGAAACACAGTTTTCGATCGTCGACCAGATTAGACGATTGAAAAGCAAAGGACGATCTAGTATGTTGTTCCTAGAAGGTTACAACAAGAGCTATCATCGCTTAAACACGTAGATAGTTAGAACCGGCGTCTAAAACTTAAAGATAAATAAACTTAACACCCTATAAATGGTTTTAAATCATACTACTTCCAAAATATATTTTAAATGTCATAACGAAAATTTTAAACTTTCGGTAATCGCTCGTCCTCTTTCGATTTCTTGTTATATCTATATTCCTTTTAATTGTTTGTCGGTTAGAATGAACATTGTCCTGTTATAGGTATTTTTACTAAAGACTGGGAACGACACTTACCGCCAAAGACAAAAAACAACAAATATGTGTCGCAGTTAGTTACTCATGTTTACTGTCAAAATCAAGGGTGAATGAATGATTGATTGTTATCATCAGTTTAACTCATTTTTTTCTATATATATATTTTTTTCATATTACTAGACGGTTATTTCAATCAAATCAACACAGGCAAATATAATGGACCATTGAATGAGGTCACTTTACCAGAAAGGTGAAGGCACAAGAATAAATCAGAGAAAAACAAGATATTTGAGATGGAAGAAATGTGTTACAAAATGATTCCATTGTGCTCACAATAGAGTCAAAAGATCAGACACAAATTCCTTCTACCAGCCCTTTAAGATACACATCAGATACATAATAAATACATAAGAAACAACTATGGGATAAAACACAACCTCTATGAAACACAACCTCTTTGAATTTTTTGAGATAGGAAAGTTTTTTTTTCCCTTCTTTTTTGGGTATGTGTTCCCTAAACCATAGATTTGATATTCTGAGCCATTACAAGGCTTATGTAGCTCCTTCACACGGTGTAGTGCTGCTGGATCGTTTCAATGTCTAGCCCTTTAAGTTTTACGACGGACTCAACATGACCCTTGAGCGTATGCAACTCACGAAGCCTGAAATAAACATGGAAGGCATGTTATATCACATTTCAATAAAATGTTCTGAGGACAAGGACAATATACTGAAGGAGAAAACGTTATGTCACCTTGCAATCTCGGCTCTCCTCTTGGCTTGTTCGGCAATTTCAGAAAGTTCCCTATAATTGCTCTTCTCGTGGAAGATATTCGAGACTTCTGGCGTTTGGAGGCCATGCAGAGTTCTTTGAGCAAGAGCCCATTGAGCTTCCCTCTCCTCTTTGCCATAATCTTTCTTGTTGGAGAAAGCGATCTGTTTCCAAGATAATATTGAAAAGCGACAGCATAAATAAAATTTGTAGTTAACATGTTATTTTACTGAATCTAAAATGTTAGTAATAATGTGATTAAAATATCTAAAAGTTACGTAGTGGCTAACACGAAGCTTCAATTATTTTGTGCTATGAAGACAAAACAGAAGAGTAAAGGGCAATTGTTGCCACCCAACCAATCAACATCCCTTGCCAGTAAAGAAAAATTCAAAACATGATTTTTTCTTGATCCATTTTTGGAAGCAATAGTGGATTAAAAAATTTAAAATTGCAATCTAGTCCAAGCTTGATGCTTCTACTATTATATCATGTATGCAACCACAGAGTAACTCGTTACAGATATAATACATATACGACATTACCTTGTTGTCATATAAATTATGCCAGGCCTTTCCACTCAAGATATAACGGGTAGCGAATTTCATCAAGTCGAGTGGGACATAAAAAACAAGACTGTAAAGCCAGATGACACCGGCCCATCCCCAACCACATCCTTTAATTCTAGCAAAACCCCAGTTGGCGTACACAGCTATAAGAGTTGCAACCTACACAAACATATCAGTTTCAGCACCACATAGTTTAGACCGTGATAACTATAAAAAAGAATACGTATTTTCTGAGGGACGATAGAGGGATGAAGCCGTTACCAGTTGTGCTATAAGGAAAGCAATCATCAAAAGAGCCCCAGGTCGTTCAACATATGACCAGCTGCGTGACCGGGTCACGAAAATGAGGGCCTGGCTAACAATACTCACTTGCAAGTATAAAGCAGCCATCATTTCATATTCACTATCTCTAATATTTTTAACACCAAATTTGTCCTGCATTCACCACAAATGAAACGACATAGACCATTAACTAATGGTTGAAATAGTTTAACCCCCCGGCCCCCTCTGCAGAATTACATCTAGCCCGCCAATGGTAAGAAGGGACATTGATTTTGCTTACAGGGAAGAAGTCAGTTTTATGCATCAGCCAGAAGAATATAACCGTCATCACTGCAAGATAACCTCCGAGTACTACGCCGGTAGCAAAAATCTCCTTCAATTTCCAGCTATCTGGCATTGGGGATGGCTTGACTCTATCCTTCGAAATGGTCATAATTGTACCTAAACAGACCAGATTTGTTCATTAGGTAGATGCCTTTTTTATCAAAATATGAGGAAACGGGAAACAATCATACAATCCAGTAACTCACCATCATTGAGGATGGCGATAATCAAAACCATGAAGGGAGAGAAATCGAACTGCCAAATCAAGGCAATAAGCATGAAACCAACCTGCAAACAAGAAGTGGATAATGTAATCGAGCAAAGCAGTCGACATAAAATTAAAAAAACCAAGAACAAAAAACGAGTGTTGTTGTGCTTTAGTCGATCAACTTACCACAATTCGGATTGTAATGGAGACTGCATAAATCTGCAAATATAATTATGAAAAGCATTTAAGTTAACTTCGACCAAAAGTTTATCTGTGAAAACAGAAGAGAAGATGAGGAAAAAACTAACTGTATAGTTCTTCATTCTTTGGAAAATAGCTCTACTGGTCAAAACTGCACTAATGATAACACTAAGCCCGGGCTCGGTCAGCACAATATCAGAAGCACCTCTCGCAGCATCGGTACAATCAGCAACGGCAATACCGATATCTGCCTTCTTGAGAGCAGGTGCGTCGTTCACACCATCTCCTGTCATTCCAACAAGGTGTTTCCTCTCTTGCAATTTCTTCACAATTTCATATTTGTGCTCTGTATGGAAAGACCAAAAAAAGGTAATTTCCAATGGTTAATCTAAGAAACAAAGAGGGGGGAAAAACACTGAGAGATGAAAAACAGACCTGGAAAGACCCCAGCAAAACCATCGGCCTTCTCGATCAATTCTTCAACGGGCAGGCCAGCTGTGGACTCATCCTTGTGTTGGCCAAGTAAAGAAGCAGAAGGGTACATATTTACTCCCATCCCAAGCCTACGTCCCGTCTCCTTAGCAATGGCAAGTTGATCACCTAATTTTCAAGATAAAAAAATGAATATGAGGTCGGTTTAGAAGAAACGTATCTTGTTTCTGGGACTGCATATCCAGGGAAAGTTCATTACCAGTAATCATTTTAACGTTTACACCAAGATTTAGGGCCCTGCGGATAGTTTCTGCACTATCGTGTCGTGGAGGATCAAAAAGGGACAAGAGCCCAACAAACTGCCATGGACCTCCAGCGCTGTCCTTCGATTTCTCTGGAACTTCCTGAAAGCATAAAACATTGGTCGCAAAAATCAGTATCTCTATAGAATAACGGTACAAAATGAAATAAAAACGAAAAAAACAAAAGACAAAGAAAGAAAGAAATGGACATGATGAGAAGCAAGCAAACATGCTACAAGAAAGTGTTAACAAACCTGTCGGCCAACAGCCAGAGAACGAAGCCCACGCTCTGCAAATTTATCGATGACACTATGAACTTTTTTCTTCATGTCTTCCTTGCAGTTGCAGAGAGTCAGGATCTGTTTCAAGAAAAGAGGATATGTGAATAAATATTTGACGTGTTCGAAAGCTATTTATGTATAATACTCATGAAGCAGCATATGGTCTAAAAATGGAAATCAGAAACACCTGTTCAGGGGCTCCCTTGCTTGCTCGATGCCAGTTTCCGTCTGAATCTACGTAAGTTAATGCGGTTCTCTTGTCCACAGGGTTGAATGGGAGGAAGTGCACTTCCCGAATACCGGCTCTTGCCTGAAAAATGAAATTCATTACTTCTAAATACACTCCACTCTAAATATATATACGAAATATAAGTCAAGAAAAATATTCATTCACTACCTCCTTCGGATCAGCTAGCGTACCAACGATGGCAGCATCAATAGCATCTTGATTTTCAGTTCTTGATGCCCTTGCAGCAAGAAGCAAAACGTGATCTGGATCCACACCCTTTGCAAAGACCTCGATCAAGCTTTTATCAACGCTAAGCTTGTTCAGAGTTAAAGTTCCAGTCTTGTCACTGCACAAGACGTCCATGCCAGCCATTTCCTCAATTGCAGTCATTCTTTTCGTAATGGCACCCTGCTGAGATAATCTGTGGGATCCAATAGCCATTGTGACAGACAAGACGGTGGGCATAGCAATTGGAATACCTCCGATCAAAAGAACAAGGAGATTGTCGATTCCCTTCCTATACGGCCTGTGCTGAATCGGATACATCACGATTATCTCAGCCAACATACCAATCGCAATCGAACAAATACAGAAGTTACCAATGGCGGTGAGCACTTTCTGGAAGTGACCCACTTGGTTGGTGTTGTCCACAAGATGTGCTGCTTTCCCAAAGAATGTATGGACACCAGTGGCAATCACTATCGCTTCGATTTCACCTTGTTTGCAAGTTGACCCTGAGAAAACTTCATCATAGGGATTCTTGGTAACAGGGAGGGATTCTCCGGTGAGCGCAGATTGGTCAATCTTTAACGGGTCGCCTTCAAGAAGACGAGCGTCAGCTGGAACAATGTCTCCGAGCTTGATGCTTATGATATCTCCGGGAACTAGAACGGCTGCTTCCTGCTCACTCCATCGACCATCTCTAAGTACCTGTGGTAAAGAAATCAACCAACATGAGAAACAATATGTCATTAAATCTATGCTTTTGCCCGTTTTACAACTGAAAATAGATTGAATTTCCGGTTTAAATCCTACACCTTTGTTTTAGGAGCAAGACCAGCCATAAGGGCTGCTGCTGCATTTCCAGCATTGTTTTCTTCGATGAAACTGATAGTTGAGTTGATAACGAGCAAGCAAACGATACCAACGAAGTCTTGCCAATCTGGGGGCTTGCCACCTCCATTAGCTAGCGCAATGGCCATGATTGCCGCAGCTTCCATGACCCATGAGAGTGGATTCCACATGAAACCAAGGAACTTGAGAATTTTACTTTCCTGAATCAAATTAACACAGATAATCAAATTTATTGCAATCCAAGTGGTCTAACAGCCCAGGGCAGATCCAGCAAGACGCTGATCATAAAAAGATATTGAAATTTTTGTGTTTTTTCTTCCCAAAAATCCATTCCAACATATCATCTCAGATTCCTCATCCCATTTTCACCCTTCTCCCTTGTACATGAATCCGCCCTCTCCGATAACCTTGCATCGTAAAAGAGAAAAGAGAAGTTTCATTACCTTCTTCTCCTCCAGCTTGTTGGGGCCGAAAATTTGAAGCCTTGTGTTCCCCTCATCGGCACTCAACCCTTCACGGGTGCACTTCAACTGCTCAAAGACTTCCTCGATCGGGACCTTTTCCTATTATTATTCAAAACAAAATCACGAACATGAGAATCCATACAATCAAATATCCATCCAATATTTTCTTTGGTCACAGAACCAAATCAAAACGACACAAACAGCCACACTCGGCAAGAAAGCTTCCAATCTAGACACTGCATCAGATGTTGTAAAATATAAGTTAAAGTTATAATCATCGAGATTCATACATCATTGAAGCCGTATCCCTCTAACTGATAATTACGACTCGTCTAGACTCGTTTACATAATATAATTTTGCATAGCTGAAAGTCAGTTTATGAGCCTTGGACTGCGTTCAGATTGTCTTCCTTCAATCATTACTTTAATTCTTCTCCATTAAAAATCATTTGTATCGAAATACTGTATTTTTTTTCCCTTATCATATTTATTGACAATGTTATTTCTCATTCTTACGAAGTTCTTGACCTGGAAATAAACTTTTAAAAGATAAATGTCTTAATTCGACTTGAAAAAGAGGATTAAAAGTTTCAACACCACCAAGGAAAAAAAAACATTGAATTTGCAGCCATGACAAAGTCAAAAATCGACAAGTCTTTCGTCACATCGTTAGGTAGTTGATAAAGCCAACCGAGCACAATTGTAAGTAATACTTTTCACATTCAAAAACAGAATCAATAGTTAAATGTTAGGCTCCTCAGCCAAACAAAAAAATTTAATATCCTTGAAAAATTTATGCATAATTTGTATCTAAATAATTGAAATTTGTCCCCATAAAAAATGCAAAATGGTTTTATCCCATCAAACCCTTTTGCCTGCTCTTGCTTTACTCTTAAATTAACACGAAAATAAGAAAATCGTACAGTTTTTGTATTGGTCGTTTAAGCACGGGTAGTCTACCAAGACACGTACACGTGATACACCACATTAACTGTTGGTTCACATGATGGATCCAAGGAAACAAGTCGAAAACAAAAATAAATAAATAATTGAGTGGACAATAAGAAAGTTGACTTCCACAAGTGGCTGGGTCCCAATACATTTTTTTTTTCTTTTTTTAAAAAAATAATTACAAAAAGAAGGTAACTTTTGAAAATTTTAAGAAATTCAGGGGGTCCGTGGTAATTAAGTTGAGCAAAACAGACGTATATAGCATACGTTAGGCCCGAATTTACTTTAAAAACACCTTTTCTCGTCGTAATTTAATTTTTATAAAATATGAAAAAAAATAACTCAAATGAACAATTTGATTACATAAATCTCTTAAATTATATCGTCAAAAATTATTGTATAAATATTTATTTTTTATATTAAAATATATGCAATTATTATAAAATTAAAAGACAATAAAAAAGCTGTGTCAGTGACACACACACAGTCACATGACAAAACTGGTAAATCGTTGAGAAAATTTTGTAAGCACAAACATCACAAAGAAAGAAACAAGGAGTACCCCAAAAAATACCCAAACAAATTCCCAATAATTACTATTAAGTCCAAATTCATTATTAATTACTCCTCCATTTGCAATATAAAAAAATATAAGGCAGTAATTGACCAAAATACCAGTCTCCGCAGATCACCCAAATTAGTGGGGGCAAAAACACTATTTTTCCAACCACACGATCCACTATTTATTCATGATTTTTTTTTTGTATTTTAATTGATAATTTTTATGTATAAATGAAGGGAAAAATATTAAATAAATTCTTTATTACATATTTTAATAAAATATGGTAGAAGATCAAAACATAAATAACACTACTTCAGATTTGTGTTGTGTGCAAGCAAGATTATGCAAAATAAGGGAGTGATATCTTAAATGAGATATGGATGGATATAATCCTACTTACTAGTCAAATCACAATATCTTCTCCTAAATTGAATTTCCTACTGCTACCTTTGTAAATTCAAAGCATTTAATTTTCTTGATAAGCTAATAAGTTACACATCCAAGCAATAATTAGTCTTCAAATTAATTAAATGATATGCAAAACAAATCAAAATTCAGATGGCAAAAACTTGTGTGAAATTGTTTTACCGGTCATATTTTGTGACACAGATCTCTTATTTGGGTAATACATGAAAAAATATTACTTTTTATTGTGAATATCAGTAGGATTGACCCGTCTCACAGATAAAGATTCGTGAGACCGTCTCATAAGAGACCTACTCAATTCAGATTAATAGAGAATAGTTATTGTGAGATTTTTTTTAAAAAAATTGGTTTATTATTTTATTCTTGAGGTGTAATATAAATTATAAACAGACTGGTCCCAGTAATTACCTAAAATTTCTGTACAAGTTGGCATTTCTTTGTATGCAAACCAGAAACTAAAACAAAGCATCTGATTCTCGCTGAGTTAGATAATAAGATGAAAAGTAACCTTTTTGATTGCCGCTTAAAGTCAATTCCCAAAATGCAAACAAACCGAATCTCGGAAAACCAACACAGCATAAACAGCAAAAAGTTGAAAACTCAGAACCATAAAAAAAAACCAAGAAATATTTGATTTTCATCACAAAATCTAGCAGAAACAGAAAAAAGTGTGAATCCCACTTCAAGATTTCGTTCAATAATCAAGAATCAAACTGGGGAAAAAAATATATACCAGATCAACTGTTTCATTCCTGATTCCTTCAAGACTTGTGTCTTTGTCATTTCCCATGTTTGCTTCCCCACTTTTCTATTAGATCGCTTCTTTTTTTCTTTTTCTTTTGGTTTTTTCCAAGTATCTTTTTGTTAAAAGAACAAAAGGGATGAAAGAAGAAAAGGGAAAATTTTACAAAATCCCAAAGGAGAGGAGAAGGGGAAATGGGATCTCCTCGAGTGAGAGGAGTAGTTTGCCTGTGGGCTCTTTATATACTTGCTTCGTGACCCGATTAGCGCCGTATGTCCCCACCCCAAGTGCCTCAAAATTTCAACTTTGACTCTATCAATCAAAATATTAGTCAAATTTACTAAATGGCACGCACTTTACGGGCAAATAAATTGTTACTAGCATTGTTAAGTGCAAAATATACATAAAATAACGTATAATAATATAAGGAGGTTTTATGTATTAAGAGATAATACGAATGAGATTATAATAAATTAATCTTTTATGTGTAAAATCGAGGGAAAAATCTTGTTTGAATGTACTTGTAAATATCTTTTGACTTGAGAGATAATAAATATTATGTTCGGTACAATTACTATAATTATGATATGCATACAATTATTTGTTGTAATTAAATCAAGTTTGTCTTTGCTATTCGATTCTCTTAATCTTTGATTTTGATGAGCATTCATGATCTTGCATTCAACAACACTGTTGTCCTTCTATAGTTTGCTTAGTAGTTTTATATTAAGCTTATTTTTTAACGTGTAATATTGATATATTGATCGAACAGTTGCTATTTTACTAGTAAAAATTAAGATAATGTTGTGTAACGAAATTCAATTTATCATACAACAACATAAATATCATGTTTTTTTTTATTTCCAATATTAAATAATTTTGTTTTCTAACATATATCTTTGAGAAACATGACATAGAAGATTCCCCGTATTTTGTTTCTTCGTTGTATCTTTTTATCGTTTATACATGCTAAAATGCCTTTCTTACCCTTCATACTTAACTAATTAAGCTCTTGCAATTTTCACGCTCTTTAGATGGTTTCACGATCTATATCCGTGAAATAGATTAGTCTGATCTAAATCTAACATGAAAAGTACTAAGTATGACATAAAAATTAATATTTTTTCATGAATTGAGTCGAATAGGATATTCGTCTCATATTGACTCTTTTATGAAAGTATTTTTATGTTAAAATAATTTATAAGTTTTAAAACTTTGTTTTCTACCTCTTGTCCCAAATATATATATATATATATAATTTTTTAAATAAAATTCATTTAATCCAAACCAGATGCTTGTTTATGTGTTTCTCACAAAATAGTAATAAAAAATGGACAAATAAAAGTACAAAATATCACTTCCGAACAAACTTTGTGAAAACGGAGATTTCAACTGTATTTTAAGCAAATGTAATTATACTTGAGTGTTGGGTTAAGATGAAGCCGTTTTAGAAGAATAAAACTTTAGTTTGAAAAAAAAAATTTAAGGAGTCAATCCCCCTATTAGTCCAACTATATGATTATCAAATTATAATTATTAAATATTTTTTTATTTAAAAAATAAAAGATTCAACAACAAAAATTATACTTAAGATGATGTTTAATCTATTTGCTGGCATAGCTTAAAAAATTAAATTAAATAAATAAACAGCAAGTATCTTTTCTGTCTCAACATTAATTTAAATGAGATTTTATACTATTCAATATTTATTTGTAGATGTGAATCGGTGGATCAGGTGTTCCGGCCGAAACAATTTGGAGTTTTTCCCATATTTTACTTCAAATGAAATTTTCCTGACGGTTTCACCGGTCATTTTTGTGATATATATATTTAATCTGACCCAACTTATTAAAAAGTTTTATTTTTTTATGTCAAATTATTATTGTGTATTGCAAATGTGAATCAATTCGACACATATCATGAATATATATTTATGATATCGTCTCACAAGAGACCTACTATTTTCTATATTTCGGTTGTCTATCATTTTAATGACTCGAAAGGATATCTGACAGAATTCTTTTAAATAATTTATAAGATTGTTTACAATGCTCAATTTGTCAAGATATTTAGATACAATAAGAGAATGGACGATATATTCGGGATGTAATAAAGATGCAACTTTTGTTTTGGGGGAAGTATGTTTAAGATATATTAATATTTATGGGGATATTTTGGTCTATTAAAATGTTCAAATAAGATATGCAGTCTCAAAAAATAAATTAGATTCTACCCATATTCAAGAATATTAATATTTATGTTTATATAATGGATTTTTTATAAATGTCTATTCGTGCATGTTGGAATATTGAAGTTTTTGTTGATGTATTCGTTTAAATAAATTAACTCATACTATTAATTTAGCATTGTAGAAGTTTAGTAGCTGATAAATTCAGCAGATCACTTGCTCTCACTTGATAGTTCTTCAATGTCTATATAGCTAAATAGACAAGTGTTATCGATCATCCTTAGATTACTGAATTTTGTTAATGATTATTATGAGCATCAGATCTATACTCTTATTTAATGTATCACAAAATCAGCAAAACGAAAGTTCAGAAAATATTCAATACGCTAATTATGCAAATTATTCTGACAACCTGTGTCAAGTATTAATCGTCGCCTTTTATTTCTGAACAACTTTAATTGATATTTGAAAAATCTGTACGATTGTATTTACAACCTTGGTTCAAGTCATTTAGAGTTGTTCAGATCTGAACGATGGAAAAAATCTATAAAAGGTCAGCAATCTTCTCAGCATAAAAGAGAGACACTTGCCAAATTTATCAACAACTATTACTCTAAGAGCCTCTACTGAAATCCTTCGAAGCACTCTCACAAAGTTTATTCAGATCTTTTCAGAGATCATATCGTGCTAACCTTTCGGTCACTATGATCTAAGATTTGTTTTATCATTTGAGTGAGCTTTTTTTACCTGACAGAAATAGTCTTTCTGATCAGAAGTGTGTTCAAAGGTTGATAAGTTGATATTAAGAGTTTCAGTAGCAAAGCGTAAAGTCCTGCTGAAGTGGTTTTTTACAGAAGCTGTAAATATAAAAGTATTTTAGTAAATACATTTTGGAAACATAATAAAGAGAGACGTAGAAGGTTTTATCCTTTGAACTTTCGTAGAACAACTCTTGTGTTTTATTGACTGCATTATTGTTTCCTATATACATTCACAAAGTCTTGGTAGACTTATTTCGTATTGTATACAATTGTCTGCTGGACTTTGAATGTCGATATTAGACTTCTGCTATTAACACCATTATAGATCACCAGATATTCAACAAAGAAGAATATTAGAAAAACAACGATTAGAGTCATGAAGGCCAACACTGCCGTAGACATGACATATGGTGCACCACAAATGTTAGAAAAACCATAGAATGGACTAATGATGACAAAAAGAAGGCGAATCTAGATAACGTGGCAAATGACATATAACAAAAATTCTTAACAAAAACGTATTTAATAAGATCAAGATGTGTGTCACTGCGAAATATATATGGGGTAAGCTGATTCAGCTCTGTGGGAAAAATGACCAGACAAAAGAGAATAAACTCACAGTAGCCATACAAAAATTAGAGAACATCAAGATGATGCACTGAGAATCTCTAAATGACTTTGAATGAGAGATTAAGAAGTATCATAATTGAATTTGCATCTCTTGGAAAAAAGTACACCGACAGGGAAGTTGACTTGAAAGTTATGAGAACCTTTCCAAGGGAATGAGATGTAAAGATGATTGTCACGAGAGAATCAAAAAAATCTAAACAAGTTGGAAGTGCATGATTTGTTAGCTGATTTACGAATTCGAATTGGAGACAAGAAACTGAAAAGAATCTACTTCAAATCATTCAACCAAAGCTCTTGTTGTCACCACTACTGAACCGATCCAAGAGAATACTGCTAAACAACTTAACAATGATGCAATGCCATTGTTTGTCAAGAAGTTTTTGAAGTTCACAAAGAAGAACCACATAACCTTTTTGTTGGAACATTTCATGTTCACAATCTTAATTTTGATGTGAACAAAAATTGTTTGTTTGTTTTTAATAATCTACCTTAGTACGCAGATAACTGAAACTAAAATAATCAGTTAAGAACCAAAACTGAAGCTGTCGAAGACGCCAACTGAAAGCATCAACTGATCAACCAAACTAGATCAGTTCAACTGATGTGTCGTAAATGAGTTCAACTAATTGTTCAATTTATAGGTGGTTCAGCAGGAGAATCTCAGAAGCCCGACCAGCTGAAGGAGTGTTCAACTGATGAAGAGCCCAACTGAAGATCAGTTCAACTGGACAGGAATGAAATCAGTTCAACTGACGAGTCAACTGATTTCATCAACCTAACTGAAGACCAGTTCAACTGACCAGTTCAGAACATCAGTTTGGATCAATCAGTTGCAGATCAAGACAAGCTGAACTAAGTGGAATCCAGATGTGCGCAAAGGTACAAAAAAATTTGTCCAGTCAAAGAAAAATAATGGACGTTGCATCAGAGCTTAAAGACAAAAGTGTTCCAGAAAGAACAAGACAAATTTCGAGGAACATATTCAAAATGGAACGGATACAATAATTGAGTCTCACTGTACGATCAAACTTCGCTTCTATAAATAGAGGGTGAAGATCAGTGAAGAGATATACAATACAAGAGAGAAAAGAAAAGGGCACGCTTCAAAGTCATATCAGCTTGAGAGAGAAGCATTCAGCCCAATCGAGGGAACACTTAATCGTGTTATCAGCTTTAGATTAGAAGCATATTTCTCTCAGTGTGTGAGAAAACTTTCGGGTAGCTTTCAGAGATCAGTTCTCACACACACACGCCACCACTCAAATACAGTCTTGCACAAAGACGTTAAACTTGTGTATGTAGTCTTTCTCACATAGACATTAAAGAAGTGTTGACTGGAAGGTGCTGCATTCAGTCTAGTCTAGGAGTTCAGTTAAGGCAGTGGGTAAGTCTTAAGCTAGGTGGGTTTATACAAGTATTTGTATCGATCAAAGTCTTCTAGTGAATCCTACCCGAGGTGGTAGAAGGGTGACGTAGGAGCAGTTGAAGTCTCCGAACATCCATAAACATATCTTGTGTATTTGACTATTTAACTATTGTTTTCAAACTAATTTAACTAGTTAGAGCATCCGTTGGAATGCAAAAACTAATCTAGTCTTTTGGTTATTCAGTTACACAAGATATACAAATATATCAGTGTTTCTTAACGAATGATCATTTCGAGTGTTTTCCGCTTGGTTCTATACTAAACTCGATCTAATTCATTGATGTATACATTCTTAGAACACGAGCTATTGCAGCGCTTGGAGAATATTTTGTTTGAAGCACCTCAAGGTGCTCTGAAAACTATCTATCACTTTTTGAACCATACATAATCGGAATTATAAGGAATCACCATCTTGTGACAAGGCATGTTTCAACTGTGGGAAGACAGATAATTTCATTGTTGATTGTCCTAAGCTAAAGAAAGATGATTATATAAGAAAATACATAAGAGAAATGACAAGAAGAATCACAAGGATCGTAAGGCAATGGTTGCTGAAGAGAGTAAAAGGAAGTGGATATATTCTATTTATGAGTCTTTTGATTTAGAGAGCCAATCCAGTGACAGTGATGTTGAACAAGTTCAGTATCTCATGGCCGATGTTGATCCTGACATGATTACTCATGAGGTATTCGATTTTGACTCAGATGAATTTAGAATAACTGATTTAATTAAAGCATTACATGACATGAGGAGTACTATAATATTTCTGAATCATTCAAAAAATTCAAAACTGAAAACTGAATCTTAACTGATCAATAAGTCCATTTGTTCACAAAAGGACAATTGTGACCGTCTCAAAGTTGAAGTGACTAAGCTAAAGACTGAGAATGAGAGAGCGAATGTTGATTACCAGTTGCTACTAATTGAAAATAAAAGAAAATGTTTTTACTAGTAAACACGTGGAATAAGTCTTCAGTTTCACTTGGAAAGATGCAAAACAATCTGGAGACATAACTGGTATCGGATTCAGTAGCAATGGAGGAATTTCTGAAACCACTACACAGCCGCATGTAAATATGAGCAAAAAGAATTATATTCAATTTGTGAGATCTAGTATGGTATATGAACATAAGAAACCTGAAGTTCAAGTTTGAAAGAATGTAAATCATATGAACAAAGTAGACATTCAGGACTCGGATTTGTTCATCCTGAGAGGAAAGATTATCTGAATATTGGATCCAGTGGAGGGCCAGTTTCAGTAGAGCACACCTTAGCGAAGGACAAGATTTATCGATTCCAGATAGTAGACTTGTTCAGAAGAGATACAGACGGGAAAAAAGACAACAGAGGAGGAAAACATAATTGTATACATTTTGTTAATAATAATGTTAGATATTCTGTTGCTCACATCCATAGGTTTCCAGAAGTATAAAATCTTTCAGGATCGTACGAATGTGGGTTCCTAAATGACTAATCCAGTTCGGACCCAAATAGAATAGGTACCTGATAAGGGCATAGATTTGAACTTATATTACCCAATTAATAGGCATGAATTATGATAGTTTCGAACATAATTATGTGTTTGTGGGTTGTTTTAAATTTCAATACAAGAATAGACTCCATGGTGCACATTGCAACAACAATCGCACCAAGGTTGACAGAAGGATGCGTGCTCCCGCACCAGAACACGTGCACCTGCACACTGTGGCAATACCAAAATGACATAAGAGCAAGCACAATGGCACCACATCTCGCGCACCTTCTAGCACAAGATTGCACAAAAATTCCAAAATCATGCGTGCACCCGCGTCACTTTTCGCGCAACCGCGTGCATGATATGTACAGAGACATAACTTCAGTGCAGACGCGTATATAAAAGGACGGAAACCATGTAATTCTAGGAATAAAAAGACGAGAACAACACATAAAAGAGGGCTAAGAGAGGAGGTGTGAAGCAAAAAAAGTGACTGAAAGAAACTCGAAGATGAAGACCGCATCATTCGGGGACGGAGTCGCATATTTAGATTCGAGTGTTCTTTTCTGCTCTCACTAAAATCTCTTAGTTATTTTGGCGACGTCAAAAAACATGAATCTGTTTTATCGTTTTTCCGTTACGAACTAATTTATTTGATTTAGAGGACGACGTAGTTTGGTCGAATCGTTATTTATGAATTTTTTATTTATATATACGAAGTTCTTCTTGTTTTATTTATATTTCGCGGATTTTATTGCTTTCAATTACTTGATCATTAATTGGATTGTCATATTTATTCTAGATCTATCACTTGGGAGAGGGGATTTTGAACAGGACCATAGGAAAATATAGTGTAAGTGTTTATAGAGCTCAGAAGGCCTATAACCCCATTAAACCCATTAAAAGAATTATAGTACTATTAAAATTATTTACTTTTTGTGTTTTAATAGGGATATTTAAATCGAAATTAGATAATTAATTCCTACGTATCATTTGGGAAATGAAGTAGGAATATTTGAGAATTCTGGGATAGCAAAAGAGTTGAATTTATGAATATAAAAGTTAATGATAATTCCATTTAGTGAAGACCAAGTGAAATCACACCTCTAGATTATTTGATCTCATTGATTTTACAGCGTTGTGTGCTATTAGTTCTTTTTACAATTAATAATAAAATTTACTTTAATTATCTAACTAAAGGTTGACTATTTTAATTACGGTAGTTAATATATTATTAAAATTCACTCATTGTGGGAATGATATCTATACTTAACCGAGTACTAAAACTTGACATCGTACACTTGCGGGTAGAAAAGATTACAACAAGTTTTTGGCGCTGTTGTCGGGTAGTGTTGTGTTTAATCTTATATTAATACGGTTACCAATTAGTCATACTTTAATTTAGATTTGTTTCTATTTATTAGTCATTGATTTGTTGTCTCTCATCTGTCTTGCAGTTTATACGAAAAACCTAGAACCTCGATTATCTGCTTTTTGATCTAGAAATTTAAAAGATTGCTAAAGCCTTGAGAAAAGAACGAAGAGAATATATAACATCCCAGATTCGACGACTGTCTTCACTGCTTCAAGACAGATCTTTCCAGCGTGCTTATGTCCTCACTCACACGCACCCGGGAAACTTCCAGGAGGTCACCCACCCCAAAATTTCCCCAAGTCAAGCACGCTTAATTTTGGAGTTCTTATGTGATGAGCTACCAAAAAGAAGATGAACCTTCTTGATATGAGTAGTAACATATCAAATCTTTTTATGCCCTCTTCAACTATACAGTCCATTACATTGAACAGTCTCGGAATCCCTCTCATTCCGGTGTGGGATCGGTTCATTCATGTTCCCTCCACCTAAAAGCCTGCCAGGAGCCGCTCATTGTCCGTGCAACCTTATGGCACCGGCGATCACCCCCCGCCCTCTTCGACCCCGGTCCTCACATGCCCACCAGCTTCTGCTTGGTTCGTCCCCGAACCACACCGTAATAAGAGAGGTCGGCCCTGACACCACTTGTAACGTCCCAGATTCGACGACTGTCCTCGCTGTATCAAGACGGGTCTTTCTAGCGTGCTTATGTGCTCACTTACACGCACCCTGTGAAACTTCCCAGGAGGTCACCCATCCCAAAATTGCCCCAAGTCAAGCACGCTTAACTTTGGAGTTCTTATGTGATGAGCTACCAAAAAGAAGATGCACCTTCTTGATATGAGTAGTACATATCAAATCTTTTTAAGCCCTCTTCAACTGTACAGTCCATTATATTGAACAGTCTCGGAATCCCTCTCATTCCGATGTGGGATCGGTTCATTCATGTTCCCTCCACCTAGAAGCCTGCCAGGAGCCGCTCATTGTCCGTGCAACCTCATGGTACCGGCAATCACCCCCCGCCCTCTTCGGCCCCGGGCCTCACATGAATAAGTGAAAGAAACGGCTGAAAATAAAGAGAACGCAAACCCACCCCCTGACATGGTACCTATCAGGGATTACTTTAGGCCATTGATCAACACGAACTATTCTGGCATAGCTCGTGGAATGATCAATGCCAATAACTTCGAGCTAAATTCGGAATTAATCAAAATGGTTCAACAGAACCAGTTCGGGGGAGCAGCAACCTTAGATCCACATCTTCATTTGCGGACATTTTTGGAGATTATATACAAGATAAAAATTATAATGTTTCTGATTATATTATTAGACTGCGTTTGTTTCCATTTTCTCAAAAGGACCAAACAAGAGGTTGGCTTCCAGCTACATTTTTGAAGCATCATCACATGGCATGAATTGGCAACAAAATTTTTAACAAAATATTTCCCACCCGCCAAATCTGCTCAGTTGAAGTTCGAGATCAGCACCTTCAGGCAGAACGAATTTGAACAACTCTATGAAGACTAAAGAGATATTATGGATTACTAAGGAGATGCCCAAATCATGGCTTCGAAGATTGGGTGTAGATCGAGCTATTTTATAATGTTTTGAATGGTAAAACCAGAACAATTGTTGACGCAGCCGTTAGTGGTGTGATTTTTGTTAAATCCCCTGAACAAGCCCATGACTTGCTTGAGCAGATAACCATCAATAGCTATCAGTGTCCTAGTGAGATCTCAAGCAAAGAAGACGGCTGGATTATATGATGTGGATCCAATCAAATCGTCGCTCACTGCACAAGTATCCGCTTTAACCACATAAATCGCAGCCATGAACAAGGGAGTCCAGGACACGTCTGAAGTATCAACTGTGGCTACAGAAGAATAACCGAACGTGGAAGAAGCACAATACATCGATAACAAATTCCATAAACAACTCTTGTGTTTTATTTACTGCATTACAGTTTTCTATATGCATTCACAAAGTCTCGGTAGACTCTTTCCGTATTGTATATCAATTGTTTGCCGAACTTTGTAGGTCGAGATCATACTTATGCTTTTAACACCAGCAGAGTCCATCAGATATTCAACAAATAAGAAAATTGTGAGTTATTTATTCATCCTCCATCTAAAACATCTCCATCGATATCCTAACAATGCATAATTTCATTTTAGTTTTACAAATATATTTATAAATATATTTTACTTTTCAAAGTGAAATGGCCATTTTCTGTAATAAGCAAAAAAAGAAAAATAATTCAGAACAATAAACAAAAAAAACTCAATTGCTTTTTAAATTACCATAATACTCTTTTTCAATTTTGGTCGCAAATCAAAATCTTAGAAATAAACTCAAATGCCATAAAATTAAAGTTGCGAGAAATGGTAAGCAAGAAAAATTAAAAATTAAAAACTTAATAGTGAGAGGAATTGACTTTATATAAGTGGAGTGGAGCCCTCACATTATGTGTTTTGCTTACTCTTGTAATTTTTTTTAATTAAAAATTCATTATATGTCCATAAAATAATAATTATATATCTGTTGATTAAATAAATATTTCGATAAATGATGTAATACTAAGTTTAGAAGTCAACTTGCAATTTTTTTTTCTCCGGCGGGCGCCCTTTGGAGTTGACCATTTGCTCGTTGAAAATCCATCCAACGCCAAAAGTCAACGTTTGACCGCTTGAGAACATAATTTCACACCTCGTCTAAATTGAAATTCGAAACGCCAATGCTATCTATATTCCAAACTTGAGTCGTTCGGCAATTATTATTTATCACAATACTTTTCTCTTGCTTGAATTTTAGGAATTATATATATATATATATTGAATTTTAGTTGCAATATATATATATATTAATAAAACATAGAAAACTGAGAATTTATATATATATATATATGTATATTAATAAAACATAGAAAACTGAGTTTTTGTTTAAAATAGCAAGTTTTCGTCAAAAGAGAAATTCTAAAAAAGAAAAAATATGTCATGAATCTGAATAGATGTATCACTGCGATAAATGGTTGAAAATATTTAATTATATATATTTTTTATTGATATTTTTTTTTATCGAGAATTCTATATTCAAATGTGATTATATCAATTTCCATATTAATTCAAGTTTGACCTTAATTCTTTTTTGGACAAACTTGCAATAACTCCCCATTCTCATTCTCAACTTTCTTCTCACTCTTCATCCATCTATTTCTTTGTTTAAACTCCCCATTTTCCTAAAATTTTCAAAAACATCTTAATTTTATGATTTTGGTACGTGACATTGTTATACCTATCGAGTCTGTTCTTGAAATCATATAGCCCCAAGATATTCAGCTACGCAAGGTTTCCAACCTATATACCATTCTCGAATGTTCGATTTTTTTTAAAGGCCCATCATGCTTCCGTATAATGAATTGAACTGTTCACCTTTTTGACCGAGTATCGTCGGGTTATATCCGTCGGGTTTTACAGACTGCTCCTCACAGCCTAACCACGCAATCGCAACAGATGGTTCCTGACGCAGATTCCTTCAATAATACTTGGCACAACTCTGTTTCGTTTCCTACCTCAGGGTGTATAGTAAAAAGCTCAATTTGAAACCATACATGAGAGGGGCAAAAGCCTTGGTTTTTTATTCAAACATACAAACTATTATTACATAGTAGGAGAAACTTGTTTAGCTACTAATCGTAGCTGAACTCACAGCATACATAAACTTGAAAGAAAATATTACAACTTATTTTTGAAAGAAGATGAGGAAATGTTCGATGATCTCAACTTCCTTCTTCCTTCTTCCTTCTTTATTTATAGAAGGCTTCTTCGGATTTGAAACTCGGATTTCAAATCTTGGTAAACCTTTACAGCTTGCATCTGGACCACTTTCTGTAGTGGTTGAGTGGTCCCTTCCATTTTTCTTGTATTTTTCCTAGATCATAAATCTGGAAATAACTTGTTCTTCTGATTTGATCTCTGGCACAAATAGTATATATGCGTTTGGATCATATCAGCTGATATCTCGTTTCCTGCTTCTTTCAGCACTTGATATAGCTCTTTGAAAAAGTTCAGTGATTTTCTTGTAGCTTTGATTCTTCGTTTGGAAACTTTAAAAATTGTTTTAGACATATTCATTGTTTCCAACTTTGTTTATTTTTCTGGTTCCCATTTACTCTTTATTTATAGATGTAATTAGGTCCAGATTTTCTTGCTTTTTAGTGGGTTAGTCACATGCCCACTAACTTTTGTCTTTTTATTGGATTTCCTTTATCTTTAAAGATAGGGAATCCAATGTTCTTTATCCTTTACCACCGATTATTAGTGGTCCTTGTCTTCCACTCACATGGTGGTACTTCTTTTTGTTAGTGGGCTGATCACATGTTCACTTTAACTTTGTCGGGGAATCTTATGCTTTCTATTTCCCCGAGGAAATCGTGATTGTGGTCCTTCACCACTTGTACTGGTGTCGGTAAAGTGTTTCCGATCCGATCTCGGCTTGAATCCTTTACCAAACTCCGGTTCTTTCTGGTTCTGGCATTCTGGGCAGATGTTTTCCGACCATCTTCCCACATGTGCTATATTACAGAATTTTCGATGAGTCTATTTACTTGCCGGAAGCTTGCTGTTCCACAGAAGATTTCTTTTCTTTTCGAACAGATCTTCTGCGAAGCTCGTTGTTTTTCATGTCATTGTATTCAACAGGAAAGATCCATTTACAGAATTTTGATAAAACTTAAATGGATACTTGACTTTGTTCATCTCTGTTAGACAGACCCAAACTCCATATGCTCTCCTAGTAGATATGTCATCTTCATTAAATGAAGAGACTAGGGGTGTTTCGTTTGTAGGAGGATCCTTGATTAATTTTGGACATTCATGTCTTGGCTCCTTAGCTTGATAAAATGAAAGGATTCGTGTGAGCCTTTTTCTGCTGGTTCTGGTGTTGCGCTGAAAAAATTTAGTTCCAGAATATCTCCCCTGGACAAATGATCATTGTTCGTCCAAGTTTCATGTACCGGTTCCTGTATCCACTTTGGTAATGCTGAAATCTCCGGGAAGCTGGGTGAAGTAGTATAAACTGAGGCAAGAGCCCCAAATTCATACCAAGCCTTGACCTCCTTTGGATATGAATTTTGTTTCATCCATACCCTAGGATATTTTCCTGCAACATCAACTCGAACCATGGCTGGGTTGATGCTAATTCTTGTATTAAATTTTTCCAAAGTCTCTTGGTAAACATGAAATGGAGAAATTGCAGTTTCATTAGTACCAACCTTAGCTTTGCCCCTGTCAGTATTAGGTCTAAGGTTGATCTCTCCCTCTTCAATCCCCGAGGTGAAGGGTTGACTTGAAGACTCGAGATTGAAATATGGAGTTTCAATTTTTGTTTTGGCCGACTCATCAGAAGATGATCCCGGCTTAACACTTGTGCTAGGGGTACTTGAATCCCCTGCTCCAAGTATAGAGTCATGTACTCGAAAACTCTCCATTCGAGAAACCAATGGCTTCTCGATGCCTTGGAGAATAGGCCTTTGTGTTACAGACCATAGCTGAATGTATGTCTATAAACATCCTGTGATTCGTTCAGAGACAATTATCTTATCCGCTCGTTAGAGCCTTCTCGCAATTTCTGCGTTCAGTGCTAACTTGTTAAACTCGGTTTGAAGCATTTCAAGGTGTTCCCTCAAATGCCTCTGCATCTTGATGATAGCATCAATGTCAATGTTGTCCATCTCTTGTTAAAAAATCTGCAAGAATATTTTCGTGAGATTTAATAATAATTATATCAAAAATATAATTTTGACATAAAGCTTGCCATCTTAAAAGCCTAGCTTTTTCTGGTTTGGATTCAATCCCGTTTCTCAGAAAAGCTTTCACTTGTGTATTGTCAACTTTCAAAATAAATTTCTTTGTGAGTAAAAATAATGGTCATTTTTCAAAAGCTTTTTTTACTGCATAAAATTACTTCTCGTTGATATGTCATCTTATGACTTCTGCCTCTGAGAATAAACCACTACAATACATGCATGGTTGTTCTCCGTCGGGTGTGAACTTAGTAAGAACTGCTGCCCACCAATGATCACTGGCATCGGTATATAATACCAGATCATCTTCATCTTGGGGAATAGCCATTTTTGGAAGATTTTTACAAATCTCCTTTAATTGGTTTAGTCCCTTTGTATGTTCTTCTGTCCATATAAATATAGCCTCTTTTTTCAATAATGGACTAAACACCTTTCTATATTTTGCTAGGTTTTTAATAAACGTTCCAGCAAAATTAACAACTCCTAAGAAACTTTGAAGTTGTTTCTTGTCTTTGAGACTTTCTGGAAAATTCTGCACCTTTTCAATTATGTGTTATTGCAAAATTATTCCTGACTCATCGATTACAATTCCGAGGAATTCAATCTTTCTTGTTGCAATGACTGCTTTCTTTTCTGATAAAATCAGTCCTTTTTTTACAAACATTGGAGAAAATTTCCAAGTGTTATACATGTTCATCAATATTCTTCGATGCTATTAAAACATCGTCAATATAAACACACATAAATTTAAAATAATCTTTAAAAATATTATCCATTTTCTTTTGAAATATCTGAGGTGAATTAACTAATCCTATTTGTAATACCTCCCAAATATAATGTCCTTAGGGTGTGGAGAAAGCTGTAAACTTCTTGCTTTCATCATGCATTCGAATCTGATAAAAACCATACTTACAATCGAATTTAGAGAAAATCTTGGCATTGCGTATGCAACTGATTAGATGTTCTCTGCTAGGTATAAAATACCCATCAAACTTCAGAATCTTATTAATTTCTTGATAATTAATAACCATTCTGGGTTTTTCTCGTTTTATCTCACCATGATTTTGTACTAGAAAACCTGGACTGCTATATGGTGACATTCCTGCTTTGATTAAACCAAGGTCAAAATATTCCTTAATTATAATCTGCATATCTCTTTGATCAATTATGTTCATTGGGATAGGCTTAAAACGGACAAATTCATATTCTTTGCCTTCCTTAATTTTAAGGCGAGCTTTGAGTTGATTTCTGTCCCACTATGCCAAGGGATCTTCATTATAATTCTCTTTGATCCTTTTCTTGACATCTTCCAATTATACCTTAGATTCAAAATCTACTTCATTCTTGTGTATAGTTATCTTAAGGCATTCTATATCTTCTGGTTGGAGTTCTTTATCTGCTCTTAACTGGAGCATTGTTTCTCCAAACCGTCTAGAATATTTAATTTTTGGGTTTAGAAGTTTTCCTTCATCACCAAGCTTGCTGTGAAACTGGATTGGTAATTTTCTGTATAATGCATCTCTTAGTCTCTGGACTATGATTTTGTGATCACATGGTGTTGTGAACACTAATCTTTTAGTCTCATTTTCTTGAGTATATGACTTAAACATTTGTAGGAAATTATTTCCTAGCAAAATTCGGCTCCTGTGTCATGAAAATAAATCGGTGGTGTTTTTACCTTATACCAAGGTGTTTGTCCCGCGCCTTCGATCATTATTTCAGTCATCTTAATCCCCTCACATAAGATTAAGATTCTTCTGGAAAAATCTCTTCCAGCAATCTTTGGTAATTATTCTTCCAAATTATTTGGAAAAACTCCTCTTTTTGCTGTACAGATTCCAGCATCTGAATCAATATAAACAACAAAATATTCTGCCTTTATATTGTTCATACAACATTTCTACTGGAATGTATATTTAGAATGGGCTGGTGGTCATTGGAATTTCCACATCCTATCCTCTTCCATAAATTCCATTCCATACTCTACACGTTTCCAAAGTTTGTGTTCCTCGAGAAACTCTAGTCCTAGAATCAGTCGATCTGATTCTTTCCCTGGAATTCCTTTGATATGAACTTCCAATTCTCCAATATTGATTATTCCTTGGTAAGTTCCTATCATAGGTTGTTCCAAATAGTATATGGTATTACAAGGAAACTGATTCTTTTGTTTTGTAATATCAAATACTATTTCTATTTCCTTCCACCCTTCTGGGCATCTAAGTTTTCCTATTGTAGAAAAACTTTTTAGCTCCTGTTGGGTTTCTGGGACATGCGTTTTTCCCCAACTGTAACTTGTAATTCTATCTCCCTGCAAAGATAGTCTTCTTGATTCCAATATAAGACTTTGATTTCTTTGAAGAATCGCTTTGTCTTGTATTTGGATATTTGTTTCCTATATTAGTGGAAACTCAACTCTTTCTGGATAAATTTTCTGGGCAACTTTTCCAAATATCTCAGGTATTTCAATGAACTTATTTCTAATAAACAATTCTGAATGATGTGTATTATATGAAATCTGGTAGGTAATACAATACGGTCTATTACCTTCTTTTATTAGCCTTTTTTCTTTGAAATTCTTATGTAATGTCGAAGCTCGGCTAAAATCTCGATCTGCCAAGTTGTAGGCTATTCTTGGATAGAGTACTCCTACAATCTTTCCTGCGCATAGATTTTCTGAGATAGTTCATAGTACTGAATCTTGAAGGTTCCCCATTCTTTTATCGCCTATAGCAATATCTATGGGTGAATCTATTCCTTCTTTGAAAGTAGCTTTTATCATAATCTGGATTGCTCCAATATGAATCCAAGACATAGTCCTTGCTACTTCTATCTTTAGTTTTTGTAATTTCTCCTTAATTTCTTCGGAAGGAATTAACTGCATCTCCATTCTATATATTGTAAGTTCCATAGCAATTGCCATTTCCTTTCTGAAAACTTTATAGATTAGATGATACTTTCTGTTTTTTAGGCCAAGATTTCCTAAGAACTTTTCTACCTGTCCTGCAGAGAATCCTTGATATCTCTGAAGACTAGGATTTTCTCTCATGATCTTTTGGACCATGTTATGGGATATTGTTGTTTGGCTAAAGAAACCAGACAAATCTTCATGTGTTTCGTGTCGAAACACTTTGTCTTCAGTCAGATTCTTATTCAGTTCCATCATATTATCCCTGACTCAAAACTTCTTCTTCTTCATATATACTTTCATATGAGGCAATATCCTCGAATCGGTATACCTGAATAAGATCTTGGTAATAAACTGCTTCTTCAATATCCGGGGTTGGATCGAAGCGTTTAATACCTTTTTTTTCATTTTCTGGGCAGTTGATCGAGATATGACCTCTTGCTCCACATGTCCAGCAATTACAATTCTTGAAACTTTCATTAGCTCGAGTATGAGCAAGTTTTCTTCGTAGGTGTTCTTCCAGTGTTTCGAGATGTACTCGATGCTTGGGATGATATCCTACTTCTTGATGGTCCACTTTTTTGCCCAGATTTATAAGATCTGGCTTTTTGTCTAGAACAAACAGTTCTTGGTTTTCAAGAACTTCTTCCACTTCGAGCATAAGGATGAGTCCTAAAACTTTTCCTCTTATGCTTATGTGGTTTACTTCTAATAATTGTTGGAAGATCATTTTCTTTACAATACAAAGGAGTTCTTTTGTTCATACCCCTTAGGCGTTTGTAATTCTTTTGTAATGCTGCCATATGACACAATTCTGCCAATTTTCCTTTGAGAAAAGAGGCTCTTCATGCCAATGTATCTGGGTTTCCAGGTACGTATTCCCTTATGAGCATTTATCTCCAGGGATTTGGCATTTTAGCTAAGAAAAGCTGCATAGTGATATCTTCTTCGACTTCTGAATTCTATCTATATTTAGTGAATAACATAATGTATTCATCCATTAAACATATACCATGTAATTCAAGATTATACAAAGCTTGAGTATATTTCTTCCTCTTCTCTGTATCTTGATTGTTAAAATAGTCTACCCATATAAATTGTGCTTTAAATAGGGTATCCATTTTTCCAGCGATCTCACTGAGAGATTCTCCAGCTAGGACTGACTCTTTAGTTTCTAATGAAGTCATATCCCAAGCAATCTTAACCGATCCCATAAGACTCATTTCTAAATGTTTAATGAATCTTTCTCTATTGAGATCAAGTGTTCCTGCAGCGATTCTCATAACAGATGTCCAATTATCTATGAGATCTTCTCTGTTTTTAAAATCTAATACATCAAGGTTAAGCATAACCCCATAAGGATGTATATATTCTAGAACAGATTTCCCATAGGGTGCTTGGTGCAAGAAAATTTGACTTCTCCTTGTTCTTGTTCCCCCTGGGTGTGCTGATTCACCAGTATGGAAATCGGGTTGAGATTCTCTCATATTTATATTCTGAGATCCCACACTTTTTCTTAGTGGCTCCTGAGAAGATGATGACCAGGCTATAGCAGGTGGGTCACCTCCTGCTGTGTTCATCTTTAGATTTACAACTTTGAGATTCGCAAAAGATTCTGCAAGCTCTTGTAGATCCTCTAGACCAATCCTTTCTAAAGTTGTCATCAGATTAGTTTCTTTTCTGAGACAGATTTAATTAGATTGATCATCTTTTCTTCTTCAGTCAGAGGTTTTGACACCACTTTGGCCTTTCTTTTTTGATGTAACAAAGGTTCAGTACCAAATGATGGTGGTAATCTTCCTCCTGAAGTTCTTTTACTAGAACTTGGTTGTTGTTCTAGTTTTTGAATTCTTGTTTGAATATCCTTTAATATTCCAAGAATTTCTTCTTGGCTTTCAAGGATTTTTTCAACTCGTTGAGGTACAATGTATAGCATATTGCCATAATTTTGTACCTTTTTCTGTATTTACCTAAGATCTGAAGAGAGCTTAGAGGAATCTGGTACTATCTCCAAAAACTTATTAGATTGAATCATAAGTTTACCTGAGGGTGCTGTGTCGTCCCTTTATGCTCCTGATATCTAACCAAGGTTAGATGCTCTTGTGTGTTCTAAAATATTTGAATAGTTCTTGTAAATTATCTTTCTCGAACCTGAGTTCGGATTCATATTTTTTTCGAAATTCTCCTCCTCAAACATTTAATTATATTGTAATAATAAATTTGTATGTTTAAAATAATTTTATCTCTGCTCTAATACCATTTTCGGCCCAGAAAATATATCACTCGAATATGAGGGTGTTTTTGTCATATTTTGGGTTTTTAGGGAGTTTGGGCAAAGTTTTTGAGGGGTAGAGAGTTAGGATAAAGTTGAGTTTGGGTTTGGAGATTTAAAACCAATTTTCCCTTCTTTTTATATATATCAATTCAAATGTAATTTATGGATTTTATGTTTTTATTTTATTTATTAAAGTTTAACTATACTCCATTGAAGGCAAAAAATACTTTAAAATTTTTGATTTGATTATATAAATTCATTTAATTTGAGATATGGTTTTGAGTTACTATGATATATTTACTTGTTAATATAAACTGCATAAATAATTCTGTTTGATTTCTACATCACATTCAGACAATCAATTTTCCGTAAGAATAAGAAAAAGCTCCGATGTTCAGTGTCACTCGTGAGTTAAATCATTCAAAAATACATTTAGTGCTTAAACTATTATTATTTTATTAATATGATCTATCTGCATATGAAAACAATATAAACTCTTTTCATTTTTTAAAATTTCGAATTTAAATTTGACTTTCTTAGAAAATATAAACTATATTTAATTATATGTATTTATTATATGATTTCATTTAATTTCGATTGTGATTTTGAGTTGTGTGTTACTTTTATATATTTAATTCTTAATACTCTTTATCATACTAAATAAAATATAAAAGTTTTTATATAATATTACGTTTTTCAATTTTTTAAAAGAATGACGTCGTTAATTTTTGGTATATTAATTGTTCATAAACTGCAATTATTATTATTATGTATCTGAATAAAACTTTAATAAATGTATCTTAATAGAAATTTAATATAAATATTTTTAACATGTTCTCAAAAATAATTAAAAATTATACATATAATAAATGATAAAAATTTTGAAATTTTGAAAAATATTTATTTATTATTTAAAATTTTGATAAACAAAATAGTATAACTTTTATTAATACCATTTTCATTTAACCAAAATATATTCATTATATATTATATCAATAATTTTGTTACAATCTGTGGCGGGGGGGTGGCGGGAGGGAATGAATAAACAATTTAAAATGTTCTCTAAAAAATTCCCAAATAATGTGACTGATTTTGATAGGGTTAGCTGTACATGACCTTATTTTCACAACTCTTACGATACGATTAGACCACAAATAGTGCGAAAAATGGTCCGATGATTCTTTTGAATATTATATACTAAAATATAGCAAATAAACAAGATAAATAAATGAAGTGAAAGAAATGATACAAGAAATTTATGGATGTTTGGAAACTCAAGCTCCTATGTCACCCTTTCTTTCACTTAGAAAGTATTTCACTAGAAAACTTTGGTTTTACAACTTTTTGAAACAACCTAATTCAATCTTATATTTATCTGCTGCCTAAGTCTAAAATCCTAGTCAACTCAAATGATTGTGACACATAGAATAACAACCGATATAGAACAAATGAAGTAAAGAAGTAAATCATAAAATTCAAACTGTCAAAAAACTCTTCAAACTATCTATACAAAGACGGTCGAGTAGTTTGACAGAAGCCTTTGATGATCTGATAAATGATCTTTGATGCAATGGCTGATGAGTAGTAGTTGATATCAGATTGATGAGTGTTCAAAAATCATTTTAGAGAATGCTTCAAGTGTATAAAATAGCGTAGTCATTAAAGTTACTGTTTTTTGAAACTCTTCTTGACATTCTCTATTTTATAGTAATTCTTGCATCTTCTCGTTCAACATTCGGCTGTACCTCAATAAATGAGCATTAATGCAATAGAACTACTGTCGCCGTCTTTTTTTGATTTATCGTACACTTTAATTAAGGAGAAATTTGACATTTACCAAATGTGAGAAAAAACAACCACTGACAGCAAAAAGTTAGTAGCTCTTAGCGTTGACTTTTTAGGAAAACAATCTGATCTTCAGATATCCTATTTTGCATGATCAGTCTACCAAATTTTCTGATAAAGTAGGTGAGATACTTCTAAGACCGTGGCTTGTATCTAAAGACGACTTTAATCAAGTGTTTATAAATATAATTCAATAAGGTGAACGGTTGAGTAGTTCTTATGCCACAGACTTGTACGCTTGAGCAGTTGAGTAGATCAAACACGCTGCTGATTATAAAACGGTTTGCTAGCTTTGAATATTTAGACCAATTGAATGACTTCTTCTGAATCTTCAATGGGCGGTAGAGTACATGTAATAAATTACAACTGCAGCTTGATCTAATAAAATAAGTTATTGTTTATTATCACAAAAATTAAGATATCTAACAAATAAAATAACATTGCGTGAATCGTACATGTGAAATACTAGTTGAATATAAAAATTAAAACGAGAATTTTTTTAGACCCAAAATTGGCTACATGTCAGGCTTAAACTTTAAATTGAAAGAATAATTTTTACTTAGTACCAAAATTTTAAAATCAAACAGGTGTTGGATTTTTGAAACACGATCAATCATGATTTTGATGATAAAATATTTGTTATTGTGTTTCTAACATATTTCATCAAGTATGCAGCTCGTGGATGATGATTTTGTTGGGGGATTACACCGAAGCGATGTCGACCACGATGATAATATAGTACCCAAATTATGGAATAAAATAACCAACAAGAACACAAAGGATTTACGTGGTTCACCCAATATAGACTACGTCCACGGAGCACTGCAACTTTTATAACCGGTAGAAATATTACAACAAGTATATACACCAATACACTAAATATCTCACACTCCCAAACCCGAGTATACCGAGAAAATAATTTCTCTAACTCATACAAGAGAATTCCCGCACTCAAGAAAAAATACACTCTTTTTTCTATGCACTCTCTTTTTATCAAAGCTGAAAAGCTTTTGATTTTGGGATACAATAATTGAAGGAATTGAGCTCTATTTATAACTAATTCCCTCGTTCAATTATATATTCTTTCCGATGTGGGATGTGATTTTGTACATATTTTATTTAATATGTGGGCCCCACTCCTTACCTAACAATTCTCCCACTTGAAGACTTGATTTCAATCATGTCTTCACACCATCAGTGCAGCAGCTCATACCTCCTTTGTTAGTCCAGGAGACCAACTGAAGTCAAACACAACTTCAGTTTTTCAATGATAACAGCCTTCATGAGCATATCAGCTGGATTCTTGCTTCCAGGAATCTTCTCAAGCTTCAAGACTCCATTCACCCGATCTCTAAGGATCCCTATTCCAAAGATTTGTTTTGCAACACCCAAATCCTTCAAAACAAATTCATTTGATAACTCTTTCTCGAGTTTATCAATCTCCTCCAGACAAGCTCCTGCTATCAACATATCATCTACATATATCAATAGTATGATATAATAACCATCAAGCTTCACATAACAACAGTGATCAGTCTGATACCTCAGAAAACCATCATTATTCATTACACCATCAAACTTCTTGTACCACTGTCTTGGAGCTTGTTTGAGACCATACAAGCTCTTCTGAAGTTTGCACATCATTTTCTCTTTCCCTCGTACTTCAAATCCCTGTGATTGATTCATTTCTTCATCTAGCTTACCATGAAGAAACGTCGTCTTTACATCTAACTGTTCCAGATGTAAATCTTCTTTTACCATCAATCCAATTACAGTCCTGATAGTAGTTAACTTCACCACCAGAGAGAAAATATCAGTGTAACCAATGACTTCCTTTTCACCTTTTACAACAAGTATTTTTTTGTACCGCTTGCTACCGTCGTGTTCTAACCGGTACTCCCACTTGCTATGTAAAAGCTTTTTACCTTCAGGAAGTTCTGACAACTTCCACATGTTATTGGATGACAGTGAATCCATCACATCTTCCATGACTAACTCCCACTGTTTAAAGGTCTTATAAACATCCGATTTATTTTTCAAAAAATAAACCCAAAATTTCCTACTCGAATCGTCAACAGTAGTGTCATAATATCTTGAGTGATCTCCAAGGGATGTCACAGGAGATGATCCACATACATCAGTATGTACCAGCTCCAAATCCGCCGATTTCGGTTCTCTAACCTCTTTTGAAAAGCTCACCTTTTTCTGTTTTCAAAAAAATACAACTTCACACAGCTTGTGTTCAACGATCTTTAATTCCGGTAGCTTTCTGTTTGAAACAAACATTTTCATTCCCTTCTCACTCGTATCCCCAAGCCTACTATGCCATAGACTTGAATTAGCTCCAGCATCCACATCCGCTAATTTATTTCTCAAACTGGAAGTCATATAAAGTATTCCAGTTTTCTTTCCTTGAGCAACAATCATGGCTCCCTTTTTCACTTTCCAAGAACCATCACCAAAGGTCACCTTATGACCTTCGTCGTCAAGCTGTCCCACTGAAAGCAGATTGTGTGTCAACTTTGGTACATGTCTTACTTTGTTGATTTTCCAGATAGATACATTTGTCATCTTCATCCGGATATCACCCATACCAATTATTTCCAAAGGTTTTCCATCAGCCAGGAAAACTTTTCCGTAATCTCCCGCAATGTAATTATCGAATACATCACGATTACCAGTGGTATGAAACAAAGCTCCCGAGTCCATAACCCAAGAATCAACTGGGCTTTCCATGGATATTAATAGAGCATCATGTACCTCCTCAGTAACAACATTAGCGTTGTTCTTTGTTGATTTGCAATTATTTTTCAAGTGACCAGTCTCACCACAGCTCCAGCACTT